>NC_142615.1:41668477-42268477 GCF_059453375.1 Lepisosteus platostomus | reverse complement strand
TAAGACAAGACAGGAAGAAAGACACTGGTGGGATTTGAACGCAGAATCTCCTGTTTAATAGGAAAACACTTTAACCAAATCAGCCAAGATGCTGTCAGAGTATTAACATCATGTCTGCGTCAGTGATTACAGCTGACTATCGCTGGAGGACAGTTCACTGTGAACAAGTCAGCCTGCATAATGAGGGGGAAGAGACTGACCTCTGTGATGCACTATAGAGTTACATCAA
This sequence comes from Lepisosteus platostomus, assembly GCF_059453375.1. Lineage (NCBI taxonomy): Eukaryota > Metazoa > Chordata > Actinopteri > Semionotiformes > Lepisosteidae > Lepisosteus > Lepisosteus platostomus. The sequence continues at coordinate 42,268,248 of NC_142615.1, read as the reverse complement.
CCTTCTATCCAACTGTTCTATGCTGCATTCTACCCTAGTGGTAAATATTGGTTTCCGTGCGTGTAATATTCCTTTTTTTGTCAAATTTTATCAAGCACAAATTTTGCTGTTGAAAATAAGCCTTGTGGTTTTCAATGTTGTGATCCTTTTACCCCAGTGTCACCAAAATTGATACATTGTGCTTTGGCAATTCTTCAGGCTATATTGTTTAGAGGAGCTCAGTTGAATTAGTTTATATAAAGTATTTATTTTCCCTTTAATCCTTTAAAACATATTACATTTTCAAAACATTGTATCTTTCTTCCTACTATTTGTAGCGGCAATGCTTATTAATAAGACAGAATTAAGTGTTGCTGTGCTTTCCCAAATGAGGCCCCATCTCTCTCTTCAAGCTATTCAGGCAGGCTGATTTAAAGATGTTTTCTTTTGATAGGGGACAGCTCCCAAATGGGGATGCATTTAGCTAAGCCTAGCTATCATGATCAGTGGGCATCCATTGGGGCCTATCTGTCTAGGGAGTGCCAGATGGACATCTGGACTGCATTCCTAAGTGTCAGGAGTAAGTGACTCATATCTCACCTTGATCAACCAATCAGGGACTGGTAGGGCCGAGTAACCCACGTGGGTCTCTGATGCCCATGAAACTTTCATCCAATGAACGAGCTGAAGTTCCTCCAGGTAAAAACAGGCAACACAGAGCTCCAAGACTCCTGTCTTCTCCTGGAAGAGAATTCCAGGAGTGTGAGACAATTCCAGGGCGGGACGGCCCAGGAGCAGAAAGGCTGCCAAGGGCAGGACATTCTCGCAGCGCGCCTCCTGACCATCCTGAGACTCAGCCCGGACAACCACGGAACGGCCAGTGTGTCCGAGTGCCAGAACTTTCCTTTGTTCTAAGAGTCTAGAGTGGAGGTTGCCAGAGAGTAACCAGAGGATCCACCCGAGCAGGCCTCGTGAACAGGTCGGAACTGTGGACAGCTGAATCACTATTCAGAACTAGCTCTTCATCAGGAACGAACCGGTCCACTTCCTGACTTGCTGGGACTCACAGTCATCTTTTCTCCTGTGTGCAAACTTTGCTAGTTAAAGCCAACACTAACTAGCTGGTCAGTGAGCATCAGCAGCGCACCGTCACAAGCCGCACAGCACAGCCTGGCACCGAGCCAGAGAGCGCGGATTGGACAGCAACAGCCTGCAACTGTTTCTTTGTGCCCGCAGGAGATCTGAATCCCCAGAGATTGGATGAGTATTCAACTTCAATGCATTACAGCTCGAGAATTCAATTGTTATCCCAAACAGTTGATATCAATTTAATTCCTAAGAGTTATGTACTTGTTTTGAGTATCTAATGTAGAAGTTGTAACCAAGTTCAATTACGAAATGGTCTAAATGAATGATATACTGAACGTATGTCCTCTTGATATATGTAACTCTTGGTAACTGACTGAATATATACCCTTTGTATTCTGATAACCCTCTCGATAAGATCTGTTAGGTTTATATGCATATTCCATATATTAAGAAATGTATCCTCGTGTATTAGTACCTGTGTGTGTGCATTGTTTGAGTTATATCGCATGGTTGGATTCTAAAGCCATTAAAAGAATCATTTTGTGATTTACTGCTACAATTAATAATTGTCCCAGTAAATGCCCAAGCCCTACAGAACTGGTGCCTTCAGAGAGCACACTACATAGTGATGACATCTTTCTGTATGATCAGGACAGGAGCTGCAGGTCCACTGTGTTGTGGCTGCAGTACAATTTTAGCTTATTATTATAATACTTTTTAACAGCGACAGAATCTTAAGATCACAAGGTGTTTACGATATTATTTCAGTATTAAGCTGTTACTACATTCGGAACTGTCCCATAGGATTCAGTGTTCCATTAGTTTGGCACTAAACTGCTTAGTCTATTGCAGGAATTGTACTTAGTCCTGTCCTGTAGTGTCATCTAGAGAGCAGCAGCTGTTTCCTTGGGCTCATTGCAATTGGGAACATTGTGATTATTGAGCAGGGGACTAAAGTCAGCAGACGAGCGCGTTGCAAATCGGTAGTAATCTGGCGTACAGAGCTGCATGCTAATCTCTGGATCATCTCCAGTTAATGCGATGCTGTTCTTACCTTGCAATTGACCCAATCTGACTACTGGCACCAACCCTGTTATTACAAAGAAACTTCTTGTGTACCTACCGTGATACATAAGTTTGGTGGAGAGGTTTGGCAGCCCATATTCAGTCAAAGATGTGTGTGCAGATTACTGTGATATATAGGCATCAACAAACTGACAAATACAATATTAAATGTTTAACTGATAAAGCCCAAATGAACCAAACCTGTGTAAATTAGTGGTGGAAAGGAGTCTTTATATATAGCAAAAGGTCTCTGATCCTTTGGTAAGAACGATGGGTATATAACCCATTGTCCTCAATATTAGAAATGAATCCTTGAGCACTGCCGTTGTACCAACGATCCTCAAAAGTGCTGCCATTACCACTGTTCCATAAAATCCTAACATTACCTGTCTTGCATAAATTGTAGAACATGCCATCACATTTCAGTTGCTTCTCAGTAGCAGTTTGATCTATTATCACCCTACTCCCCACATCATAACCTTCGCTCTTCTAATTCTAGTCTCCTAACTGTCCCCCAAGCCTGTCTACACTGTATGGGTGACAGGGCCTTCTGCTGTTATGCCCCCAAGCTCTGGAACTCTCTCCTCAAGGATACCAGAGTCACCTTCCCTAAACTCCTTCAAATTCAGACTCAACACCTTCTTCTGTAGAAGAGCCTTTACTGAACTGGTTCTATTCTTTACTCCTCTGCTTCTACTTTTCTCCTCAATCTATTGGAATTGTTTTATCCTGTGTATTCTAATTGTAATTATGTCAAGTGCTTTGAGAAGCCACCTTCGGAACCATTATATAAAATAGTTTATTCTAAATCCTTGAAACTTTAATAGGGCACTGCAGTAGGGCTAAAAATTGACAGCCTTAGTGGGCCATCATGATTTGTGCAAATTATAGGTAGTCACAAAGGAAGACTAGGATTCACTTGAAATCCATGACACGGGACACTGAAACAGTGGAGAGGCTTTGTGTAGTAAGCGTTCAGTCTCAATCTACACCATCTGTGCTGCTGGTAGAGGTGGTTGTGAACACCTGTCTTCCCCATCAAGTGCTGGGATCTCCAGTCTCAATCCTAATACTTCTCATGACTGTCCACTACCACTGCTGTGAAACCAACACCCATAACATAAGACCTCCGAGATTCTAACTGTACCATTATTCACTGATGTTCACACACCAGTATTGTTCCTCTGCTAAGGAAGGAAGGCCTACTTTACACCAAGCCCCTGTTGACAATTCCTTCCTTGTGTTTATTTTAGTCAGTTTGTGCAGCCCAGAATAGGACATCAGATCTCACTCTTACTGGGCACTACAGTAGCAACTCACTCCATAACCACTACCCCTCTCGGAAACAGGAGGATTTCCAGTATATTGAACACCTCTGTCTCTCCCACAGTAAAAAAAAATAAGTCACAATGACCTGCCCAAGGAATAGTGCGGCCATCTTCCCCCAGTACAATGCTTTATAACTCCAGCCATTTTCAGTCCTCATTGGCAGCAATACAGGAAGCATTCTTGAAAGTGGAACCCCCACAAATACAGTACTTTAATTTATTAATGGGTCTCACTTCCCTTGAATTCCTCCACCCCATTCAAACCTGTAAACCATAAAGAAACAAGGGCAGGCAGAAGGGTCTTTCACAGCTTTATTGAAATGTTGCCATTACAAGGCGACTGGAGGCAGGAGAGGCACAAGGGCCAGGCTGGAGCCTTCATTCAGGCACCTGGGGAGGAAGAAGGAGAACAATCCAGCTACACTGCAGGACACCCACCCCTACAGGAGCTCCTCCTGCCAGACCCTACCTGTCCACTGGCCAACATCTCCAAAGTCCTCTGCTCCCTCCACATCCTCACTGGTGCTCTCAGCATCTTCACTGGAGATCGGAGGGTCTCCCTCCTCATCCTCAGTCCAGTCAGCTCCCACATCCAGAGGAGCTTCTACTGGTGCCACAGCCACCCGACTGCTGGTCACCAGGCTCCTGGTACCTGTGGACAAGTAACACCCAGGAGTGAGGGATCTGCTATACCCAGAGACCCACAGTCTACTCATCTAAACAGTCCCTTTGTCCAGCACGGGATCATTCCTCAGTTATCCAAGCATGGTTGTCTCCTGGGCAGAGATGCATCCACAAGGGATAGAGAACCAGACCCACCTTCATTCCGACTGCCAGCACACCTGGACTCACAGCAGGCACAGACCTCATGGTCACCATACAGCTCCTCCCACCTGGAGGAGAGGAGGACAGGTGAGGCCTCCACCTGGCATGTCCCAGAGCACCCTCAGCAGGCTCCTTGCAGAAGTACCTCTTCGCCTCCCTGTTGTAGGTGCAGGACTTGGTCCCTGGTGTTGCTTTAGCAGGAGCCACAGCCATGACAGTGCATGTACAGCTCAGTCACTTCATGCTGCAAGAGGGAAGGTCACAGCATTAAGGGATCAAGGCCAATAGAGGGACAGAGAAGGACCTTCTGCCATCAGTGAAGGCAAGCTGGCAGCTCTAGGCACTACAGCTGTCACAGTCTGGTTCACATCTAGATCATGGATGGAAAAGCAGACAATGGATCAGTAGAGCAAGAAGGCTGAGCAGCCTTTGAGAGCAGTACCTTCCTGGACAGCTTCTTCTGGAAGAGGAAGGCATCAATTGTGAAGCGGAGCACATCCTTCTGCTTGGAGGGGACAAACCTGGACAGGCAGCCATCTGCCTTGCTGTCCACCATGCACCTGGGGACAAGGATGAACCCCTGCAGGCTCTCGGGGCTCCTGCCCACCTCTCCTTCCAGAAGGGGCCGTACCCCAAGTTATCGATCACAGGGAAACGGGGCTGCGAGTGCTGGTCCGGTTTCTCGGTTACGCAACACGAGTGGATGTACAGCCTCTGCTCCGCTGTGGCAAAGTAGGCAGTGGCCTGGAAGTACATGGGCTGACCCAGGAAGTACTCATCCTTAGGAGAGAGCCGGACACAGTGGGCTGGAGAGAGAGAGAGGCAGCATTACACCTGCACACAGCACCCCCTGCGGGCAGGAGGAGCTATCGCTCAAGGAGCTTACAGTTGGTGGTGAGCAGGACAAAGCTGTGCTTGTTTTTCAGGTCCTTGAAGAAGGTCCTTCTCCTGGCCCACGTGGGGACATAGCCAACCTTGTAGGAGTAGTGGAACCTGCAGGACAGAGGAGATGAGGGGCTTCTGGACACTTTCCCAGCGGCTTCTCAGCAGCAGCAGAGCCCTGCCTACCTGTTGTAGGAGCACTTGACCGGCACAGAGAAGGGAATGAAGTGATGCACAGGTGCACTGGAGGAGGGCGGGGCATAGCGGAGAGTGTTGGAGTACACCAGGCGGCCCTGGACAACCTGCAAGGTCACAGAGGAAGGGGTATTCCCAGGAAAGGCAACCCCGACACTAGCCCTACAGTTCACATCGATACATTGCCTGTAGATGAAGACCCGCTTACCGATCGCTCGGTACCGCACTCGTGAAGCCCGTAGATGAAGTAGAAGTAACTGCGTGTGGTTCGGCTGACGCTGCAGTTGCCCAAGGTCACCTCCGATGGCCGACAGCTGAAGCCGAACAGGAGCCGACTGACCCTCACGTACATCCTGCTGGAGTCGCACCACACAGGCACTGCTCGGGTGCCCCCGATGGCCGGGCGAGCCGGCTGCCGCCCTCGCTGGGGAGGAAACAGGACGCTCTTGATGTAGGCGGGTAAGGGGCGGCTGCCGGCTTCATCTTCTCCTTGTCGAAGTAGGGCGAGTACGCGTCTCTGGACACGGGAAGGCGGCGAAAGTCGGGAGCCAAGGACTGCGAGTCGTTCTCGCTTGCAGACAGGTCTTCGGATGGCGCATCTGCCAGGTTCAAGTCCTCCAACTGGGCTGCGTCTTCAGGAGCCGGGAGGTCGGCCTGGAGCGCCAATTCCCGAGAGTCCCAGCCAGCAGGCCCGGTGGAGATCAGTGCAGGGAGCCCGGCCCCTGCGCACAGGCACAGCACAAAGAGAAACGAGCTCATCGCCAAATTAACGTCCCGCTTAATTGCTACAGGAGTAAAATAAGTAAACCACAAAACCGTGTTGAAGCAAGAAAGCATAAAGTGTGAACGCGGTGACTAGGTTTTTATACTGGCAGGACCTGCTACCGCACACCTGGTCACACTACCGCTCAATCAACACAATCAATTACACACAGAGACCCGGATTGTTCTCAGCGTCTAATTAGAACCTGCTTCCAGTCTGAGGCGGGACTCCGTGAAGCCGCCTGAACACTTTCCCGTGTGTATCTGACCCCAGCGGAGGAGTTCCACGCAATTTCGACAGAATTAAATCACCCACACGTGTAAAATTTGCTCAGATTAATTTATTGTTCAATTAGTTTCTAATTTCAGAGGAAAGTGTGTTAAACTCGCTGTCAGACAGAGTACGGAACATGCGACATGTCGGTCCACACATTCTTTTATCGAGGGGGCTGTTCTATCAACACGTACCGCAATGAAAATAATTTTACTATTTTTCATGTGTAATTGCATGTCATATTAAAATGTGTAATACAAGCATTTCTTTGCTTCCCAGTAAAGAAATACTGATCAGCTTTTGACATGATCTGATAATAATTTGTCTGATTTTCCAGAGATTGCTTTTGCTTCGCAGCACTGAGAACCTATGGAAGCCCGTTTCCGCCAGGGAGTAAAAAAAACGCACTATGGTATCTCAGAATTGTGACTTAGAATCATAGAATTGCGACCTAAAAACTCAGAATTTTGACTTTATCTCTCACATTTGCGACTTCGAAATAGCCCATATTTCATTGTCTGTCCTTTTGTTATTGTAACGGATTCGGGTTCTAGGGCTTGTGCCCTCGCCACTCCCACCCTACTTCGTGAATTTAAGCTTTTATTTAATTAATAATAGCATTAGTAATACAATGCGTGCTCAGAAATGTTACTTATTAGCTTATGAAGCAACAGTGTTTCGACAATTTGCGGTCTTCAAAAAGTAAACGCTGAAGTTTTTATACTTCCTTGTGAGCAGATCACCTTTGATTTAGAAAAGGAAAACTTACTCCCCTGTTGCTTTCATTGCAATATCTGTATCGAGACCCAAGCGCTAAGAAAGCTGAATAACGCAAAAGACATATTCCCGATTTTAATTTAGATACACATTTTCTAATGCAGCTTTCATTACAAGACAGTCTATTTCTCGAAAGCGTGTTATGTAAAAAAGAGAAAAACGAAAATATATGCGACCCACTATGCCTTCCTCCAAATCTTTTTCTAGATCTCTTCGTCATACCTTCTCTTCCTCCCTGGGCCACTTGCCCGCTTCTCTCACTAAACCAGCATTCCGTCTCTTTACAGCTATCTGTTCCAAGACCAGGCTTTCTAACCACCTTCTATTCCATTACAGATGTCGTCGACATAATATTATCCCTAAAGGATTTCACCTTAAATTTAATACCTTTTCTTTTGACTCTGATACCACCCAGAGTAACACTCAGAGACTTCTAAAACAATTTTCTAGGAAACTAATGCTCTCTACCATTTTCTCCCTCACAAAACAGATTATCCTTTACGACAACAACATCAAAGAGGCTAAGGAATTTCTACGGCTGACAGCTCCACATCATCTTCCCTTCATAACTAACCTCATTAGATCTCTCAACTCTAAACTCTACCAGTTTCTCACTACAGAGAAGGACAAAAAACTCAGTCATCTTCTACAGAAGAAAACCATCAACACCCCGAACACCCTCACCAACCCTAACCTTGTTGTCACCATACCTTCTGACCTTTCCCTTTCACAGGATGAGCGATCCCTCCTCAGCAAATGGCTCAGTTTTGTACCAGTTCCCAGGAAACTGGACATCACCCAGACCAATGTCGACCTCAACCGCTTTTACCGCAGGATCCGTCTCAGAGCACATTTTGCCGACAATTTCTCTTCACAGGCAGCTGATAACAACCCGGTTATTGATGTCATTAACAACATTAATCCCAAACAGAGCTGTTGGACTCCCTCCTCTGGCCGTTTTCCACCAGTTGATTATTTCATCAACCAATGCACTAATCAAGCTCCCAAGGCACTCCCTATACCCAGTAAACATAGGTCTAACCTCACCCAAGGAGAAAATCAGGCGCTCCAGTCTCTCCGCAACAGGGATGATATTGTCATCAAACCAGCGGACAAAGGAGGTGCTGTTGTGGTGTGGCGTAAGGATCTATATATCTTTGAAGCCTCTAGACAACTAACTGACACTTCTGCCTACCTCCCTCTCCAACAGGACCGTACCACTGACTACCAAAAGGAAGTGGTATCCACCATTTCCCTTTTTATCAGCAGTAACGAGCTCCCCCAGGAGGCGAACAGGCTCATCATGGAACATCCACAGGTATCTCAATTTTACCTTCTCCCCAAAATCCACAAACCGGACACCCCTGGACGCCCCATCGTATCAGCATGTAACTGTCCAACTACTTACATCTCAGCCTTTCTCGACAGCCTCATGAGACCGCTGGTTGAAGATCTTCCCTCATACATCAAAGACACCAACCACGCGCTCCAACTTTTTAATGATTTCCAATTTCAGGGTACCGAATGCTACATTTTTACCATGGACATCACATCTCTGTACACCGTCATTCCCCATAATGACGGCCTTACAGCCCTCAAGCACACGCTGGACAAACGCACAGTGCTTGATCCACCCACCCACACCCTGGTACGCCGTGCAGAATTGGTCCTCACACTGAACGCATTCTCTTTCAATAATCTTTTTTACCAACAGGTCAGTGGAGTTGCCATGGGCACCAGAATGGGACCCAGCTATGCCAACATTTTTGTCAGCTGGGTAGAAGAACGCTTCTTCGCTTCCTACACTGGCTATGTCCCTGACCTCTACAAGCGATATATTGATGACTGCGTCGGTGCCGCCACATGCTCCAACGATCAGCTTGAGTTCTTCCTGCACCATTTCACCAACTTCCACCCGTCCCTCAAATATACGGTTAACATATCTTCCACCACTCTTCCGTTTCTAGACATCCACTTGTCTATCAACTTCCCCCGACTGTCCGCTTCAGTTTATTACAAACCCACGGATTCACACAGCTACCTCCTGTACAGCTAATTTCACCCCAACCACACTAAAAACTCTCTTCCTTTTTCACAATTCCTTAGGTTACGACGATTATGCAGCGACGACATCGACTTCGAGAACCAAGCCCTCGAAATGTACTCATTTTTCATCAACAGAGGATACCCAGCAGTGTGATTGACAAGGCCCTTGCCCGAGCCAAAAACACCCCCCGGACCATCAACCCGATCAGGAACTCCCGCCGTAAAAACTGCATTCCTTTGGTGCTTCCTTACCACCCTAACACACTTCCTATCCCCAGGACCATTAACCAGAACTTTTCCATCATACAGGATGATCCCTCCATTGGGGCCCTCTTTTCTGATCGCCCTATCATCTCATATCGCCGACCACCTAATCTGCGTAACCTCCTTGTTCACAGCTCCCTTGACCGCCCTCAACAACCATCCACACCAGGCACTTTCCCTTGCAACAGAGCTCGCTGTATCACCTGCAAGTACACAGCCACCACCACAATCATTCAAGGCCCCTCAGGACAATTTCCGGATCACCCAGACAGCATCTTGTACCTCCAGCAACCTTATTTACTGTATCTCTTGCAGTAAATGCCCAGCCATCTACATTGGAGAAACAGGAAGGAGACTCGAAGACCGCTTCAGAGAACACGTCAGGGCTGTGAAGATTAAAGATCTCTCCAAGCCCATTGTTTCTCATTTCACCTCTGACGGCCACAACCACTCTAATATCTCTGTATGTGTTCTCAAAGACAGTTTTCAGAAACTCATACATCAGAAAGACCACCGAAACTAAAATTATTCTGCAGCTAGGATCACACATTCTCCCTTCCCTTAACGACAGACTACTGTTCTTTTAAATTTTCTCCATTCATTGGAAGTTTCATTTCACACCTCTCTGCACCCAATCTGACTTCAAACCTCTTGATTGGCCTCTCTTTCTGTCCCCTGCTCCCGCCTCTCACTCCTCCTCTCTCCCAGCCTTTGTTCTCCCGCTACTTTACCTTTGCCTACTGCCCTGTCTCTCTCACACCTGAAGAAGGCTCCACGGCCGAAACGTTGTGTTCTCTTTCTTCTTTTTTCAGCATGGAATAAACCTATTACTTGACACTGATTTATGCAGAGAGTAGCGGGGGTGGGATGTCAGGGCCATACGACACTTCTTTACGTAGAGAGTGGCAGGCGTGCAATGTCAGGGCCTGACAACACTGCTTAACGCAGAGAGTGGAGGGGTGGGTCTCAGGGCCATATGACAGTGCTTAATGCAGTGAGTGGCGAGGCTGGGATGTCAGGGCTATACAACAGTGCTTTACGCAGAGTGGAGGGGGCGGGATGTCAGGGCCTGACCGTACTGCTTTATGCAGAGAGTGGTGGGGGTGGGATATCAGGGCTTGACGACACTGCTTTATGCAGAGAGTGGCGGGGGTGGGATGTCAGAGCCTGACAACACTGCTTAACGCAGAGAGTGGAGGGGTGGGTGTCATGGCCATAAGACACTGCTTTATGCAGATAGTGGAGGGGTGATTGTCAGAGCCATAAGACACTTCTTTATGCACAGAGTGGCAGGGGTGGGAAGTCAGGGCCTGACGATACTGCTATACGCAGAGAGTGGAAGGGGTTGGATGTCAGGGCCATACGACAGTGCTTTACGCAGAGAGTGGCGGGGGTGGGATGTCAGGGCCTAATGAGACTTCTTTATGCTGAGTGGAAGGGTGGGTGTCAGGGCCATACGACAGGGGTTAACGCAGAGAGTGGCAGGGGTGGGATGTCAGAGCCTGACAGCACTGCTTAACGCAGAGAGTGGAGGGGTTGGTATCAGGGCCATACGACATTTCTTTACTTAGAGGGTGGCGGGGGTGGGATGTCAGGGCCTGATGAGACTGCTTTATGCAGAGAGTGGAGGGGTGGGTGTCAGGGCCTGACAGCACTGCTTAACGCAGAGAGTGGCGGGGGTGGGATGTCAGGGCATGAAGACACTGGTTTATGCAGAGAATGGAGGGGTGGGATGTCAGGGCCTGACGATACTGCTTTACGCAGATAGTGGCGGGGGTGGGATGTCAGGGCTTGACGACACTGCTTTATGCAGAGAGTGGACGGGTGGGTGTCAGGGCCATACAACAGTGCTTAACGCAGTGAGCGGCGAGGCTGGGATGTCAGGGCCATACGACCGTGCTTAACGCAGAGAGTGGAGGGGTGAGTGTCAGGGCCATATGACAGTGCTTTACGCAGAGAGTGGCGGGGGTGGGATGTCAGGCCCTGACGAGACTGCTTAATGCAGAGAGTGGAGGGGTGGGTGTCAGGGCTATACGACACTTATTTATTCAGAGATTGGCGGGGGTGGGATGTCAGTGCATGAAGACACTGGTTTATGCAGAGAGTGGCAGGGGTGGGATGTCAGGGCCTGATGATACTGCTTTACACAGAGAGTGGCGGGGTTGGGATGTCAGGGCCTCACGAGACTGCATTATGCAGAGAGTGGCTGGGGTGGGATGTCAGGGCCTGACGATACTGCTTATCGTAAAGAGTGGCGGGGGTTAGATGTTAGGGCCATACGACATTTCTTTACGCAGATAGTGGGGGGGGTGGGATGTCAGGGCTTGACGACACTGCTTTATGCAGAGAGTGGAGGGGTGGGTGTCAGAGCCATACGACAATTCCTTACGCAGAGAGTGGCGGGGTTGGGATGTCAGAGCCTGACAGCACTGCTTAATGCAGAGAGTGGAGGGGTGAGTGTCAGGGCCATACGACAGTGCTTTAGGCAGAGAGTGTTGTGGGTGGGATGTCAGAGCCTGACCATACTACTTTACGCAGAGAGTGGCAGGGGTGGGATGTCAGGGCCTGATGATACTGCTTTACACAGAGAGTGGCGGGGTTGGGATGTCAGGGCCTCACGAGACTGCATTATGCAGAGAGTGGCTGGGGTGGGATGTCAGGGCCTGACGATACTGCTTATCGTAGAGAGTGGCGGGGGTTAGATGTCAGGGCCATACGACAGTGCTTTACGCAGAGAGTGGCGGGGGTGGGATGTCAGGGCCTGATGAGACTTCTTTATGCTGAGTGGAAGGGTGGGTGTCAGGGCCATACGACAGGGGTTAACGCAGAGAGTGGCAGGGGTGGGATGTCAGAGCCTGACAGCACTGCTTAACGCAGAGAGTGGAGGGGTTGGTATCAGGGCCATACGACATTTCTTTACGTAGAGGGTGGCGGGGGTGGGATGTCAGGGCCTGATGAGACTGCTTTATGCAGAGAGTGGAGGGGTGGGTGTCAGGGCCTGACAGCACTGCTTAACGCAGAGAGTGGCGGGGGTGGGATGTCAGGGCATGAAGACACTGGTTTATGCAGAGAATGGAGGGGTGGGTGTCAGGGCCATACGACAATTCTTTACGGAGAGAGTCGCGGGTTTGGGATGTCAGATCCTGACAGCACTGCTTAACGCAGAGAGTGGAGGGGTGGGTATCAGGGCCATACGACACTTCTTTTCGCAGAGAGTGGCAGGGGTGGGATGTCAGGGCCTGACGATACTGCTTTACGCAGATAGTGGCGGGGGTGGGATGTCAGGGCTTGACGACACTGCTTTATGCAGAGAGTGGACGGGTGGGTGTCAGGGCCATACAACAGTGCTTAACGCAGTGAGCGGCGAGGCTGGGATGTCAGGGCCATACGACCGTGCTTAACGCAGAGAGTGGAGGGGTGAGTGTCAGGGCCATATGACAGTGCTTTACGCAGAGAGTGGCGGGGGTGGGATGTCAGGCCCTGACGAGACTGCTTAATGCAGAGAGTGGAGGGGTGGGTGTCAGGGCTATACGACACTTATTTATTCAGAGATTGGCGGGGGTGGGATGTCAGTGCATGAAGACACTGGTTTATGCAGAGAGTGGAGGGGTGGGTGTCAGGGCCTGACAGCACTGCTTAACGCAGAGAGTGGCGGGGGTGGGATGTCAGGGCATGAAGACACTGGTTTATGCAGAGAATGGAGGGGTGGGATGTCAGGGCCTGACGATACTGCTTTACGCAGATAGTGGCGGGGGTGGGATGTCAGGGCTTGACGACACTGCTTTATGCAGAGAGTGGACGGGTGGGTGTCAGGGCCATACAACAGTGCTTAACGCAGTGAGCGGCGAGGCTGGGATGTCAGGGCCATACGACCGTGCTTAACGCAGAGAGTGGAGGGGTGAGTGTCAGGGCCATATGACAGTGCTTTACGCAGAGAGTGGCGGGGGTGGGATGTCAGGCCCTGACGAGACTGCTTAATGCAGAGAGTGGAGGGGTGGGTGTCAGGGCTATACGACACTTATTTATTCAGAGATTGGCGGGGGTGGGATGTCAGTGCATGAAGACAATGGTTTATGCAGAGAGTGGTAGGGGTGGGATGTCAGGGCCTGATGATACTGCTTTACACAGAGAGTGGCGGGGTTGGGATGTCAGGGCCTCACGAGACTGCATTATGCAGAGAGTGGCTGGGGTGGGATGTCAGGGCCATACGACAGTGCTTTACGCATTGAGTGGCGGGGGTGGGATGTCAGGGCCTGATGAGACTTCTTTATGCTGAGTGGAAGGGTGGGTGTCAGGGCCATACGACAGGGGTTAACGCAGAGAGTGGCAGGGGTGGGATGTCAGAGCCTGACAGCACTGCTTAACGCAGAGAGTGGAGGGGTTGGTATCAGGGCCATATGACACTTCTTTACGCAGAGAGTGGATTGGGTGGGTGTCAGGTCCATACGACAGTGCTTAATGCAGTGAGCGGCGAGGCTGGAATGTCAGGGCCTGACCATACTGCTTTACGCAGAGAGTAACGGGGGTGGGATGTCAGGGCCATACGAAAGTGCTTAACGCAGATAGTGGAGGGTGTGGGATGTCAGGGCTTAACAACACTGCTTTATGCAGAGAGTGGAGGGGTGGGTGTCAGGGCCATACGACAGTGCTTAACGCAGTGAGCGGCGAGGCTGGGATGTCAGGGCCATACGACAGTGCTTTACGCAGAGAGTGTAGGGGGTGGTATGTCAGGGCCTGACCATACTGCTTTACGCAGAGAGTGGCGGGGGTTGGATGTCAGGGCCTGACGAGACTGCTTAATGCAGAGAGTGGAGGGGTGGGTGTCAGGGCTATACGACACTTATTTATTCTGAGAGTGGCAGGGTTGGGATGTCAGAGCCTGACAGCCCTGCTTAACACAGAGTGTGGAGGGGTGGGTATCAGGGCCATACGACACTTATTTACGCAGAGAGTGACAGGGCTTGGATGTCAGGGCCATACGACAGTGCTTTATGCAGAAAGTGGTGGGGGTGGATTTTCAGGGCCAGATGAGACTGCTTTATGCAGAGTGCGGAGGGGTGGGATGTCAGGGCCTGACGATATTGCTTTACGCAGATAGTGGCAGGGGTGGGATGTCAGGGCCTGACGATACTGCTTTACGCAGAGAGTGACAGGGGTGGGATGTCAGGGCCCGACGATACTGCTTTACACAGAGAGTGGCGGGGTTGGGATGTCAGGGCTAAACGACACTATTTTACACAGAGAGTGGAGGGGTGGGTGTCAGGGCTATGCGACAGTGCTTTACGCAGGCAGTCGCAGGGGTGTGATGTCAGGGCCTGACGATACTGCTTTACGCAGAGAGTGGTGGGGGTGTGATGTCAGGGCCATATGACAGTGCCTTACGCAGGGAGTGAAGGGGGTGGAATGTCAGGGCTTGACGTCACTGCTTTAAGCACAGAGTGGAGGGGTGGGTGTCAGGTCCATACGACACTTCTTTACGCAGAGAGTTGCGGGATTGGGATGTCAGGGCCTGAAGATACTACTTTACGCAGTTAGTGGTGGGGGTGGGATATCAGGGCCATACGACACTTCTTTACGTAGAGAGTGGCGGGGGTGGGATGTCGGGGCTTGATGACACTGCTTTATTCATTGAGTGGAGGGGTGGGTGTCAGGGCCATACGACACTGCTTTACACAGTGAGTGGCGGGATTGGGATGTCAGGGATGACAACCGAGGAGCCGAGAGATCATTTCAGCATTTCGCGTCTGAACGGAAAACACAAACGACCAACTCGGAATGACTTGCCTTTGACGCTTTTCAAAGCGTTCTTTGTGCACGACGACTGCGCCACCTAGCAGATACAAATGGGTTGTACAACTTTGAACTAGCAAATGGAAGAGGGCTAAGCCCCCTCTCTTTTAGCCCAGGTTCGATCTGTCTCCCAGAATCACCAGGGCGCACGCACACACCCGTGCCGTTGAAGTGCTCTGCTTCATTTCTAAGGGCAACTCAACATTCACTCCTACCCCGAGTGCAGAAAAGACAGCGTCCGCAGCAACAACAGCTCAGGTCTCTGCACAGGAGCTAAGCTGCCCCCATCTCCTCTGCTCTGCGGCTCCTGCGGAGTGGAGTCCTGCCTGGAGCCGTGTTTGCAGGCGGCGGCTCCCCGCGCCCTGTCTGTGCGTCGTGTCCAAGAGCTCCTGGGAGGAAGAGAGAGCCCTCCAACTCGGGGGCTTATCCACGGTCTGTGTGAGGAGGGGCGGGTGTCTAAAGATCTAAAGGTCCCTGGTTTGATCCCGGGTTTTGGTATTTTGTTTTATCGCGCCCTTTGTTCCTCTCTCCAGCGCACCCTGCCTAAAGTGACGCGTCCCTTTCTCAGCCCGAAACGCAAGCGAGACACCAGCAGCGGTCCCTGCAGGTTTCCGTAGTGTAGCGGCTATCTCGTTCGCCTAACACGCGAGAGGTCCCCGGTTCGAGACCGGGCGGCAACAGCCTCGTTTTGCACGCTCCTGTACTTCACAGAGGTCTTGAGCGGACATTTGTTCCCAATGTATTTCCGGTGCCTTCGTGCACTCTTGTACCAAACGCACGTTCCTTCTGTACGCGGAGCCGATCATTTGCAATTGGGCTGTGCCGACAGACCAGGACGAGAATCGCCTGAGATGACGGAGTAAACGTGAGTTCCTGAATTCCTCTGGCCCGGGGAAGACACCGGTGTATGTAATGGGTGGTTTGCCGTAAGCCCAGAATTTGGTCTGGCAGGCGGTCCGTGGTATTGTGTACAGGCGTTCGAAGCTGGTGTAGGCGTCCCACACTGACAGATTGAAGAAACTGAGTCTCTTTAGTCTGAAGGGAGTGAACCCAGGTGCCCTGTGCTGAGCCAGGATCAGGGTGGAGAGGCGATTGCCATGATCTGGCGAGCACAAAGCTTCATCAGCTGCCCTTTGCCACAGGAGGTAAGAGGATGTCCAGTGATGACGTGCTTCCCTCTCCGTCGTGGCAGTGAACAGGTCCTGGTTACAGGATCTCTAAAAAAGGAAATAAAGACTGAAATCAGATCCGACCCACCATGCTGCCACGGCGACGGTGCACTGCCCAGTGAAAGTGGCAGCCTGTCCCTGGACTGTGGGTGGAAACTGGAGCACCTGGAGGAAACCCCCACAGACAAGGGAGAGAACATGCAAACTCCACACAGACAGCACCCACACCCCAGGTCCAGAACTGTGACGCATGCCCGACGATGCGGAAGGGCTTTATCAAATGAGTGTGTAACTCACACTGGTGCCCAGGATGGCCTGCTACCGGAATGCAACCTAATTTTCTTAATACAGTTTGTTCGAAGCGGTTCGCAGGAGCTGGAGGTGAGGACTGAGCTGGGGTCCAGTGTGCGAGAGTGACTGCTGATGTCACGTGTGTGTGTGTGTGTGTCTGGATCATTGTGAGCGCCGTCAGGTTTGTGTATTTGTTTAAACAAGAGGACGTGTCTGTGCGGGTCTGACTCTGTGTGAGGGTGCAGCTCTAACTGTGCGCGCGGGCGTGTCTATCTCTCTACACTGCATCAGGGGCTAAATCTGCCTCCGAGAACCCGACTTTTCAGAAGAAAAATCTATGAAAAGGCACGGCCTGGCCCTCTTCTCTTGCTCCCGACGTATAACACACTGGGGGATGAAGCTGGTGTCTTCAGCTGTAACCCTAGCTATTTATGCAAACAGCTCTTTTATGAAAAGCAGCTCTAGGCCTAGACAAGAGGAACAGATAAAACAAATCTTGGATTTATGGCTTATTCAAAGCAGACTGAGCGCTGCTATACTGTATGTAGGAGCCAGAGATGAAGAATGAGCTATTTAAGGAAATCAGGAGTGTGAGAGAGGGACTGTGTGCTTTTCCTCCCAAAAGAGAAGGCTTGTGGTTCTTTATGCTTTTCTGCACAGGCTGCCAACGTGAGTACGTGTTGGGTTCTTGGTTTGAATGCTCGAGTTGTCAGGCTGGCGTTTTTTGTTCCTGTTGGAGCCCATAATTGTGAACAAGGCGCTTGAGGACGTCTCTGTGCGGGTGTGCATTTGTAATGACGTGTGTGTGCCTCTCTGTTTCAGTATAAAAAATGCATTTAAGACATTCAGCCTTTTCATGTTCCTAATATTCTTTCCTTCTCGACAGTAATAACTAAGGTGGCTGCTGGAAGAGGTGTTAATGGGGCCAGCAGGGGGTGCTCACCCTGCGGTCTGTGTGGGTCCTAATGCCCCAGTCTAGTGATGGGGACACTGGACTGTAAACTGGCGCCGTCCTTCGGATGAGACGTAAAACCGAGGTCCTGACTCTCTGTGGTCATTAAAAATCCCAGGGTGTTTCTCGAAAAGAGTAGGGGTTTTACCCCAGTGTCCTGGCCAAATTTCCCATTGACCCTTACCAATCATGGCCTCCTAATAACCCCCATTTATGAATTGGCTTCATTACTCTGCTCTCCTCCCCACTGATAGCTGGTGTGTGGGGAGCGTTACTGGTGCACTATGGCTGCCGTCGCATCATCCAGGTGGATGCTGCACATTGGTGGTGGTGGAGGGGAGTCCCGATGTCCTGCAAAGCGCTTTGAGTGGAGTGTCCAGAAAAGCACTATATAAGTGTAAGCAATTATTATTCATTATAATGTAATAAGTCCATTATTTCTCACCCCTCCATTGTAAGGCATACACAACACAAACACCAGGAACAATTATCTCAGAAGCCAGTTAACCTCCCAGAAGAAATAAAAGGTGTTAAAAGTAAGTATCTCCTTTAGGTGAGGACAGACTGGATCAAACAAAAACAACATTTGAAGTGAATTGCAAATGTATTGAGTTGTGATGCAACTGTAACTTGAACCTAACATGACTGGGGCGTGCATTTTTGAAATTGCATTTTCACAGCTGAATTCAAAATGAAGCTGATCGCAGTCCAAACTCAAGGTATTGTTGTAAAACTAAATATTCAACATGTTTCTACCTGTCCCTTTTCAGCTCACTCAGAAGTCCATAGCCTGCAGCCTGGTGCCTCTCTGTCTCTCTCCCTCCACACTGCTGGTCCAGTGGAGGTGCTGTTTGATCCTGCAGGATCTGTCCAATCTCGTATAGTCTTACTGAGCAGCGCAGGGCTCCCTGGCCCCAGGTACGAACAGTGAGTGTCAGTGCAGAACAGCTCTCTGACACTCCGCTCCCTCACTCCAGCTGATCAGGGCAACTACACAGTGAGGGACCTTAAGGGAAGCAGTATCAGCACTGTGATCGTCACTGTGGGTGGTAAGCAGGTCTACAGTAGGGTCACTAGAGGGCTCTATATTCTTGACAGAGTGTGTTCTTATATCATCCTCTGTCCTGATTGTCTTTTAGCTCACAGAGACACTGTCACCCTGCAGCCTGAAGCCTCTCTGTCTGTCCCTCTGTTCACTGGAGAGCCAGTGGAGGTGCTGTTTGATCCTGCAGGAGGTGGAAACTGGACCTCAGTGTGTTCTGTCCAGAACAGCAAAGCCAGCTGTGTCCCCCAGTACAGTTTTTTTTTATTTTTGATGATTAGCCATATGTTGATTACAATATTGTACATAATGTATAATTTGATCTCGATATTTTTCAGGAATGAATGATTGTATATTTTCAGAATAAATTTCGAAACCATATTATTGTCCCTCGATCTCTGTCTCTCTCTCACCCTGCTGTCTGTCTGTCCCTGCCTCTCTGTCTCTCTCTTTCAGCCCCGTCTGTCAGTCTGTCTGTCCCTCGATCTCTGTCTCTCTCTCTCTCCTTCCTCTCTCTCTCTCGGTTTGTTTGTCCCTCAATCTCAATCTTTCTCTTTGCCCGCTGTCTTTCTGTGCCTTCATCTTTGTCTCTCTCTCTCCTTCCTTTCTGTCTGTCACGCTGTCTGTCCTGCGTTGTCCCAGCTGGGCCTGTCTCCCCGGCTCTCTGCCTTCAGCTCTGTTCGCCGATGTCCCACCAGCCCGTCTCTCTCTCAGCCTGTCTCTTGACTTGCAGGAGGAAGAGGAGGTGGAGACGGCTCCTCCGGCAGGAGAGAGGAAGGAGGTCAGTGCTGGTCCCACCCTGCCTCCTGTCCTGTCTGTGGTGGAGTTTCGCCGTCTTGTCTGTCCCTGGGTCTCAGTGTCTCTCTCTCTTTCAGCCCTGTCTGTCAGTGTCTCTCTCTTCCTCCTCTCTGTCCTGTGGTGTCCAGTGAGTGTGTCTCTCTCCTCCTCCTCTCTGTCCTGTGGTGTCCAGTCAGTATGTCTCTCTCCTCCTCCTCTCTGTCCTGTGGTGTCCAGGCAGTGTGTCTCTCTCCTCCTCCTCTCTGTCCTGTGGTGTCCAGTCAGTGTCTCTCTCTACTCCTCCTCCTCTCTGTCCTGTGGTGTCCAGTGGGTCAGTATTAGTGGGCTACACCCAGGCTCACTCACCGCGAGTGTGATCTCAGCAGAGTCTCTGTGCTCTTGGGACACTTGACTCACCTGTCTCCCTCTTTCTCTCCCTGTGCTGTCCCTCTCCTGCCCCCTCTCTCCCTCCTCGGACTCCAGCTGGAGGAGGTCCAATCACCACCTCCTGTGAGACAGAAGAAAAAGAAGGTGGGTAATGCTCTGATCCTCTCTTTACTCTTGTCCAGTGTCCAGTCAGTGTCCAGTCAGTGTGTCTGTATGAACCCCTCTCTCTCTCAGTGCAGTGTTCATGTACTGGAGTGTCCAGTCAGTGTATCTGTATGAACCCCTCTCTCTCAGTGCAGTGTTCATGTACTGGAGTGTCCAGTCAGTGTGTCTGTATGAACCCCTCTCTCTCTCAGTGCAGTGTTCATGTACTGGAGTGTCCAGTCAGTGTGTCTGTGTGAACCCCTCTCTCTCTCTCTCTCTCTCTCTCGCTCAGTGCAGTGTTCATGTCCTGGAGTGTCCAGTCAGTGTGTCTGTATGAACCCCTCTCTCTCTCAGTGCAGTGTTCATGTCCTGGAGTGTCCAGTCCGACTCTTAACGTGACTCTCCTGTCTCTGCTTCAGAAGCACTGGTGCGTCTTTTTAAACTCCCTGAGCTGCGTGTCGGTGGAGACAGATGATCAGGACGAGCCGATGGAGGCGGTGGAGACTGTAGGTCAGGAGAGGAAGAGTGAGGGAGAGGAGGAGCAGGCTGCCGGGAAGGACAAGAAGAAGAAGAGGAGGTGCAGGTGAGCAGACAGGGGGGCGCCGCCCGGTCGTGTCTGTGATTCAAGGAAGAGTCTCCTCTTGCTGTTTGATGTCATGGTGACGTCTGTGTCTGTGTCCCTCACACCTGCAATAACAATATTCTTTCCAGGTTCCTTTCCTGGTTCTGTGCCTGCTAAGATCTGGACTGGACTGGACTGGACTGGACTGGACCAGAGCTGAGGGACACCAGACGATTGGACTGGAGCCTAGGGACACCAGGCTGGACTGGACCGGAGCTGAGAGACACCAGACTGTGCTGAACCGAAGCTGAGGGACACCAGACTGGACTGGACTGGAGCTGACGGACACCAGTCTGGACCGAAGCTGAGGGACCCCAGTCTGTGCTGGACCGAAGCTGAGGGACCCCAGACTGTGCTGGACCGAAGCTGAGGGACCCCATTCTGTGCTGGACTGAAGCTGAGGGACCCCAGACTGTGCTGGACTGAAGCTGAGGGACCCCAGACTGGACTGGACCGGAGCTGAGGGGCCCCAGACTGGACTGGACCGAAGCTGAGGGACCCCATTCTGTGCTGGACTGAAGCTGAGGGACCCCAGACTGTGCTGGACTGAAGCTGAGGGACCCCAGACTGGACTGGACCGGAGCTGAGGGGCCCCAGACTGGACTGGACGAAGCTGAGGGACCCCAGTCTGTGCTGGACCGAAGCTGAGGGACCCCAGTCTGGACTGCACTGGAGCTGAGGGACACCAGACTGGACTGGAGCTGAGGGGCCCCAGACTGGACTGGACTGGAGCTGAGGGGCCCCAGACTGGACTGGACTGGAGCTGAGGGACACCAGACTGGACTGGACTGAAGCTGAGGGGCCCCAGACTGGACTGAAGCTGAGGGGACCCATTCTGTACTGGACAGAAGCTGAGGGGTCCCAGACTGGACTGGACTGAAGCTGAGGGACCCCGGACCCCAGTGTGGACTGAAGCTGAGGGACCCCAGACCCCAGTCTGGACTAAAGCTAAGGGACCCCAGACTTGACTGTGGAAAACTTTCACATTATCTCCACCTGAGTCCTCAGATCGTCTGCATGACCTTGTATCATTAAGTATTATTTTAAGGTCCTGTGATGATCGTAAGATGGGGGGGGGGTCACTAAATAAACCCCTTGACATTAATCTGTATTGTAATTTTTGTTCTTTTGATAAGCATCAATAAAAATTTTTTTAAAAAAATCTGTTTAGCTTTTGGTTTTTTCCCTCCCCCACTGAAACGAACGAACAGAGTCTGTCCTTCTCTTTCATCCCGGAGAGTTTGTGGTTGACGGATTGAG
Source organism: Lepisosteus platostomus (assembly GCF_059453375.1). Lineage (NCBI taxonomy): Eukaryota > Metazoa > Chordata > Actinopteri > Semionotiformes > Lepisosteidae > Lepisosteus > Lepisosteus platostomus. The sequence continues at coordinate 42,246,328 of NC_142615.1, read as the reverse complement.
GCCGAGAGCCCTCGTCGTCGGCGTGCCACCAGTTGGCGGGGATAAAGCAGGGGGAGCATCGTGTCCAATATTCCTTGAAACGAGACAGATTTCTAGCCACCTCCGTCTGAAGAGAAGGAAGTCGACCACGAAGTCCAGGGTGTCCTAGGAAGCTCTTTAGCCATTGTTTGCCCAGCAGCCATCTCACCCTGCAGCTCCCAGCTGGCACCCCCCTCCCCACTGGAGCCCAGCAGGTGTGAGCCTGGTCAGTACCTGGAGGGGAGACTCCTGGGAAAAACTAAGGTTGCTGCTGGGAGAGGTGTTAGTGGGGCCAGCAGGGGGCGCTCTCACCCTGCGGTCTGTGTGGGTCCTGATGCCCCAGTATAGTGACGGGGGACACATGCGCCGTCCTTTGGATGAGACGTCAATCCAATCCATCCTGACTCTCTGTGCTCATTTACAATCCCGGGGTGTCTCTGGAGAAGAGAAGGGGTGTTACCCCAGTGTCCTGGCCTGATTCCCCCCCTGGTCTTTACTCATCATGGCCTCCTAATCACCCCCCTCTCTGAACTGGCTCCATCCCTCTGCTCTCCTCCCCAATGAGAGCTGCTGTGTGCTGAGCGGACTGGAGCATCATCCAGGTGGGGGCTGCACACTGGGGGGGCTGGAGGGGATCCCCCTGACCTGGGAAGAGCTCTGAGTGGAGAGTCCAGACTTATTAATTATTATTATTATTCGTGCTGCACTGGGCTCCTGTCCTGGCAGTGAGAGGGGGACTCTGTGATCAGTACAGATACTTATGACTGTCTAATAATACAATTTAGAAATGGAACACAGGGTAGAGCTGTAGTCCCTTCGAAACGTTTTGAACTGCCAGAAGAAGTTTTCACAACCCGGACTCGTGAAGGTACAGGTCTTCTCCCATCGTCCGGAGCAAGGTGTATCGTGTCCTGGTGATTTCTCCCGTTTCGAATGGAGTTTAATGTCGCGTTTCTACTTTATTAGAGAGAGGCACTGAACTTTGGGGAACGTGACATCCACCCAGTAATACTAGTGGGTTGATAAATATAAATGTTTTTTTTCCCCCCATATTATACCTCGCGAAATATAATATGTGTGCGTGTCCTGTAATGGACTGGTGTCCTGTCCAGGGTGTGTGAGTGTGTGTGTCTGTGTGTCCTGTGATGGACAGATGGTACCCAGCCTGGACACCCTTGAGACACTGGCTGTGATGGACTGGTATCCTGTGAAGGACTGGTGTCCTGTCCAGGGTGTGTGTGTTTCCTGTGATGGACTGGTGTCCTGTCCAGGGTGTGTGTGTGTACTGTGATGGACTGGTGTCCTGTCTAGGGTGTGTATGTGTCCTGTGATGGACTGGTGGATCACAATATTAATTCTCCTCCTTGATTCCCTCCTTCATCGCCAGAGTGAAAGCGGGACACGGCAGTAAAAGCTCAGCCCTGCGGGTGGTGGTCCTCTCGGCCACACGGGGGCGCTCTGGCTCCACGGGGGGGGTTATGTTCAAGTCCCGCTGGAAATTGCACCGACGCGGTGGAGTTCGTGAACGTCCCAGACACCAAGAAAACGAGAGAGAGATAAAAGGTCGTTTTCGGGGTTCAAGAAGCAACCCCGAGATTCAGGGAGTTTCCCCGCTGAGCTTACTTTGCCGAAAACACGCAGGTTTTATTTTTTTCCCGTGCCCCCCTCACACAGGCCGTTTCTGTAGCGTGAAGTTTGCGCGGCGGTCGGTGAGAGGCGAAATTTTATTTATTTTTTTCCCATGGTTTGAAACAGAAACAGCCGTGTGGTGTTGTAGAGAGGTCGACGTGCCTGGTTTTCCTCGTCTGCGAAGCCCGTTTTTTTTTTTTTTTTTTGGGGGGCGGGGGGGTCGTGAGGTCCCACGCAGCGCTCGGAAAAGAAAATGGCGTTTCTTTTCCCGGCAGGACGGGGGGGGGGAACCCGTGTTTTTTGGACATGGCGTGGCCCGAAATTTACGCCCTTGGGCGCTAGAGGGGGGTGGATGTTGGTCTTTCTTTGATTTTGGGGTCGGGGGGGGGGTGCTAATTTCACTGAACCAAACCCCACGGAAACCTGTGTTGGACGTGGGGGTGCTGAAGGCGCCCTCGACGTGATTTTGTCTTTAAATTCAAGTGCAGCTTTTGTAACCCTTGGGCCGGAAACACCTGAACCCGTTTCCCCTGCCTGTCCGAGGTGGCGACTACCGGGGTCGTACAGGGACACCCGGCTGGCCGCTGAGAGTTGGAAAAATAAAATGTCCACCCAAAAAAAAAACAACAACCGTGAAAAATGTCGGCCATTTTTGTTTCGCGGCCGAGCCGTGAGCGCGTGGGGGGCGACGTCACGGAGGCGTCACAATGAGCCGCCTGACGTCACAGAGCGGCGGATTCTAGCGGGGGGCGGCGCCGGAGCCCCATGAGCTCAGAGGAGTGAAGAGAGAAGAAGAGGAAAGCGCTATATAGTCCTTTCTAAACACGTGTTTCTTCCAATAAAGTTACTTCGACTTCAATCATTAGTTTCAGCTTCAGAATCGCTCTTCAGTATCCCCGTGAAATCGGTAAGTCAGTCAAAAGTGCCGCTGGCGAGAAATAACAAAATAAGTGGAGAAATAAATTGTTTTTTTACCGTTACTCAACTCTTATGGGTGTGATCGTGCTGTAAAAAGATATTGAGAGGAGGTGCACCTCTACATAGAGAGTGGCGGGGGTGTGGAACAAGCTGCCCAGCCCTGTGGTTGAAGCCGATACCCTGGCTTCTCTCCAGACACAGCTGGGTGAGCTCCTCCAGTCAGGACAGGAGGCTCTTCTGTACACAGAGGGGGGCGGGGGTGGGGAACAAGCCGCCCAGCTGTGTGGCTCCGCCCCCTCCCCTCCCCACTGTGACTCTGCTTGTCTCGGCAGGACGATGCACCGACAGAGATGCCGCATGGCCGTGCGCGGTCGCAGCAGGACCCGGGCCTGGCGAGGCGTCGTAAGTCCACCCCTCCCGCCCGCCGTCCAGCGTCCAGCATCCAGCCCTCCTCCGACTGACCTCTCCGCCCCCAGTAGCGCTCGCTGTATTATAATAATAATAATAATAAACTTCACTGATAGAGCACCTTTCACACACATAGCAGCGCAAAGCGCTTGACAGACCAGGTCTCACGGTAACACCTCTAGACGAGGAGAGACACTTCCAGTGGTGATCTTGACTGAGGACACGCCCTCGGCTCAAGAGACAGGGTCACGTGTACAGTATGGCCTTCTGAGAGCACAGATTGCCTCTGGATGACCCAGACTCTTCCTGGACACACTGTACACACTCACCTGTCCAGACTCTCACTAGACACACTGTAGAGACTCACCTGTCCAGACTCTTACTGGACACACTGTAGAGACTGCCCAAGGCCCCTAGTCTCGACACGACTGGGCTGGGCTATTTGGTCAGAGCTGTCTCGGAGATGGGCTGTTTGGCGTCTTCACAGGTCACACCGGTCAGGCCGAACCCGGACTGGCAGCGGGAGAGGTCCCAGCCCAAGTCCCGGTGCTTTTCCGTAAGTCTGACCCGGTCGCCTTCCGCGAGACTGGACCGGCCGCCCTGTGGTGGGCCCGGTGCCCCACATCTACCCTACAGCTCCCCCACTGACCCCTAAACTCCCGATACCCTACAGCTCCCCCCACTGACCCCTAAACTCCTGATACCCTACAGCTCCCCCACTGACCCCTAAACTCCCGATACCCTACAGCTCCCCCAACTGACCCCTAAACTCCCGATACCCTACAGCTCCCCACTCTGACCCCTAAACTCCCAATACCCTACAGCTCCCCTCACTGACCCCTAAACTCCCGATACCCTACAGCTCCTCACACTGACCCCTAAACTCCCGATACCCTACAGCTCCCCCCACTGACCCCTAAACTCCCGATACCCTACAGTTCCACACTCTGGCCCCTAAACTCCCGATACCCTACAGCTCCCCACTCTGGCCCCTAAACTCCCGATACCCTACAGCTCCCCACTCTGACCCCCACAGTCCTGATGGCCGAGAGGTCTCTGCTTGCTGTAGTGATTGAGTGAGCTCTGTGGACCTAACCTCTGTCTTGTGTCCTCGTTTCCAGCATCTCCTAGTGGTCCGTCATTTCACCAGAGCTGAAGGTGAGATCTGGGGAGGAGACAGAGCACCCCCTAACACCCCTGAGCTAGGTTACAGGGTAAGACAGCTTCTTACTGTTGGACACACCTGTCCACACTCTTTCTGGACACACTGGACACACTCGCCTGTCCGGACTCTTACTGGACACACCCACCTGTCCAGACTCTTACTGGACACACTGTACACAACCACCTGTCCAGACTCTCACTGGACACACTGTCCACACTCACCTGTCTGGGCTCTTATTGGACACACTGTCCACACTCACTTGTCCAGACTCTCACTGGACACACTGTACACACTCACCTTGTCCACACTCTCACTGGACACACTGGACACACTCACCTGTCCAGACTCTTACTGGACACACTGTACACACTCACCTGTCCAGACTCTTACTGGACACACTGTACACACTCACCTGTCCAGGCGTAGTCTCTGCTCCTCATCTCCCCTGCGTTGTGTCTCCCTCTCTCCCTGCTGGACAGAATCCCGTGGTGTCTTCGTGTTTCCCCGAGCTTGTCCAGAAGCTGGAGAGGGCGGCCGAGCTGCAGCTGGAGCTCCCGGGCTCGCCCAGCTCGTTCCGCTCGGTGTCCCCCCCCTCCTCGCCCGAGAGCCCCCTCCGCTCCCCGCCCCGACGCCCCCCCTTCATCCCCACCATGCCCCGCGAGCCCCCCCTGCTGCCCGGGGCGGTGCCCCTGCCCCTGCCCCCGCCCGTCCTGCCCCCCATCGCCCGCCCGGCCCCGCCAGGCCCTGCCTGGGGCTCCCCAGTGCGGAGGGCAAGGAGAGAGGCTGAGATGTCTGACGAGGCAAGTGGGGCAGAGTCTGTCCGTCTGTCTGTCCATCTGTCCTTCTGTCCGTCTATCCTTCAGTCCATCTGTCCCTCTGTCCATCTGTCCCTCTGTCCTTCTGTTCTTTTCTCTGTCCATCTGTCCATCTGTCTTTCTGTCCTTTTCTCTGCCTTTCTGTCCATCAGTCCATCTGTCCTTTTCTCTGTCTTTTTGTCCGTCTGTACTTCTCTCTTTCTGTCTTTCTGTCCTTCTGTCTGAGTCTCTCCATGTCTCCCTGCTCTCTGTCTGTCCTGCGTTGTCCCAGCTGGGCCTGTCTCCCTGTGTCTCTCCGTGTGTCTCCCTGCTCTCTGTCTGTCCTGCATTGTCCCAGCTGGGCCTGTCTCCCTGTGTCTCTCCGTGTGTCTCCCTGCTCTCTGTCTGTCCTGCGTTGTCCCAGCTGGGCCTGTCTCCCTGTGTCTCTCCGTGTGTCTCCCTGCTCTCTGTCTGTCCTGCGTTGTCCCAGCTGGGTCTCTCTCCCTGTGTCTCTCCGTGTGTCTCCCTGTCTGTCTCTCTGTCTGTCCTGCGTTGTCCCAGCTGGGCCTGTCTCCTCTGCTCTTTGCCTTCAGCTCTGTTCGCCGATGTCCCGCCAGCCCGTCACTCTCTCAGCCTGTCTCTTGACTTGCAGGAGGAAGAGGAGGTGGAGACAGCTCTTCCGGCAGGAGAGAGTAAGGAGGTCAGTGCTGGTCCCACCCTGCCTCCTGTCCTGTCTGTCCCTGGGTCTCAGTGTCTCTCTCTCTTTCAGCCCTGTCTGTCAGTGTCTCTCTCGGCCTGCTGTCTGCCTGTCCCTGCCTCTCTGTCTCTCTCTCTTTCAGCCCTGTCTGTCAGTGTCTCTCTCCTCCTCCTCTCTGTCCTCAGTGTGTCTCTCTCCTCCTCTCTGTCCTGTGGTGTCCAGGCGGTGTGTCTCTCTCCTCCTCCTCCTGTCTGTCATGTGGTGTCCAGTGGGTCAGTATTAGTGGGCTACACCCAGGCTCACTCACTGCGAGTGTGATCTCAGCAGAGTCTCTGTGCTCTTGGGACACTTGACTCACCTGTCTCTCTCTTTCTCTCCCTGTGCTGTCCCTCTCCTGCCCCCTCTCTCCCTCCACGGACTCCAGCTGGAGGAGGTCCAATCACCACCTCCTGTGAGACAGAAGAAAAAGAAGGTGGGTAATGCTCTGATCCTCTCTTTACTCCTGTCCAGTGTCAAGTCAGTGTCCAGTCAGTGTGTCTGTATGAACCCCTCTCTCTCTCAGTGCAGTGTTCATGTACTGGAGTATCCAGTCAGTCTGTCTGTATGAACCCCTCTCTCTTTCAGTGCAGTGTTCATGTCCTGGAGTGTCCAGTCATGTGTCTGTATGAACCCCTCTCTCTCTCTCAGTGCAGTGTTCATGTCCTGGAGTGTCCAGTCAGTGTGTCTGTATGAACCCCTCTCTCTCTCAGTGCAGTGTTCATGTCCTGGAGTGTCCAGTCAGTGTGTCTGTATGAACCCCTCTCTCTCTCAGTGCAGTGTTCATGTCCTGGAGTGTCTAGTCAGTGTGTCTGTATCAACCCCTCTCTCTCTCAGTGCAGTGTTCATGTACTGGAGTGTCCAGTCCGACTCTTAACGTGACTCTCCTGTCTCTGCTTCAGAAGCGCCGATGCGTCTTTTTAAAGTCCCTGAGCTGCGTGTCAGTGGAGACAGAAGATCAGGACGAGCCGATGGAGGCGGCGGAGACCGTAGCTCAGGAGAGAAAGAGCGAGGGAGAGGAGGAGCAGGCTGCCAAGAAGGACAAGAAGAGGAAGAGGAGGTGCAGGTGAGCAGACAGGGGGGGCGCCGCCCGGTCGTGTCTGTGATTCAAGGAGGAGTCTCCTCTTGCTGTTTGATGTCATGGTGACGTCTGTGTCTGTGTCCCTCACACCTGCAATAACAATATCTTTCCAGGTTCCTTTCCTGGTTCTGTGCCTGCTAAGATCTGGACTGGACTGGACTGGACTGAATTGGACTGGACCGGAGCTGAGAGACACCAGACTGGACCGAAGCTGAGGGACCCCAGACTGGACTGGACAGGAGCTGAGGGACACCAGACTGTGCTGGACCGAAGCTGAGGGACCCCAGTCTGTGCTGGACCGAAGCTGAGGGACCCCAGACTGTGCTGGACCGATGCTGAAGGACCCCAGTCTGGACTGAAGCTGAGGGACCCCAGACTGCACTGGACTGAAGCTGAGGGGCCCCAGACTGTACTGAAGCTGGGGGGCCCCAGACTGGTCTGAACTGAAGCTGAGGGGCCCCAGACTGGACTGATGGCCTTTTGTTAAGCATCAATAAATTTTTTTTTAAAAAAATCTGTTTAGCTTTTGGTTTTTTCCCTCCCCCCCCCAAGGTTGCTGCTGGGAGAGGTGTGAGTGGGGCCAGCAGGGGGCGCTCTCACCCTGCAGTCTGTGTGGGTCCTGATACCCCAGTATAGTGACGGGGGACACTGGACTGTAAACAGGCGCCGTCCTTCGGATGAGACGTAAAACCGAGGTCCTGCCTCTCTGTGCTTGTTAACAATCCCGGGGTGTTTCTGGAGAAGAGTAGGGGTGTTACCCCAGTGTCCTGGCCTGATTCCCCCCCTGGTCTTGACCCATCATGGCCTCCTTATCACCCCCCTCTCTAAACTGGCTCCATCCCTCTGCTCTCCTCCCCACTGAGAGCTGCTGTGTGCTGAGCGGACTGGAGCATCATCCAGGTAGGGGCTGCACACTGGGGGGGCTGGAGGGGATCCCCCTGACCTGGGAGGAGCTCTGAGTGGAGAGTCCAGACTTATTAATTATTATTATTATTATTCGTGCTGCACTGGTCTTCAGTCCTGGCAGTGAGAGGGGGACTCTGTGATCAGTACAGATACTTATGACTGTCTAATAATACACGATACAAATGGAAAACAGGGTAGCGCTGTAGTCCCTTCGAAACGTTTTGAACTGCCAGAAGAAGTTTTCACAACCCGGACTCGTGAAGGTACAGGTCTTCTCCCTTTGTCCGGCGTAAGGTGAGAGGTCACCCCCTCGGGGCGCAGTATCCCCGATGCACCCCCCCACCACCACCCAAAACGACACACACTTCTGTGACGATTGGGAGACCCCGGTTCGACCAGCCCCTGCGGTGGAGGAAACGACCCGCTGGAGAGAATACGCAGACTCCACACAGAAGGGTCACCTCGGCACTTATTCCAACAGCAAAACAACACCAGAGAGAAACGGTCTCCGAAAGATAAGCGCACACCGGGAAAAACATGATGGGGTTATTACAAATGGGAATAGGAGTTCTTTTTTTTAATGTCGCGTTTCTACTTTATTAGAGAGAGGCACTGAACTTTGGGGAACGTGACATCCACCCAGTATTACTAGTAGGTTGATAAATATAAATGTTCTTTTTCCCCCGTATGATACCTCGCGAAATATAACGATGGCCAACTCCTTAAGTCGAAATTTAAACCCTTCTCACGCTACAAGACAGTCCGTCAACATCGCCGCGGCCCGAAGCGCGACCTTCGGTATGACGTTGGCCGAAGGGGGTGGGGTAAGTACGTCACAGCCGGGGGAAGCCCCTATCACGTGAGAGGGGTGCGGCGGGCGACGAGCCCCAGGGGGCGAAGAGAAGTTGATTTGCGTGGGGTGTGGAAACACTACACGACCGGGCAAGCGAGCCGTTTTTTTTTGTTTTGTTTTTTCCAGAACATCAGAACAACCGCAGAGATGACCATCGATCCACCTCCAGACATTTCCTTTTTTGTCCTCTTTGGCCCCCAAAATAAAAAAAAAACTGGGATCCATCCTGGCGTTGCCAAATTGAAACGTCAACCACTTTTCGGGCTTCCGTGCTGTCCATGATGAAACCGTCATGGTTGTGTAAGCATACGTTACGTCACAGACCGGCGGCGCTCGGAAGTGAGGAGTGTCGTTACGTTTTTGAAATGGCACGTCAGACAAGATCTCTGACAAGATCTCCGAAAAACCCAAACCTGTAAGATTCAATTTCAATTCAGTTTTTTTATATAGCGCCTTTCACAACAAGAATGCCCCAAGGCCCCGAACAAAGGAGTTGTTCCACACCCCCGCCACCCTCTGTGTACAGTAGAGCCCCCTGTACTGACTGGAGGAGCTCACCCAGCTGTGTCTGGAGAGAAGCCGGGGTATCGGCTTTAACCACAGGGCTGGGCGGCTTGTTCCCCACCCCCTTCTGTGTACAGAAGAGCCTCCTGTCCTGACTCCAGTAGGAAATGTCACCTGGAGGCAACACACCGGCTTCTTTTAACAGATCACCTCGGGAATCGGGAACAACGGAGCTGTGTGCGGCCGTCTGTACGGAGGGGTTCAGCGCGGGGGGGCTCCGGGCTCGGGTCTGAACCCGGGGGGGGGGACTGTCTGTGTGGAGTCTGCATGTTCTCCCTGTGTTCTTCGGGTCCAAAGACAGGCTTTTGGGCTAATTGGCTTCTGGGAAAACTGGCCCTGGTGTGTGTGTGTCCTGTGATGGAGTGCTGTCCTGTCCAGGGTGTGTGAGTGAGTGTGTGTTTGTCATGTGATGGACTGGTTCCTGTCCAGGTTGTGTGAGTGTGTGTGTCTGAGTGTCCTGTAAGGGACTGGTGTCCTATCCAGGTTGTGTGTGTGTGTCCTGTGAGGGACTGGTGTCCTGTCCAGGGTGTGTGAGTGAGTGTGTGTGTCTGTGTGTCCTGTGATGGACAGATGGTACCAAGCCTGGACACCCATGAGACACTGGCTTCCTCAGAAGACTCTCACGGAGGGCACACTGTCCCTAACCCGGGTCCAGAAGAAACTACCGTGATCTATAATTCCTGCGCCTCGGAAGGGTTTATGACGTCTATGTCCGGTGCCCGCGCCCGTGGACCGGCGGTTTGGCGTCGCGCTCCGCAGCTCAAGCTTCGGTGCGAGGCAGGGCGGGAGGGAGTCGATGTGGCCTCGGCGCCATCTTTGCTGGTGAGTCAATTGTGACCGTTGCGGTACAACAAACCATCAATAAAGCTTTTCCCACCCCGTCCACCCCGTATTTCTGTCGCGGCCCACGTCCCTTACAATCGACAAACTATAAAAAAAACAGTAGCCCTTCGCAACATTACATGCCATTTTTTTATTTTAAACGTCCGCTAGATACGCAGGTGGCTCGATACCTGTCTTATCCTCGCCGGCGTCTTTATACCAGCAAGTGAATTTTATTTGGGGTCCCTCAGAATTGTGACAGAAATGTCAGTGAACCACAATAAAAAACGAAACTTTTTTTTAAAGGCGGTGAATGGATTTTTTGAGTAACCGTGTAGCGACTAACATAAGGAAAAAAAAGTTGTCTTTCCCTACGAAGAAGTTTTGGTACAGGACTTTCTTTAAATATCAGTTGTGCATAGCATTTTACAAAAAGTTGATGATGATCTTGGAGATAATTGCAAAGGAAAATTGAGATAACTACCAAAACATTACGTGTGAAACGACAGGACAGAACTTTGAACCCACAAAGAAACAAAGGTATGAAATATTGCCTCGTCATGGGGGGTTGATAATTGTAGTAAGTGTTCCTAATTTTCGTAAAGAAATGTATATTATGGGAGTCACACGTGAGATTTAGTGTATATACGTTTCATATTGTGCATATATACGGGGTTAAAAAGTGGAATGAGTATGATTATAAACTCGTGTGTCCTATAATCAGATAATTTTTTAACAAGCTTTGATTAGACAGGTGAAAAACAACATCAGATCCTTTTTTTTAAATATTCTCACGTCTGAATATCAGCTTCTCCCCTCTGGCCAACATTTCAGGGCTCCCAGGTGTAGATCCCAAATTGAAACAAATATTAATTTGTTACCCAGTTAAACAGTTAATAGAAGTGAGTGACCAGGGTAAATAAAGGTGGGTCAGTGTAAACTGTTTATTCTGGACCAGACTTCGTCATGTGTGATATGTCATGACTTCTTATATTAAGTTTTATCTTTATATTTAGTTCTACATGTGTAATAGATGCGATGTGTGTCCATAAAAAGGTTTCTCCAGGGGAAAATCAAGTTCGTTTTAAAACCGTGTTTCCTTTTCAGGGTACGTTTGCATTCCAAGTGTGGGGTTTTTGCCTTTTTATCATATTTTGGATGTGAATCCGTGGTATTTTTGCTGAGACAAGTTGCCTTTCTTATACGCGGAGGGATCTGCTCGTGAGATGTCCGCTTGGTCCATTTCTGAGCTCAGTATAAGGTGTAGAAAGCATGACTGTCATCATAACCCGCATCTCACCCAGGTGTGGAATAATGTTGTGACTATTGCTTCAGCAATAACATGCTGATTGCATGTTTCTAGATGGGTATAAAAGAGATCTCAACTACTGAGGGGCCTTATTAATAAAGTCTCCACAGCCGAAGCGCTGTGTCTCTTTTCAGCTGGCGATAAACCTTTCCTCGATCCTTTGCGGACTTGTAAAACTGTTCCTGATCAGAATAAAAAACGCTCACGCTAATACACAAGCACCCGTGTCTCGCCAAAGCTGACAAATAAACAGACGGACAAGCCGCACTGCACGTGTGAACAGGGGAATGAGCGAGCGAGCGGGGATAGGGCGCCTCCTGCGCTTAAAAGCTTACAGCACCTGGTATCCCCAGGCGGTCTCCCATCCAAGTACTAACCAGGCCCATCCCTGTTTAGCTTCCGAGATCAGACGAGATCAGGCGTGCTCAAGGGGGTGTGGCCAAAAGTGAGGGCAAGGCTCGCTAGCACCCTTCTTATTGAGAGGACAGCTCAGTCACCTCTTTTACGACGCTGCTTTTTTTCCCTTGCGTTTTTCTCTTCTTCCCACGTTCTCTCTCTTCACTGCCTTCGTCCCCGCTCTATTTCACTTCAGCCTTTCACTCTTGCTTCCTTCCAATGAGGACGGAGCTGCGGGAGAAAGGGCGCTATAGAGGATCGCTGTGGAGAGCTGCTGCTGTGCTTTGACATCTGAGCTCTGTGGAAAACGATCTCAATACAATTCTGAAAAACGCGACTCTCCGAACGCCAGCCGAACAAGTCTCCACAGCCGAAGCGCTGTGTCTCTTTTCAGCTGGCGATAAACCTTTCCTCGATCCTTTGCGGACTTGTAAAACTGTTCCTGATCAGAATAAAAAACGCTCACGCTAATACACAAGCACCCGTGTCTCGCCAAAGCTGACAAATAAACAGACGGACAAGCCGCACTGCACGTGTGAACAGGGGAATGAGCGAGCGAGCGGGGATAGGGCGCCTCCTGCGCTTAAAAGCTTACAGCACCTGGTATTCCCAGGCGGTCTCCCATCCAAGTACTAACCAGGCCCATCCCTGTTTAGCTTCCAAGATCAGACGAGATCAGGCATGCTCAAGGGGGTGTGGCCGTAAGCGAGAGCAAGGCTCGCTGGCACCCTTCTTATTGAGAGGACAGCTCCGTCACCTCTTTTACGACGCTGCTTTTTTTCCCTTGCGTTTTTCTCTTCTTCCCACGTTCTCTCTCTTCACTGCCTTCGTCCCCGCTCTATTTCACTTCAGCCTTTCACTCTTGCTTCCTTCCAATGAGGACGGAGCTGCGGGAGAAAGGGCGCTATAGAGGATCGCTGTGGAGAGCTGCTGCTGTGCTTTGACATCTGAGCTCTGTGGAAAACGATCTCAATACAATTCTGAAAAACGCGATTCCCCGAACGCCAGCCGAACAAGTCTCCACAGCCGAAGCGCTGTGTCTCTTTTCAGCTGGCGATAAACCTTTCCTCGATCCTTTGCGGACTTGTAAAACTGTTCCTGATCAGAATAAAAAACGCTCACGCTAATACACAAGCACCCGTGTCTAGCCAAAGCTGACAAATAAACAGACGGACAAGCCGCACTGCACGTGTGAACAGGGGAATGAGCGAGCGAGCGGGGATAGGGCGCCTCCTGCGCTTAAAAGTTTGCAGCACCTGGTATTCCCAGGCGGTCTCCCATCCAAGTACTAACCAGGCCCATCCCTGTTTAGCGTCCGAGATCAGACGAGATCAGGCGTGCTCAAGGGGGTGTGGCCATAAGCGAGAGCAAGGCTCGCTGGCACCCTTCTTATTGAGAGAACAGCTCCGTCACCTCTTTTACGACGCTGCTTTTTTTCCCTTGCGTTTTTCTCTTCTCCCCACGTTCTCTCTCTTCACTGCCTTCGTCCCCACTCTATTTCACTTCAGCCTTTCACTCTTGCTTCCTTCCAATGAGGACGGAGCTGCGGGAGAAAGGGCGCTATAGAGGATCGCTGTGGAGAGCTGCTGCTGTGCTTTGACATCTGAGCTCTGTGGAAAACGATCTCAATACAATTCTGAAAAACGCGACTCTCCGAACGCCAGCCGAACAAGTCTCCACAGCCGAAGCGCTGTGTCTCTTTTCAGCTGGCGATAAACCTTTCCTCGATCCTTTGCGGACTTGTAAAACTGTTCCTGATCAGAATAAAAAACGCTCACGCTAATACACAAGCACCCGTGTCTAGCCAAAGCTGACAAATAAACAGACGGACAAGCCGCACTGCACGTGTGAACAGGGGAATGAGCGAGCGAGCAGGGATAGGGCGCCTCCTGCGCTTAAAAGCTTTCTGAATTCTGAGTACGTACAGGATCCTCGGCCTTGCGCTTATAACAAAGTCCAAGTCCCCTTTGCAGACAACAGCAGTTGTCACATGATTTTCTCTGAGGATGTGCGAAAATGGCCAAGGAGAGCCCCGATCTGAGCTTGCGCTCACTTTTTGACCAAGACACAGATGTGTGCTGATTGGTTGAGAGTTTGGCGGGCATTGGAGACCCACGTGGTATTACCACGCCCTGCCAGTCCCTGATTGGTTGATCAAGTTGAGATATGAGTCACTTACTCTTGACACTTAGGAATGCAGTCCAGATGTCCATTTGGCACTCCCTAGACAGATAGGCGCTAATGGATGACCATTGATCATGCTAGCCAGGCTTAGCTAAGTGCATCCCCATCTGGGAGCTGTCCCTTATCAAAAGAAAACATCTTAAATCAGCCTGCATGAATACTTTCTCTGTGGCTGCACCACAGAGATGGAAGGTGAGATGGGGCCTCATTTAGGACAGCATACCACCGCCTAATTCTGTCTTATTAACAAGCATTGCCGCTACAACGGCATCTCTCCTGTCAAACTTCCTCCTGACGTGTTTGACAGGATCTGGGCCGTGGTGAACAGTGGGAAAGACGCTTGATTTTCTAAAAGCTACAACGAACAACCTTGTGATTACTGCTACAGTTAATAATTGTCTCAGTAAACCATCAAACCACTACAATTCACAGAGATTTAGCCTGGAATGTCGTCCACCAGTGCTTACCGGTACGAACTTTCTTGTACCGTAGGGGCCTCACCCCCAGCCCTCGCTGCGTTAGGGTGGGCTGCGGCGAGGAGGAGACTGTGACCCATCTCCTGTGGTCCTGTTTTTTTGCTAAGGCCTTCTGGGCACAGTTTGAAGATTGGTTGCAAGCTCTCTCGCCCCAATTTACCCTGACCGCTGCTTTCGTCATATAAGGCATCTCTCCTGTCAAACTTCCTCCTGACGTGTTTGACAGGATCTGGGCCGTGGTGAACAGTGGGAAAGACGCCCTGTGGAGAGTGAGGAACATGGGGCTGTTCAAAGGCATCGAGGTCCCAGTCAAGGCAGCAGGTAGCCTGGCCCTGTTCATCACCCGAGAGAACTATTACCTCAGAGATCTGTGGAGAGAAGGGAGGGAGGAAGCAGAAAATCTGTGGGAAATTGAGAGCATAGGTCAATATCTCCCCCCACAAAGTGTGCGCTCCAGGTTCCCTCTCGGGGCTCTGCAACACAGCGGAAAGGCAGCGAGAAGGAGCCTCTTGCTCTGACGCTGCAAGCCACAAGAGGGCGGAGGCGCCGCGCGCCCGGCCGACGTGTTGGACTGGTGTGCTTTATGTGCTGAAATAAACACGCGACAGCCCAGAAATGTTTTCAGAGTGCTGTGCACTGGAGGTTTTTGTCTTGTGAAGACTTGCCTTGTGCTCCTCCGAGCAGTTTGTTTGTTCTCCTCCAGTGCGGGACAAGCCAACACAAGGGAGCACATTCGCCAACATCCAGGTACGCAATGCAATTTGGAAAGAGGCTCCTTTCCAAAGAGTTGCACACGAACGATACTTCAGTCAAGCTCGGGGGGCACGGAACCCCAACCACACACAGCTTCAAGTAGCGAGTCAGGTGCTATTACTTTCACCTGCGGCCACACCACCCTGAACGCGTCTGATCTCTGAAGCTAAGTAGGGTCAGGCCTGGTTAGTGCTTGCATGGGAGACTGCCTGGGAATACCAGGTGCTGTAAGCTTTTGCTCTCTCGGCCAGCAGGGGTCACCGTTGGTGCCTTAGGCTTTGGGAAGAAAACCTGTAGGATGGAAAGGTGATCTATAGCCTCATTTCTAGAGATGTTTTGTTGCTATGGCATGAGTGTGACCCATATAAAAAAAAACCCATTTGTAAAACGAATATCGAATCTGCCTCTAAATCTGCAAATGAAGATGAGTCGATAAACCACTTGTTTTTCGTATAACTATACATATATTCATTTATTACTGATTTCATTAATTGAGCAGGGATACAATAGAGGTACAGCCATTCACTGTTTGACATGTCTACACTGGTACAGAACCTAGCAATCAGAAAACGGGTGAAACTGTCTTGAGAATTAGCATACAGTACCGAGGCCCCCATGACCAAATAAAGGCTAACCTCGATAATCAGCCTAAATAATGCAGACTACAGCAAAACGACTGACTTTGAAAAGGGAATGAATGTCCGGAAGGAGTAGTGCAACGAGCTTGAAATGCTTCTCCGGACCTCTAACTAAAAGAAACCGAGAACCAGCAGTGGAATCGACTCCCTTCGAACTGGGATCCTATCGCAGCTCGTGGTGTCGTAACTCTTCCGCATCTGATATTGGACCAAGCACATCAGGGGAGAGCGCGAACGCAGTCCCCCACTACCAGAAATTATGCAGTCGAGATTCCCACATTTGGGGAATTGGCAGGGGTCAGCACAGCCGGAGTGAAAGCTTTAGAAAGCTTTACATTAATATACATACTTAAAACAGTACAGTATATATGATCACATTTCATTACATTTTGACACGGTACCAGTTACATAGCAACAATTTCTTTTTATCTGGCGCAAATCACATTCTTTACTTCAACATGATAATGTTTTTCACAGTTTCTTGAGATATTGACCTATGCTCTCTATTTCCCTCAGATTTTCTGCTTCCTCCCTCCCTTCTCTCCACAGATCTCTGAGGTAATAGTTCTCTCGGGTGATGAACAGGGCCAGGCTACCTGCTGCCTTGACTGGGACCTCGATGCCTTTGAACAGCCCCATGTTCCTCACTCTCCACAGGGCGTCTTTCCCACTGTTCACCACGGCCCAGATCCTGTCAAACACGTCAGGAGGAAGTTTGACAGGAGAGATGCCTTATATGACGAAAGCAGCGGTCAGGGTAAATTGGGGCGAGAGAGCTTGCAACCAATCTTCAAACTGTGCCCAGAAGGCCTTAGCAAAAAAACAGGACCACAGGAGATGGGTCACAGTCTCCTCCTCGCCGCAGCCCACCCTAACGCAGCGAGGGCTGGGGGTGAGGCCCCTACGGTACAAGAAAGTTCGTACCGGTAAGCACTGGTGGACGACATTCCAGGCTAAATCTCTGTGAATTGTAGTGGTTTGATGGTTTACTGAGACAATTATTAACTGTAGCAGTAATCACAAGGTTGTTCGTTGTAGCTTTTAGAAAATCAATCGTCAGAACAACTAACAACGCACACACACATCTTAAATCAATCTGCATGTATACTTTCTCTGTGGCTGCACCACAGAGATGGAGGGTGAGATGGGGCCTCATTTCGGAAAGCATTCCAACGCTTAATTATGTCTTATTAACAAGCATTGCCGCTACATATCCCCCCTTTTTGAAGGTCACGAGGTCCTGAGGCGTTGTTGCCTTCAAAACAAAAACAGAGTTAAGTGATGTCTGTTGTACCCCGGTGGATTCTACCACCCAATATTCACATTACCTCTCGAGAATTTGTACAGGAAATAGTGTTGGAAAGAACATTGCGTATACCTGCTCTCAGTTATAAGGTACATAGAAATGAGGCATCGGGCGTCATCATTAGCCCTAGACCTTAAACTTCCGGCAGTTCACTATCAGTATCGGATAGCTCTGCAGCAGGCAGACGCTTGGGAGTGGTTACCTGATTTCGGTGATAAACCATTGCTCCCTTTGTCTCATTCAAACTACCCCGCAAGGCTTTGATACAAGAGAACAGCATCCAACACATTACCCCAGCCATGATCCAGCTACCCAGCAGCAGTGTCAAGATGACCACGTTTACTGTTCCTAGCGCCCCAGAGGATCCACAACGACTGTGCTTGGGACCTACCAGTGTAGTTTTTAAGTTTGTGTCGTTGAGAACAAATTCGACTACCTGTACACCCTCAAGACTTACTGTCTCTTGGATTCTCTCATCCAAGTCAACGCTGTGTCCTCTGAAAGCGTCCACAATCTCGAGTTCCGTTTCATACAGTTCTGACTCCAGGTGATACAGTGCTAAATCGTTGAGATGCACTATAGCTCCTTCAGGAACTTGTAGAAAAACTGTTTGGTTGGGTAGCTGCACTTCGGTAGCTGTATCATGTCTGTCATAGGTTATTGTAACCGTTAACTGTGGTGTGCTGACCAGCCATTTCTTTCCCACCTGCTCAACCTGGGGTTCGTTAACCTCACGTTTGCTCGTCACTGTGGCTTTACACTTTTCAGTGGCAGCCCCCTTTCTGATACCACACAACCTCTGAGTTGTGTCCCTAAGGAATGGCTTACTTGGGCATACCCAGTGGATATCCTTGGTTGATATACACAGTTCCAGGTTTGGAACAAGGTACAAATTCGGATCATCCTCCTGGTAAGCTACGAGCGGTGGGGTGGTCAACTTCACATGCATGTCCCCCCTCCAGAAGCCAACGTTCAATATAGACTTGAGTCTATAGATATCCTTGCTACTCACGATGGGAAGGTTCAACAGGAAACCTATTTCCTTGGCTTCGGGGTTGACATGTATGGGAATGGCACTGCCTAGACTGTATGCAAGATGTACTTGCAATGGCTGCACCATCTCGGAAGTGGTTGTCTTCAGTACTTCTTCTACTAAGGACAGTGGAACCAAGTAGGTTGGAATCTGTCCCATGGCTAGGCTAGTTACTGTGGCACTAAGCTCCCTAAGCAGATCCTGCATCAGCATTCTGACCTGTTGCACATAAGCATAGTACCACTGTAACACGTCGACAATCCTGCCCACGGTGTGGAGGGTGTTATTTAACAGTGCTGCATGAAGGTTTACTGCTAAAATTGTGCCCTGTAAGGTTTTCCCTAGGCTTTCCAGCCGCTGCTGCTGTTGATACAGCTTGTCATAAATTTCTGGCATTTCCTTACGTAACCCAGACACCTGCCTTCTCAGGGTGGTCAGGGTGACAGTGTTAGCAGCAAACAGACCCGCTGAAAATAGCGAACCCACGGCGGAGGCCGCAGCAATCAGACCCCCCAAGAACCTTTTGGGGCGGCTGAGGCCTGTCATCTCCTCCTGGGTGACTGTTGCCTTCCTCAGCTGGCGGAGCATGTGTATAGTGTCTAGCTGGGCATGCCATACAGTATCCCCAGCCCACTGCCTACCATGATAGGACACCCTACTGTTCATGTTGATGTGCTTCCGAAACACATCATGTGGGTCCAGCCGTACATACACTCGCTGAGTATATGTTCTGCAATTTGTTAACAACAATCCGGGAGCGTCCTGCAGGACTATGCCGGTAGGAGGACCGGGTTCCACAACTCCACAAGAGGCTGTGTCGAGGCGATCCACAGTACTGTCAGGACCAGCCGTGGCAGTTTTAGGATTCCCATTCTGGAACACAGATGAGGCACATGGTACAGTTCCACTATATTTTTGAATATATTTTCCTAGCAGGACCTACAGTACAGTACCTAACTACCTGCAACTACAAAGGGGCACCCCCCTCTTTGATCGGGTTTAGACTTTTAACCCTATTCTGTGTCCTCTGGCGCCATTTGAGATGGGCGATACAACCGGAGGTGGTTGCGATGCACCCACTTGTAGACCAGAGATTGCCTTCCCTTTTCAATCCGAATTCGATAAGCTACCGGTGATACCTTATCGACAATCTCGTGGGGTCCTGTCCAACTGGGTAAGAACTTCCGGGCCACGCCTGTGGGTTTGGCAAACTGGAAGTACAGGACCTTGTCTCCTACTTGGAGTTCCTGGTTAACTGCCTTTCGGTCATAGTATGCTTTCCTACCCTCTGCACTCCTTCCCAGATTGTTCTGGGCAAAAGCAAAGGTTGCCTGCAGATGTGCTCGCAGGTCTGACACATACTGATGGGCCGTAGCAGCCCCCGTCGTGCTCAGGTCCTCCACCCCATAGAGACAGTGTAGGGGAAGAGTCATCTTCCGACCTGTCATCATCTCAAAAGGTGGGACCCCCGTAGAGCAATGGGGCGTGGCTCGGATGGCCATCAGAACCAGGGGCAGCTTAATGTCCCAGTCCCTACTGTTGGTGGAGACAAACTTTTTGAGCATACTAACCACCGTTCGGTTTGCCCTTTCTGCCTGGCCCGAGGATTGAGGGTGGTAGGAGATATGCAACTGGGCCTTGACCCCAAGCATATTCCACAGGGTTGCCATTACTGTAGCTGTGAAATGGGTTCCCCAATCCGAGTTCACGGTCAGGGGGAGTCCCCATCGACTGAACACATGGTTCACCAACAGCACTGCAGTTGTCTCTGCCGTGTCGTTGGGTGCTGGGAGGCACTCAATCCATTTTGTGAATGCACACGTAACAGTGAGGAAATATTTGTTCCCTCTGGATGACCTCACCAGCGGCCCCACCCAATCCATTTGTAGATTGGACCAGGGGAATGTCATGCCCTTTTTCTGGAGTGGTGCACGGTGCAAGGGCCGTGATGGTTGGAACTGGCTACACGTCAGACACCCCTTTACATACGCGGCGATGTCTTGGCCCATGTGAGGCCAGAATGCCACCTGCGGGATAGTGTCGTACGTGGCCTTGATTTCCCGGTGACCCCCACAGGGTTCGTCATGAGCGTGTTGGATCATGAGCCCCCGATGACAGCGGGGAACTACCCACTTTGGGACACCTTGTGCAACTGGTACACAAACCAACAACCCCTTTATAATTTTTAGGTTGTCTTTCACCTCTGCCAGCTCCTTCAGCTCCGGAGACTGGCTCAGCACCTGCTCTGAAAGAGGTTGACGCACTGGGTCAGCGATATGCTGATACATTTGCCCAATTGCTGGGTCCTGTTTCTGCATTTCCGCAAGATCGGTGTTAAAACCCTGTGACCCAAGCACTACAGATTGAGGGTCGGCTCCGACATCCTGTCTAGCCCTGCTTCGGGTGACCGCCTTGACCTCAGCCACGGTTTCTGGGGGTAGCCATTCCTGCTGGAACTGCCAGGGATCACCCTCTAAGGCGCCAGATTTGGCCAGCCGGTCGGCCTCATCATTCCCGTCTTTGTCGGGTCCCTTCACCTGGGAGTGTCCCTTCACCTTCCTCCAGTAAACCATCATTCCAGCCTCGGTCGTGAGCTTGTCACTGGCCAGGAACAACTCTTTGTTCTTTACTTCCTTGCCCCGGGCATTTTTCATGCCGTTACCCTTCCAATACGGAAGATGGGACACGAAGCTATGTCGGGCGTAGTTCGAGTCACTACAGATGACAAATTGTTTAAGGCCATTTGTCAGGGCCTGCTGGAGGGTGATCAGCACCCCAGCTACTTCCGCATACTGACTAGTCTTTGGTCCTAGCTTATAGCGGGTCGGCCCACAGGGAGTATTGTCTTGCCAGACTACACCTACCCCTGCTAGCACCTGCTGTTCGTGGCGAAAAGAGCAACCGTCAACATAGGCCATGGGTAAGCCCTGGCCCACGTTCTCATCGTAGTACCGATGATTGTTCGGTAGCTCAGCAGCGGGAATCATTTCTGGAGCTTCAATGTCAGTGTCACAGCCGTGACACACTTGGCCCAAAGCCAGGCCCTGTCCCAGGTACATTTTCTTGCTCTGTGCATAACGTACCTCTATCTCATAGCCTTGTAGGGCCATCATCCATGCCACAATCCTGCTATTTGACACCCTGCCTGCTTTCAGTCTCTGGCTATGCAGGAATGTCACAGGTTGGTGGCAGGTTTCGATGATGATCTTTTGTCCCCCAACATAACTACGGAAGTGTTCTACCGACCAGACTGTAGACAACAGGGCCTTCTCGCAGTCCAAGAACTTTTGCTCCACTGGGGTCAGGGCTCGACTGGCATACGCCACCACCCTTCGCTCTTGGTCATATTCCTGACTCAGAGCAGCCCCAAGGCAGTGCTCTGAGAACCCTGCTTCAAGGTAGAAGACCTTATTTTTGTCAGGGTAGGCCAAGCACGGCGCACTACCGAGTTTGCGCTTCAGCTCCATCACAGCCTGTTCTGGGGAAGGTCCCCACTCAAAGGGCACGTCTTTCTGCAACAGCTTGTGGAGGGGCCTTGCTATTTCAGCGTAATCCTCAATGAACTGCCGGGAATAATTACATACTCCCAGAAAGCTGCGCAGTTCAGACAGGTTAGTGGGCGACTACATATTCTGGATAGCTTGGACTCTGCTGGACTGTGGCTGTATGCCTTGGGCTCCAACCAATAGTCCCACGTACTCCACTTGGGTCCTACACCACTGTCCCTTGGCCAGAGACAGTTTGGCCCCTGCACGGGAGAGCTGGGTCAACACATGCCTGATCTCGGCCATGTGTTCTTCCCAGGTCTGACTCCGCATCAGAATATCGTCCACATAGACCAGGTTGCCCCTGGCGGCTGCATCACTCATGGCTTTGTGCAGAAATATGTTGAACTCCGCTGGGGAGCTGGAATACCCAAAGGGGCATCGATTCCAGGTGAACTGCCTGTTTCCGAAGGAAAAGGCCAGTTTGTACTGGTCTGTCGGTTCTACCTTAAGGGTCCAGAACCCATTGGCCAGATCCACTGTGGTGAAATATTTCGCTGTTGTCACCTTGGCTAACTCCTGATCTAAGTAGATCATTGGCCATCGTGACAAAGGAACCTGTTTATTCAGCTGCCGGTAGTCAATGGTCAGACGCCACTTACCATTGGGTTTCAGCACCGGCCACAGTGGGGAGTTAT
Source organism: Lepisosteus platostomus (assembly GCF_059453375.1). Taxonomy (NCBI): domain Eukaryota; kingdom Metazoa; phylum Chordata; class Actinopteri; order Semionotiformes; family Lepisosteidae; genus Lepisosteus; species Lepisosteus platostomus. The sequence continues at coordinate 42,224,159 of NC_142615.1, read as the reverse complement.
AAGTGGAGTTACACTTCCTTATGATCTGACGCTCTAGTAGAGCATCCAACGTCTGCTTTATGGACTCGTATGCTGTGAGGGGAATGCGATACTGCCTGACATAGGTTGGGCGGGCGCCAGGGGCTGTGGGAATGTGCACTGTGTGCAAATCCGTCACCCCGCAGTCATAGGCGTCCCGTGCAAACACTTCCTGGAAATCCTGGAAGATCTGACGCAGCTGCTGATGCTGGCTTTCCGTTTCCAGGGCATCTGCCTTACCAACCTGTTCCTGTACCTGCTCTAGGAACCCCGCTTTTGACGGCATGGCGGTATCCCGGGTCGCACTCTTAGCTGAGTGGTCCGTCAGAACACCTGTGTGTACTGTGTACACAACCATCTCATCCTTATCGCTAAGGTCCACTCTGCACACCTCCTGGTTGCAGAATCCCTCTATTGGCATAATTGCGATCATCTGCCGGGGGTAGGTGTAGTACACCTGCTCGTTTCCCCCTCCCTGGCCAAGGGACCAGGGAGCTGCCCCAGTACTGGGATGGCCAGTTCAAAATCATAGAAACCATTGTCAATTACCAGTCCCATGTCAGTGCGAGCAGGGATTTTGACATCTTGTTTTGCTATGTTCTGCACCAACAGGCAGGTGGCTCGGCCATTCCGTTCCAGTCTGGGGGTACCACAGACTGCTAGGTTCAGTCTGATAAACTGAGCTGATGGTTGGAAGAAAACCATCTCAGCATCCATTCTCTGTCCCTTCTTCAGGACAAGGCGTACCGGAAACCCTGCTGTTGATGCAGGAACGATCAGGTCCGATTCGTTTATTACCTGGCAGGCCTGAGGAATCGTCTGACCTGACCGAATGTTCTCGGGGTCGCCGCTTAGAGAATGGGCATCTGGGTTCACCCGTGTCCACAGCACACTGTTTACTGTGTCCAGCTGGGCGCCCAGTCGAACCAACAGGTCTGCACCAATACAGACCGAATGGGCCAGCTGAGGTGCTACCTGGAAGTAGTGAGCAAACTTCCTTTTTCCGATGGAGATGGAAGCTACACAACTTCCTTTGCTCCAAATGGACCTATGAGGTGGGGGTGCCCACCACAGAACCTGTGACTGCGTCACCAGGGTCACCTGACGGCTTTGCGACAGGTCCTTGAACAGACCTTCACTGATTATGGACTTCTCAGAGCTGAGGCTGAGAATTACATCGTCAACCTGCACTTCTGCCACCTGGACCCCTCCCACCACCATGGGGTGGTAGTCCTGGTCCCCCTGAGGTACCAGGGCGCACAGAAAGGACTCCCATTCATTACCAGACAGGGAGATCCACTCTTCTTCAGGGATGAAAAGGGGGTGTGCTTTACCTGGCGGGTCAAGCAGCTGCTCGGAGCACTGCTCCTGTAGTTGGGAGACCGTGGGAGTGCTGGCCTGGGCAGGACTTCCCTGTAGTTTTGGAAAGCAAGAAGAGACATTTATTTCTCGTCCAGAGGAACCAGGTGGAACCTCCAACTCAGCTATAGTGTTCAGTGGGCACTGTGTGGTCACAGCATAACCACTGAACCCCCCTTTTTGCTGTACGACAGGCTTAGGGTTCTTGACCTGAGCCCACAATTTTCCACGCTGGCAGTCCACCAGAGGCTCCAGCCTGTCAAGCAGGTCTTGGCCAATGAGTAGTGGCTCTGTTTTAAACCTAGAGATGTAAACAGGATGCACCACATTCATTGGCCCGAACCTAAGTGCCACCCACACTCGGTGTGTGATCCTGGCATGATCCTGGGTATAGCTGGAAATATCTATCTTACACGGTTCTACCTTAAGTCTGATGCCTTTTCCTTTCGCTACTCGTTTGAGCTCGCTGAGTAGATCGGCTGACATCAGACTAATTTCAGCCCCAGTGTCAATCAGTGCTTCTCTATCTAAGACGCTTTCAAGAGAAACCTTGATATAAATACGCCTTGCTTTGCCTTTCTGGCTGAGATTCCCTAAGAATTGTTGGAAGCCTGCCTTTCCTTTGACTTCAGGGGCGGGGTCAGCGCCCAACTCAGAGTCACAGCCTTCTTTCAGGCAGGAACCCTCCCACCCAATCAGATAGACTGAGGGAGGGGTTTGGGGTGTATCCCCGCCTCCTCCAGTGAGAAGGGGCGTGGTCCCCCTAAGCTCATTCACGCTTCCGGCATTCGGTGCGGAAGGTTTACCCTGTCCTGGTCTCTCAAGCAGGAGGTGCAGGTGAGCAGACAGGGGGGGCGCCGCCCGGTCGTGTCTGTGATTCAAGGAGGAGTCTCCTCTTGCTGTTTGATGTCATGGTGACGTCTGTGTCTGTGTCCCTCACACCTGCAATAACAATATCTTTCCAGGTTCCTTTCCTGGTTCTGTGCCTGCTAAGATCTGGACTGGACTGGACTGGACTGAATTGGACTGGACCGGAGCTGAGAGACACCAGACTGGACCGAAGCTGAGGGACCCCAGACTGGACTGGACAGGAGCTGAGGGACACCAGACTGTGCTGGACCGAAGCTGAGGGACCCCAGTCTGTGCTGGACCGAAGCTGAGGGACCCCAGACTGTGCTGGACCGATGCTGAAGGACCCCAGTCTGGACTGAAGCTGAGGGACCCCAGACTGCACTGGACTGAAGCTGAGGGGCCCCAGACTGTACTGAAGCTGGGGGGCCCCAGACTGGTCTGAACTGAAGCTGAGGGGCCCCAGACTGGACTGATGGCCTTTTGTTAAGCATCAATAAATTTTTTTTTAAAAAAATCTGTTTAGCTTTTGGTTTTTTCCCTCCCCCCCCCAAGGTTGCTGCTGGGAGAGGTGTGAGTGGGGCCAGCAGGGGGCGCTCTCACCCTGCAGTCTGTGTGGGTCCTGATACCCCAGTATAGTGACGGGGGACACTGGACTGTAAACAGGCGCCGTCCTTCGGATGAGACGTAAAACCGAGGTCCTGCCTCTCTGTGCTTGTTAACAATCCCGGGGTGTTTCTGGAGAAGAGTAGGGGTGTTACCCCAGTGTCCTGGCCTGATTCCCCCCCTGGTCTTGACCCATCATGGCCTCCTTATCACCCCCCTCTCTAAACTGGCTCCATCCCTCTGCTCTCCTCCCCACTGAGAGCTGCTGTGTGCTGAGCGGACTGGAGCATCATCCAGGTAGGGGCTGCACACTGGGGGGGCTGGAGGGGATCCCCCTGACCTGGGAGGAGCTCTGAGTGGAGAGTCCAGACTTATTAATTATTATTATTATTATTCGTGCTGCACTGGTCTTCAGTCCTGGCAGTGAGAGGGGGACTCTGTGATCAGTACAGATACTTATGACTGTCTAATAATACACGATACAAATGGAAAACAGGGTAGCGCTGTAGTCCCTTCGAAACGTTTTGAACTGCCAGAAGAAGTTTTCACAACCCGGACTCGTGAAGGTACAGGTCTTCTCCCTTTGTCCGGCGTAAGGTGAGAGGTCACCCCCTCGGGGCGCAGTATCCCCGATGCACCCCCCCACCACCACCCAAAACGACACACACTTCTGTGACGATTGGGAGACCCCGGTTCGACCAGCCCCTGCGGTGGAGGAAACGACCCGCTGGAGAGAATACGCAGACTCCACACAGAAGGGTCACCTCGGCACTTATTCCAACAGCAAAACAACACCAGAGAGAAACGGTCTCCGAAAGATAAGCGCACACCGGGAAAAACATGATGGGGTTATTACAAATGGGAATAGGAGTTCTTTTTTTTAATGTCGCGTTTCTACTTTATTAGAGAGAGGCACTGAACTTTGGGGAACGTGACATCCACCCAGTATTACTAGTAGGTTGATAAATATAAATGTTCTTTTTCCCCCGTATGATACCTCGCGAAATATAACGATGGCCAACTCCTTAAGTCGAAATTTAAACCCTTCTCACGCTACAAGACAGTCCGTCAACATCGCCGCGGCCCGAAGCGCGACCTTCGGTATGACGTTGGCCGAAGGGGGTGGGGTAAGTACGTCACAGCCGGGGGAAGCCCCTATCACGTGAGAGGGGTGCGGCGGGCGACGAGCCCCAGGGGGCGAAGAGAAGTTGATTTGCGTGGGGTGTGGAAACACTACACGACCGGGCAAGCGAGCCGTTTTTTTTTGTTTTGTTTTTTCCAGAACATCAGAACAACCGCAGAGATGACCATCGATCCACCTCCAGACATTTCCTTTTTTGTCCTCTTTGGCCCCCAAAATAAAAAAAAAACTGGGATCCATCCTGGCGTTGCCAAATTGAAACGTCAACCACTTTTCGGGCTTCCGTGCTGTCCATGATGAAACCGTCATGGTTGTGTAAGCATACGTTACGTCACAGACCGGCGGCGCTCGGAAGTGAGGAGTGTCGTTACGTTTTTGAAATGGCACGTCAGACAAGATCTCTGACAAGATCTCCGAAAAACCCAAACCTGTAAGATTCAATTTCAATTCAGTTTTTTTATATAGCGCCTTTCACAACAAGAATGCCCCAAGGCCCCGAACAAAGGAGTTGTTCCACACCCCCGCCACCCTCTGTGTACAGTAGAGCCCCCTGTACTGACTGGAGGAGCTCACCCAGCTGTGTCTGGAGAGAAGCCGGGGTATCGGCTTTAACCACAGGGCTGGGCGGCTTGTTCCCCACCCCCTTCTGTGTACAGAAGAGCCTCCTGTCCTGACTCCAGTAGGAAATGTCACCTGGAGGCAACACACCGGCTTCTTTTAACAGATCACCTCGGGAATCGGGAACAACGGAGCTGTGTGCGGCCGTCTGTACGGAGGGGTTCAGCGCGGGGGGGCTCCGGGCTCGGGTCTGAACCCGGGGGGGGGGACTGTCTGTGTGGAGTCTGCATGTTCTCCCTGTGTTCTTCGGGTCCAAAGACAGGCTTTTGGGCTAATTGGCTTCTGGGAAAACTGGCCCTGGTGTGTGTGTGTCCTGTGATGGAGTGCTGTCCTGTCCAGGGTGTGTGAGTGAGTGTGTGTTTGTCATGTGATGGACTGGTTCCTGTCCAGGTTGTGTGAGTGTGTGTGTCTGAGTGTCCTGTAAGGGACTGGTGTCCTATCCAGGTTGTGTGTGTGTGTCCTGTGAGGGACTGGTGTCCTGTCCAGGGTGTGTGAGTGAGTGTGTGTGTCTGTGTGTCCTGTGATGGACAGATGGTACCAAGCCTGGACACCCATGAGACACTGGCTTCCTCAGAAGACTCTCACGGAGGGCACACTGTCCCTAACCCGGGTCCAGAAGAAACTACCGTGATCTATAATTCCTGCGCCTCGGAAGGGTTTATGACGTCTATGTCCGGTGCCCGCGCCCGTGGACCGGCGGTTTGGCGTCGCGCTCCGCAGCTCAAGCTTCGGTGCGAGGCAGGGCGGGAGGGAGTCGATGTGGCCTCGGCGCCATCTTTGCTGGTGAGTCAATTGTGACCGTTGCGGTACAACAAACCATCAATAAAGCTTTTCCCACCCCGTCCACCCCGTATTTCTGTCGCGGCCCACGTCCCTTACAATCGACAAACTATAAAAAAAACAGTAGCCCTTCGCAACATTACATGCCATTTTTTTATTTTAAACGTCCGCTAGATACGCAGGTGGCTCGATACCTGTCTTATCCTCGCCGGCGTCTTTATACCAGCAAGTGAATTTTATTTGGGGTCCCTCAGAATTGTGACAGAAATGTCAGTGAACCACAATAAAAAACGAAACTTTTTTTTAAAGGCGGTGAATGGATTTTTTGAGTAACCGTGTAGCGACTAACATAAGGAAAAAAAAGTTGTCTTTCCCTACGAAGAAGTTTTGGTACAGGACTTTCTTTAAATATCAGTTGTGCATAGCATTTTACAAAAAGTTGATGATGATCTTGGAGATAATTGCAAAGGAAAATTGAGATAACTACCAAAACATTACGTGTGAAACGACAGGACAGAACTTTGAACCCACAAAGAAACAAAGGTATGAAATATTGCCTCGTCATGGGGGGTTGATAATTGTAGTAAGTGTTCCTAATTTTCGTAAAGAAATGTATATTATGGGAGTCACACGTGAGATTTAGTGTATATACGTTTCATATTGTGCATATATACGGGGTTAAAAAGTGGAATGAGTATGATTATAAACTCGTGTGTCCTATAATCAGATAATTTTTTAACAAGCTTTGATTAGACAGGTGAAAAACAACATCAGATCCTTTTTTTTAAATATTCTCACGTCTGAATATCAGCTTCTCCCCTCTGGCCAACATTTCAGGGCTCCCAGGTGTAGATCCCAAATTGAAACAAATATTAATTTGTTACCCAGTTAAACAGTTAATAGAAGTGAGTGACCAGGGTAAATAAAGGTGGGTCAGTGTAAACTGTTTATTCTGGACCAGACTTCGTCATGTGTGATATGTCATGACTTCTTATATTAAGTTTTATCTTTATATTTAGTTCTACATGTGTAATAGATGCGATGTGTGTCCATAAAAAGGTTTCTCCAGGGGAAAATCAAGTTCGTTTTAAAACCGTGTTTCCTTTTCAGGGTACGTTTGCATTCCAAGTGTGGGGTTTTTGCCTTTTTATCATATTTTGGATGTGAATCCGTGGTATTTTTGCTGAGACAAGTTGCCTTTCTTATACGCGGAGGGATCTGCTCGTGAGATGTCCGCTTGGTCCATTTCTGAGCTCAGTATAAGGTGTAGAAAGCATGACTGTCATCATAACCCGCATCTCACCCAGGTGTGGAATAATGTTGTGACTATTGCTTCAGCAATAACATGCTGATTGCATGTTTCTAGATGGGTATAAAAGAGATCTCAACTACTGAGGGGCCTTATTAATAAAGTCTCCACAGCCGAAGCGCTGTGTCTCTTTTCAGCTGGCGATAAACCTTTCCTCGATCCTTTGCGGACTTGTAAAACTGTTCCTGATCAGAATAAAAAACGCTCACGCTAATACACAAGCACCCGTGTCTCGCCAAAGCTGACAAATAAACAGACGGACAAGCCGCACTGCACGTGTGAACAGGGGAATGAGCGAGCGAGCGGGGATAGGGCGCCTCCTGCGCTTAAAAGCTTACAGCACCTGGTATCCCCAGGCGGTCTCCCATCCAAGTACTAACCAGGCCCATCCCTGTTTAGCTTCCGAGATCAGACGAGATCAGGCGTGCTCAAGGGGGTGTGGCCAAAAGTGAGGGCAAGGCTCGCTAGCACCCTTCTTATTGAGAGGACAGCTCAGTCACCTCTTTTACGACGCTGCTTTTTTTCCCTTGCGTTTTTCTCTTCTTCCCACGTTCTCTCTCTTCACTGCCTTCGTCCCCGCTCTATTTCACTTCAGCCTTTCACTCTTGCTTCCTTCCAATGAGGACGGAGCTGCGGGAGAAAGGGCGCTATAGAGGATCGCTGTGGAGAGCTGCTGCTGTGCTTTGACATCTGAGCTCTGTGGAAAACGATCTCAATACAATTCTGAAAAACGCGACTCTCCGAACGCCAGCCGAACAAGTCTCCACAGCCGAAGCGCTGTGTCTCTTTTCAGCTGGCGATAAACCTTTCCTCGATCCTTTGCGGACTTGTAAAACTGTTCCTGATCAGAATAAAAAACGCTCACGCTAATACACAAGCACCCGTGTCTCGCCAAAGCTGACAAATAAACAGACGGACAAGCCGCACTGCACGTGTGAACAGGGGAATGAGCGAGCGAGCGGGGATAGGGCGCCTCCTGCGCTTAAAAGCTTACAGCACCTGGTATTCCCAGGCGGTCTCCCATCCAAGTACTAACCAGGCCCATCCCTGTTTAGCTTCCAAGATCAGACGAGATCAGGCATGCTCAAGGGGGTGTGGCCGTAAGCGAGAGCAAGGCTCGCTGGCACCCTTCTTATTGAGAGGACAGCTCCGTCACCTCTTTTACGACGCTGCTTTTTTTCCCTTGCGTTTTTCTCTTCTTCCCACGTTCTCTCTCTTCACTGCCTTCGTCCCCGCTCTATTTCACTTCAGCCTTTCACTCTTGCTTCCTTCCAATGAGGACGGAGCTGCGGGAGAAAGGGCGCTATAGAGGATCGCTGTGGAGAGCTGCTGCTGTGCTTTGACATCTGAGCTCTGTGGAAAACGATCTCAATACAATTCTGAAAAACGCGATTCCCCGAACGCCAGCCGAACAAGTCTCCACAGCCGAAGCGCTGTGTCTCTTTTCAGCTGGCGATAAACCTTTCCTCGATCCTTTGCGGACTTGTAAAACTGTTCCTGATCAGAATAAAAAACGCTCACGCTAATACACAAGCACCCGTGTCTAGCCAAAGCTGACAAATAAACAGACGGACAAGCCGCACTGCACGTGTGAACAGGGGAATGAGCGAGCGAGCGGGGATAGGGCGCCTCCTGCGCTTAAAAGTTTGCAGCACCTGGTATTCCCAGGCGGTCTCCCATCCAAGTACTAACCAGGCCCATCCCTGTTTAGCGTCCGAGATCAGACGAGATCAGGCGTGCTCAAGGGGGTGTGGCCATAAGCGAGAGCAAGGCTCGCTGGCACCCTTCTTATTGAGAGAACAGCTCCGTCACCTCTTTTACGACGCTGCTTTTTTTCCCTTGCGTTTTTCTCTTCTCCCCACGTTCTCTCTCTTCACTGCCTTCGTCCCCACTCTATTTCACTTCAGCCTTTCACTCTTGCTTCCTTCCAATGAGGACGGAGCTGCGGGAGAAAGGGCGCTATAGAGGATCGCTGTGGAGAGCTGCTGCTGTGCTTTGACATCTGAGCTCTGTGGAAAACGATCTCAATACAATTCTGAAAAACGCGACTCTCCGAACGCCAGCCGAACAAGTCTCCACAGCCGAAGCGCTGTGTCTCTTTTCAGCTGGCGATAAACCTTTCCTCGATCCTTTGCGGACTTGTAAAACTGTTCCTGATCAGAATAAAAAACGCTCACGCTAATACACAAGCACCCGTGTCTAGCCAAAGCTGACAAATAAACAGACGGACAAGCCGCACTGCACGTGTGAACAGGGGAATGAGCGAGCGAGCAGGGATAGGGCGCCTCCTGCGCTTAAAAGCTTTCTGAATTCTGAGTACGTACAGGATCCTCGGCCTTGCGCTTATAACAAAGTCCAAGTCCCCTTTGCAGACAACAGCAGTTGTCACATGATTTTCTCTGAGGATGTGCGAAAATGGCCAAGGAGAGCCCCGATCTGAGCTTGCGCTCACTTTTTGACCAAGACACAGATGTGTGCTGATTGGTTGAGAGTTTGGCGGGCATTGGAGACCCACGTGGTATTACCACGCCCTGCCAGTCCCTGATTGGTTGATCAAGTTGAGATATGAGTCACTTACTCTTGACACTTAGGAATGCAGTCCAGATGTCCATTTGGCACTCCCTAGACAGATAGGCGCTAATGGATGACCATTGATCATGCTAGCCAGGCTTAGCTAAGTGCATCCCCATCTGGGAGCTGTCCCTTATCAAAAGAAAACATCTTAAATCAGCCTGCATGAATACTTTCTCTGTGGCTGCACCACAGAGATGGAAGGTGAGATGGGGCCTCATTTAGGACAGCATACCACCGCCTAATTCTGTCTTATTAACAAGCATTGCCGCTACAACGGCATCTCTCCTGTCAAACTTCCTCCTGACGTGTTTGACAGGATCTGGGCCGTGGTGAACAGTGGGAAAGACGCTTGATTTTCTAAAAGCTACAACGAACAACCTTGTGATTACTGCTACAGTTAATAATTGTCTCAGTAAACCATCAAACCACTACAATTCACAGAGATTTAGCCTGGAATGTCGTCCACCAGTGCTTACCGGTACGAACTTTCTTGTACCGTAGGGGCCTCACCCCCAGCCCTCGCTGCGTTAGGGTGGGCTGCGGCGAGGAGGAGACTGTGACCCATCTCCTGTGGTCCTGTTTTTTTGCTAAGGCCTTCTGGGCACAGTTTGAAGATTGGTTGCAAGCTCTCTCGCCCCAATTTACCCTGACCGCTGCTTTCGTCATATAAGGCATCTCTCCTGTCAAACTTCCTCCTGACGTGTTTGACAGGATCTGGGCCGTGGTGAACAGTGGGAAAGACGCCCTGTGGAGAGTGAGGAACATGGGGCTGTTCAAAGGCATCGAGGTCCCAGTCAAGGCAGCAGGTAGCCTGGCCCTGTTCATCACCCGAGAGAACTATTACCTCAGAGATCTGTGGAGAGAAGGGAGGGAGGAAGCAGAAAATCTGTGGGAAATTGAGAGCATAGGTCAATATCTCCCCCCACAAAGTGTGCGCTCCAGGTTCCCTCTCGGGGCTCTGCAACACAGCGGAAAGGCAGCGAGAAGGAGCCTCTTGCTCTGACGCTGCAAGCCACAAGAGGGCGGAGGCGCCGCGCGCCCGGCCGACGTGTTGGACTGGTGTGCTTTATGTGCTGAAATAAACACGCGACAGCCCAGAAATGTTTTCAGAGTGCTGTGCACTGGAGGTTTTTGTCTTGTGAAGACTTGCCTTGTGCTCCTCCGAGCAGTTTGTTTGTTCTCCTCCAGTGCGGGACAAGCCAACACAAGGGAGCACATTCGCCAACATCCAGGTACGCAATGCAATTTGGAAAGAGGCTCCTTTCCAAAGAGTTGCACACGAACGATACTTCAGTCAAGCTCGGGGGGCACGGAACCCCAACCACACACAGCTTCAAGTAGCGAGTCAGGTGCTATTACTTTCACCTGCGGCCACACCACCCTGAACGCGTCTGATCTCTGAAGCTAAGTAGGGTCAGGCCTGGTTAGTGCTTGCATGGGAGACTGCCTGGGAATACCAGGTGCTGTAAGCTTTTGCTCTCTCGGCCAGCAGGGGTCACCGTTGGTGCCTTAGGCTTTGGGAAGAAAACCTGTAGGATGGAAAGGTGATCTATAGCCTCATTTCTAGAGATGTTTTGTTGCTATGGCATGAGTGTGACCCATATAAAAAAAAACCCATTTGTAAAACGAATATCGAATCTGCCTCTAAATCTGCAAATGAAGATGAGTCGATAAACCACTTGTTTTTCGTATAACTATACATATATTCATTTATTACTGATTTCATTAATTGAGCAGGGATACAATAGAGGTACAGCCATTCACTGTTTGACATGTCTACACTGGTACAGAACCTAGCAATCAGAAAACGGGTGAAACTGTCTTGAGAATTAGCATACAGTACCGAGGCCCCCATGACCAAATAAAGGCTAACCTCGATAATCAGCCTAAATAATGCAGACTACAGCAAAACGACTGACTTTGAAAAGGGAATGAATGTCCGGAAGGAGTAGTGCAACGAGCTTGAAATGCTTCTCCGGACCTCTAACTAAAAGAAACCGAGAACCAGCAGTGGAATCGACTCCCTTCGAACTGGGATCCTATCGCAGCTCGTGGTGTCGTAACTCTTCCGCATCTGATATTGGACCAAGCACATCAGGGGAGAGCGCGAACGCAGTCCCCCACTACCAGAAATTATGCAGTCGAGATTCCCACATTTGGGGAATTGGCAGGGGTCAGCACAGCCGGAGTGAAAGCTTTAGAAAGCTTTACATTAATATACATACTTAAAACAGTACAGTATATATGATCACATTTCATTACATTTTGACACGGTACCAGTTACATAGCAACAATTTCTTTTTATCTGGCGCAAATCACATTCTTTACTTCAACATGATAATGTTTTTCACAGTTTCTTGAGATATTGACCTATGCTCTCTATTTCCCTCAGATTTTCTGCTTCCTCCCTCCCTTCTCTCCACAGATCTCTGAGGTAATAGTTCTCTCGGGTGATGAACAGGGCCAGGCTACCTGCTGCCTTGACTGGGACCTCGATGCCTTTGAACAGCCCCATGTTCCTCACTCTCCACAGGGCGTCTTTCCCACTGTTCACCACGGCCCAGATCCTGTCAAACACGTCAGGAGGAAGTTTGACAGGAGAGATGCCTTATATGACGAAAGCAGCGGTCAGGGTAAATTGGGGCGAGAGAGCTTGCAACCAATCTTCAAACTGTGCCCAGAAGGCCTTAGCAAAAAAACAGGACCACAGGAGATGGGTCACAGTCTCCTCCTCGCCGCAGCCCACCCTAACGCAGCGAGGGCTGGGGGTGAGGCCCCTACGGTACAAGAAAGTTCGTACCGGTAAGCACTGGTGGACGACATTCCAGGCTAAATCTCTGTGAATTGTAGTGGTTTGATGGTTTACTGAGACAATTATTAACTGTAGCAGTAATCACAAGGTTGTTCGTTGTAGCTTTTAGAAAATCAATCGTCAGAACAACTAACAACGCACACACACATCTTAAATCAATCTGCATGTATACTTTCTCTGTGGCTGCACCACAGAGATGGAGGGTGAGATGGGGCCTCATTTCGGAAAGCATTCCAACGCTTAATTATGTCTTATTAACAAGCATTGCCGCTACATATCCCCCCTTTTTGAAGGTCACGAGGTCCTGAGGCGTTGTTGCCTTCAAAACAAAAACAGAGTTAAGTGATGTCTGTTGTACCCCGGTGGATTCTACCACCCAATATTCACATTACCTCTCGAGAATTTGTACAGGAAATAGTGTTGGAAAGAACATTGCGTATACCTGCTCTCAGTTATAAGGTACATAGAAATGAGGCATCGGGCGTCATCATTAGCCCTAGACCTTAAACTTCCGGCAGTTCACTATCAGTATCGGATAGCTCTGCAGCAGGCAGACGCTTGGGAGTGGTTACCTGATTTCGGTGATAAACCATTGCTCCCTTTGTCTCATTCAAACTACCCCGCAAGGCTTTGATACAAGAGAACAGCATCCAACACATTACCCCAGCCATGATCCAGCTACCCAGCAGCAGTGTCAAGATGACCACGTTTACTGTTCCTAGCGCCCCAGAGGATCCACAACGACTGTGCTTGGGACCTACCAGTGTAGTTTTTAAGTTTGTGTCGTTGAGAACAAATTCGACTACCTGTACACCCTCAAGACTTACTGTCTCTTGGATTCTCTCATCCAAGTCAACGCTGTGTCCTCTGAAAGCGTCCACAATCTCGAGTTCCGTTTCATACAGTTCTGACTCCAGGTGATACAGTGCTAAATCGTTGAGATGCACTATAGCTCCTTCAGGAACTTGTAGAAAAACTGTTTGGTTGGGTAGCTGCACTTCGGTAGCTGTATCATGTCTGTCATAGGTTATTGTAACCGTTAACTGTGGTGTGCTGACCAGCCATTTCTTTCCCACCTGCTCAACCTGGGGTTCGTTAACCTCACGTTTGCTCGTCACTGTGGCTTTACACTTTTCAGTGGCAGCCCCCTTTCTGATACCACACAACCTCTGAGTTGTGTCCCTAAGGAATGGCTTACTTGGGCATACCCAGTGGATATCCTTGGTTGATATACACAGTTCCAGGTTTGGAACAAGGTACAAATTCGGATCATCCTCCTGGTAAGCTACGAGCGGTGGGGTGGTCAACTTCACATGCATGTCCCCCCTCCAGAAGCCAACGTTCAATATAGACTTGAGTCTATAGATATCCTTGCTACTCACGATGGGAAGGTTCAACAGGAAACCTATTTCCTTGGCTTCGGGGTTGACATGTATGGGAATGGCACTGCCTAGACTGTATGCAAGATGTACTTGCAATGGCTGCACCATCTCGGAAGTGGTTGTCTTCAGTACTTCTTCTACTAAGGACAGTGGAACCAAGTAGGTTGGAATCTGTCCCATGGCTAGGCTAGTTACTGTGGCACTAAGCTCCCTAAGCAGATCCTGCATCAGCATTCTGACCTGTTGCACATAAGCATAGTACCACTGTAACACGTCGACAATCCTGCCCACGGTGTGGAGGGTGTTATTTAACAGTGCTGCATGAAGGTTTACTGCTAAAATTGTGCCCTGTAAGGTTTTCCCTAGGCTTTCCAGCCGCTGCTGCTGTTGATACAGCTTGTCATAAATTTCTGGCATTTCCTTACGTAACCCAGACACCTGCCTTCTCAGGGTGGTCAGGGTGACAGTGTTAGCAGCAAACAGACCCGCTGAAAATAGCGAACCCACGGCGGAGGCCGCAGCAATCAGACCCCCCAAGAACCTTTTGGGGCGGCTGAGGCCTGTCATCTCCTCCTGGGTGACTGTTGCCTTCCTCAGCTGGCGGAGCATGTGTATAGTGTCTAGCTGGGCATGCCATACAGTATCCCCAGCCCACTGCCTACCATGATAGGACACCCTACTGTTCATGTTGATGTGCTTCCGAAACACATCATGTGGGTCCAGCCGTACATACACTCGCTGAGTATATGTTCTGCAATTTGTTAACAACAATCCGGGAGCGTCCTGCAGGACTATGCCGGTAGGAGGACCGGGTTCCACAACTCCACAAGAGGCTGTGTCGAGGCGATCCACAGTACTGTCAGGACCAGCCGTGGCAGTTTTAGGATTCCCATTCTGGAACACAGATGAGGCACATGGTACAGTTCCACTATATTTTTGAATATATTTTCCTAGCAGGACCTACAGTACAGTACCTAACTACCTGCAACTACAAAGGGGCACCCCCCTCTTTGATCGGGTTTAGACTTTTAACCCTATTCTGTGTCCTCTGGCGCCATTTGAGATGGGCGATACAACCGGAGGTGGTTGCGATGCACCCACTTGTAGACCAGAGATTGCCTTCCCTTTTCAATCCGAATTCGATAAGCTACCGGTGATACCTTATCGACAATCTCGTGGGGTCCTGTCCAACTGGGTAAGAACTTCCGGGCCACGCCTGTGGGTTTGGCAAACTGGAAGTACAGGACCTTGTCTCCTACTTGGAGTTCCTGGTTAACTGCCTTTCGGTCATAGTATGCTTTCCTACCCTCTGCACTCCTTCCCAGATTGTTCTGGGCAAAAGCAAAGGTTGCCTGCAGATGTGCTCGCAGGTCTGACACATACTGATGGGCCGTAGCAGCCCCCGTCGTGCTCAGGTCCTCCACCCCATAGAGACAGTGTAGGGGAAGAGTCATCTTCCGACCTGTCATCATCTCAAAAGGTGGGACCCCCGTAGAGCAATGGGGCGTGGCTCGGATGGCCATCAGAACCAGGGGCAGCTTAATGTCCCAGTCCCTACTGTTGGTGGAGACAAACTTTTTGAGCATACTAACCACCGTTCGGTTTGCCCTTTCTGCCTGGC
Organism: Lepisosteus platostomus; assembly: GCF_059453375.1. Taxonomy (NCBI): domain Eukaryota; kingdom Metazoa; phylum Chordata; class Actinopteri; order Semionotiformes; family Lepisosteidae; genus Lepisosteus; species Lepisosteus platostomus. The sequence continues at coordinate 42,209,090 of NC_142615.1, read as the reverse complement.
CCGAGGATTGAGGGTGGTAGGAGATATGCAACTGGGCCTTGACCCCAAGCATATTCCACAGGGTTGCCATTACTGTAGCTGTGAAATGGGTTCCCCAATCCGAGTTCACGGTCAGGGGGAGTCCCCATCGACTGAACACATGGTTCACCAACAGCACTGCAGTTGTCTCTGCCGTGTCGTTGGGTGCTGGGAGGCACTCAATCCATTTTGTGAATGCACACGTAACAGTGAGGAAATATTTGTTCCCTCTGGATGACCTCACCAGCGGCCCCACCCAATCCATTTGTAGATTGGACCAGGGGAATGTCATGCCCTTTTTCTGGAGTGGTGCACGGTGCAAGGGCCGTGATGGTTGGAACTGGCTACACGTCAGACACCCCTTTACATACGCGGCGATGTCTTGGCCCATGTGAGGCCAGAATGCCACCTGCGGGATAGTGTCGTACGTGGCCTTGATTTCCCGGTGACCCCCACAGGGTTCGTCATGAGCGTGTTGGATCATGAGCCCCCGATGACAGCGGGGAACTACCCACTTTGGGACACCTTGTGCAACTGGTACACAAACCAACAACCCCTTTATAATTTTTAGGTTGTCTTTCACCTCTGCCAGCTCCTTCAGCTCCGGAGACTGGCTCAGCACCTGCTCTGAAAGAGGTTGACGCACTGGGTCAGCGATATGCTGATACATTTGCCCAATTGCTGGGTCCTGTTTCTGCATTTCCGCAAGATCGGTGTTAAAACCCTGTGACCCAAGCACTACAGATTGAGGGTCGGCTCCGACATCCTGTCTAGCCCTGCTTCGGGTGACCGCCTTGACCTCAGCCACGGTTTCTGGGGGTAGCCATTCCTGCTGGAACTGCCAGGGATCACCCTCTAAGGCGCCAGATTTGGCCAGCCGGTCGGCCTCATCATTCCCGTCTTTGTCGGGTCCCTTCACCTGGGAGTGTCCCTTCACCTTCCTCCAGTAAACCATCATTCCAGCCTCGGTCGTGAGCTTGTCACTGGCCAGGAACAACTCTTTGTTCTTTACTTCCTTGCCCCGGGCATTTTTCATGCCGTTACCCTTCCAATACGGAAGATGGGACACGAAGCTATGTCGGGCGTAGTTCGAGTCACTACAGATGACAAATTGTTTAAGGCCATTTGTCAGGGCCTGCTGGAGGGTGATCAGCACCCCAGCTACTTCCGCATACTGACTAGTCTTTGGTCCTAGCTTATAGCGGGTCGGCCCACAGGGAGTATTGTCTTGCCAGACTACACCTACCCCTGCTAGCACCTGCTGTTTGTGGCGAAAAGAGCAACCGTCAACATAGGCCATGGGTAAGCCCTGGCCCACGTTCTCATCGTAGTACCGATGATTGTTCGGTAGCTCAGCAGCGGGAATCATTTCTGGAGCTTCAATGTCAGTGTCACAGCCGTGACACACTTGGCCCAAAGCCAGGCCCTGTCCCAGGTACATTTTCTTGCTCTGTGCATAACGTACCTCTATCTCATAGCCTTGTAGGGCCATCATCCATGCCACAATCCTGCTATTTGACACCCTGCCTGCTTTCAGTCTCTGGCTATGCAGGAATGTCACAGGTTGGTGGCAGGTTTCGATGATGATCTTTTGTCCCCCAACATAACTACGGAAGTGTTCTACCGACCAGACTGTAGACAACAGGGCCTTCTCGCAGTCCAAGAACTTTTGCTCCACTGGGGTCAGGGCTCGACTGGCATACGCCACCACCCTTCGCTCTTGGTCATATTCCTGACTCAGAGCAGCCCCAAGGCAGTGCTCTGAGAACCCTGCTTCAAGGTAGAAGACCTTATTTTTGTCAGGGTAGGCCAAGCACGGCGCACTACCGAGTTTGCGCTTCAGCTCCATCACAGCCTGTTCTGGGGAAGGTCCCCACTCAAAGGGCACGTCTTTCTGCAACAGCTTGTGGAGGGGCCTTGCTATTTCAGCGTAATCCTCAATGAACTGCCGGGAATAATTACATACTCCCAGAAAGCTGCGCAGTTCAGACAGGTTAGTGGGCGACTACATATTCTGGATAGCTTGGACTCTGCTGGACTGTGGCTGTATGCCTTGGGCTCCAACCAATAGTCCCACGTACTCCACTTGGGTCCTACACCACTGTCCCTTGGCCAGAGACAGTTTGGCCCCTGCACGGGAGAGCTGGGTCAACACATGCCTGATCTCGGCCATGTGTTCTTCCCAGGTCTGACTCCGCATCAGAATATCGTCCACATAGACCAGGTTGCCCCTGGCGGCTGCATCACTCATGGCTTTGTGCAGAAATATGTTGAACTCCGCTGGGGAGCTGGAATACCCAAAGGGGCATCGATTCCAGGTGAACTGCCTGTTTCCGAAGGAAAAGGCCAGTTTGTACTGGTCTGTCGGTTCTACCTTAAGGGTCCAGAACCCATTGGCCAGATCCACTGTGGTGAAATATTTCGCTGTTGTCACCTTGGCTAACTCCTGATCTAAGTAGATCATTGGCCATCGTGACAAAGGAACCTGTTTATTCAGCTGCCGGTAGTCAATGGTCAGACGCCACTTACCATTGGGTTTCAGCACCGGCCACAGTGGGGAGTTATAAGTGGAGTTACACTTCCTTATGATCTGACGCTCTAGTAGAGCATCCAACGTCTGCTTTATGGACTCGTATGCTGTGAGGGGAATGCGATACTGCCTGACATAGGTTGGGCGGGCGCCAGGGGCTGTGGGAATGTGCACTGTGTGCAAATCCGTCACCCCGCAGTCATAGGCGTCCCGTGCAAACACTTCCTGGAAATCCTGGAAGATCTGACGCAGCTGCTGATGCTGGCTTTCCGTTTCCAGGGCATCTGCCTTACCAACCTGTTCCTGTACCTGCTCTAGGAACCCCGCTTTTGACGGCATGGCGGTATCCCGGGTCGCACTCTTAGCTGAGTGGTCCGTCAGAACACCTGTGTGTACTGTGTACACAACCATCTCATCCTTATCGCTAAGGTCCACTCTGCACACCTCCTGGTTGCAGAATCCCTCTATTGGCATAATTGCGATCATCTGCCGGGGGTAGGTGTAGTACACCTGCTCGTTTCCCCCTCCCTGGCCAAGGGACCAGGGAGCTGCCCCAGTACTGGGATGGCCAGTTCAAAATCATAGAAACCATTGTCAATTACCAGTCCCATGTCAGTGCGAGCAGGGATTTTGACATCTTGTTTTGCTATGTTCTGCACCAACAGGCAGGTGGCTCGGCCATTCCGTTCCAGTCTGGGGGTACCACAGACTGCTAGGTTCAGTCTGATAAACTGAGCTGATGGTTGGAAGAAAACCATCTCAGCATCCATTCTCTGTCCCTTCTTCAGGACAAGGCGTACCGGAAACCCTGCTGTTGATGCAGGAACGATCAGGTCCGATTCGTTTATTACCTGGCAGGCCTGAGGAATCGTCTGACCTGACCGAATGTTCTCGGGGTCGCCGCTTAGAGAATGGGCATCTGGGTTCACCCGTGTCCACAGCACACTGTTTACTGTGTCCAGCTGGGCGCCCAGTCGAACCAACAGGTCTGCACCAATACAGACCGAATGGGCCAGCTGAGGTGCTACCTGGAAGTAGTGAGCAAACTTCCTTTTTCCGATGGAGATGGAAGCTACACAACTTCCTTTGCTCCAAATGGACCTATGAGGTGGGGGTGCCCACCACAGAACCTGTGACTGCGTCACCAGGGTCACCTGACGGCTTTGCGACAGGTCCTTGAACAGACCTTCACTGATTATGGACTTCTCAGAGCTGAGGCTGAGAATTACATCGTCAACCTGCACTTCTGCCACCTGGACCCCTCCCACCACCATGGGGTGGTAGTCCTGGTCCCCCTGAGGTACCAGGGCGCACAGAAAGGACTCCCATTCATTACCAGACAGGGAGATCCACTCTTCTTCAGGGATGAAAAGGGGGTGTGCTTTACCTGGCGGGTCAAGCAGCTGCTCGGAGCACTGCTCCTGTAGTTGGGAGACCGTGGGAGTGCTGGCCTGGGCAGGACTTCCCTGTAGTTTTGGAAAGCAAGAAGAGACATTTATTTCTCGTCCAGAGGAACCAGGTGGAACCTCCAACTCAGCTATAGTGTTCAGTGGGCACTGTGTGGTCACAGCATAACCACTGAACCCCCCTTTTTGCTGTACGACAGGCTTAGGGTTCTTGACCTGAGCCCACAATTTTCCACGCTGGCAGTCCACCAGAGGCTCCAGCCTGTCAAGCAGGTCTTGGCCAATGAGTAGTGGCTCTGTTTTAAACCTAGAGATGTAAACAGGATGCACCACATTCATTGGCCCGAACCTAAGTGCCACCCACACTCGGTGTGTGATCCTGGCATGATCCTGGGTATAGCTGGAAATATCTATCTTACACGGTTCTACCTTAAGTCTGATGCCTTTTCCTTTCGCTACTCGTTTGAGCTCGCTGAGTAGATCGGCTGACATCAGACTAATTTCAGCCCCAGTGTCAATCAGTGCTTCTCTATCTAAGACGCTTTCAAGAGAAACCTTGATATAAATACGCCTTGCTTTGCCTTTCTGGCTGAGATTCCCTAAGAATTGTTGGAAGCCTGCCTTTCCTTTGACTTCAGGGGCGGGGTCAGCGCCCAACTCAGAGTCACAGCCTTCTTTCAGGCAGGAACCCTCCCACCCAATCAGATAGACTGAGGGAGGGGTTTGGGGTGTATCCCCGCCTCCTCCAGTGAGAAGGGGCGTGGTCCCCCTAAGCTCATTCACGCTTCCGGCATTCGGTGCGGAAGGTTTACCCTGTCCTGGTCTCTCAAGCAGGACTTGTTCAAGCCGGGCCAGGCGGGCTGCAGTCGACTCCCTTCGATAGGCTCTGCCTGAGCCCTTGCCTTCCCCGTAGCGCTCACGGCGGCTCTGACGCTTAGTGCGGTCCTGCCTGCCTATTTTGCGCCGGGGCTTATAGGGCTCAGGAACCTCAGCTCCCTCGAGCTGAGGCGAGTCGTCAACCCTGCTGGCTTTAGTGGCGAACACGGCCGTTTTAGCAGGTTTTCGCTCTGAGGAAGCAGAGACTTCAGCTCCCCAGGCTTTTTGAGCCAACCTTCTAATGTCAGCCATTTTCATCGCTTTTGCATCTGTGTGCATCACAATCATTTTCCGGACTGAGGGATGCAGATTAGCAATGAATAAACCTTTGAAATTCACGTTCTCTTCGCAACCCTCTTCATTCCGCCCTGCAAAATAAGTGCGCCTAAGCCTCTCATAATAGTCGCGAGGGGCTTCAGCTTTTTCGTGCTTAATATGGTGCGCAGCGGCCACGGCAGCTATGGGATCGATAAAAGCCGAAAATTCTCCGATCATTGCCTGACACAGCTCCTCAAAGCTATTACAGACCTCCGGTCCTTGTCTGGACATCCACTCGTGTACCGCTCGGCTAGTAGTTTTCCTTACTAACAAAGCCTTTTCCTGTTCGGACGCTCCGGGCATAAACTGCAAAGTATGTCTCAGCTCATCGATGTAGGTTTCCACATTATTCCCTGACACTGACGGGTCAAACCTTTCTACATCTTTGGCTAACTGCCTCAGGGAGTGGAGATTAATTTTTACGGTTTCTCTGCGGGCAGGGGGACGGCCGTGATCAGGAGCAGGGGGTCTCTGCCTGAATTGCATCGCCCTTGCGTCTCGCGCAGGACTCGGCGATCTCCCCCATGCCGATCCGACCACAGACCCTGGCCGGGAGAAACCTCCTCCCGGCGCGCTGGATGAGCGCTCCGGGCTGCTAGGTGGGCTGGCATGCAAGTGGGATCTAGCCTGTTTTGCTTCCAGTACAAAAGCATCTAACTCCTTTTGCCTTTCCTGGCTGAGTTCATTTAAACTCTCAATTTCTTTTTCTTTTTCTTTCAAGCTCACTTCCAGGTCTCTCCTAGCTACCTCAGCTGCAGTTTCTCTAGCAGACAGGTCATCTAATTTACCTAAAACTTCCCTGAGTCTGTCTTCACTTTCCTCATTTTTCACTCTCTTTTCTCTGATTATATCCAACAACTCAACTCGCTCCGCCTTATATCTTTCTAGCTTTCCCTGAAGCTTTTGAAACTTTGTCAGCTCGGACAAAGACAGTTCCAGCTGTTTAGCTAGATTTAAGGCGAAACTCGATAGGACTTGAACTGCGTTCACGGACCCTCCTGTGTTAAGCTGGTTCGCTACCTTGGCTACTAAATCTACTTGCAGCTTCTCAATATCATCAAAGTTCAACTTTTCGATACCGCTCCAGTAACCAGGATTGTCGTCGCTAGAAATAGTACTTATAAGCGACTCCACTTCAGACATTTTAGCAGCCATTGTGATTACGTCAGAGAAACGTTAAGAGTATTACTTTTTTTTTCTTTTACTAAAATACAGTATGGAATTTAAACACCCGAGCAGATGGATTTCCAATCAGCACACGTTACACTAAACGCTAGAAAACAGGGGGATTTCTTTGTGCAGTTATCAGCACACCCGGTATTCGCGTATAGAAGCCGTGGCGCTGTGCTGAACTTGAACTCACAGCAATATCAGTTATTCTGTGCAATTGATTCTCATTTCATTCTTAACTCCGCCCACCCTAGGACGCCATTAAATGTAGTGGTTTTGATGGGTTTACTGAGACAATTATTAATTGTAGCAGTAATCACGAGGTTGTTCGTTGGGGCTTTTAGAAAATCAATCGTCAGAACAACTAACAACGCACACACACGGGTTCAATACACGGGATACATTTATTAATATAACTGTGCAACAAACATATACTAGTCTGCCTGGATACGAGCGGCAGACCTTACGGTGAGGGTTATCAATATACAAGGTATATAATCTCGAAGAGATGCAAACACAAAGAGATACACAACAGAGAATATATGTCAATATATATCGTTCGGTTACCAAATTGCTAATCAGTGTTATTACCCACTGTTAGTGGGGCGGAGGGATCTAACTGCGGCGCGCAGGGCAGTCGTTGCTCCGAGGGGATCTACCAGCAGTCCGGCTGGCTAGTAGAAAGTCTCTATGCACAGAGTGTGACCGCGAGTCCTCACAAGTCACTCTTTTGCCTGGGAAGAAACTGGTTCGTTCCCGGTCCAGCGCTGCTTCTGAATAAGCTATTAGGTTGTCGACGAGGGTCCAACTGTAGGCTGCCGTTGATCAAGCGGAGCATTCACGTTGGTAGAATTCTGAGTACGTACGGGTTCCTCGGCCTCGCGCTTTGAACAAAGTCCAAGTCCTTTTGCAGACAACAGCAGTTGTCACGTGATTGTCTCTGAGGATGAGCGAAAATGGCCAAGGAGAGCCCAGAACTGAGCTTGCGCTCCCTTTTTGATCAAGACCCAGATGTGTGCTGATTGGTTGAGAGTTTGGCGGGCATTGGAGACCCACGTGGTATTACCACGCCCTGCCAGTCCCTGATTGGTTGGTCAAGGTGAGATATAAGTCACTTACTCTTGACACTTAGGAATGCAGTCCAGATGTCCATTCGGCACTCCCTAGACTGATAGGCGCCAATAGATGACCATTGATCATGATAGCCAGGCTCAGCTAATTGCATCCCCGTCTGGGAGCTTGTTTCTTATCACAAGAAAACACTCTTAAATCAGCTTGCATGAATTCTTTCTCTGTGGCTGCACCACAGAGATGGAGAGTGAGATGGGGCCTCTTTTAGGAGCATACCAACGCTTAATTCTGTCTTATTAACAAGCATTGCCGCTACAATGGTATAGAAAAAAGACACGATGTAGACCGCAGGTCACCGCAAAAGAATCTTGCAATTGTCTGTTGTTGTAAAATATGGAATTAGCATTTCTGTTTAAGAAATCAATAATATTCTTGGGAAAAAAAAAGGCTTCGGGTGAAAATTCGTAGGAGTCGAAAAATTCTGCGCCCTCGTCGTCGGGTAAGTAAATAGCCAGCCAGTGTTCACCGGGGCGGTCGTGTGGGTGAGTATTAACTATTAAACTCAGAGGAGGCCACGCCAGTCTCTCGCGCGGTAGGGCATCACTGGGGAACACGCCTAGAAAACTGTCCTGGGTTAGAATGTCTTCCAGCTGTTTGGTGTTCATCTTTATGTGCATGTTGTGTGGCCTCCAGTGCTTTTTAGCTGAAGTCGTAAATGACTTGACGTCTCATATCTAGCTCTATCACGTTGTCGAACAGCGTGTACACAACCATGTTAACTGTAATGGGTAGCGGTAGCGCGATGCGTATTTCAGCTCTCAGATTACCCGTTTTGATAAGTGAATAATGTCCTGTGCACTCGTCGTCGGGGCTGAGGTTGAAAGCGAACAATGTGTAACCGCGCGCGTACTCCTCGTGGTCCACCAGAAGTGGTTTGTCTTTCAGACGCTTCCCGGCTGTTTTCACCAGATTAAAATATTCACGGACGCAATGTCCATTCTGGAAGTCTGGTTGAAGCGGTTTAGTGGGGATTTGTTCACCGTCCACGTAGAGAGCCAGAAAGTTAACGTTGTAGTGTTTAAAATTGAAGGGGTTTTGGGTAAAACTGCCGCTGAATGCCGCGTTGTCCACAAACCCCAAAATGACCACTTTGGGTAACTGTCCGAGAAATAGGTTTTCTTGGTTACACACACGGCTCCCGGCAGGCAGGCTGAAGACTTTCATCTGTACGCGGTCTATGGGGTATTTAGCGTTGGCCGTCAGGAGTGCTTCGGCGTGTCCCAGTCTGACCCCGGGTGACACTCTGACTCTTTTCACAAACAAAGATGCAGAGAGTACGCTCAGTTTGTATTCTCCGGCGTTGTTCATTAAGCAGAAAGCATCTCTGTTTCGTGTGAGTTTTATTTTCAGGTCTACGCCATTCAGTAGTAGTTTGTCCTGAAAAAACAGGTCGGCGTGAATGTGATCCAGGAGCTCTAGTTTTCGGCTTTGCGTCGTGTATGATGCTCTTTTTCTGAACCCCTGATTGGGACCATCCAAAATTGTGGACTCGTGTTCCCCGGCTGTGTCTTTGTCAAAGAGCCCTGTTGAATACTGCGTCTTCAGCGTCTCTTCACTGTAGTTCAGGACCGACTCTATAAAGGCTCTGTAAGGATAGCAGTTGTTGCTCTGGCTGATCAATCGGTCTCCTACGGTGATGTCAACCTGGCTGAAGATGGCTGCGATGGGGTACTTCACCAGGCTCACACGGGCTGCCGCATCAATGTCCCGACCGTCTTCTTCCATTATTTTACAGGTCAAATAGAGCAGGGTGTTGTTTAAATCTAAATAATCTTCTCCGTTGCCTGCGACGTAGAACTCCAGAGGTGCGTTTTCTGTTAGGGCCGTGAGGGGTGGAACTTCTATGTACAAGCTTTTCTCGACGCTTGTTTGGGTAGGTGCTAATTTAAATATGTCCAGCTCCGACTTGGCTCATTCTGCAGACCCGCCATGAACAAAAGCCATGTTTAAAATATATCTCGTTTCGTGTCTCGTTGATTGCGGTGTGTCACGCTCTTCTTTGTCGACCTGAAGCTTTTATGAGTTGCCTGTCTGCGCTTAGCCATTCTTTTATCAGGTTTCGGCGGCCCCCGACGGTGTGATGATGACGTCTGTCTTTTTCTCCTGACACCCCTGCGGATGTATGCTAGACCTGAACCTTCCTGCTGATGTGCAGCCACCTTAGACATGACCGCGCTTGTAACGTTGCTGACCACGTCTTTGGTGATGTTTTTAGCTGCCGATGCCATGTGCGGCTTAGCTATTTCAAACCCGCGTTTCAGAAAAGGCACGGCTTTTCTAAATAGCGCTCTGAAAATACCCCTCGATACCAGCGCCGTACTGAACCGGTAGCCCTGAAAATCCTGGTAATCCATAACCAGCCTGTTGTTTGTAGTAGTGTGTATACAAAGAAGGATCCCCGTAGCTCTTGATGACCGTCATCCTTTTAGATGTTTGTCGCTTTCACAGGTCTGAAATGCAGCTTGACGATGACCTATCCAAATGCAAATGACACGTGTTCGTTTTGATCCGTCTTTATTTCAATAGTGATGTTGTTAAAATGGTCGATGCTCACCAGCACGTAATGGGGTTTGTCGTACAATACTGTGACGAATTCACCATCCACGCCTCTGAAGGGCACACAACACAAAAGCGGTACGTAGATGTCGCCTATTAACTGGTGTTCTATGATATCGGTGTATATATACATGGTGTTAAATCCGCCAGTCATATCGACGGGGTGCGGTGATTTTACACTGGCGACACCCGAATTGAAACCCAACATCCGCGCTAGGTGGTCACGCACTTGCATAACAAACCGTTTATCACTAACAATCCTTACCGACCGGCTAATGGGGTTGTATTTAAGACTTACAGCCGTTAACTTGGATTTTTCAGCAGCCCGTTTCATTTCATGCAAGAGCTGCTCGATGTTGCCGTAGTACCCTCTCGGTAAGGTACAGGTCCAGATAGTCTTGAGCTCCTCGCTGACGAACAGAAAAACTTCGTCTTCATCAAAAGTGTTTAGTGTATGCGGATAGTGCAGCTCGACCAGGCCCACTTCCCAGCCCCCGTCCAGGTCAATCGTCTTTGCCAGATGCTCTGTGAAGCACGCGTTAGTGTTCTTTGGAAACATCTTTGAGGATGAATTACTAGCCAGCGTCACATAGAAACCATTGGGGTTCATTTTTCACCACCTCTATATGTCTCGGACCTCAGAAGCCTTCACTCAACTATTGAATTTATCGCTCCAGCCGCGCCACTTTACCAAAAGCTGTTTGTTTTTGCCACGACCCCTGGCTGCTAAAATCGTTTGGATGCGGTAGATGTTCTCAACATCTGGGTTTATCTTCTGTAGCTCTTCGGCATAGAAGGAGCCCTTAATGTTGTTGCCTGCGTAGTCCTGCAGTTTGTAATAGGGTCTCAGAGCCGCGGTCCACTCTTTGACAATGAAAATTTCATCTGTGAAGGTCTGTTCATATCCCTTCTCAAACACTCCCTTTATTTTGGACGCACGCACGCGATCACCCACATTAAATGAAAACTTTGACGGTTTTCTCTTAAAGTGCTCGTCATAGACCGTTCTCCACACCTCAAGGGAGTTGTCGGACGTAACAGAAGCCGGGGTTCGTTTAATAGTCTTGTGGTAACTATGGTTATAAGCGTAAATAAGATCTGAAAGGACGTCGATATATCGAAAGGTGTTTTTGTGTGTCAGGTACCTCCGCATTTTTGTTTTAATAGTTCTGTTAAACCTCTCGACCACGCTAGCCTTCACATCGCTGGCCGTAACGAAATGTTGGGGCTTTGGGACCCTGAGGCGCCGGACCGACCGGCCAGGGGGAGGCGGGAGTTTCGACCCACACCATTGGCTCCTAAGGGGGTGGGACATGCACACATAACAACACGACATTGGCTGGCAAGGGGGCGGGACAGCCAACCACCTCGGACGACCATTGGCTGGAAAAGGGGGCATGGTACCTGTCAAAAGTTTGACGAAAGGTGTCGCTTTATACTACTACCGTTGTTCCCCAAGAAGGAAAGCTGTTTTACACTGACGTCACTCCTTTTTATTTAATCCAGATTTTAAAGACAACTCCGCCCTCAAAGGAAATCAAAGGAAAATGTTGTATTAGTACGAGCTTCACAGGCTCTGAATCAGACCATTTCAATTAGTCTGATCAGTGCAGGACAAGTTAATGTAGAATTATTGCTTTGTCTGTCTCTTGTTTGTATATAAATGAATGTCTCTTAAAACTTAATGTTAGTTTTTAATTTAGTTTTAGTTTTACGCCATGCGTTGACATATGCACAAACACACGAAATGTCTCATTCCTGATTCAGCTCATGCTCCATAGGAGAGAAAAGATTCCTCCTGTTTTTCGTACAACCATATCAGAACAGAAGCCCGTGTCACCCAGGTCTGATTCAAGATCGAGTTGCATCTTCAACATTTTGTTTTTGTTTCTGATCATAATTTTCTTTAGTTATGATCAATATTGAACATTTTCTAAATAAAACAAAACTAATCAAACATGCAGGCAGATTTTTTAAAAGTATTAGGAGTTGACAGAGCGCTCCTTCGGAATAGTTGTCAGAAAATGTGAGAAAAGGAAAGTTACGTAAACTCTCACACACAGCATTAAAGACTGAAATCTGATCATAAAAAAACTAGCTGTCTCCCCATCGGTAATCAAGCCCCGGTTTCCCGCGTGACAGGCAGGGACACAAACAACTTTACTAACTAGGAGCGCTTGCTAGCTCTTAGGAAGCATTTACTCTTAAATATGTTACTGTTTTGGGTTTCGACTTTAATTTTCCCGATACCAGTTTTTTTACAAAAGTAAAGGCACAGAGCACATGTGTGGCACATCACGTCCGTGTTTAGTGACAACTACCTCAAAGATTGTAAGCGGGGTAGTTTCAGATCACTTTTTTTTAAAGGTTCAAGCAAACCTGAATACCTTTGCAAGAGACATTTCAGAATGCAAGTCACATCCAGTACGATTGCTGGATCCCTCAAATTCGACTGAACTATAGCACAGATCTGCAGTCCACAATTAGAATACTGTAGCTGTGTTGTATAAGCTATACCACCCAAAATAGTTCTAAAACAGGAGATGCATCCTCGTTTAGGAATGTGGTATAAAGTGAAATGGTCTGGGAAGAGTCCTACGTTTGAACAGTTCAAAATAGACGTAAAGGGGTATTTACGGACTCTTTCGAAATGTAAGAACAAGCTGTGCGGACCTTATCTTTATTTACCTTGTGTAATCGTTTTCCAAAAAGTGTAATTGTATTATAGCATGTGCCCCTGACGATTTTCTTGATACGTTATATGTGCTCTTGTTTGTATTGTATGTAGTTTTGTTGTTTAAATAAAATGTAAAAGACACAACTTTCCAGACGCGGATGCTGTAAAAATAAAATGACATCAAGGGTGCTGTACGCATAGGTCTGAAACCTGCTCCACAGAAGATCTTTATCCAGAGGTGTTAAAGAAGTCGAGATCTCGCCATGAGAGGGGAAGCATCTCAGAAAAAGCAGGTGTAGTCGGTTCCACGGTCATAACGCCACTAAGTCGGGTGACAAGAGCAAAACCCACCCGGCTTCCTCCGGGCAAGTAATGAGACAAAGAGACAGCGCACGGTGGGTAGTGTGGCTGAGTGGTCTAAGGCGCTGGATTAAGTTTCCAGTCTCTTCGGGGGTGTAGGTTTGAATCCCACCGCTGCCAGGTGCTTCTGTCAAGACCCCCTTTCAGCTGGCTTCAGACAAAAGGGAGGGAACTGCTTTTCGGCAGTCTCTCGAGAAACTAAGCAAAGTGTTTAAAGATACTTTCTCAGCTTGACATCAAGGCACAAAACAAAAACCTTCTTGCGTCCTCTCAACCCAGAAGCGCTTTGCCACTTTTTGCGTTATGCAGGGAACGACGTCTGCCCAGATCACTTTTGTGTCAATGCAAATCGTTGTGTGCCCTCCGTTATAATGTTGGCTGTGCTGGCGTGCTGCTTCTGTCTGTGAAACTTGAATTTTCTGCTTCTTCACACCAAATTGTCGGCGGGGGTTGAGCTTGTTAAATCTTTGCGCATAGCGCTCCTTTGGAAGTACTTTGTCCAAGTTCAAAAGCGATCGTGGGATTTACTTCATGCGTGCAAAAAGCATGCCTCGCACGAAAGCCAGAAAGGAAACGAACACTTGCATTCACCTGAATTAAAAGGCATGGGATTTGCCTGAAAGGATAAATTCTGTACAGTAAGACAGGAAGAAAGGCACCGCTGGGAATTGGACCCAGGATCTCCTGTTTACTAGACAGGCGCTTTAGCCATCTAAGCCATGGCGCTGGCAAAGTGCTGTCCTTTGACAGCCACTTGGACACGTCTCAACTGCTCTGAGACATCTGTTCGGTGAGCCTGCTCACCTTGCAAGTTGCCTCATTTACATGCGATAGCTCCACCACTAAGAGAAAGGATGAGAAATGGCTTTTATCTGGCACTTTTCATGTCAGAGGATCTCAATCTGCTTTCCGTGTACAAGAGGATGTCCAACTCATGTAGCTAAAGACATAGACGACAGTGCTCCACTGAAATCTTGATCTCACAACCCTCGGCATGACTCCGCTGTTCTGCTTTAGACAAAGGGGGGAAAAGAGTTCTTTCATCACACGTTCTGCACTGTTTACGGTGTTTGCAGTGCTCTTTCTTAATTGAAAACCAGGAATCGGCACCATATGAGGTGAGACTAGATAATATTGGAACAAGTAGCCTCGCCATTCCATGCGTGACGTGAGCAAAGTGTAATTCCTGTCTTTATAGTGTGCTTGTTAGAGACCTAGCTGGCACCCAGAGCGCTTTAAATCCGGGAGACAGCAGCCCAAGACAAGAGAGCTTCCTTCGTCTAAGTTTTTTGCGTGAAGGGGGGAAACCATGCGTGTGCTGCAAACCATCTTAGTATCGAAGTGCCGTCCCACATAACCGATCCGAACAATCTGCTTTACAGAGGAGCACTGCCGGAGCTTATCGTTGGCGAACTGAACACCAGGCCGACCTCTTCTGTGACTCTTAAACTCTAAATCTTAAGGTTGTGATTTCAAGCTCCACACTGGCGGGAAATTCCATAGGTTATGATCAAATTTTCTTGCATGCTAATCAAATGAAATATTAAGAAACTTTTCCCAAAACAAGTTTCACAGTGACTTTGTAGGTGACATTTTCCTGATGAGAATAAGGTTTCGTATGCGATCAATAACAGCACCAGAATAAAATACCGGAAAGAAATGACCTGTCACTAAGAGAATTCATTAAATGACGCCGAGACATAATCAGAAAATCGACATCAAGAAAATGTTAATCACTTTACATATTCTTTAGCATTTTTATATATACACATTCTTATAGACGTTCAAGGTGTTCTAGTCGCTGTACTCTTCGTAGATAATCTAAACGAAATTACAGTACAGTACAGGACACGCAGTGAGGAGCTCACACAACGAATACTCTTGAACACAAAAAAAGTAAAGGCACACGGCACATCACGTCTGAGTTTAGTGACAACTACCTCAGAGATTGTAAGCTGGGTAGTTTCAGATCACTTTTTTATTAAAAGTTCAAGCAAACCTGAATAACTTTGCAAGAGACATTTCAGAATCCTAGTCAAATCCAGTATGATTGCTGTATTGATTGTACTGATTGCGGATGCTGTAAAAATAAAATGACATCAAGGGTGCTGTACGCAGAGGTCTAAAGCCTGCTCCACAGAAGAACCTTATCCAGAGGTGTTAAAGAAGTCGAGATCTCGCCATGAGAGGGGAAGCATCTCAGAAAAAGCAGGTGCAGTCGGTTCCACGGTCATAACGCCACTAAGTCGGGTGACAAGAGCAAAACCCACCCGGCTTCCTCCGGGCAAGTAATGAGACAAAGAGACAGCGCACGGTGGGTAGTGTGGCTGAGTGGTCTAAGGCGCTGGATTAAGGCTCCAGTCTCTTCGGGGGTGTAGGTTTGAATCCCACCGCTGCCAGGTGCTTCTGTCAAGACCCCCTTTCAGCTGGCTTCAGACAAAAGGGAGGGAACTGCTTTTCGGCAGTCTCTCGAGAAACTAAGCAAAGTGTTTAAAGATACTTTCTCAGCTTGACATCAAGGCACAAAACAAAAACCTTCTTGCGTCCTCTCAACCCAGAAGCGCTTTGCCACTTTTTGCGTTATGCAGGGAACGACGTCTGCCCAGATCACTTTTGTGTCAATGCAAATCGTTGTGTGCCCTCCGTTATAATGTTGGCTGTGCTGGCGTGCTGCTTCTGTCTGTGAAACTTGAATTTTCTGCTTCTTCACACCAAATTGTCGGCGGGGGTTGAGCTTGTTAAATCTTTGCGCATAGCGCTCCTTTGGAAGTACTTTGTCCAAGTTCAAAAGCGATCGTGGGATTTACTTCATGCGTGCAAAAAGCATGCCTCGCACGAAAGCCAGAAAGGAAACGAACACTTGCATTCACCTGAATTAAAAGGCATGGGATTTGCCTGAAAGGATAAATTCTGTACAGTAAGACAGGAAGAAAGGCACCGCTGGGAATTGGACCCAGGATCTCCTGTTTACTAGACAGGCGCTATAGCCAACTAAGCCATGGCGCTGGCAAAGTGCTGTCCTTTGACAGCCACTTGGACACGTCTCAACTGCTCTGAGACATCTGTTCGGTGAGCCTGCTCACCTTGCAAGTTGCCTCATTTACATGCGATAGCTCCACCACTAAGAGAAAGGATGAGAAATGGCTTTTATCTGGCACTTTTCATGTCAGAGGATCTCAATCTGCTTTCCGTGTACAAGAGGATGTCCAACTCATGTAGCTAAAGACATAGACGACAGTGCTCCACTGAAATCTTGATCTCACAACCCTCGGCATGACTCCGCTGTTCTGCTTTAGACAAAGGGGGGAAAAGAGTTCTTTCATCACACGTTCTGCACTGTTTACGGTGTTTGCAGTGCTCTTTCTTAATTGAAAACCAGGAATCGGCACCATATGAGGTGAGACTAGATAATATTGGAACAAGTAGCCTCGCCATTCCATGCGTGACGTGAGCAAAGTGTAATTCCTGTCTTTATAGTGTGCTTGTTAGAGACCTAGCTGGCACCCAGAGCGCTTTAAATCCGGGAGACAGCAGCCCAAGACAAGAGAGCTTCCTTCGTCTAAGTTTTTTGCGTGAAGGGGGGAAACCATGCGTGTGCTGCAAACCATCTTAGTATCGAAGTGCCGCCCCACATAACCGATCCGAACAATCTACTTTACAGAGGAGCACTGCCGGAGCTTATCGTTGGCGAACTGAACACCAGGCCGACCTCTTCTGTGACTCTTAAACTCTAAATCTTAAGGTTGTGATTTCAAGCTCCACACTGGCGGGAAATTCCATAGGTTATGATCAAATTTTCTTGCATGCTAATCAAATGAAATATTAAGAAACTTTTCCCAAAACAAGTTTCACAGTGACTTTGTAGGTGACATTTTCCTGATGAGAATAAGGTTTCGTATGCGATCAATAACAGCACCAGAATAAAATACCGGAAAGAAATGACCTGTCACTAAGAGAATTCATTAAATGACGCCGAGACATAATCAGAAAATCGACATCAAGAAAATGTTAATCACTTTACATATTCTTTAGCATTTTTATATATACACATTCTTATAGACGTTCAAGGTGTTCTAGTCGCTGTACTCTTCGTAGATAATCTAAACGAAATTACAGTACAGTACAGGACACGCAGTGAGGAGCTCACACAACGAATACTCTTGAACACAAAAAAAGTAAAGGCACACGGCACATCACGTCTGAGTTTAGTGACAACTACCTCAGAGATTGTAAGCTGGGTAGTTTCAGATCACTTTTTTAAGCCCGAAATAACGCGACCACATTAGTATTTCTTTAAAAACATAATGTTCACTAGCAATATAAAAATGTGGAGCACTATGGTTATTATAAACACCAATAAATATAGAAAACCAGGAACAGTTTCTGTTCCTAAGGCTAAATAATCTAAGGCTATTACCGAACATGAACTAAATTGCTAATTTCAAATTTCATTTCATTTAACATTCAAATTTAATTTAATTTAAAATTAAATTCAAATTACATTTAACATACCAAATACATGGCCTTTATGCTAACTATGAGGATTGGCGCTACCAACTTTGTTCTAATAACTCAATATAATTTAACAAATACACTCAAATCTGAACGGAAAATACTTTTGACATAATAACAAATCATTGACAACTTTTCTCCAAATCACAATCGTGTTTTATACGCTTTTTACCTGAAGAGGGAAATGAGTTATAGTTACTCAACTCTTTCTTTCCTCATCAGTAGCTTTGATTAGTTTGAATGAGGAATGGGAGCTCCCTCTCACTGTTTCACAGACATAAGTAGTAAATTATCGATTAAAACTGTAGACTCTACGGGTAGATAACAGATAAAAAGACTGAACAAAATAACATCCCAGTGAAAACTATACGAAATGACAGCGTCCATTTTACTTTTACATGTATCTATTTTAATGGCTGTGTAACTTTTAATAAACACAGTATCACGTATTCCATTCAGTTTTTTTCAACAAGCAATGTTTGTTACTTCCAATCAGATTGCAATCCATTTTTTTTTTACTTATCGTACTTTTGAGCACACGTTCTGTGCTATTGTGTGCTGTATTATTCTTTCTTGCCTCACCAGGGTTATGAGGTGGAAGGCAGAAGGTTATTCTTTACATTTATACTCCAGTTCTTTCTTCTATCACCCATCCAGGCTTATACTTCTGTCCTCTCCACACCTCACATTCTTCTCCGTCATCGCCACCTCTCGCAGCCCATCACTACCTGTTTTTTTACCCTTTTTGCTTGTCGCACAACCCTTCTTTTAACTTGTTTTAAAAGTTATTTGTCTTCTTTTCTTGACTTAGCATTGCTAATATTAATTCCCTCCCCATATTCTCATAACTTAACAACAATACTATCGCCATTCATTTAGCAGCAGCTGCAACTCACAACTGGCAACCCACTGAAGCTCAGCAGGTGTGAGCCTGGTCAGTACCTGGATGGGAGACCTCCTGGGAAGGTTGCTGCTGGATGAGGTGTTAGTGGGGCCTGCAGGGGGCGCTCACCCTGTAGTCCATGTGGGTCCTAGTGCCCCATTATAGTGACGGGGACACACTTTAAACAGGCGCCGTCCTTCAGATGAGATGTAAAACCGAGGTCCCGAATCTCTGTGGTCATTAAAAATCCCAGGGTGTTTCTTGAAAAAGAGTAGGGGTGTAACCCTGGTGTCCTGGCCAAATTTCCCATTAGCCGTTACTAATCATGGCCTCCTAATAATCCCCATCTCTGCACTGGCTTCATTACTCTGCTCTCCTTCCCACTGAGAGCTGATGTGTGGTGAGCGTTCTGGCGCACTATGGCTGCTGTTGCATCATCCAGGTGGGGCTGCACATTGGTGGCAGTGGAGGGGAGTCCTCATTACCTGTAAAGCGCTTTGAGTGGAGTGTCCAGAAAAGCACTATAAAAGTGTAAGCAATTATTATTATTATTATGTTTTATTTCAATCTTAATACATAACTTTTGTTTCCATGTTCCCTTTACCTTTAGCCCTTATAATACTCCTCCTTAAGTGGTCTAGAACCGACCCTGTTTTATCTGGACTAGATACCATCTCCAGATCTATCAGTGCTGCCAGCGGAGCTGCCATCACACTTACAAGTACCCTTGAGGTCAGTGAATATGAGTCTGGTGTTAGCATACAGGGCCAACTCCTCGCTTAACACTCAGCTCAGCAGTCACTGGTGATTAAACTGCTAGCACAACTGGTCTATACTCATATTATTAATAATATTATTAACCTTAGCTTCCTTAGCAGGTCTTGTGTGGATTCAGTTTTATTGAGCTCAATAAGTCCGACAACGCGCGCTGGGTCTGCCCCACAGAACAGACAAACTGCAAGGGTTTCCCAGCTCTTATATATACAGTCAGAAGAAAGTTTGTTTCACAATCTGAGTGCTTGTCCTGTTCTTTGATATATAATTACTTCTTGTCCTACTCTGTCTTGCTCTAGGTTCTGCCCTTTGATATGCAGCAGACATTGGTCTGGTTTGTCCTGTCTGTGGGTGTTGTTCCTGTCTGTTATTATGTAACGTTAAGTCACTGGGGCTGCTAAAGCAAATCAGCTTTATGGCATCTTAGTTTAACTTTTGTTTGAGGCTAAATTAACAGACCCCATCAACACCTTTCACAATGTGCTTAAGTTGAAAGGGTCAGTAACTTGAAATTCCTTGGCGTCCATATCACCGAGAACCTCACATGGTCTCTCAACACCACCTGTCTGATCAAGAAAGCGCAACAGCGCCTGTACTTCCTAAGACGGTTGAAGAAGGCTAAGATATCTCCCCAGATCCTCACTAACTTTTACAGATGCACTACAGAAAGCACACTGACAGGCTGCATCACAGTGTGGTATGGCAACTGCAGTGCTTCTGACTGCAAAGCCCTACAGCGGGTGGTGAAAACTGCCCAGTCTATCACTGGGGTTGCCCTCCCATCTATACAGGACATTAATGACAGACGGTGCTTGAGGAAAGCTCTAAGCATCATCAAAGACCTGACACACCCCAGCTACAGACTTTATGATCTGCTACCATCTGGAAAACGGTACCGGAGCATTCGGGCCTGGACTACCAGACTCAGAGACAGTTCTTACCCCTGCATTATCAAACTATTAAACTCCCAGCTTCTCTCACTCTCACCTCACCTCTCACCTATGATCTGAAACTCACAGCGCCTTCTTTCTTTCTTACCAAAAACCCAAACACACATTGAAAATCTACCTCTACCATACATCTCAATGTATGGTAGAGGTAGATCCCCATAATTTCATTCCCTTTATTTCATTCTGTTTATGCATGTTTTTGCACATAACCTGTTATCTTTTTGCTGTTTTGAACATTGCCTGTTGTTGATGGTTTTTTTGACAGTCAGTGATATTTATTGTGCAATTTATCAAGCAATTGAACACCAGTGAATTTGAAATGAACACAGGTGTACCTTGTTAATGTATTAAGTGTGATCTCTCAAGATAATTGACCCAAATTAGGTTGTTAAAACAAAGGGAGTGAATACTTATCAATTAAGTAATTTTCCATTCTAAATACTTAACATTACAGAGAATTGCTTCTACAGGAGTGGAAAAAATCCCATTCAAATATGATTTAATTTGACTTTGCAACACAGCAGAATGAGAAATAAACAATGGGATGTGAATATTTTCTGAAGGCACTGTATATATTGCTTGTCCTGTCTTGTTTAAAAAAAAATAGCTGCAGTGAAAAAAAACATTAAAATATAGAATTATTACTAATGGTGCCAAAATAGATTTTCTTATTAAAAGAGATTCATACAATATCTTATTCTTTATTTTTTACCCTTTATTGCATACATATTTCTTGTATTTGATATATATATCCACCCTGGGGATAAATACACTTTAGATTGTGCAACACAGACTTTGAGCTCTTTCTGTAGAATTTAATCAGATGTGTGACTTTTTTTTTCCTTAAGAGTGACAGTTAAGGATCTTAATCTGTTTTACACACATTCTTTGCTTAACATGGTAAGTTAAAAGCTGTTAAACAATAACAAGCCTATCCAATGAGACAGTCTTAATTGTAAATTAAACATGACTATAATTAACATTCCAAGGGTATAAGGAATTCAATTCAATTTAGAAATGAATTCAATGTAGACCTAATTCATTTTAAAATTGAATTAAACTAAAAACATTTTACTATACACAAATTAAACTCTGTGACAAGAGCTATTTCTATTTTAGTCAACTGTAAATAAGAGTATAGTCAAAATTTAATGGACCAGACGAACTCAAAAGTGGGTGACTATGACTAATAGATATTTTGGGAACAAGTAAAGGTTTGCTGAAAAGAGAAGAAAATAAATGTTTCGACAGTGGAGCCTTTTTCGGATGTCACATGCTGATGCATCTACCTACTTGCACTAAAAGACATTTTAGTTGACTTGACTGGTGACTGACCTGGTGACTAGATTGGTGTTTTTAAGTCACCTGACTGGAAAAAAACTCTTCCCACACTAACTGCAGCTGAATGATCTCTCTCCTGTGTGAATACGCTGGTGGGTTATTAAGACATCTGACCGACTAAAACTCTTCCCACACTGACTGCAGCTGAACGGTCTCTCTCCTGTATGAATGCGCTGGTGGGTTTTTAAGACATCTGACCGACTAAAACTCTTCCCACACTGACTGCAGCTGAACGGTCTCTCTCCTGTATGAATGCGCTGGTGGGTTTTTAAGTCACCTGACCGACTAAAACTCTTCCCACACTGTCTGCAGCTGAATGGTCTCTCTCCTGTGTGAATGCGCTGGTGGCTTGTTAAGTCGCCTGACTGACTAAAACTCTTCCCACACTGACTGCAGCTGAACGGTCTCTCCCCTGTGTGAATGCGCTGGTGTGATTGTAAGTGGTTTCTTTTACTAAAACTCTTCCCACACTGACTGCAGCTGAACGGCCTCTCTCCTGTGTGAATGCGCTGGTGGGTTATTAAGGTACTTGACCGAATAAAACTCTTCCCACACTGACTGCAGCTGAATGGTCTCTCTCCTGTGTGAATGCGCTGGTGCGTTTTTAAGTCATCTGACCGACTAAAACTCTTCCCACACTGACTGCAGCTGAACGGCCTCTCTCCTGTGTGAATGCGCTTGTGGGTTTTTAAGTCACCTGACCGACTAAAACTCTTCCCACACTGACTGCAGCTGAAAGGCCTCTCTCCTGTGTGAATGCGCTGGTGGGTTATTAAGTTACTTGATTGTCTAAAACTCTTCCCACACTGACTGCAGCTGAATGGTCTCTCTCCTGTGTGAAGGTGCCGGTAGGGTTTTGAAATGCTAGACTGACAGAAACGCTCCTCCTCCCTGTGCCATAATAGCAGTTTGTCCACTCCATCGGAGCAAGGCCTTGAGTGATTCTTTCTCATCCTCTGATCATGCTGGGGTCTCTTATTCTGAAAATGCTCCATGGAATGGTCTTGCTCTGTGTGATGAAAGTAAGATTTGTTTTCTTCATTATGTCCCTCAGTGTTCTGCTCAGCAGTGTGAATCATCTGGGGCTCCTTCTCCAGCTCTCTGAGACTAAAACCGCCCAGTTCATTCAGTTGTTCCTCTCTTTGCCCAAGAACAGACACACTCTCCAGTTCATTAAAACTTTCAACAATTTTCTGAGTAACCAGATTATTAAACCTGTGTGTAAAGTCATCAGATGCTAAGGGATTGCATGATTGTTTGAGACTGTGCAATGACAGTCTCTCCACTTGAACAGAACAAGGCCTAATTATCAAGCCCTGTAGGAGCTGCTGTTGCTCCTCCCTGTACTGACTCTCCTCTCTGTGCTGTATCTCAACAATGTTTTCTTCACTAGGTACATCAGTCTGCTGCTCTGCACAGTCAATCAACTGGGGCTCCATGTCCTGCTCTGTAAGATTAAAGACATCCAGTTCTTCACTGTGCTCTTGTACAGAGACACAGCCCAGTTCATTACAACCTTGTGTAATATTGTTCGAGTCCAGATTATTCATCTTCTTTGTAAAATCATCACATACTAAGGGCCCAGGTGTCTCACTCTCAGACTCCATCTTCATCATGGGCACAGAGTCCAGAACCTCAACAATCTGTCTGCTCTCTGTGTGCTGCTCACTGAGAGTCTTTTTCCCTTCTGGAGCAGTGAGCTCTGTCTCCTGCATCAGACTGGAGCCCCACTCCTCCTCACTGTGCTTCTGTTCAAGAAGAGCCCTTTCCCCAGCCTCAGAGAGAGCACTGGCCTCTGAACCTGTAAACAGAACAAGACAAAATCTTAATAATAATAATAAAAAACTTTATTTTATATAGCACCTTTAAAGGTGGCTTCTCAAAGCATTTTACAGAATGCCAACAACAAAAAATACACAAAATAAGCATGATGAGAACACACAGTTAGAGGAGACAGTAGATGGTGGTACTAAATACAGTAGGAGCAGAGGGGTAAAGAATAGTTCAATGAAGGGTCTTCTAAAGAAGAAGGTTTTGAGTCTGGATTTGAAGGAGTTTAGAGAAGGTGACTCCCTGATATCCTTGGGGAGAGAGTTCCAGAGCTTTGGGGCATAATAGGAGAAGGCCATCTCACCCATTGATTGTAGACGGACTTGGGGACAGATAGGAGAACACAATTAGAAGAGCGAAGGTTGTGAGGTGGGGAGTAGGATGATAACCCAGACAGGTACTGAGGTACCAAGCCATGGAGAGGCTTATAAGTGAGCAGGAGGATTGTTAAGTTGACATGCAACTTGACAGGAAGCCAGTGCAAGGACTCCAGGATAGGAGTAATGTGACTAGACCTAGTCAGGATTCTGGCTACTGAATTTTGGACATACTGAAGTTTGTTCAATGTGGATTTAGAGTCCCCAGAGAGTAGAGCGTTACAGTAGTCTATTCAAGATTAGACAACTCTTTTCAGCCACAGTTAGTGATAACACAGGGCGTAGTGGAGAAATATTTTTGAAGTGAATGAAAGATGTTTTGACAACATGCTGCACATATGGGTCAAACATCAAATATCATCCCCAAGTTTTTCAATATAGACTGAGGCTCAAGTATAAGAAAATCTACAGATAGAGTTACAGCATTGGTTTTACAAAGTTGATGGGTGGTGCCAATAAGCATGACTTCAGTCTTGTCACAGTTAAGATGAAGGACATTTTGAGTCATCCAAGATTTTATATGGGAGATGCAACTAAATAGAATAGAGACAGACACATCAGCGTCAGGTTTGGTATGGATGTATATTTGAGTATCATCAGCATAGTAGTGATAGCTGAGGCCATGTGATCTAAAAAGCTTTAAACCACACACACGCATACAAGTACACTCACAATCAATTTGGGTTGTTTAAACATAGCGGAATATGTGGGTATAAGGAGGTGTTCTGATTTAGCTTTGTCAGAAACCTAACTACCATGTAAAAAGTAAGTCTACTGTAATAATATCACAATCACATTACATTTACATTAACAGTGCACTGAGAGAGAGGGATCAATACAGACTGAGTGGACACCACAGAACATTAACACTGCAATCAGAGAAAGAGGTTAATACAGACACACTGACTAACTGGACACTACAGAGCATTAACACTATACTGAGAGAGAGGGGTTAATCCAGACACTGACTGGACACTTCAGCACATTAACAATGCACTGAGAGAGAGAGGTGGGTTAACAGACAAATTGACTGCACCCTACAGTACATTAACACTACACTGAGACAGAGGGGTAAATACAGACACTGATTGGACATAACAGTACATTAACACTGCACTGAGAGAGAGGGCACATGAACAATGCACTAAGAGAGAGGGGTGAACACAGACAGACTGACTGGACACTACCGTGCATTAACACTATACTGAAAGAGAGGGGTTAATACAGACACTGACTGTACACTACAGCACATAAACAATGCATTGAGAGAGAGAGGTGGGTTAACAGACAAACTGCTTGCACACTACAGTACATTAACACTACACTAAGACAGAGGGGTAAATACAGATAGTGATTGGGCATAACATTACATTAAAACTGCACTGAGAGAGAGGTGTTAATAGAGACAAGCTGACTGAACACTACAGTACATTAACACAGTACTGAGAGAGGGGTTAATACAGACACACTGACTGGACACTCCGGTATATTAACACTGCACTGAGAGAGAGAGGGGTTGATTCACACACACTTACTGCACAGTACAGTACATAAACAATGCACTTAGAGAGAGAGGTTAATACAGACACACTGGATTAATATTCCAGAGGAGTTAATACAGACACAGACCGTGGAGGACGGTAATACTTAAACCAATTGAAATATTTTTTTTACACAATCATTAGTATACATATTAAATCTAGACCAATACAACGTAAATACAATATTTATAAATGTTGTTTCATAATGATGTTGGGTTACAAATTGATTCAGTGGAACAATTGTTGAATGTGAACGAGGTGTTTTCAGCACCTTAACCGGACAAACCAGTTCAGTTTCTAGTAAAGAATCCCGTTGCTACATCACACAAGTCTTTCCCACTTCACTCTGCATCTCTGCACTATATTCTCACCAGTGAGGAAAGTTTTTTGATGACAGTTTGATAGTTTGTTAGATAACGAGAATGTTTACTCTTGCGAGATGTTTTCTTTAAAATAAAGTTTGTTATTTAAAAAATCTCACCGGTGAGGAAGTTATAGACACTGGTTTTAAACACACATACTGACTTCATACAAGTCACCACACTGACCTGAGAGCTGCAGTTCCGTATCCATTTCTTCTTTTATTTCTGCAGAGACTTCACAGGGAAGCGTGTGTCCAACACGATCTGTCTGTTCCTGATCTCCTCCTGCTCCCGACTCCTTCTCCCTCAGCTGCAATCTCCACTTCAGGCTCTCGTTTTCCTTCTTCAGTTGCGCCATTTCACTCCCGACACTGTCCTCCACACACTGTGTGATTTTAAACACGGCCCGTCTCACCAGGATCCGGGAGACGCTGCGGAGTTTGTCTTGAAACTCGTCCTCCGAATCACACATCCTGTTTCCAAAAACTTCTGACACTTCATACACGATCGATTTGAGCAAAACGTGCATGAAAGAGTCAAGCTGGGTTTGCAGATTTAACAAGCACTCCGCCATCCTTCTTCAGAGTCGGTCAGAAACAAAGGCTGACTTCCGAAGTTTAAACAGAACAACTTATTTTTTATTCTTCACAGATCCTGTTGTCAGGGCTGTGCTCTGTTCAAGCATAAACACAGTCGACAAGACGTTACGTATTCAGAACCTGAAGTTATTTTAAAGAAACACAACAACTTTCTTTAAAGGAAATTATTCAGTCACCCACACGTGGGTGAAATACATGCAGGGTCGCGCAGTATAATGACGTCATTCGTTAGCGCGGCCACAGTTTCAAAACAATAGAGAAGCGGAGCTGAGAAAGAGGAGTTTCTTCAGCCGGATATAAACTTCTCTGCAACACCTAGCGCGACCTAGTCAAGAGGAGTGAATCACCTGCGACCTTCGCCGTTCGTAACGGAACAGATTTATTTTTTGCCCTTTCACAACCCTCCTCCCCAACGAAAACGTCTCAAGTGGATTTTTTCAAGTGGGTTTTGATCTCCCTATGCAGGTTTTTGGTTAAAGAAAAAAAATGCTGTCGTTCAATGCGTTTGACATTTCCCAACAGTGACAGAGTTCTTCTGCGACACTGTTTCTACTTTTATCTTCTTTCTGTACGCTTTGATAAAAAAACGAGAAATCGTGCAAGGGGAAAAATGTATTTTTTCATAGAGAAAACGTGCACTATGAACTGTGGTGTTGAGAAGAAATGATTTAACACGATACGTGACCTTATTTAACGGAGCAAATGCTCACCCAGCAAGGTCTGGAGAACTTGGAGAGTCTGGTGGATGTGATACTTTCACGGTATTGTGGAAGAAAACAGTCTTTCTTTGAATTCTCAATCAATCGGAATTTCAGTGCGAAATATAAACCCTTTGTCTGATTTAAAGAGATTATATTTTAAAACTCATAAAAATTCAGAAAACACGTTTCACACTTTGAAATTTAAGACGGGGCGGTGTATTACTAGTAGCGGCGCTGAGCACACTATGGGGGAATTCAGGTTATGTGATATACTAGAGTTTTAATAAATAACGCATCTGATTTCGGATCTTAAGATTGTAGGTTCGACTTCTAGCTGGTTCGTGTAAATTTTAATCAGGCTCTTCAGTAATAGATTATGTAATGAACCGCACCAAATCATTACAAAAGGCACCAGCTAACGTCCAATAGCGTTTTTTTTTCAAATTACATTTTCAGGTTTAAGACACTGTTTAATAAAACACAAGTGTCCTTAAAATCTTCAACTTTCAGGTTTGTTTTACTCTATAATAAAGGATCCAGATTGTGAAGACAACTCCGCCCTATCAAAAGAAAACGTTACACAAAAGTTGGAAAGCACACTCTCAATCCATCTGTAAATTTGATTTCCGCCATCCATTCAAGGGTGCTTGGTGCTTCGCAAACAAATCATTTCAGGGAAGAAACTTAGTTTAATGAACTACTGTTGTATTTTCACTGATTGAATTTGATCTTTGTACTCTCTTTGCATTCTCAGATATAATATTTCAGAATTACAGTTCAAATTTGTTGGAAAACTTCACAGGCATTATTAGGTTAGCACTGTACAATTGTATTTTAATATCTTGGTATATTTACCTTCATTTTAATATAGAAGTAACCATAAATGTTGTTATTTTGTACTTTTGTCACACTTTTTAAAACATTTTAGCTGAGTCTCCTCATGTGCGTGTATATCTTCTGGTGTTGTGTGGTTGTTAACGAATAAAGCTAATGCTTGTTTGTTAATCGCGTCTCCACTCGTCCTTTGTTTTGAAAAGAACCTGTAAATGCTACATTGGTGTCAGAAGCGGGCAGAATGGACAACTCGTGGCAGACACTACCCAATTCTATTAAGCGCCGGCTGACGCTGAAAGAAACAAAAGCGCACATAGGGAGCCTGAGCAACTCCTGGGTGCGACAGGTGGCCACAGCCCTTACCATGGTTATTCAATAGTGGTCCCACCAGTAGAATTGGGGCGACTGGCTGCTACTCCTGGTCAGCGGGCACCCCAGATAGAGGATACTCTCCCTGCCGGAGCCGATCAGCCATTCCCACACCCATCGGTGCGGGTGCGAACAGGTCGCTACAATGGGGAAGCGCCTTGGGAAATCTACGAGGCGCAGTTCCAGGTCGTGGCCCGGACGAAGGGCTGGAACCGGGCGGAGATGGAAGGAGTGGCCTGCCAGGTCCCGGAGGAGGACAGAGGTGAATACACGGCGCTGGCGGCGGCTCTCCAGCTGCATTTCGGTGTAGAGGAGGCGCCAGACTTGATGCGGGAGAGGCTGGCCCTGCGGCGGCGGCAACCAGGAGAGCGACTGGGCCCGGTTGCCGCTGATGTCGCGTTCCTCGCCCGCCGAGGATACCCAACTTTCCCCCGGGAGGTGCAGCGAGAGATGGCTCTCCAGGCTATTCTCAAGGCCCTCTCACCCGAGGAGCTGCGGCGCCACGTGCAGCTGGCCGCGCCAACATCGCTGGAGCAGGCCTTGGCCCTTGCTACACGGGGTGAGGCCGTGTTCGGGGTGACTGGAAGTGCCAGCAGACGCAGTGCGCCCTGCTGGCTGACCGAGACGGCGACGGAGGAATCCAGCAAGGGGGAAGAGCCAGCCCGGGCAGCAACCCCCGCGGAACAGCCCCGCACGCTGATTTGCAACCGCTGCGGGAAGAGAGGACAACGAGCCCGGTTCTGCCAGGCACCCGAACCTCTCACTCCTCGATCGGCGTAGGGAAACGGGAACGGGGCTACTCAGCGTGGGGAAGGCCGCCCCTCGAACACCTCAACCCCCGCTCCGGAGAGCGCTGTTAAGACCGGCGCCCCTCACGCCACCGTGGGGCGAGTCGGCTGTAGCCGGGGCCTGTACCTCCACTGCAAAATCGAGGACCAACCCTGCCTGGCCCTACTCGACACCGGTTCATCGGTAACCCTACTCTGGCCGGGCGTCCTCCCCAACACCGAGGGCACCAACCCCCCAGGATGGGAGGCCTCCAGCCTGCGGCTAAGGACTGTGATGGGACAGCTCGCCGCAGTGCGGGGGAAACAGGTGCTTGCCTTCCGTCTGGGTGCAGCGACGGTGCTACCTGCTACCTGCTTCCCTGCTACCTCGCACCCATCCAGGAGGACTGCATTCTGGGGCTGGACGTACTGCAGCGAGTGGGGCGCGCCGTTGAGGATCTCTGCCAGTGGAGCTGCGAGGGCCTCGATCAGGACCAGCGGCAGCGGCTCCAGGCGCTACTCGCCCAGAACGAGGATCTCTTTGCGGCGATAGATGAGGACTGCACCCGCACTGCCCTGGTCCAACACGAGATCAACACCGGCGACGCTCGGCCCATCCGCATCCCACCGGGACGCATGGTTCACGCCAAGTGGACCGCCGCCGAGGAAAAGATCCGGGAGATGGCCGCAGCGGGGGTGATTGAGCCCTCCGCGAGCCCGTGGTCGGCGCCAGCTATACTGGTAAAAAAAAAAGACGGCTCGTGGAGTATTCTGCGTCAACTACCGCAAGCTGAACGAGGTCACCCGGAAAGATTCCTACCCCCTGCCGAGGATAGATGACGCCCTAGACTACATCACCGGGTCGACCTGGTTCAGCTCCCTGGACCTCCGCTGCGGCTACTGGCAGGTACCGCTTGCTCCCGATGCTCTCCCGAAGACGGCCTTTTCTATCGGCCAGGGCCTCTGGCAGTTTACTGTCATGCCTTTTGGCCTGTGTAATGCCCCGGCGACGTTCGAGAGGCTGATGGAGAGGGTGCTGGCATCTGTCCCGCGGAACCAGTGTGTGCTGTATCTGGACGATCTGCTGGTTCATGCCCGGGGCTTCGACCAGGCCTTGACGAACCTCCAGGTGGTGCTGGCCTGCATCCGCCGTGCTGGCCTGAGGCTCAACCCCCGCAAGTGCGAGCTCCTGCGGCTGGAGGTGATCTTCCTGGGACATGTTGTTGGACCGCGAGGGATGGCTACGGACCCAGGTAAGGTCGCCGCAGTGAGGGACTGGCCGACTCCACACACCGTCACGGAGCTCCGCAGCTTTCTGGGGTTGGCCTCGTACTACCAGAGGTTCGTCCGGGACTTTGCCAGCATCGCTGCCCCGCTGCACCGCCTCACCGACAATTGCCGCCATTTTGGCTGGGACTCGGGCGGTGAGACTGCCTTCGGCCGGTTGCGTGAAGCTCTGGTGGGGGCCCCCGTGCTGGCCTACCCCGACCCGCGGTTGCCGTATGTTCTCGACACCGACACAAGTGACTCGGGTTTGGGTGCGGTGTTGGCGCAGGAGGGGCCGGATGGGGAGTGCGTATTGGCCTACTATAGTCGGGCTTTGACTAGGCCTGAGCGGAACTACTGCGTGACCCGTCGCGAGCTGCTGGCGGTGATGGCGGCGGTCCACCACTTCAGGCCGTACCTGTTCGGGACCCGGTTCCGGCTGAGGATCGACCATGCGTCCCTCACCTGGCTGCTCCACTTTAAGGAGCCGGAGGGGCAGATGGCGCGATGGATAGAGATCCTGCAGGAGTACGACTTCACTGTCGTGCACCGTGCAGGGTCTTGCCATCTCAATGCCGACGCTCTCTCGCGGCGCCCCTGCGAGGCCGCGGAACGCCACCACTGCGCCCGGCGGGAGCAGCGTGAGGAGGCTGTCCGCACCGTGGCGGGGGTGAGCACGGCGGCCACGGCCCGGGAGGGGCCGCTGGGGGTGGGCCTGCCAGACCTGGCGCAGCGTCAGACAGCTGATCCTGATGTGGGGCCGGTGCTCCGCTGGAGGGCAGCTGGAGTGCGGCCTACGCGAGAGGAGCTCGCCCCGCACCCGAAGTCCGTCAAGGCCCTCTGCGCCCTGTGGGAGGCCTTGGAGGTAAAGGACGGGGTGCTGCGCCGGGGGTGGCGGGTACCCTCCAGTGGCGAGATACGGTGGCAGCTGGTGGTGCCTCGGTCACTCCGCAGGGCGGTGCTCCGAGCGGTGCACGGCCAGCCGGGCGTGGGGCACTTCGGCGGTAAAAAAACCCTGCAGCGTCTCCGAGGCCATTTTTATTGGGGTCTTTCCCACCGGGACGTGGAGCGGTACTGCCGAACGTGTGCGGTGTGCGTGGCGCAGAAGGGTCCCCCTGAGCACTCTCGGGCCCCCCTCTAACAACACCAGGTGGGGGCTCCTATGGAGCGGGTGGGGGCGGACGTTTTGGGCCCGTTTCCACACACCGAGGCCGGGAACCGCTACGTCTTGGTGGCTATGGATTATTTTACGAAGTGGCCGGAGGCCTACGCCCCCCCGGACCAGAGTGCCCCCACGGTGGCCGATGCACTGCTGGAGGGGATGTTTGCCAGGCTGGGGGTGCCGGAGGAGTTACACAGTGACCAGGGGCGTAACTTCGAGTCCCAGGTCTTCGCCAGAGTGTGCCAGCGCCTGGGGATCACTAAGACGCGGACCACACCGCTGCATCCCCAGAGCGACGGGTTGGTGGAGCGGTTTAATCGGACGCTCACCACCCAGCTGGCCACCCTGGTGTCCCGGCACCAACGGGACTGGGACCGCCACCTCCCCCTTGCGCTCTGGGCGTACAGGACCGCGGTCCAGGAATCCACCGGGTGCACCCCGGCCTCGCTCATGCTGGGCCGGGAAATAAGAACCCCGGTAGACCTGGTCTTCGGCCCGCCGCCCGAAAATGGGTTGGCACTGCCGGCTGGACTGGACTACGAGTGGGACCTGTGGCAGCGGATGCAGCGGGTGCACAGCTTTGCACGGACCCACCTGACACAGGCGGGGGTCCGGCAGAAGCGGTACTACCACCTGCGCTGCAGGGGACCTGCCTTCCAGCCCGGGGACTCGGTTTGGGTGTACAACCCGCGCCGCCGCAAAGGCCTCAGCCCTAAGCTGGCGCTGTCGGAGGAGGAGCCGTGTGGGGAGGCTCTAGAGGAGCAGCCGGGGCTGGAGCTGGCCGATAGTGGGGCATCCGTGGGTCGCCAGCCGTCACCGTGGCGCAGCGGCCGCTCACGCAGGGTTCCGCAGCAGTTGGCCGAATACGAGTACAGCCTGAGGGGGGTGTTCGACGTCGGCGAGACGCCAGATGCCAGATGCTTCAGGTGGGGGCAGTGTAACATCCTCGCTTGGTGGTGAGGAGGAAGCGCCCCTAGGCGCTCGTAGTACCGCTGGGCATGCTGGGAGTGGTAGCCGGGGAGAGTCTGAGGGTCAGCACGATGACCAGCGGCTGACCCTACCTGTGTAAATAATGTCCTAGTAATTCTAGTGCCCTGTGTAGTCCTGTAAAAGTATAGTGTGTTGTTAGGTAATTACCACTAAATATGTGTACGTGTTCCGTCAGTCTCCTCATGTGTGTGTAGATCCTGTGTTTGGTTTTTGTGTGGTTGTTAAATAAAGCTAGTGCTTGGTTGGTTAACCGCGTCTCCACTGTTCTTTAGTTCTGAAAAGAACCTGCAAACGCTACACAATGTATTGTGAAGCATAAAAGCCAGCTGCATCAATCTCTATTGCGCGTCATTTATGAAGGCGTTTCAAATAGCAGCCAGTGCAGTATTAACGCTTTTGGAGCATGTATTACATTGTAAATAGTCTTATTTAAATAAGTTTAAATTCGCACACTGTTATTTAGACAGCGCCA
Source organism: Lepisosteus platostomus (assembly GCF_059453375.1). Taxonomy (NCBI): domain Eukaryota; kingdom Metazoa; phylum Chordata; class Actinopteri; order Semionotiformes; family Lepisosteidae; genus Lepisosteus; species Lepisosteus platostomus. The sequence continues at coordinate 42,176,318 of NC_142615.1, read as the reverse complement.
ACACAGTCTGAACTCCTACAACCTGTGCCCGCTGAGTAGATCTTAAAGCAGCTGCAGCCAGAGTAGCCGTAATGGCAACAGTGTTTGGAGTTCGGCTTATTTCTTCTGCAGAACCACCGGTATTGGAATATACTGTTCCGCAAATGAAGCGCTTTCGGTTTCTGATCGTTTTAATTAAGCGCTGCTCTAAACTTTACATTTGCTCGTACTAGTTTCCTCCATGAAAAAAATACGTTTCCCTCATTATTTGATTTCACTTTTTTCTTATAAATAAATAAAACATTTAATTCAATACAATAACCACAGGCAGGAAGGCTCGTTGTCTAAGGCGTTGCGGTCAGTTAGCAGTTTCTCCTGGAGACATTTGTTCAAATCCCACTTCTGATGAAAAGCTTTTCTCGTTAGAGTAGAAACGATAGAAGCCTTAAGTGGGAAAAAAATCACAACATCTCGCATTTCACGTGTTTAATGTTAATTGTCTCAGTGGTTGCCTGGGTGAATGATGGATCTTCTCTCTTGCAGGGTGACGGCAAACTTCTTCAGAGAGGGAGTCTCCCACGTACGGCTTTTCTTTGTCAAGAGCCGAGACAACAGAAACAGACTTCAAACTCACATGAATTAATTCTTGAGCGTTTATGACCCTCTTTAAAAAGCCGAGAGCAGGCGAAAACGTCATTGGAAATGAGGAAATGCCTGCTGACAGTAAACAGAGCTCACGTTCAGCTGCGAATAAGTGCTCCTCGTTAGTACAGTGCTGAGTACCTACGCTTGTTGCACGGGAGACCGGGGTACTTTTCTGTGACAGGGCGCTGGTTTAATTTTTTAAAAACCTGACTCCACTTAAAAGTGTGTACTGTGTACTAACTTTCGAAGTACTTAGTGCGGTAGAATATGGAGATCATCTCTAGCTCTGAGCTCAACTGCAACAAGAAGTCGTGCTGAACAAAGTCAGAGCCCAGCTGAACATGTGCTCAGTGTGGTGCTCAGGACACGTGAGCATTGTTGTGGTTCTAATTAGCGCTAACTGCAGGGGCTCTGAATCAGAACGTTTCAATTTATCTGTTCAGTAAATTAAAATGCAGAACACGTTAAAATCGGATTATGACTATATAACCGAATGTCCCTCACAGTTTAAAAGATACCAGTAAGGACACACAATTACTAATGCGATACTTATTGGAAATAGTCCCAAAACAAGCACATATCGCAGCTGGTAGACCCCTGTAATAATTTTGCAGTGACAGAACACTTTGAAGATTTGCAATCTATTTAAATATGAATTTTCTAAATTTCAGTTCTCTTTACTCCCTGGCATAACTGAACTCTCACCTTCACATACTAAAGGCATTACATGCATTAGCTGTGATAATGCTTCTAAGAAACACAGAATGACATTTAGTTTTGTTCCTCATTTCCCCCAAGAAAAAAAGAGTCAATTTCCGCCTGGAATGATTGATGCCCCATCAAACATGTTTTAATATCCCCAGAAGTTTATACAATAGAATCCTGGTTTGTGGCTTAAATTCAAGGTAAAAAAGACTAAGGAAAGGAGTTGGAAACAATGTCGATCTGGGATTTTACTCATCCGGAATATTTCACTACATTGGGCAGTATGTGCCAGAGAGCAGCTCCTGATATCCCTTCGATAGCTCAGTTGGTAGAGTGGGGAACTGTAATAAAAACACTTTGGAATCCTTAGGTTGTTGGTTCAACTCTGGCTTGAAGGAAGGTGCTTCTTGTGTATTTTAATCAAAGAGTTAAAATAGTGAATCTGTTTAATTCAGTCGTTGATCAAAAGCTCAATAAACGACGAAGCAGAGGCTCCTGTTCCGAATTCAGCTCCTGTCTGATTGTCTTGTTTTGGCCAAGATCTGATCTATGAATTAAAGGACTACTCTGTCTGCTTTGTAATTCAAAAATACATTTTGTAATGCAAATGTCAAGTTTTTTGTAGATATAAAGGTGTTCTCTGTTTTCAAAGGATAGCTACTTAATTGGCTTTATGATTTGGTATTGATTTTGTATCGTTGTATTATTAACTTTGTGCTTTCTGTGTTTTTATCGTATTGTGGACTTATTTTTTAAACAAATGCTTACAAAGGCAGACACGGCACACATCTGTTTATACCAGCGGTGAATTGTACATTTTTATTAAGTACAATCTACTGTGCATTTTTGGGAGTATAACAGGTTCGATATAAAGTGGCAAAAATCTAAAAGGGGAAAATACCCCAGACTGCGTGTAAAGCCCTTGTTGTGGCTGTTGTTTTATTTTTAGATAAAAATGGCGTAGTGTGCACGAAATGTTATAGAAACACAATCTAATATTTTAATAACTGTTATTTTAATAATTTTATAAGTATGAGGCCCCAGATCCAAATCTTCGGTTCTGATTTTTTAAACATGATATCTTCCCTTCCTCTCGATGTGAGCAATTGTTTTTTTTTTCACGTTGTGATCTAAAGAGCCTCAGACGCACAGTCTAACAGTAACCAAACCAGAATGGATTCTGCTGGGAGCCGGACTGAGCTCATTCTCACTCCCTGTGTTGAAAACAGAATTATCTCTTCCCCGAACATCGTCTACAGATCACTTGTGTTCTTTTAACCTTCTCGCAGCTACAGGCGAGACTTAAGCTGGAGATGTGAAGGCACCCATTGGTGCATCTTCTCCAAATTTCACTTCTCTTTTTTTTTAAAGTAGATATAGCCCTGAAAAAAGCATTAGCTTTATCAGTTTTTACATTAATCGATTTTGAAACAAATATTATATTTTTATTGCAATTTACATAATAATAATAATAATAATAATAATAATTATTATTATTATTATTATTATTATTATTATTATCATCACTTACACTTATATAGCGCTTTTCTGGACACTCCACTCAAAGCGCTTTACAGGTAATGGGGAATCCCACTACCGCCACCAATGTGCAGCCCCACCTTGATGATGCAACGGCAGCCATACTGTGCAAAAATGCTCACCACACATCAACAATCAGTGGGGAGGAGAGCAGAGTAATGAAGCCAGTTAATAGATGGGGATTATTAGGAGGCCATGACTGGTAAGAGCCATTGGAAAATTGGGCCAGGATGCTGGGGTTACACCCCTACTCTTTCAAGAGACGACCTGGGATTTTTAAAGGCCAGAGAGAGTCAGGACCTCAGTTTTACTTCTCAGCCGACGGGCGGCACCTGTTTACAGTTTAGTGTCCCTGTCATTATACTGGGGCATTAGGACCCACATGGACCACAGGGTGAGCGCCCAGCGACAGAAACCAGATGGTACTGTGTGTCGGGCTCGGCTGCAAGCAGGACAATGATGGCACAGGGACAAAGTAGAAAAAATCAAAACGGTTCTGTAAAAGACCTGTATCAGCTGTTGGTTCGCAGTCTGGACTCTAAATCCATCGATCTGATTTCAAATCTCTCTAACACCTGAGCTGTGGCTTCTTTTGAGTAGTTATTCAGGAGAACATTATGTTAATAGATGAAACGTTTAATATATTCAGGTGAATAGCTACTTCAGCATGCATATCTGCAAAGAAACAAGTAATATTGTAGGTTTAATCCATGCTGAAAAGAGAAGAGAGAAAACAAACCTGAAGAAGTTTTCATAGCTGAAACATTGTGTTTTCTCTCTTCTCTTTTCAGCATGGAATAAACCTATTACTTGTTCCTTTAATATATTGTTCTGTTGAATTCAAAATGCTTTACTACTACAAGAGAGGATTATAGTATGGAGGATGAGACAAATTTATGATTTCTTGGATGAAAATGGTTTTACTTTGCATTCAAAATGAATCAAAACTTTTGCGTGACACACAAACCCTTTGTCTTTTTTAAAGATATCATATTTTTAAACATTTTAAAAAGTTTTTTTTTTTTACTTAGAAATTTTGGATGGGGGTGATGCATTACTAGTAGTGGCACTGAGGTCACTATGGTGCTGTTGAGCACCATAAGGTTAGGGCCAGTGGTGTAATGTATAATGCATCTGACTTTGGATCAGAAGATTGTAGGTTTGACTCCTGTCTGACTCATGTTGCTTTTAAACCAGTAGTAGATTTTCTTTATGTAAATTAACTGCAGCTGAAAGCTATAGAAAACACGTTGGGTAAATTGCAATTAACTGTCGAACTGTTTTGCACGAAGCTGCAGACTACTTAACACGGTACTGTCTGAAGATCAGCTCCTGCTCTGAGCTCAATAGCAATGCAAAGCTGTGCGTAACAAAGCTGGCGAGCAGCTGAACTTGTGCTAAATAGTCAGTTTGGTGATGAGGGTTCAGTACTGGCGTTGTTCTAATTAGCACGAACTGCACAGGCTGAATCAGACAATTTCAAATAGTCTGATCAGTGTAGGACAAGTTAATGAAGAATTATTACTTTGTCTGTCTCTTGTTTGTATATAAATGAATGTCTCTGACAACTTAATGTTAGTTTTTAATTTAGTTTTAGTTTTACGATGTAGGTCAGGCGTTGACATATGCACAAACACACGAAATGTCTCACTCCTGATTCAGCTCATGCTTCATACGAGTGAAGCGATTCCTCCTGCTTCTCGTACAACCATATCAGAACAGAAGCCCGTGTCACCCAGCTCTGATTCAAGAGTGACTCACATCTTGACAGGGTGCTTGGCATGAAGGGGGGGTACTGTCACGCCCTCTGCAGCCAGAGGGCGCTCCTTCTCTGTTCCTGTCCCTAGTTTCCAACCTGCTGTCCTTCCTGTCCCTCTCTTTCCCTTGGGCTATATATTTCCGGGTCTTGCACTCTGTCGTTGCTCAGCATTGACGTTCGGATGTCCTGAGACCCGCCTAGCACCAGGGCGCCCCACGTCCGCTCCCTGAGGGCATAGGTTTCTATACGGCATTCCTGAACTCTTTGCACTAATGAGCCCGGGCCTTTTTCCCGTCTCGCCGCTACGCATATGGGTCTTTTTCCGCTCTCCTACTCCCCATGGTTAGTCCCTTTGGACGTCTGTGACAGGTGCCCCTTTGGAATAGTTTTCAGAAAATGTGAGAAAAGGAAAGTTATGTACAGGAAGCTCTCACACACAGCTCTCAAACACAGCATTAGAGATTGGAATCTGATTGTAAAAAAAAAAACTGCCCGTCTCCCCGCCATTTAACGTTGCTGTTGTTTTTATTTTACATATTGTTAGCATTTTAATGAATTGTTAAAAGATTTATACACAAATCGCTAAATACGAAACGTAAAAACCCATCTGTAAGCAATTGACCATTCATATTCCTGAATTTTAAATCCCTGTGTTTATCTGTGTCCAAGTGCCTGGTGCAGCTATTTTGAAAGCATACCTCAAGGAGGACTTTACACGCAGTCTGGGGTATTTTCTCCTTTTACATTTTTGCGATTTTATATCGAACCTCATATACTCCCAAAAGTGCACAGTAGCTTGTACTGTGTGCCCTGTTTGCCTTTGTAAGCATTTGTTTAAAAAATAAGTTCACAATATGATAAAAACAGAGAAAGCAGAAACTTAATAATATAACGATTCAAAATCAAAACCAAATCATAAAGAAAAAGAGTCAATTTCCGCCTGCACTGATATCCCTTCAAATGTTTTATAAGAACTATTGACGTTTATAGAGTAGAAGCCTGGTCCATTTCTTCTACTAAACGAGACTATGGGAGTGAGTATTTTGATGTCGAACTGGGATTTAAATAAAGAGGAACACTACACTACATTGGGCTACGCGTGTGACAAAACGTTTATTTTAGACTTCTCGATAGCTCAGTTGCTAGCTCTTAAAACTGTAGAAAAAGCAGCGAGTATGTCTTATGTCCCTGGTCTGAATCCAGTTTGAAGGATGGTGTTTTCTTGTTCCTTAATCAAAAAGTGAATTGCGAATTTGTCTTTCACTTTGACGTTCACCCGAAAGCTCAGTATACAAAGAAGTAGAGGCTCCTGTTCTGAATAATCCTTACGTCTGATTGTTTTGCTTAGACCTTTAAAATGTACACTGTGGACTATTTGCTCTTCCTAACACAATTAAAAAGCCGCCGGCAAACTTATCGATCGGGAGTTTAGTTCAGTGATAGCGCGCACTTAAGACGCTACGTTTTCTATCGCCGGCATCTCTGTATTCTTTTTAAACGTGATATTTTTTATTCTTCGTGTGTGAATTTCAGGGAGACTCATAAACCCTTTCTCTGTTTTTAAGATACATTATTTTAAACCAGACATAATGAAAGACGTAGTAATTAGACACACGTACAAAACACATGAATCTGAGAAACTTTTGACCGGGGCGATGTATTACTAGTAGCGGCTCTGAACTCAATGTGGTGCTGTATAGGAATGCAATACAAACGCCAATGGCACAATGGATAACGTGTCTGATTACGGATCAGAAGACTTTAGATTTCACTTTAGGTGACAATAAGTTTTTGTTTCTTTAACGTAACCTAACTTTTGCCTGTAAAGTTCACATTATTTTCTGTAGCCGCAAATCTCCAATATTTCTGCTGTCTCCCGAGAAACACAAGCGTGGAGTCAAATCATATTAAATAACACAACACATCTATTAATTTAACACCCAGATGTAACAGAACACATGTAAGACTTACACACAGCTTTTAATATGCTATAGTGAATTTGCAGGTATCCTGGGGAGGGAAGAGAACTGATATTAAGGAAATACATATTTAAAGGGGATGTAAGTCTTAAATGTGTTTTGTCACATCTGGGTGTTAACTGAATAATTTTCTAGCATTATTTATTGTGTTTTGACTCTATACTTGTTTTTCTCAGGAGACAGCAGAAATATTGATGTTTACATTTATATTCACATTCCCGGTGATATTGACTTAGGTACTCAACTATTTACTTGTAGTTTGACTCGTGTCAAAAGTTGAAAATCTCTGCAAACATCAAGATGGCTAAGGACGTGCAAAGAAACTCAATCACATTTAGAGAAGGTAATGTTTAGATCGGATTAATTCGAAGTGTGTCTCTGGGTGCATTTGATCTACGAACATTGTATTTAACTGAAGCACACCCTGATTGAGTGTGCCATAGAAACTGACACATGTCGTATTTTTCTACATTCACAGATTTTTGGCTAAAGTAAAAAAAAATCGTTGTCATTTTCTTGCCAGCTGGCAGTAATTCTTTTGCACTGATAACAAAGATGAGCATTTTATCTTTCGCAATGTGTGGATTTCTTGAAAAACAAGTTGTGCCAAAAACTAAATAAACACCTCCATTAAACTTAATGCAGAAGCATGTTGTCTATAACAATAAACGATGCAAGGAGACAGGAAGAAAGGCACCGCTGGGATTTAAACCCAGGATCTCCTGTTAACTAAAGAGGCGCTTTAACCATCTAAGCCACAACGCCAGGAGAATTCTCCTCTTTTACTGCCACTTGGACACACCGCTCTGAGACTCCTGCGTTCAGTAAGTCTGCCGGCTGAGCAAGCTGCCTCCTTTACACGGAACAGGAGCCCTGACTGTAAGAGAAACGAAGAGAAATGGCTTTTATTGGGCACTTTTCATGTCCAATGCTCTTCACATCTCCCAAGGACGACAGAGTTCATTTACGACACTTTTCCTTTCTTTCTTCTTTCTGTACTCTTTGATGAAACAAAACGAGAAATCATGTAAGGGAAAATGTCTTTTTTTCATGGAGAAAACATGCACCAGGAAATGTTATGTTTAGAAGAAGTGAGTTAACATGAAAATTGACCTTATTTACCAGAGCAAATGCTCACCTAGCAAGATCTGCTTTACTACTAGAGAGAAGTAGAGTGAAAGACATAAATATTTCACTCCGCTGTGGAACAAAACGCTTTTTTCTTGGAATTCTAAATCAATTAGAAATTCAGAGCGACAAATAAAGGCTTTGTCTGCTTAAAAGTGATGATTTTTTAAAACTGATAAAAATGTAGAAAACACGTTTCTCACTTAGAAATTTAAGATGGGGGTGGGGTATTACTAGTAGCGGCACTGAACTCACCATGGTGCAATTAATTTACGTGACGGGCTAGTGGTTTAATAGATAACACGTCTGATTTCGGTTTATACGATTGTCGATTCGACTTCTACCGGGGACAATAAGAAGATTGTCCCTGGGTGGGTTTGAACCACCAACCTTTCAATTAACAGCAGAACGCGCTCGCCGATTGCGCCACAGAGACTGATGAGAGAGGCTTTTCTCCATTCGCACCTTTCCGGTCAAAAAATAAACATTGCTTGCATTTTCTTGCCAGTCGGCAATATTCCTACTGCTCTGATAGCCAAGAATTACATTTAATTTTTCACAAGCAGTATGATTTTCTTGAAAAACAAGTTGTTGCAGAAAGGAAATGCATTCATGCTTTAAACTAAATCAAGCCCTATGCGGTTGTCCAAGATGGTAGTTTCTGCACAAAAAGACAGGAAGAAAGGCACAGCTGGGATGTGGAGCCAGGATCTCCAGTTAACGAGACAGGTACTTAAACCGACTCAGCTACGGTGCCGTCAGAATTCTCCTCTTTTATAGCTGCTTGGACATACCGCACTGAGCCATCTGCGTTCACGAAGCCCTGAGTCTGCCGGCTGAGCAAGCTGCCTCCTTTACACGGAACAGGAGCCCTGACCGTAAGAGAAATGAAGAGAAATGGCTTTTATTGGGCACTTTTCATGTCCAATGCTCTTGACATCTCCCAAGGGGGACAGAGTTCATTAACGACACTTTTCCTTTCTTTCTTCTTTCTGTACACTTTGATGAAACAAAACGAGAAATCATGTAAGGGAAAATGTCTTTTTTCATGGAGAAAACATGCACCAGGAAATGTTGTGTTTAGAAGAAGTGAGTTAACATGAAACGTGACCTAATTTACCGGAGCAAATGCTCACCAAGCAAGATCTGCTTTACTACTAGAGAGAAGTAGAGTGAAAGACGTGATCATTTCACGCCGCTGTGGAACGAAACGCTTTTGTCTTGGAATTCTAAATCAATTAGAAATTCAAAGCGACAAATAAAGGCTTTGTCTGCTTAAAAGTGATGATTTTTTAAAACAAAAAAAAATGTAGAAAACACGTTTCTCACTTAGAAATTTAAGATGGGGGTGGGGTATTACTAGTAGCGGCACTGAACTCACCATGGTGCAATTAATTTACTTGACGGACTAGTGGTTTAATGGGTAACGCGTCTGATTTCGGTTTATAAGATTGTCGATTCGACTTCTACCGGGGTTGTGTGATTCAAATCAGGCTCCTCAGAAATAGATGTCTGTTATGTAAATGAACCCCACCTGAAAGCAAACGTTGGGTCTGGGTTCCTTTCTTTCCTGCATGAAATAGCAAATCGTTACAAAAAAAAAACACCAACTAATGTCCAATAGTCCAATAGTTAGTCATTTAAGTAAACATGAATATACTGTAAGGTCTTGGTACATGGGAGTGGATTTCAACCACAATTAAAAGAAGGGCAAATTATAATTACAGGCTTCAGACACTTTTTCATACAAAAGTGACCAAACACTCCCTAACTTTCAGGTTTGCTTGAACCTGTAACAGAAAAGCGGTTTGAAACTTCCATTCTCTGATGTCACTGTCTCTAAAGTCGGACGTGATGTTTCGCGGATGTGCAGTGTGCCTTTTCTCTTGTCGTGTTCAAGATGAAATGCTGCATAAGCTCCTGACTGGGTGTTCTGTACTTTTCTGTTATTTCGTTCGGATTACCTAGGTGGTGTACAGCTAAAACCCGACTACATGGTGTAAATTCCGGGTTCAGCACCAGCAGCACTTGCAAACACATCAGCTGACCTCGACGTGATTTGAACACGCAACCTTCTGATCTGGAGTCAGCTACTACTATGCACTACTGTTGTGCCTCGAGGTCACTTGCGACAAGTGCTTTTAATTCCCCAAAGAGAATAACAGTAGTATTAAAACTACTACTATTACTGTTAATTCTCTAACAGTAACACTATAATTATAATTAATTTTAACATGAATATGAACATTAAAACTAAAACTATCAGTAGCGCTATCATCATTAATACTCACATGAACACTAGCATTAAAACAATCAGTTGTACTCTCATTAATATTCATATGAATACACTAGTATTAGTATTTGTTGCTACCCATGACGTCACATCGCTCTTTGTGACGAACGCGATACACCTAGACGCGCACAGTGACATGGCGCCTGTCCCCGTGGTTACCATACTTATGATTTATAAACACGGGAAAAAATACATGTAAACTGTTACTTACATACATTTATCAACTTGGAATATGTATTTTTAGCTCTAGGATACAGTTACCTAAATAATAATAAGAATAATCATTGTTTAATTTCAGTTTGAACATTTTTTACACTAAACGCACTACGATAATTGATCGATACAGTCCTTATTGACTGTTTTCTAGATATTTAAAACAGGATCAAAAACAGAAAAAGAATCAGTACTCACCAATCGGTGAAGTTAATAATTTATTCTACGGTTTTTCAATTGAATTAATTGGTTTTCGATAGATAAGTGATCAATAACTCCATGCATGCCCTCGCTCTCTGATCCAGGCGCTCAGGCTGGTGTCTGTGACATCACAGCGCTCTTACTAACAGAGCAGAGCGCGTCTCCGCTGGAGGAGACTCCTGTCTGGAGCCTGGGGGGCTTTTCTTGCAGATATAACATCCCCCCCAAAAAAGAACAGACAGGGCTGTGAAAAGAAGCGAATCATAACAGTTGTAAAAGGAGAGCGACAAACCAAGGAATGAAATTCATAAAACAGGAAAAAAAATAGTTTACTTCGCAGATTAATGTGTTACAAGGCGTACCCGTGTGGAGCAGTAGAGAACAAGCACAAGTCCCTGTAATAAGTGCTTTTAAATGTTTTAAACGAATCATCAGAGTATAGAAGCCAGGAGGATCAGGAACCTGATCCTGGAGGTTAAAATGTGTATCCTGGTTTTATTTCCAGCCTGCTCTCAGTTCCATAGGTAGTCTGATTATTTAAATTAACTGTATAACTGTTACAATAATTCATCTAATTGTAAATTTATAAGACTGTGAGACACCTGTAAGAGACATATGAGAGCTGGTGATTCCCTGGGCTGGTGTGGAATCACACACAGACAGGTCTTCTTCTGTGTGATCTGAGTCCCACTGCTGAGAGCTACAGACTGGTCAACTGGTCACTACTGTAGACACGGCCATCGGCCCATCGGCTACTAATAATCAATATACAGTGTACTGACCAGAGTGTCACTACTTGTGTTTATAACATAAAAAGATAATTCCACACTCACGTGTGTTATAAAACATTTATAAAACATGTTTGGAGACTGACATACAGTAAAGAAAGTAATACTGAAGGGCTGGAGGTCCTGGAAAGGGTTAATAGAAGCTTCTTGCTTCTGACCTGGAACAGAGTCCACAGCTGACAGATCAGTGAGTCTTGAGCCCAGTTCACAGAGAGGAGAACCAGGAGCTCTTCTCTGTCTCTAAGTGTCTGTGAGGAAGGAGAAAATGGGGAGATGTGACCTGAGTCCAGGCTGTTCTGTCTGATATTATTCATGTAACAGCACTGATTGTCTGAATGTCCTCTGGTTCTGGATTGACGGATAAAAAGAAGTATGGAGCTTCTGTCCGATTGTCTCTGAGCTGTGAATCTGACTGAGAAGAGAATAATGATTTTTTTTATTCTGCCTCTGATAATTTTTCTCTTTGCCAAGTGGTGTTACATCCCCTTCAGAAACTCTGCACAGACTGTCAGAGTGAGAGAAAAGTAGAGAGATGGACAGATAAGAGCACACGCGGCGAGAGATACATACGTCTTGATTTACTTTGAACCAAGTGTTCATTTCCTTTGTGGAACAAGTTGTTTCTGAACTTCAAGAAATTCATACAACTTCTGAAAGATAAAATATAAGTCTTGCTAATCAGGACAGAAGAAATACAGCAAATAAATGTCAGTGATTTTTCTCCTTTTAACGAAAAGTGGAGAAAAACAACGGCAGTGCATCTCCGTCAGCTTGATTTAGCTTAATACAAGTATTCACTTCCTTTTCTGTGGATTACAGACTGCGAAAGATGAAATAAAGTTATTGGTTATTCATGGTCAGTGCAGAAGAAATACTGCTGGCTGGCAGGAAAATGTCAGTATTTTATAATTCTTTAACTATAAATGTGTTAATGGCAAAAAGCAACAGGAGTGTGTCTCAGTGTAGCTATTAAATGAAGGGCTGGTGGTTCAAACCCACTAAGGGACGAGCTTCAGACTGTTCCGCTGTAACCATAATCTCTGCTAAAACTTGATCGGGTTTCTTCGCAAGCCCTCTTGAAATTTGCAGGAAATATGTATTTTACTCATGTGGAACTACAAGTAAACAATTAAGTACCTGTCAATGTCCAAGAAAACCATTTTCACGTGTGGAATTTTATCTTCAACTGGCTGTCAGGAGAATTCATTTATACACCCGTTGTATCCTTAGCAAAAATATTTTAAAATTAGAACACAGATTTGTTGGAGAACTTGACAATCCTTGACAATCATTATTAAATGAGCATTATACAAATGTGCGTTGATATTTTGTATATGTACCTTAATTGTAATAAACTTAAACATAATTGCTTTGATATGGATGTTCATTTGAAGGATTTGAGGAAACTATCAAGGATCTCAGAACAACCAAAGATACATTTGGGCATCTGCTATTGGTAAAGATTAAAGAGTACTGTAAGTGTGAAGCTTGCACACACATGAGAGAAAAATCAGTTTTAATGTACTTCATTAAACTGATGGTGTGCTTATCAATCGTGCATAAAATGTACATAGCAAAGGATGGTTTCAATCAGTCGATCTTTGGGTTATGGGCCCAGCACAGTTCTGCTGCACCACTCTGCTAACAGATGTCTTAGTGTGATTCAACACAACTACTCTATCTTTGCTTTCTAAAAGTGTGCCCAAGATGGAAAAGTCTAAACTGTAAACGCAGACGTCACTTTGAGCATTCGGTCTTCTATAGTACAAATCATCACACGCTGCCTTACATGGGCGTGTCTTCAAGATCGTTGTGAACCAAACCTTCTGCCAAACTGAATCTTTCGTCGTTAATTCCCAAATCTTCAATGAGAATCAGTGAAACGAAAACCAAGCCCATGTACACAGTTGCGTCCCAGCAAAAATGATGTAAGCATTTGAGAAATAACGAGAGTAGTCTGAACATCTCCAGCCTGTCAACTGCTCTACAAAGAGATCGCTCCCTCTACACCCACTTTATAACGCTGAAAATGATTCAGGAAGCACAGCAAAGTTCTAAAACCAGCGAATGCATCTGCATACATAAAATGTCAATTTTTCAAAAGTAAAATCTTCAGCTTTGAAAGATTGTCATCTATATATTTTCGTTTTTCTCTTTTTACATAACACGCTTTCGAAAAACAAACTGTCTTGTAATGAAGGCTGCATTAGAAAATGTGTATCTAGCTTTGTTAAATTAAAATCGGCACATCCCAGTGGACAAAAGATGTAGAATATACGACTATTAAACGCATACTTTAGACGTATAAATGTGCTCCCTAACTGGTCTAGAATGAAATTCTAATATACGTATATCGTTATATGTCAATTAGACATCTATGATTATATGTTTATTATACATAAATGGTTGGAGTTCTATTATACGGATAAATTTAGAGGACTAATATACATATATAGTTAAAGGTCTATTATACATCAAATAAATATTTTATAGGTGTAGAAACTAGTAAATAAAGCCAATGATTTGTTTTAGAAATTGATTCTTTAAATATACAATTATTCACACCTGAAAAATATGTAGTTCAAATTATACATTATATACAATATTGTAATCAACAAATGGCTACTCATCATAAAAACACAACTAGTAAACTTCAGTTACAAATTCTAGTAACATGGCAATATATATAGTAATGACAAACAAACTAATTACATGATCACGCTTATATTTAACTCAAAACCACATTTCGATTCAAATATAAATTTTAACATTTACAACTTCTATATTTCCATGAAAATATAATTAATGTAGCACAAACGCTACTTTCTAAATAAGACAGAATGAAACAGTTTGTTTTGAGTTTCATGGTGATCCTACTCTCGATACTAATGACATGTTTAATATGATCCTTCGAGAAACAAAAAGGAGTACATTTCCGCCTGGAATGATTGATGCCCAATCAAACATTTTGTAATATCCCCGGAAGTTTATACAGTAGAATCCTGGTTCGTGGCTTAAATTCAAGGTAAAGAAGACTAAGGAAACGAGTTGGAAACTTGATGTCGAACTGGGATTTAAATCACCCGGAACATTTCACTACACTGGGCAGCATGTGCCAGGGAGCATTGTGTGACATGCCTTCGATAACTCAGTTGGTAGAGTGGAGTCCTGTAGTGGAGTCAGTAGGCATTCCTTAGGTCACTGGTTCGATTCCGGCTCGAAGGACGGTGCTTTTTGTGTACTTTAATCAAAGAGTTAAAATAGCGAATCTTATTCACTCAGACATTGATCAAAAGCTCAATAAACGACGAAGCAGAGGCTCCTGTTCCAAAGTCAGCCCACATCTGATTGTCTTGTTTTGGCCAATATCTGATCTTTGAATTAAGGGAATACTCTGTTTGCTTTGTAATTAAAAAAAACATACAGTACAAATGTCAATTTCATTTTGGTTTCAAGATCGCAATTTAGTGTGAAACATAAAAGCCAGCTGGATAAGCTTTATTAATTTCCCTCACGGGATCAATGAAGTATAAATCTCTTATACGTCATTTACAATGGCCTTTCAACTAATAGCCCGTGCAGGGATCAAACCCTAGCTGTTTGAGTTGCGAAAGGCTCTGTAACGCGCAGATGAGAAACTAACCTCTGCTTCTTCATTATATACACAGTGAGCTATATATGCGAGCTTACTGCCTCCTACGGGCTCTGTATTTGTTAGCGGTACAAGACCGGCCGTGGAGAAATGAAGTGAGGAGGGTGTGTACATTATAAGGCTCATAGCGTCCCTGGAAGGGCTCAAACCACCACCCTTTTGGTTAACAACTGAGCCACAAAGACGCATGTACAGTTTAACAATTCTCGGTCTCAGTGAAAGTGATACACTCCGTAAAATTTCCAGAGATTCATTTATTTTAAAAGGAAAATCACCAACAGCGGCCGAGATCTACTGGAGTTTTTTCATTCTATGCTGCGATTTCTGAAGGGTACCCTGTGAAAATACGAGTTTTGACGAGAAGGGATGGACATATAAGGTCAAAAGGCTTGGGGAATTGAACTTTAAGGTGAAGACTGCGGGTTCAGTAGCAGCAGAACCTGATCAGTATCAGTTGACTCCGATATACTTTGAAAATGAACTTGGGGATTTAGAGTCAGACGTGCTACCGTTGCACCTTGGGGTACTTAATTTAAAAAAATAGAAAAAACAATCAGTGTTTCTGGATCTGTAATTGAGAACAACACCTGCACAAGAGCTGCGCAGGAAGAATAAAATGTGGTCTGGGAAGAAGAGACTCTCTCCGGAAGAGCTGCGCTCTTCACAGGAGATTTTTTTTTTGTGAAGCTAATTTGTCTCCTTTGGGGAATTCAAAAGGACGGACAGCCGTGATTTCATGGCGCAACGGTAGCGCGTCTGACTCCAGATCAGAAGGCTGCATGTTCAAATCACGCCGAGTTTAGCTGTTACTTTTTCAGGTTCTGCTGGTCCTGAACACGGAATTCACACCATGCAGTTGAGTTCTATCTGTACACCACATAGATAATCAAACAAAATAGAGCAGTACAGGACCTGCAGTGTGGAGCTCACACAGGCTTACAGTCTCTAGCATTGGAGTGAAGGGGAAAAAAGAACTTTGTTTTTTTTTAAGAGAAAAGGCACAGTTCACATCTGCTTAACATCACGTCCAACTTTAGAGACAGCTACTGTACATCAGATAATGGAATCCCGGAAGTTTCAGATAACTTTTTTTAATACAGGTTCAAGCAAACCTGAAAGTTAATGAGTTTCCGGACACTTTTGTTTTATTAAAAAGTGTCTGAAGCCTGAAAATGTAATTTGAAAAAAAAAAACATTAGCAGGTGCTTTTTGTAACGATTTGCTTTTTCATGCTGGAAAACAAAGGAAACAGACCCAACGTTTGCTTTCAGGTGCGGTTCATTACATAATATACATCTATTACTGAGGAGCTTGAATAAAATTTACACGAGCCAGGTAGAAGTCGAACCTACAATCTTATGATCCGAAATCAGACGCGTTGTTGATTAAACCGCTGGCATTTCACAAGACCTGAATTCCCCCATAACCGGGGTAAAGTTAGCTTGAAGTTCGGAAACGATTTTGGCACGCCTGTAGCGCTTTCACGAAATCTCTTAGAGTTACAAAAACACTTGCTTTGTGTATAAAATACATTGTGGATGATTTCTCAGCCTTTACTTTTTCGTTTTTATGACATTTTTTTGACCAAGAACGAATATGCTTTTGTCCATATCTCCGCAATGGAAGCACAGAACGCCTTCAAACCAAAAGCATTTTAAAGACCACGACTTGTGGATATTTCCACAGCCTTTACATCAATCTATCGGTGAGCTAATTATCTTTTTTTAAACCTCCGGTTTTTCATCGATGCGTAATTACACACGAACTGGAACCCGGGGGACCGCTGTGTGCACACGTTCACAAAGCGAGAAATACTGTTCAATACGGCTTCATGCGAAAAGCCCGTATATGACTATAGGAAGCAGAACAGCGCGGTCTCCAATTACCCAGACTGTAAGCACGGGAATAAAGCTTTGTTTGATTTCTGAAACCCTTCCTTTACGTCCTGTTTTCATTCAGGTAAGGGTCAACTATATTGAAAATACTACTGACAGCAGGAAGATTAAAATATTCTTTACTCAGCAGCTTATTAAAAACAGCTCCCATGATGTTCAAACCGATTTTTTACACAGAACACTGACACAGCTTTGTGTTCTGAATCTCTTTTTCTCTTGCTTTTATTTAATGTGCCACAATGCACTGGGATAGGAGTATTCTGTTCACAAACCAATAGCATTTAAACCACAGCACCCACAATGCTGCAGGTAAGTGTTTTGCACACTAAGCAGGTCATCTGACTATTCCCAGCTTTGTTTTGGGTTATGGAACCTTTATTTTTTTATGATTTTCTGAAGATAACACTACAGGTGGGATGGGTGGGTTGTCTTCATGGCTCAATAGCATTTCAAATACAGCACCCACACTGCTGAAACCAAGTGTTTTACACACCAGACAGGCCCCCTAACTTTATATAACCTTGCTGTGGCTGTGGCCCCTTTCTTTATTTTTTTATGATTTTCTGAAGATAACACTACATGTAATATACTGGGACAGGTGGGTCATCTTCATGGCTCAATAGCATTTCAAATACAACAGCCACACTGCTGAAACCAGGTGTTTTACACACCAGACAGCCCCCAGAACCTTATACAACCTTGCTGTGGTTGTGGCCCCTTTCTTTATTTTTTTATGAGTTTTTCAATATGGCACCATTAGACAGGCGGTACATGGGGATAGTACATCGTGCTCTTCACGAGTCAATAGCTCTTCAAGCACAACACTCACAGTGCTGCAACCAGGTGTTTTACACACCAGACAGCTCCCCTAACCTTATACAACCTCGCTTTGAGTTGTTTAACATTTCTTTCAAATCACTTGGGTTCATCAATCATTTGATCATTTTTCAGCGTGTAATAAACCTATTACTTGTTCCTTGGAGATTACCATCTGCTGATAAGATATGATCGCTATATTGACCATATACAATTTCTTGCATAAGGAATTCATATTTTGCATACACCGATCCCCCCGGAGTCCCAAGTGATTCTGGTTTTGGAAAGCTAAAGGACAATGAGCTTCACGATACCAGGGGGACAGTGGGTGGTCAAGTCTCCCCTAAACAATGGATCTTGTCAGATTATGATGTCAGTGCATTTAATAAATGTTGTTGAACTCTCTTTAGCCCAAATACAGAGGAGCCCAGACCCAGAATGTTACACATACTGACAGAGAGTGATCTCATTATGTGTGTTTGGATTTTAACAACTATTTTTATTGTTTGCTAGAACCAAAACATTAGACATTTTCATCTTCAGCCAAAAATACAAACCTGTGTACGTAGTGTGGTGCAGGTTCTTGTCCCATCCTGCTCTTGGTCCAGGTTGGAGGGTTGCACCGATTCTGAATCTTGTAAGCTGGTATGGATGGGTTTGGGGGTGTTGATACCAGAGTGGTCCAGGAGGGGGATTCAGGTGTCTCGGGGGCATTCTTGTTTTTCTATGAGTTCAGGTTGATTCTGTTGGTTCTGTCATGAATCTCCCTCACGCAGGCAAGCGCTCCCGCATTCCCTCGAGCTCTCCCCATACCAAACGTGCACATGTCAATCAGTCCTCTACTTAAACCCTCATCTGTCCCCCGGTCATTGCTCACGAGAGAGCCTACTAACTACGCCTTTGCCTTACTATGACTTCTCCCCTGGACCTCGACCCCGCTTTTCCGACAACTGCTTTAGCCACTCGATTTTGTACCTTCGCCTGTTTTACGCTTTCTCGGATCCTGACCCCAGCCTGTCTCTTCATTTACGCCTCTGCCTACCGACGCAACTTCTACGCCTTCCCGGACTCCGACCCCTGCCAGTCCCTCGACTACGCCTTCGCCTGTCGATTCTGTGCCTACGCCTGTACTACGCCTTCCCGGACTCGGGCCCCTGCCTGTTTACTCCGACTACGCCTGCGTCTCGCGCCAACCCTACCAAGGGCACCGCATTGGATCTCTATCCTCAGCAGTCAGCCCCTGCGTGACAGGTTCTGAGTGTCTTGGTTACATCCGTTTGTGTGTATAGATGAAAAAGCTATTGAAGAGCACCCCCACACCCCCCACCCGTCTCGGTGGAAGTTGCCATGTTCAAAAAATCCTAAAAAGATAATTAAAGTTGCACACAACAAAGCATGACTGTGAAAGGTCAGGAGGCCTGCCTAGTGAGCACAAGCACATCCTACTTGATTACAGTCAAAAAAACAATTAAAAAATAAATAAATGTTCCACAACTCAAAGCGAGGTTGTATAAGGTTAGGGGAAATGTCTGGTGTAAAACACCTGGTTGCAGCACTGTGGCTGTTGTGCTTGAAGAGCTATTGAGTCATGAATAGCACCCCCCAATCCCCATGTACCGCCTGTCTAATGGTGCCATATTGAAAAACTAAAATTCTTATTAAAAAAATAAAGAAAGGGGCCACAGCCACAGCAAGGTTGTACGAGGTTCGGGGGCCTGTCTGGTGTATAAAACACTTGGGTACAGCAGTGTGGGTGCTGTATTTGAAATGCTATTGAGCCATGAAGACGACCCACCTATCCCAGTGTATTACCTGTAGTGTTATCTTCAAAAAATCATAAAAAATTAAAGAAAGGGGCCACAGCCACAGCAAGGTTATATAAAGTTAGGGGGCCTGTCTGGTGTGTAAAACACTTGGTTTCAGCAGTGTGGGTGCTGTATTTGAAATGCTATTGAGCAATGAAGATGACCCACCTGTCCCAGTGTATTACCTGTAGTGTTATCTTCAGAAAATCCTAAAAAATATAAAGAAAGGTTCCACAACCCAAAACAAAGCTGGGAAAAGTCAGAGGACCTGCTTAGTGTGCAAAACACTTGCAGCATTGTGGGTGCTGTGGTTTAAATGCTATTGGTTTGTGAACAGAATACCCCTATCCCAGTGCATTGTGCCATATTAAATAAAAGCATGAGAAAAAGAGATTCAGAATGCAAAGCTGTGTCAGTGTTCTGTGTAAAAAATCGGTTTGAACATCATGGGAGCTGTTTTTAATAAGCTGCTGAGTAAAGAATATTTTAATCTTCCTGCTGTCAGTAGTATTTTCAATATAGTTGACCCTTACCTGAATGAAAACAGGGCGTAAAGGAAGGGTTTCAGAAATCAAACAAAGCTTTATTCCCGTGCTTACAGTCTGGGTAATGGGAGACTGCGCTGTTCTGCTTCCTATGGTCATATACGGGTTTTTCGCACGAAGCCGTATTGAACAGTATTTCTCGCGTTGTGAACGTGTGCACACAGCGGTCCCCCGGGTTCCAGTTCGTGCGTAATTACGCATCGATGAAAAACCGGAGGTTTAAAAAAAGATAATTAGCTCACTGATAGTTTGATGTAAAGAGTGTGGAAATATCCACAAGTCGTGGTCTTTAAAATGCATTTGGTTTGACGGCGTTCTGTGCTTCCATTGCGAAGATATGGACAAAAGAATATTCGTGCTTGGTCAAAAAAATGTCATAAAAACGAAAAAGTAAAGGCTGAGAAAGCATCCACAATGTATTTTATACACAAAACAAGCATTCTCGCAACTCTAAGAGGTTTCGTGAAAGCGCTTACAGGCGTGCCAAAATCGTTTTCGAACTTCGAGCTAACTTTACCCCGGTAATATTGTCTTCGCAAAGGTCGATTGGATTTCTAAGCGAAACCTTAACCATTTTAATATTTGCAGGAAATGCGAGTGCTTAACACGTGTCTGAATCACCGGGAAGTGTCCGATTACTGTATGCCCAACATCGCAACTCCCCAGGAAACCAAATTCACCCAAGAAAAAGTCGAGTCGTCATTTATACCCCCGTTGCATCCTCTGCTGAAATATTTTAAAAATACAATGCAGATTTGTTTAAGAACTTGCAAGCTTTGTTACATTAGCACCGTGCATTTGGACTTCGATATTTTGACACATTTACCTTAATTTTAAACATAAATACTGTACAATCTATTGTAATTTTGTTCTACTATTAAAATATGTTAGCTGAGGATGCAAAGGGGTGAAAGGGGAAGGTCAGAGGTGTAGTAACACCAAGGTTAGGATTGGTGGAGGTGATAAGGATGTTGATGGTTTTTCTCTGTAGAGAATTTTGAGTTTTTTATCCTTCTCTGAAGTGAGAAACTGGAAGAGTTGGGAGTTGAGGGATCTGATGAGGTTAGTTATGAAAGGAAGTTGATGTGGAGCTGTTAGCCGTAAAAACTCCTTAATGTCTTTGATGTTGTCATCAGCGATAAACTGCATTCAGCAAAGATAAAAAGAAAATTATCTTTGCTTACTGCCCTGTCTTTCTCACACCTGAAGAAGGCTCCACAGCCGAAACATTGTGATTCTTTTCTTCTCTTTTCAGCAGGAATAGTCCTTTACTTGTTCCTTTGCAGCCTACGCATGCTGACGCAGCTACCCACCCGATAGCTAACATTCCTATAATCACAACTATGAATGTCCACTTTGGGTATTTTTTCCATGATTATTTATTATTATTATTTATTCTGTCATTGAAGCATATTCTATGTCATACTGAAGTGTCCTAATCACTGAAAAAATATTTTTTTAATTTAGAAAGTAAGAAAATGATAAATCACTAGGAATTGCATTTAGCCTGTTCTGATCTAGATTTTCTATATACTTTAACATGCCATGTTCACAATGTCACAACTCATAAATGAAACAGTGAAGTGTTGTAATTACAAATGTACATGTGTCGGGACATTGAGATGTTTTGGTAATGAGGAAGGAGGGACATGCAATGTTCACAGGGTCAAATTTATAAAACGCTACAGTAAAATTTCTTGTATTTCGGGATTATGAGAGCCTGTTACATTGTGTCTCACACCTCAGTGTCAGAAGTTTGAGACATTTTTATAACCAGAGGTAGGTTCATAGCAATAAGCAGAAAGTGCGATCATCCTTTGCTCATCCTCGGTTAACCATATATTCTCATATGCCATGTTCTGAATGTCCCATTTAAAACTGCTATATTAAAATTAAGACTTTTTTATGATCAGAAGGCAAGGTTGTGGTAAATATGCATAAAGTGCAAGTGAACTTATGTTTTGCCTTTGTCTTGTTATTGTGAGTTTTGAAAATTGGTTTTCGATTTTCTGAAATGCGTTTCACACAAAAATGCAATTTGGATAGTCACTACTTATATATTCCCCTTAACTGAGGATATGTACAGTAATCCATCCCGATTAGTACTTTTAAAAATTACTGTAGAGAGAGCCATCAGAAAGGGAATGAAAACTTGCATTAAACAAAATCAAGCTGCATGTAATCATCCATAGTGATACATTTTGTAAGACAAGACAGGAAGAAAGACACTGGTGGGATTTGAACGCAGAATCTCCTGTTTAATAGGAAAACACTTTAACCAAATCAGCCAAGATGCTGTCAGAGTATTAACATCATGTCTGCGTCAGTGATTACAGCTGACTATCGCTGGAGGACAGTTCACTGTGAACAAGTCAGCCTGCATAATGAGGGGGAAGAGACTGACCTCTGTGATGCACTATAGAGTTACATTAACCTTCTATCCAACTGTTCTATGCTGCATTCTACCCTAGTGGTACATATTGGTTTCTGTGAGTGTAATATTCCTTTTTTTGTCAAATTTTATCAAGCACAAATTATGCTGTTGAAAATAAGCCTTGTGGTTTTCAATGTTGTGATCCTTTTACCCCAGTGTCACCAAAATTGATACATTGTGCTTTGGCAATTCTTCAGGCTATATTGTTTAGAGGAGCTCAGTTGAATTAGTTTATATAAAGTATTTCTTTTCCCTTTAATCCTTTAAAACATATTACATTTTCAAAACATTGTATCTTTCTTCCTACTATTTGTAGCGGCAATGCTTATTAATAAGACAGAATTAAGTGTTGCTGTGCTTTCCCAAATGAGGCCCCATCTCTCTCTTCAAGCTATTCAGGCAGGCTGATTTAAAGATGTTTTCTTTTGATAGGGGACAGCTCCCAAATGGGGATGCATTTAGCTAAGCCTAGCTATCATGATCAGTGGGCATCCATTGGGGCCTATCTGTCTAGGGAATGCCAGATGGACATCTGGACTGCATTCCTAAGTGTCAGGAGTAAGTGACTCATATCTCACCTTGATCAACCAATCAGGGACTGGTAGGGCCGAGTAACCCACGTGGGTCTCTGATGCCCATGAAACTTTCATCCAATGAACGAGCTGAAGTTCCTCCAGGTAAAAACAGGCAACACAGAGCTCCAAGACTATTCTAAAGGGAATTCAAAGGAGAATTCCAGGAGTGTGAGACAATTCCAGGGCGGGACGGCCCAGGAGCAGAAAGGCTGCCAAGGGCAGGACATTCTCGCAGCGCGCCTCCTGACCATCCTGAGACTCAGCCCGGATAACCACGGAACGGCCAGTGTGTCCGAGTGCCAGAACTTTCCTTTGTTCTAAGAGTCTAGAGCGGAGGTTGCCAGAGAGTAACCAGAGGATCCACCCAAGCAGGCCTCGTGAACAGGTCGGAACTGTGGACAGCTGAATCACTATTCAGAACTAGCTCTTCATCAGGAACGAACCGGTCCACTTCCTGACTTGCTGGGACTCACAGTCATCTTTTTCCTGTGTGCAAACTTTGCTAGTTAAAGCCAACACTAACTAGCTGGTCAGTGAGCATCAGCAGCGAACCGTCACAAGCCGCACAGCACAGCCTGGCACCGAGCCAGAGAGCGCGGATTGGACAGCAACAGCCTGCAACTGTTTCTTTGTGCCCGCAGGAGATCTGAATCCCCAGAGATTGGATGAGTATTCAACTTCAATGCATTACAGCTCGAGAATTCAATTGTTATCCCAAACAGTTGATATCAATTTAATTCCTAAGAGTTATGTACTTGTTTTGAGTATCTAATGTAGAAGTTGTAACCAAGTTCAATTACGAAATGGTCTAAATGAATGATATACTGAACGTATGTCCTCTTGATATATGTAACTCTTGGTAACTGACTGAATATATACCCTTTGTATTCTGATAACCCTCTCGATAAGATCTGTTAGGTTTATATGCATATTCCATATATTAAGAAATGTATCCTCGTGTATTAGTACCTGTGTGTGTGCATTGTTTGAGTTATATCGCATGGTTGGATTCTAAAGCCATTAAAAGAATCATTTTGTGATTTACTGCTACAATTAATAATTGTCCCAGTAAATGCCCAAACCCTACAGAACTGGTGCCTTCAGAGAGCACACTACATAGTGATGACATCTTTCTGTATGATCAGGACAGGAGCTGCAGGTCCACTGTGTTGTGGCTGCAGTACAATTTTAGCTTATTATTATAATACTTTTTAACAGCGACAGATTCTTAAGATCACAAGGTGTTTACGATATTATTTCAGTATTAAGCTGTTACTACATTCGGAACTGTCCCATAGGATTCAGTGTTCCATTAGTTTGGCACTAAACTGCTTAGTCTATTGCAGGAATTGTACTTAGTCCTGTCCTGTAGTGTCATCTAGAGAGCAGCAGCTGTTTCCTTGGGCTCATTGCAATTGGGAACATTGTGATTATTGAGCAGGGGACTAAAGTCAGCAGACGAGCGCGTTGCAAATCGGTAGTAATCTGGCGTACAGAGCTGCATGCTAATCTCTGGATCATCTCCAGTTAATGCGATGCTGTTCTTACCTTGCAATTGACCCAATCTGACTACTGGCACCAACCCTGTTATTACAAAGAAACTTCTTGTGTACCTACCGTGATACATAAGTTTGGTGGAGAGGTTTGGCAGCCCATATTCAGTCAGATGTGTGTGCAGATCACTGTGATATATAGGCATCAACAAACTGACAAATACAATATTAAATGTTTAACTGATAAAGCCCAAATGAACCAAACCTGTATAAATTAGTGGTGGAAAGGAGTCTTTATATATAGCAAAAGGTCTCTGATCCTTTGGTAAGAACGATGGGTATATAACCCATTGTCCTCAATATTAGAAATGAATCCTTGAGCATTGCCGTTGTACCAACGATCCTCAAAAGTGCTGCCATTACCACTGTTCCATAAAATCCTAACATTACCTGTCTTGCATAAATTGTAGAACATGCCATCACATTTCAGTTGCTTCTCAGTAGCAGTTTGATCTATTACCACCCTACTCCCCACATCATAACCTTCGCTCTTCTAATTCTAGTCTCCTAACTGTCCCCCAAGCCTGTCTACACTGTATGGGTGACAGGGCCTTCTGCTGTTATGCCCCCAAGCTCTGGAACTCTCTCCCCAAGGATACCAGAGTCACCTTCCCTAAACTCCTTCAAATTCAGACTCAACACCTTCTTCTGTAGAAGAGCCTTTACTGAACTGGTTCTATTCTTTACCCCTCTGCTTCTACTTTTCTCCTCAATCTATTGGAATTGTTTTATCCTGTGTATTCTAATTGTAATTTTGTCAAGTGCTTTGAGAAGCCACCTTCGGAACCATTATATAAAATAGTTTATTCCAAGTCCTTGAAACTTTAATAGGGCACTGCAGTAGGGCTAAAAATTGACAGCCTTAGTGGGCCATCATGATTTGTGCAAATTATAGGTAGTCACAAAGGAAGACTAGGATTCACTTGAAATCCATGACACGGGACACTGAAACAGTGGAGAGGCTTTGTGTAGTAAGCGTTCAGTCTCAATCTACACCATCTGTGCTGCTGGTAGAGGTAGTTGTGAACACCTTTCTTTCGGATGAAGTACTGGGATCTCCAGTCTCATTCCTAATACTTATGACTGTCCACTACCACTGCTGTGAAACCAACACCCATAACGTAAGACCTCTGAGATTCTAACTGTACCATTATTCACACACCAGTATTGTTCCTCTGCTAAGGAAGGAAGGCCTACTTTACACCAAGCCCCTGTTGACAATTCCTTCCTTGTGTTTATCTTAGTCAGTTTGTGCAGCCCAGAATAGGACATCAGATCTCACTCTTACTGGGCACTACAGTAGCAACTCACTCCATAAGCACTACCCCTCTCGGAAACTGGAGGATTTCCAGTATATTGAACACCTCTGTCTCTCCCACAGTAAAAAAAAATAAGTCACAATGACCTGCCCAAGGAATAGTGCGGCCATCTTCCCCCAGTACAATGCTTTATAACTCCAGCCATTTTCAGTCCTCATTGGCAGCAATACAGGAAGCATTCTAGAAAGTGGAACCCCCACAAATACAGTACTTTAATTTATTAATGGGTCTCACTTCCCTTGAATTCTTCCACCCCATTCAAACCTGTAAACCATAAAGAAACAAGGGCAGGCAGAAGGGTCTTTCACAGCTTTATTGAAATGTTGCCATTACAAGGCAAGTGGAGGCAGGAGAGTCACAAGGGCCAGGCTGGAGCCTTCATTCAGGCACCTGGGGAGGAAGAAGGAGAACAATCCAGCTGAACTGCAGGACACTCACCCCTACAGGAGCTCCTCCTGCCAGACCCTACCTGTCCACTGGCCAACATCTCCAAAGTCCTCTGCTCCCTCCACATCCTCACTGGTGCTCTCAGCATCTTCACTGGAGCTCTGAGGGTTTCCCTCCTCATCCTCAGTCCAGTCAGCTCCCACATCCAGAGGAGCTTCTACTGGTGCCACAGCCACCCGACTGCTGGTCACCAGGCTCCTGGTACCTGTGGACAAGTTACACCCAGGAGTGAGGGATCTGCTATACCCAGAGACCCACAGTCTACTCATCTACACAGTCCCTTTGTCCAGCACGGGATCATTCCTCAGTTGTCCAAGCATGGTTGTCTCCTGGGCAGAGATGCATCCACAAGGGATAGAGAACCAGACCCACCTTCATTCCGGCTGCCAGCACACCTGGACTCACAGCAGGCACAGACCTCATGGTCACCATACAGCTCCTCCCACCTGGAGGAGAGGAGGACAGGTG
Source organism: Lepisosteus platostomus (assembly GCF_059453375.1). Taxonomy (NCBI): domain Eukaryota; kingdom Metazoa; phylum Chordata; class Actinopteri; order Semionotiformes; family Lepisosteidae; genus Lepisosteus; species Lepisosteus platostomus. Next base: position 42,149,580 of record NC_142615.1, on the reverse strand, counting down.
AGGCCTCCACCTGGCATGTCCCAGAGCACCCTCAGCAGGTTCCTTGCAGAAGTACCTCTTAGCCTCCCTGTTGTAGGTGCAGGACTTGGTCCCTGGTGTTGCTTTAGCAGGAGCCACAGCCATGACAGTGCATGTACAGCTCAGTCAATAGAGGGCCAGAGAAGGACCTTCTGCCATCAGTGAAGGCAAGCTGGCAGCTCTAGGCACTACAGCTGCCACAGTCTGGTTCACATCTAGATCATGGATGGAAAAGCAGACCATGGATCAGTAGAGCAAGAAGGCTGAGCAGCCTTTGAGAGCAGTACCTTCCTGGACAGCTTCTTCTGGAAGAGGAAGGCATCAATTGTGAAGCAGAGCACATCCTTCTGCTTGGAGGGGACAAACCTGGACAGGCAGCCATCTGCCTTGCTGTCCACCATGCACCTGGGGACAAGGACAAGGATGAACCCCTGCAGGCTCTCGGGGCTCCTGCCCACCTCTCCTTCCAGAAGGGGCCGTACCCCAAGTTATCGATCACAGGGAAACGGGGCTGCGAGTGCTGGTCCGGTTTCTCGGTTACGTAACACGAGTGGATGTACAGCCTCTGCTCCGCTGTGGCAAAGTAGGCAGTGGCCTGGAAGTACATGGGCTGACCCAGGAAGTACTCATCCTTAGGAGAGAGCCGGACCCAGTGGGCTGGAGAGAGAGAGAGGCAGCATTACCTCTCTCTGCACACAGCACCCCCTGCTGGCAGGAGGAGCCACTCGCTCAAGGAGCTTACAGTTGGTGGTGAGCAGGACAAAGCTGTGCTTGTTTTTCAGGTCCTTGAAGAAGGTCCTTCTCCTGGCCCACGTGGGGACATAGCCAACCTTGTAGGAGCAGTGGAACCTGCAGGACAGAGGAGATGAGGGGCTTCTGGACACTTTCCCAGCAGCAGCAGAGCCCTGCCTACCTGTTGTAGGAGCACTTGACCGGCACAGAGAAGGGAATGAAGAGATGCACAGGCGCACTGGAGGAGGGCGGGGCATAGCGGAGAGTGTTGGAGTACACCAGGCGGCCCTGGACAACCTGCAAGGTCACAGAGGAAGGGGTATTCCCAGGAAAGGCACTAGCCCTACAGTTCACATCGATACATTGCCTGTAGATGAAGACCCACTTACCGATCGCTCGGTACCGCACTCGTGAAGCCCAGAGATGAAGTAGAAGTAATGGCGTGTGGTTCGGCTGACGCTGCAGTTGCCCAAGGTCACCTCCGATGGCCGACAGCTGAAGCCGAACAGGAGCCGACTGACCCTCACATACATCCTGCTGGAGTCGCACCACACAGCCACTGCTCGGGTGCCCCCGATGGCCGGGCGAGCCGGCTGCCGCCCTCGCTGGGGAGGAAACAGGACGCTCTTGATGTAGGCGGGTAAGGGGCGGCTGCCGGCTTCATCTTCTCCTTGTCGAAGTAGGGCGAGTACGCGTCTCTGGACACGGGAAGGTGGCGAAAGTCGGGAGCCAAGGACTGCGAGTCGTTCTCGCTTGCAGACAGGTCTTCGGAGGGCGCATCTGCCAGGTTCAAGTCCTACAACTGGGCTGCATCTTCAGGAGCCGGGAGGTCGGCCTGGAGCGCCAATTCCCGAGAGTCCCAGCCAGCCGGCCCGGCGGAGACCAGTGCGGGGAGCCCGGCCCCTGCGCACAGGCACAGCACAAAGAGAAACGAGCGCATCCCCAAATTAACGTCCCGCTTAATTGCAACAGGAGTAAAATAAATAAACCACAAAACCGTGTTGAAGCAAGAAAGCATAAAGTGTGAACGCGGTGACTAGGTTTTTATACTGGCAGGACCTGCTACCGCACACCTGGTCACACTACCGCTCAATCAACACAATCAATTACACACAGAGACCCGGATTGTTCTCAGCGTCTAATTAGAACCTGCTTCCAGTCTGAGGCGGGACTCCGTGAAGCCGCCTGAACACTTTCCCGTGTGTATCTGACCTCAGCGGAGGAGTTCCACGCAATTTCGACAGAATTAAATCACCCACACGTGTAAAATTTGCTCAGATTAATTTATTGTTCAATTAGTTTCTAATTTCCGAGGAAAGTGTGTTAAACTCGCTGTCAGACAGAGTACGGAACATGCGACACGTCCGTCCACACTTTCTTTTATCGAGGGGGCTGTTCTATCAACACGTACCGCAATGAAAATAATTTTACTATTTTTCATGTGTAATTGCATGTCATATTAAAATGTGTAATACAAGCATTTCTTTGCTTCCCAGTAAAGAAATACTGATCAGCTTTTGACATGATCTGATAATAATTTGTCTGATTTTCCAGAGATTGCTTTTGCTTCGCAGCACTGAGAACCTATGGAAGCCCGTTTCCGCCAGGGAGTAAAAAAAACGCACTATGGTATCTCAGAATTGTGACTTAGAATCATAGAATTGCGACCTAAAAACTCAGAATTTTGACTTTATCTCTCACATTTGCGACTTCGAAATAGCCCATATTTCATTGTCTGTCCTTTTGTTATTGTAACGGATTCGGGTTCTAGGGCTTGTGCCCTCGCCGCTCCCACCCTACTTCGTGCCTCAAACCCCGTATTGGCTCAAACCCAGGTCTTGCTGGCTAGAACCCGAATCCGTTACAATAACAAAAGGACAGACAATGAAATATGGGCTATTTTGAAGTTGCAAATGTGAGATATAAAGTCGGAGTTGTGAGTTACTAAGTCGCAATTCTGAGTTACTTAGCCGGAATTCTGCGATACCATAGCGCGTTTTTTTAACTCCCTGGCGGAAACGGGCTTTCATACATTTCAATTAGTCTGATCAGTGCAGGACAAGTTAATGTAGAATCATTACTATGTGTGTCTCTTGTTTGTATATAAATGAATGTCTTTGACAACTTAATGTTAGTTTTTAATTTAGTTTTACGATGTAGGTCATGCGTTAACATATGCACGAGCATACGAAATGTCTCACTCCTGATTCAGCTCATGCTCCATAGGAGAGAAGAGATTCCTCCTGCTATTCGTACAATCATATCAGAACAGAAGCCCGTGTCGCCCAGCTCTGATTCAAGAGCGACTCGCATCTTCAGCCCTTTTTTTATTTGTGATCCTAATTTTCTTTAGTTATGATCAATATTGAACTTTTTCTAAATAAAACGACAATAATCAAACATGCAGGCAGACTTTTAAAAAGTATTAGGAGCTGACAGGGTGCCCCTTTGGAATAGTTGTCAGAAAATGTGAGAAAAGGAAAGGTACGTAAGCTCTCACACACAGCATTAGAGATTGGCATCTGATGAAAAAAACAACTACCTGTCTCCCCAGCATTTAAAGGTGCTGTTGTTTTGATTTTACATATTGTTAGCATTTTAATGAATTGTTAAAAGATTGATACACAAATCGCTAAATAAGAAAACGTAAAAACCCTAGCTGTAAGCAATTGGCCATTCATATTCCTGAATTTTAAATCCCTGTGTTTTTCTGTATTCGAATGCCTGGTGCAGCTAATTTGAAAGCAGAGTCTACCATTTACTGTATTGCAGAAGCGTATTGTTGCCACCAAGGAAAAACAAATCCTGAGTTTACAGGAGTAAAGGAGGAAACAAATGCAAACACCGTTTAGAAAAAACACACACGTCTCAGGCCTTAACCATGACAAGAATGGAATTTGAACCTAGATGAGCAGAGCACAATGGATTAGCAATCCAAAAACTCCTGACTCCTGTTTAATTTTCTTTTCGCTTGCTCGATTTGTAGTACGCTCCTCAATCCTTACAACCGATAAACAAAACGGCTTCATGTGCCACAGCATTCTGCTGCAGGTACGGGTTGCACCGTGTATTAGGCGAACCCGAATTAAATATTTCAAATATGTGAAGAATTTCATGAAAAAGATCACAGCCAATGTCAGCAAATCGGAGCCTGTAGGCAGCTTCAACAGAACAAAACGATCTGAAGCCGCAATTCTTTCATAGAGTGTATTGTGACACTCTAACCACACTGTTGCTATTACTGCTACTTCTGCTGCCGTTGGTTAAAACTCTACTCAGCGGGCAAGTAAAGTTGTACAAGGAATAGACTACTTTGAGCCGTCCAAATTCCATTATGTGAATTTAAGCTTTTTTTTAATTAATAATAGCATTAGTAATACAATGCGTGCTCAGAAATGTTACTTATTAGCTTATGAAGCAACAGTGTTTCGACAATTTGCGGTCTTCAAAAAGTAAACGCTGAAGTTTTTTATACTTCCTTGTGAGCAGATCACCCTTGATTTGAAAGGAAAACTTACTCCCCTGTTGCTTTCATTGCAATATCTGAATCGAGACCCAAGCGCTAAGAAAGCTGAATAACGCAAAAGACATATTCCCGATTTTAATTTAGATACACATTTTCTAATGCAGCTTTCATTACAAGACAGTCTATTTCTCGAAAGCGTGTTATGTAAAAAAGAGAAAAACGAAAATATATGCGACCCACTATGCCTTCCTCCAAATCTTTTTCTAGATCTCTTCGTCATACCTTCTCTTCCTCCCTGGGCCACTTGCCCGCTTCTCTCACTAAACCAGCATTCCGTCTCTTTACAGCTATCTGTTCCAAGACCAGGCTTTCTAACCACCTTCTATTCCATTACAGATGTCGTCGACATAATATCATCCCTAAAGGATTTCGCCTTAAATTTAATACCTTTTCTTTTGACTCTGATACCACCCAGAGTAACACTCAGAGACTTCTAAAACAATTTTCTAGGAAACTAATGCTCTCTACCATTTTCTCCCTCACAAAACAGATTATCCTTTACGACAACAACATCAAAGAGGCTAAGGAATTTCTACGGCTGACAGCTCCACATCATCTTCCCTTCATAACTTACCTCATTAGATCTCTCAACTCTAAACTCTACCAGTTTCTCACTACAGAGAAGGAAAAAAAACTCAGTCATCTTCTACAGAAGAAAACCATCAACACCCCGAACACCCTCACCAACCCTAACCTTGTTGTCACCATACCTTCTGACCTTTCCCTTTCACAGGATGAGCGATCCCTCCTCAGCAAAGGGCTCAGTTTTGTACCAGTTCCCAGGAAACTGGACATCACCCAGACCAATGTCGACCTCAACCGCTTTTACCGCAGGATCTGTCTCAGAGCACATTTTGCAGACAATTTCTCTTCACAGGCAGCTGATAACAACCCGGTTATTGATGTCATTAACAACATTAATCCCAAACAGAGCTGTTGGACTCCCTCCTCTGGCCGTTTTCCACCAGTTGATTATTTCATCAACCAATGCACTAATCAAGCTCCCAAGGCACTCCCTATACCCAGTAAACATAGGTCTAACCTCACCCAAGGAGAAAATCAGGCGCTCCAGTCTCTCCGCAACAGGGATGATATTGTCATCAAACCAGCGGACAAAGGAGGTGCTGTTGTGGTGTGGCGTAAGGATCTATATATCTTTGAAGCCTCTAGACAACTAACTGACACTTCTGCCTACCTCCCTCTCCAACAGGACCCTACCACTGACTACCAAAAGGAAGTGGTTTCCACCATTTCCCTTTTTATCAGCAGTAACGAGCTCCCCCAGGAGGCGAACCGGCTCATCATGGAACATCCACAGGTATCTCAATTATACCTCCTCCCCAAAATCCACAAACCGGACACCCCTGGACGCCCCATCGTATCAGCATGTAACTGTCCAACTACTTACATCTCAGCCTTTCTCGACAGCCTCATGAGACCGCTGGTTGAAGATCTTCCCTCATACATCAAAGACACCAACCACGCGCTCCAACTTTTTAATGATTTCCAATTTCAGGGTACCGAATGCTACATTTTTACCATGGACATCACATCTCTGTACACCGTCATTCCCCATAATGACGGCCTTACAGCCCTCAAGCACACGCTGGACAAACGCACAGTGCTTGATCCACCCACCCACACCCTGGTACGCCGTGCAGAATTGGTCCTCACACTGAACGCATTCTCTTTCAATAATCTTTTTTACCAACAGGTCAGTGGAGTTGCCATGGGCACCAGAATGGGACCCAGCTATGCCAACATTTTTGTCAGCTGGGTAGAAGAACTATTCTTCGCTTCCTACACTGGCTATGTCCCTGACCTCTACAAGCGATATATTGATGACTGCGTCGGTGCCGCCACATGCTCCAACGATCAGCTTGAGTTCTTCCTGCACCATTTCACCAACTTCCACCCGTCCCTCAAATATACGGTTAACATATCTTCCACCACTCTTCCGTTTCTAGACATCCACTTGTCTATCAACTACCCCCGACTGTCCACTTCAGTTTATTACAAACCCACGGATTCACACAGCTACCTCCTGTACAGCTAATTTTACCCCAACCACACTAAAAACTCTCTTCCTTTTTCACAATTCCTTAGGTTACGACGATTATGCAGCGACGACATCGACTTCGAGAACCAAGCCCTCGAAATGTACTCATTTTTCATCAACAGAGGATACCCCAGCAGTGTGATTGACAAGGCCCTTGCCCGAGCCAAAAACACCCCCCGGACCATCAACCTGATCAGGAACTCCCGCCGTAAAAACTGCATTCCTTTGGTGCTTCCTTACCACCCTAACACACTTCCTATCCCCAGGACCATTAACCAGAACTTTTCCATCGTACAGGATGATCCCTCCATTGGGGCCCTCTTTTCTGATCGCCCTATCATCTCATATCGCCGACCACCTAATCTGCGTAACCTCCTTGTTCACAGCTCCCTTGACCGCCCTCAACAACCATGTAACCCTGTCTGTAGATGGCTCTGTACTTGAGCTCCAATCAAAATTGAAAAACCTTGGGGTTATATTCGATTCTGGCTTGTGGCTGAAAAGCTGATCAACATATTTGTATTCTCTCGAATTGACTACTGCAATGCTCTGCTCCCTGGGGTATCTAAATATACTCTGAACAAGCTGCAGTATGTCCAAAATTCAGCAGCCAGAATCCTGACCACGTCTAGTGCAAGTGTTCACATTACTCCTATCCTGGAGTCCTTGCCCTGGCTTCCGGTCAAATTCCCCGTAGACTTTAAAATCCTCATGCTCACCTACAAGGCTTTACATGGCTTGGCACCTCAATACCTGTCTGAACTTTTATCGCCCTACTCCCCACCTCGCAACCTCCGCTCTTCAAATTCTGCCCTCCTTACTGTCCCCCAAGCCCGTCTACATTGTATGGGCGACAGGGCCTTCTCCTGCTATGCCCCCAAGCTCTGGAACTCTTTGCCCAAGGATATTAGAGAGTCACCTTCTCTAAACTCCTTCAAATCCAGACTCAAAACCCTCCTTTTCAGAAAAGCCTTTACTTAACTGGTTCCATTCTTCACCCCTCTGCTCTTCTTAATACCATCTTCCACGGTCTCCTCTATTGTTATTGTTGTATTGTTGTAATTATAATTGTGTCCTGTCTTGTGAAATTTTCTTATTTATTGTTGTAGTCTTCTTATTTATTGTTATTGTCATCCTGTAAAGCTCTTTGAGAAGCCACCTTTAAAGGCGCTATATAAAATAAAGTTTATTATTATTAATATTATTATCCACACCAGGCACTTTCCCTTGCAACAGAGCTCGCTGTATCACCTGCAAGAACACAGCCACCACCACACTCATTCAAGGCCCCTCAGGACAATTTCCGGATCACCCAGACAGCATCTTGTACCTCCAGCAACCTTATTTACTGTATCTCTTGCAGTAAATGCCCAGCCATCTACATTGGAGAAACAGGAAGGAGACTCGAAGACCGCTTCAGAGAACACGTCAGGGCTGTGAAGATTAAAGATCTCTCCAAGCCCATTGTTTCTCATTTCACCTCTGACGGCCACAACCACTCTAATCTCTCTGTATGTGTTCTCAAAGACAGTTTTCAGAAACTCATACATCAGAAAGACCACCGAAACTAAAATTATTCTGCAGCTAGGATCACACATTCTCCCTTGCCTTAACGACAGACTACTGTTCTTTTAAATTTTCTCCATTCATTGGAAGTTTCATTTCACACCTCTCTGCACCCAATCTGACTTCAAACCTCTTGATTGGCCTCTCTTTCTGTCCCCTGCTCCCGCCTCTCACTCCTCCTCTCTCCCAGCCTTTGTTCTCCCGCTACTTTACCTTTGCCTACTGTCCTGTCTCTCTCACACCTGAAGAAGGCTCCACGGCCGAAACGTTGTGTTCTCTTTCTTCTTTTTTTCAGCATGGAATAAACCTATTACTTGACACTGATTTATGCAGAGAGTAGCGGGGGTGGGATGTCAGGGCCATACGACAATTCTTTACGTAGAGAGTGGCAGGCGTGCAATGTCAGGGCCTGACAACACTGCTTAACGCAGAGAGTGGAGGGGTGGGTCTCAGGGCCATATGACAGTGCTTGACGCAGTGAGTGGCGAGGCTGGGATGTCAGGGCTATACGACAGTGCTTTACGCAGAGTGGAGGGGGCGGGATGTCAGGGCCTGACAACACTGCTTAACGCAGAGAGTGGAGGGGTGGGTGTCAGGGCCATATGACAGTGCTTTAGGCAGAAGGTGGCTGTCAGGGCCTGATGAGACTGCTTTATGCAGAGAGTGGAGGGGTGGGTGTCAGGGCCATACAACAGGGGTTAACGCAGAGAGTGGCGGGGGTGGGATGTCAGGGCCTGACAGCACTGCTTAACGCAGAGAGAGGCAGGTTTGGGATGTCAGGGCATAAAGACACTGGTTTATGCAGAGAATGGAGGGGTGGGTGTCAGGGCCATACGACAATTCTTTACGGAGAGAGTCACGGGTTTGGGATGTCAGATCCTGACAGCACTGCTTAACCCAGAGAGTGGAGGGGTGGGTATCAGGGCCATACGACACTTCTTTTCACAGAGAGTGGCAGGGGTGGGATGTCAGGGCCTGACGATACTGCTTTACGCAGATAGTGGCGGGGGTGGGATGTCAGGGCTTGACGATACTGCTATACGCAGAGAGTGGAAGGGGTTGGATGTCAGGGCCATACGACAGTGCTTTACGCAGAGAGTGGAGGGGGTGGGATGTCAGGGCCTGATGAGACATCTTTATGCAGAGAGTGAAAGGGTGGGTGTCAGGGCCATACGACAGTGCTTTACGCAGAGAGTGGAGGGGGGGGGATGTCAGGGCCTGACGATACTGCTTTACGCAGATAGTGGCAGGGGTGGGATGTCAGGGCATGAAGACACTGCTTTACGTAGAGAATGGAGGTGTGGGTGTCAGGGCCATACGACAGGGGTTAACGCACAGAGTGGCAGGGGTGGGATGTCAGAGCCTGACAGCACTGCTTAACGCAGAGAGTGGAGGGGTTGGTATCAGGGCCATACGACATTTCTTTACGTATAGGGTGGCGGGGGTGGTATGTCAGGGCGTGATGAGACTGCTTTATGCAGAGAGTGGAGGGGTGGGTGTCAGGGCCTGACAGCACTGCTTAACGCAGAGAGTGGCGAGGGTGGGTATCAGGGCCATACGACACTTCTTTTCGCAGAGAGTGGCAGGGGTGGGATGTCAGGGCCTGACGATACTGCTTTACGCAGATAGTGACAGGGGTGGGATGTCAGGGCCTGACGATACTGCTTTACGCAGAGAGTGGAGGGGTGGGTGTCAGGGCCATACGACAGTGCTTAACGCAGTGAGCGACGAGGCTGGGATGTCAGGGCCATACGACCGTGCTTAACGCAGAGAGTGGAGGGGTGAGTGTCAGGGCCATATGACAGTGCTTTACGCAGAGAGTGGCGGGGGTGGGATGTCAGGCTCTGACGAGACTGCTTAATGCAGAGAGTGGAGGGGTGGGTGTCAGGGCTATACGACACTTATTTATTCAGAGAGTGGCGGGGGTGGGATGTCAGGGCCTGACGATACTGCTTTACGCAGAGATTGGCGGGGGTGGGATGTCAGTGCATGAAGACACTGGTTTATGCAGAGAGTGGAGGGGTGGGATGTCAGGGCATAAATACACTGCTTCATGCAGAGAGTGGAGGGGTGGGTGTCAGGGCCTGACAACACTGCTTAACGCAGAGAGTGGAGGGGTGAGTGTCAAGGCCATATGACAGTGCTTTAGGCAGAGAGTGTCGTGGGTGGGATGTCAGAGCCTGACCATACTACTTTACGCAGAGAGTGGCAGGGGTGGGATGTCAAGGCCAGATGATACTGCTTTACACAGAGAGTGGCGGGGTTGGGATGTCAGGGCCTCACGAGACTGCATTATGCAGAGAGTTGAGGGGTGGGTGTCAGGGCCATACGACATTTCTTTACGCAGACAGTGGTGAGTTTGGGATGTCAGGGCATGAAGACAATGCTTTTTGTAGAAAATGGAGGGGTGGGTGTCAGGGCCATACGACAATTCTTTAGGCATAGAGTGGCGGGGTTGGGATGTCAGAGCCTGACAGCACTGCTTAATGTAGAGTGTGGAGGGGTGGGTGTCAGGGCCATACGACAATTCCTTACGCAGAGAGTGGCGGGGTTGGGATGTCAGAGCCTGACAGCACTGCTTAATGCAGAGAGTGGAGGGGTGAGTGTCAGGGCCTGACGATACTGCTTTACGCAGATAGTGGCGGGGGTGGGATGTCAGGGCCTGACCATACTGCTTTACGCAGAGAGTGGCGGGGGTGGGAAGTCAGGGCCTGACGATACTGCTTTACGCAGAGAGTGGCGGGGGTGGGATGTCAGGGCATGAAGACACTGGTTTATGCAGAGAATGGAGGGGTGGGTATCAGGGCCATATGACACTTCTTTTCGCAGAGAGTGGCAGAGGTGGGATGTCAGGGCCTGACGATACTGCTTTACACAGATAGTGGCGGGGGTGGGATGTCAGGGCTTGAGGACACTGCTTTATGCAGAGAGTGGAGGGGTGGGTGTCAGGGCCATACGACACTTCTTTATTCAGAGAGTGGAGGGGGTGGGATGTAAGGGCCTGACGATACTTCTTTACGCAGAGAGTGGCGGGGTTGGGATGTCAGAGCCTGACAGCACTGCTTAATGCAGAGAGTGGAGGGGTGAGTGTCAGGGCCTGACGATACTGCTTTACGCAGATAGTGGCGGGGGTGGGATGTCAGGGCCTGACCATACTGCTTTACGCAGAGAGTGGCGGGGGTGGGAAGTCAGGGCCTGACGATACTGCTTTACGCAGAGAGTGGCGGGGGTGGGATGTCAGGGCATGAAGACACTGGTTTATGCAGAGAATGGAGGGGTGGGTATCAGGGCCATATGACACTTCTTTTCGCAGAGAGTGGCAGAGGTGGGATGTCAGGGCCTGACGATACTGCTTTACACAGATAGTGGCGGGGGTGGGATGTCAGGGCTTGAGGACACTGCTTTATGCAGAGAGTGGAGGGGTGGGTGTCAGGGCCATACGACAATTCTTTACGCAGAGAGTGGCGGGGTTGGGATGTCAGAGCCTGACAGCACTACTTAATGCAGAGAGTGGAGGGGTTGGTATCAGGGCCATACGACACTGCTTTATGCAGAGAGTGGAGGGGTGGGTGTCAGGGCCATACAACAGGGGTTAACGCAAAGAGTGGAGGGGTGTGATGTCAGGGCCATACGACAGTGCTTTATACAGAGAGTGGCGGGGTTGGGATGTCAGGGCCTCACGAGACTGCATTATGCAGAGAGTTGAGGGGTGGGTGTCAGGGCCATGCGACACATCTTTACGCAGAGAGTGGCAGGGGTGGGATGTCAGGGCCATACGACAGTGCTTAACGCAGTGAGCGACGAGGCTGGCATGTCAGGGCCTGACCATACTGCTTTACGCAGAGATTGACGGGGGTGGGATGTCGGGGCCATACGAAAGTGCTTAACGCAGATAGTGGAGGGTGTGGGATGCCAGGGCTTAACAACACTGCTTTATGCAGAGAGTGGAGGGGTGGGTGTCAGGGCCATACGACAGTGCTTAACGCAGTGAGCGGCGAGGCTGGGATGTCAGGGCCATACGACAGTGCTTTACGCAGAGAGTGTAGGGTGTGGGATGTCAGGGCCTGACAACACTGCTTAACGTAGAGAGTGGAGGGGTGAGTGTCAGGGCCATATGACAGTGCTTTAGGCACAGAGTAGCGTGGGTGGGATGTCAGGGCCTGACCATACTCTTTTACGAAGAGAGTGGCGGGGGTTGGATGTCAGGGCCTGACGATACTGCTTTACGCAGAGAGTGACAGGGGTGGGATGTCAGGGCCCGACGATACTGCTTTACACAGAGAGTGGCAGGGTTGGGATGTCAGGGCTAAACGACACTGTTTTACACAGAGAGTGGAGGGGTGGGTGTCAGGGCTATACGACAGTGCTTTACGCAGGGAGTTGCAGGGGTGTGATGTCAGGGCCCGACGATACTGCTTTACGCAGAGAGTGGTGGGGGTGTGATGTCAGGGCCATATGACACTGTTTTACACAGAGAGTGGAGGGGTGGGTGTCAGGGCCATATGACAGTGCCTTACGCAGGGAGTGAAGGGGGTGGAATGTCAGGGCTTGACGTCACTGCTTTAAGCACAGAGTGGACGGGTGGGTGTCAGGTCCATACGACACTTCTTTACGCAGAGAGTTGCGGGATTGGGATGTCAGGGCCTGAAGATACTACTTTACGCAGTTAGTGGTGGGGGTGGGATATCAGGGCCATACGACACTTCTTTATGTAGAGAGTGGCGGGGGTGGGATGTCGGGGCTTGATGACACTGCTTTATTCAATGAGTGGAGGGGTGGGTGTCAGGGCTATACGACAGTGCTTTCCGTAGAGAGTGGTGGGGGTGTGATGTCAGGGCCATACGACACTGCTTTACACAGTGAGTGGCGGGGTTGGGATGTCAGGGATGACAACCGAGGAGCCGAGAGATCATTTCAGCATTTCGCGTCTGAACGGAAAACACAAACGACCAACTCGGAATGACTTGCCTTTGACGCTTTTCAAAGCGTTCTTTGTGCACGACGACTGCGCCACCTAGCAGATACAAATGGGTTGTACAACTTTGAACTAGCAAATGGAAGAGGGCTAAGCCCCCTCTCTTTTAGCCCAGGTTCGATCTGTCTCCCAGAATCACCAGGGCGCACGCACACACACACACCCGTGCCGTTGAAGTGCTCTGCTTCATTTCTAAGGGCAACTCAACATTCACTCCTACCCCGAGTGCAGAAAAGACAGCATCCACAGCAACAACAGCTCAGGTCTCTGCACAGGAGCTAAGCTGCCCCCATCTCCTCTGCTCTGCGGCTCCTGCGGAGTGGAGTCCTGCCTGGAGCCGTGTTTGCAGGCGGCAGCTCCCCGCGCCCTGTCTGTGCGTCGTGTCCAAGAGCTCCTGGGAGGAAGAGAGAGCCCTCCCACTCGGGGGCTTTTCCACGGTCTGTGTGAGGAGGGGCGGGTGTGTCCAGTAGCTTATCGAGCGGAAGCCTGGGGCGGCGGAGAGCTGTGATCGTGCAGACCTTGAGGTGTCACCTCTTTGTCTGCTTTCCCGCCCCCCCTCTGCCCAAGCTCTGCTCCAAAGTAGCCCGGCAACCCCTCACACCTGCACGTGTCACAACCTAAGGTGCGGTCATGAGACACCCATGGGGTGTCGTTCTGTTCTTGCTAATTGTTTCCTGCCCGTCGCAGGCAGGAGTCCATGCGAGGAAGATGCGCTGGACAGAGCTCAGAGGGCGCACCTGGGTGGCTTTCCTTCAGAGTGACGTTCCTGCAACACTCTCCCGCTACTCTTGGTGCGCTCATGCCGCAACACAGGAAGGCTGGAGCAGGTGGCTGTGGGCTCTCCGCACCGCCAAAATAGCTCAGTTGGGAGAGCGTTAGACTGAAGATCTACAGGTCCCTGGTTTGATCCCGGGTTTCAGCATTTTGTTTCATCGCGCCCTTTGTTCCTCTCTCCAGCGCCCCCTGCCTAAAGTGACGCGTCCCTTTCTCAGCCCGAAACACAAGCAAGACACCAGCAGTGGTCCCTGCAGGTTTCCGTAGTGTAGCGGCTATCACGTTTGCCTAACACGCGAAAGGTCCCCGGTTCGAGACCGGGTGGAAGCAGCCTCGTTTTGCACGCTCCTGTACTTCACAGAGGTCTTGAACGACCGGTCATTTGTTCCCAATGTATTTCCGGTGCCTTCGTGCACTCTTGTACCAAACGCACGTTCCTTCTGTACATGGAGCCGATCATTTGCAATTGGGCTGTGCCGACAGACCAGGACGAGCTCTGTCGGCTCAAAAGCAGCGCAGGACCTGCAAGAACAACAGAAAGATTAGCATCCAGCGGGGGCCTCTTAGTGAGCCCAAGATCTCATCAAGAATCGGCTCCAGCAACAGGGCTGGGTGCATTGTTCCATTCTCCGACCACTCTCGGTGTAAACAAGTCCCTCCTGGTCTCTGCTTGAAATGCACTTTCCTGCGTTTGCTTTGGTGTAACTGGCTTCCCCTGCATGGGCGAATGTGAAGAAGATCCTTAGTAAGTCATTGAAGAAAACCAAGAGGAGGTCGGAGTGGCCTCTGTCGTTCATCAACGATCCAGTCAGGCAGTACTCCTCCTATTCTGCCAGTATGCGGATTCGAACCGGGGTTGTTGCGGCCACAACACAAATTCTGAGCACTATACGATCACAGCGAGTTACCGAGACATACACAGCCAGTAGGAAAGGATGTACTCTCTTTGTGTGACACTAGTCGGAAAAGTCCTGACACTGCATTTCAACTGAGCCCTAGTATACATCAACCCTTCGACACTCTGAGTGCCAACTCTCTTGTGTGTTTTCTCCATCAAGCAGGTCATGAAGGCAGCAATTACAGTTTGCTTACATGACGCACGCACAACATGGCTGTATGCTCCCATATGGTCTAGCGGTTACGATACCTGATCTTCACCCAGGTGGCCTGGTTTCATCTCCTTGTATGAGAACGTGTCAGTTTTGCCTCCTGCTTTCCAAAGATCAGCATCATGTTTTATACCTCCCCCGAATATCGAAGCTGCCTCTAAATCTGCAAATGAAGATGAGTCGATAAACCACTTGTTTTTCGTATAACTATACATATATTCATTTATTACTGATTTCATTCATTGAGCACAGATACAATAGAGGTACAGCCATTCACTGTTTGACATGTCTGCACTGGTACAGAACCTAGCAATCAGAAAACGGGTGAAACTGTCTTGAGAATTAGCATACAGTACCGAGGCCCCCATGACCAAATAAAGGCTAACCTCGATAATCAGCCTAAATAATGCAGACAACAGCAAAACGACTGACTTTGAAAAGGGAATGAATGTCCGGAAGGAGTAGTGTAACCAGCTTGAAATGCTTCTCCGGACCTCTAACTAAAAGAAACCGGGAACCAGCAGTGGCATCGACTCCTTTCGAACTGGGATCCTATCGCAGCTCGTGGTGTCCTAACTCTCCCGTATCTGATATTGGACCAAGCACATCAGGAGAGAGCGCGAACGCAGTCCCCCACTACCAGAAATTATGCAGTCGAGATTCCCACATTTGGGGAATTCGCAGGGGTCAGCACAGCCGAAGTGCAATGGCCGAGCCTCGCCCTGGGTGAATCGATTTTTTAAGAACTTTATTTTCTTTTCACAAAAAAATACAGGACATCACAAATTAGAAAGCTTTACATTAATATACATACTTAAAACAGTATATATAATCACATCTCATTACATATTGACACGGTACCAGTTACATAGCAACAATTTCTTTTTTTCTGGTGTAAATCACATTCTTTAATTAAACATGATAATGTTTTTCACAGTTTCTTGAAATATTGACCTATGCTCTCTATTTCCCACAGATTTTCTGCTTCCTCCCTCCTTTCTCTCCACAGATCTCTGAGGTAATAGTTCTCTCGGGTGATGAACAGGGCCAGGCTACCTGCTGCCTTGACTGGGACCTCGATGCCTTTGAACAGCCCCATGTTCCTCACTCTCCACAGGGCGTCTTTCCCACTGTTCACCACGGCCCAGATCCTGTCAAACACGTCAGGAGGAAGTTTGACAGGAGAGATGCCGTTGTAGCGGCAATGCTTGTTAATAAGACAGAATTAGGCGGTGGTATTCTGTCCTAAATGAGGCCTCATCTCACCCTCCATCTTTGTGGTGCAGCCACAGAGAAAGTATTCATGCAGGTTGATTTAAGATGTTTTCTTTTGATAATGGACAGCTCCCAGATGGGGATGCACTTAGCTTAGCCTGGCTATCATGATCAATGGTCATCCATTGGTGCTTATCTGTCTAGGGAGTGCCGAATGGACATCTGGACTGCATTCCTAAGTGTCAAGAGTAAGTGACTCATATCTCACCTTGACCAACCAATCAGTGATTGGCAGGGCGTGGTAATACCACGTGGGTCTCCAATGCCCGCCAAACTCTCAACCAATCAGCACACATCTATGTCTTGGTCAAAAAGGGAGCGCAAGCTCAGATCGGGGCTCTCCTTGGCCATTTTCGCGCATCCTCAGAGACAATCACGTGACAACTGCTGTTGTCTGCAAAGGGACTTGGACTTTGTTCTAAGCGCGAGGCCGAGGATCCCATACGTACTCAGAATTCTACCAACGTGAATGATCCGCTTGATCAACGGCAGCCTACAGTTGGACCCTCATCGACAACCTGAATAGGTTATTCAGAAGCAGCGCTGGACCAGGAACGAACCAGCTTCTTCCCAGGCAAAAGAGTGACTTGTGAGGAATCGCGGTCACACTCTGTGCATAGAGACTTTCTACTAGCCAGCTGGACTGCTGGTAGATCTCCTCGGAGCAACGACTGCCTTGCGCGCCGCAGTCAGATTCCTCCGCCCGTCCTACTCCGAGCTGTACCTCAACTGGTTGGCCGGTAGCCAGAGGACGCCGGGACAACGCCCATTGGACAACCGCTGGAACAGAGGCTGCAACAGAGCCTGTCAGCTGGTTTGGTGTTCATGCCGGGAGATTCCAAATCCATACACAGTGGATAAGTAAACCCCATGTTCTACATTGTGTCTCGAGAATTCAATTGTACCTCAACACAAGTTGTTATCAATTTAATTCATGAGTAATGTATTTACTTCCGAGTTTAGAGTAACAGTGGGTAATAACACTGATTAGCGATTTGGTAACCGAACGATATATATTGACATATATTCTCTGTTGTGTATCTCTTTGTGTTGGCATCTCTTCGAGATTATATACCTTGTATATTGATAACCCTCACAGTAAGGTCTGCCGCTCGTATCAAGGCAGACTAGTATATGTTTGGTGCACAATTTATCTGAATAAATGTATCTCGTGTATTGAACCCGTGTGTGTGCGTTGTTAGTTGTTCTGACGATTGATTTTCTAAAAGCCACAACGAACAACCTCGTGATTACTGCTACAATTAATAATTGTCTCAGTAAACCCATCAAACCTCTACAACCACGATACACCACCATAAACTATATTAATTTAGGAACATAAACATATAGTGTAAACTGTATATGGCTGGTATTGGTAGTTTAAAGAAAAAATACACACCAGTATTCCACTTTCTTCCTAAACATTTTAAGCATCAAAGTCTTACATGTAGTAAGATTTTACCACGTTTCGGAAAGGTTTTTACATGCTCCTTCTGACCATCTTAACTTTATATACTTTGTGAAAAGTCATAAGATATTAACATTTTCTGTGAATGTGCTCGTTATCGGAGTAAACAAAAGCATACTTTTAGAATTTGATTAATAGGGAATATAATATGGAATCACGTACCTAAAGAAATTAATAACGATATAATTATTTTTATGTACTGTAGCTCAAATAGTAGTATAATATACTTTCTATGGATACATGTGCTTCTGCGCAACGCAGAAGCACATCCACAAGTAACATTACCTAGCTAAGAGAAGACATTGGCTAGCCATTATAATACAGTGGAAAAAAGCAATTGGGAAAATAAGACCTGCTGATCTGTTATACATACCAGGAAGAGAACAGAATATGATTTTTTTCTGTTCGAAACGTGTGTTGTCTTTATGAAATTCATGTATTTTAAACGTTTAATTAAGCAGAAAAAAATTTACAGAAAGATACTAAGCTGATCACGAGATAGAAAGATCACCCGTTTTTCGCGCATCAAAAGTGGCTATTAACTGGATGAACTGTTATTAACTGGAGTCAACTGGGTGAAAACACATAATATGAACATGAAACAAAACAAAAAATAAAAATAAGATACAATCTACAGACATTAAAACCGGTGTCATGGAAATATAACTATCAAGGAAGCCACAAGAGAGAGTTCTCACCTGAGTAAGGTCTTTATTTCAATATTGGGAGCAACCAGAGACTCAATTTGTTACAGGCAGTACAGGGTTTTCATAAGACGTTGTGCTGGAAAAAAGCTCAGCGCTTTGTCCCTTCTAAAACTTCCACTTTCCCTAAGAGAAAACAGATTACATCAAAAAGCAAAAGAAGAAGCACTAGATATGTTATTCAAAGCTTATCAGTTACATACAGCTAATTCTAACGACCCAGACAGCATATATTGTTTTGGTAAATTGTCTTCTAAAGGAACCTAAACAGTGTACTTTGTTGACGCACTGTTTTCTAAAATTCTGCACGTACTGTAGCACAGCAATTACATCCTTGAAATATATTATCTAAAAGCCCCAATATATTTCTTTGCAAAGCTCTCTACATTTTAAGAATCAATTTACTTATTAGATTTCCACTTCAAGACTTGTTCGGCTGGCGTTCGGGGAGTCGCGTTTTTCAGAATTGTATTGAGATCGTTTTCCACAGAGCTCAGAAGTCAAAGCACAGCAGCAGCTCTCCACAGCGATCCTCTATAGCGCCCTTTCTCCCGCAGCTCCGTCCTCATTGGAAGGAAGCAAGAGTGAAAGGCTGAAGTGAAATAGAGCGGGGACGAAGGCAGTGAAGAGAGAGAACGTGGGAAGAAGAGAAAAACGCAAGGGAAAAAAAGCAGCGTCGTAAAAGAGGTGACGGAGCTGTCCTCTCAATAAGAAGGGTGCCAGCGAGCCTTGCTCTCGCTTACGGCCACACCCCCTTGAGCACGCCTGAACTTGTCTGATCTCGGAAGTTAAACAGGGATGGGCCTGGTTAGTACTTGGATGGGAGACCGCCTGGGAATACCAGGTGCTGTAAGCTTTTAAGCGCAGGAGGCGCCCTATCCCCGCTCGCTCGCTCATTCCCCTGTTCACACGTGCAGTGCGGCATGTCTGTCTGTTTATTTGTCAGCTTTGGCGAGACACGGGTGCTTGTGTATTAGCGTGAGCGTTTTTTATTCTGATCATGAACAGTTTAACAAGTCCGCAAAGGATCGAGGAAAGGTTTATCGCCAGCTGAAAAGAGACACAGCGCTTCGGCTGTGGAGACTTGTTCGGCTGGCGTTCGGAGAGTCGCGTTTTTCAGAATTGTATTGAGATCGTTTTCCACAGAGCTCAGATGTCAAAGCACAGCAGCAGCTCTCCACAGCGATCCTCTATAGCGCCCTTTCTCCGGCAGCTCCGTCCTCATTGGAAGGAAGCAAGAGTGAAAGGCTGAAGTGAAATAGAGCGGGGACGAAGGCAGTGAAGAGAGAGAACGTGGGAAGAAGAGAAAAACGCAAGGGAAAAAAAGCAGCGTCGTAAAAGAGGTGACGGAGCTGTCCTCTCAATAAGAAGGGTGCCAGCGAGCCTTGCTCTCACTTATGGCCACACCCCCTTGAGCACGCCTGATCTCGTCTGATCTCGGAAGCTAAACAGGGATGGGCCTGGTTAGTACTTGGATGGGAGACCGCCTGGGAATACCAGGTGCTGTAAGCTTTTAAGCGCAGGAGGCGCCCTATCCCCGCTCGCTCGCTCATTCCCCTGTTCACACGTGCAGTGCGGCTTGTCCGTCTGTTTATTTGTCAGCTTTGGCGAGACACGGGTGCTTGTGTATTAGTGTGAGCGTTTTTTATTCTGATCAGGAACAGTTTTACAAGTCCGCAAAGGATCGAGGAAAGGTTTATCGCCAGCTGAAAAGAGACACAGCGCTTCGGCTGTGGAGACTTGTTCGGCTGGCGTTCGGAGAGTCGCGTTTTTCAGAATTGTATTGAGATCGTTTTCCACAGAGCTCAGATGTCAAAGCACAGCAGCAGCTCTCCACAGCGATCCTCTATAGCGCCCTTTCTCCCGCAGCTCCGTCCTCATTGGAAGGAAGCAAGAGTGAAAGGCTGAAGTGAAATAGAGCGGGGACGAAGGCAGCGAAGAGAGAGAACGTGGGAAGAAGAGAAAAACGCAAGGGAAAAAAAGCAGCGTCGTAAAAGAGGTGACGGAGCTGTCCTCTCAATAAGAAGGGTGCCAGCGAGCCTTGCTCTCGCTTACGGCCACACCCCCTTGAGCACGCCTGATCTCGTCTGATCTCGGAAGCTAAACAGGGATGGGCCTGGTTAGTACTTGGATGGGAGACCGCCTGGGAATACCAGGTGCTGTAAGCTTTTAAGCGCAGGAAGCGCCCTATCCCCACTCGCTCATTCCCCTGTTCACACGTGTAGTGCGGCTTGTCCGTCTGTTTATTTGTCAGCTTTGGCGAGACACGGGTGATTGTTTATTAGCGTGAGCGTTTTTTATTCTGATCAGGAACAGTTTTACAAGTCCGCAAAGGATCGAGGAAAGGTTTATCGCCAGCTGAAAAGAGACACAGCGCTTCGGCTGTGGAGACTTTATTAATAAGGCCCCTCAGTAGTTGAGATCTCTGTTATACCCATCTAGAAACATGCAATCAGCATGTTATTGCTGAAGCAATAGTCACAACATTATTCCACACCTGGGTGAGATGCGGGTTATGATGACAGTCATGCTTTCTACACCTTATACTGAGCTCAGAAATGGACCAAGCGGACATCTCACGAGCAGATCCCTCCGCGTATAAGAAAGGCAACTTGTCTCAGCAAAAATACCACGGATTCACATCCAAAATATGATAAAAAGGCAAAAACCCCACACTTGGAATGCAAACGTACCCTAAAAAGGAAACACGGTTTTAAAACGAACTTGATTTTCCCCTGGAGAAACCTTTTTATGGACACACATCGCATCTATTACACATGTAGAACTAAATATAAAGATAAAACTTAATATAAGAAGTCATGACATATCACACATGACGAAGTCTGGTCCAGAATAAACAGTTTACACTGACCCACCTTTATTTACCCTGGTCACTCACTTCTATTAACTGTTTAACTGGGTAACAAATTAATATTTGTTTCAATTTGGGATCTACACCTGGGAGCCCTGAAATGTTGGCCAGAGGGGAGAAGCTGATATTCAGACGTGAGAATATATTAAAAAAAAGGATCTGATGTTGTTTTTCACCTGTCTAATCAAAGCTTGTTCAAAAATTATCTGATTATAGGACACACGAGTTTATAATCATACTCATTCCACTTTTTAACCCCGTATATATGCACAATATGAAACGTATATACACTAAATCTCACGTGTGACTCCCATAATATACATTTCTTTACGAAAATTAGGAACACTTACTACAATTATCAACCCCCCATGACGAGGCAATATTTCATACCTTTGTTTCTTTGTGGGTTCAAAGTTCTGTCCAGTCGTTTCACACGTAATGTTTTGGTAGTTATCTCAATTTTCCTTTGCAATTATCTCCAAGATCATCATCAACTTTTTGTAAAACGCTATGCACAACTGATATTTAAAGTCCTGTACCAAAACGTCTTCGTAGGGAAAGACAACTTTTTTTTCCTTGCGTTAGTCGCTACACGGTTACTCAAAAAATCCATTCACCGCCTTTAAAAAAAAAGTTTCGTTTTTTATTGTGGTTCACTGACATTTCTGTCACAATTCTGAGGGACCCCAAATAAAATTCACTTGCCGGTATAAAGACGCCGGAGAGGATAAGACAGGTATCGAGCCACCTGCGTATCTAGCGGACGTTTAAAATAAAAAAAATGGCGTGTAATGTTGCGAAGGGCTACTGTTTTTTTTATAGTTTGTCGATTGTAAGGGACGTGGGCCGCGATAGAAATACTGGACGGGGTGGGAAAAGGTTTATTGATGGTTTATTGTACCGCAACGGTCACAATTGACTCACCAGCAAAGATGGCGCCGAGGCCACATCGACTCCCTCTCGCCCTGCCTCGCACCGAAGCTCGAGCTGCGGAGCGCGACGCCAAACCGCCGGTCCACGGGCGCGGGCGCCGGACATAGACGTCATAAACCCTTCCGAGGCGCAGGAATTATAGATCACTGTAGTTTCTTCTGGACCCGGGTTAGGGACAGTGTGCCCTCCGTGAGAGTCTTCTGAGGAAGCCAGTGTCTCATGGGTGTCCAGGCTTGGTACCATCTGTCCATCACAGGACACACAGACACACACACTCACACACCCTGGACAGGACACCAGTCCATCACAGGACACACACACACTCACTCACACACCCTGGACAGGACAGCACTCCATCCCAGGACACACACACACCAGGGCCAGTTTTCCCAGAAGCCAATTAGCCCAAAAGCCTGTCTTTGGACCCGGAGAACACAGGGAGAACATGCAGACTCCACACAGACAGTCCCCCCCCCCCCCTCCGGGTCCAGACCCGAGCCCGGAGCCCCCCCGCGCTGAACCCCTCCGTACAGACGGGTGCACACAGCTCCGTTGTTCCCGATTCCCGAGGTGATCTGTTAAAAGAAGCCGGTGTGTTGCCTCCAGGTGACATTTCCTACTGGAGTCAGGACAGGAAGCTCTTCTGTACACAGAAGGGGGTGGGGAACAAGCCGCCCAGCCCTGTGGTTGAAGCCGATACCCCGGCTTCTCTCCAGACACAGCTGGGTGAGCTCCTCCAGTCAGTACAGGGGGCTCTACTGTACACAGAGGGTGGTGGGGGTGTGGAACAACTCCTTTGTTCGGGGCCTTGGGGCATTCTTGTTGTGAAAGGCGCTATATAAAAAAACAGAATTGAAATTGAATCTTACAGGTTTGGGTTTTTCGGAGATCTTGTCAGAGATCTTCTCTGACGTGCCATTTCAAAAACGTAACGACACTCCTCACGTCCGAGCGCCGCCGGTCTGTGATGTAACGTATGCTTACACAACCATGACGGTTTCATCATGGACAGCACGAAAGCCCGATAAGTGGTTGACGTTTTAATTTGGCGATGGATCCCAGTTTTTTTTTTTTTTTTGGAGGCCAAAGAGGACAAAAAAGGAAACGTCTGGAGGTGGATCGATGGTCATCTCTGCTCTGCGGTTGTTCTGATGTTCTGGAAAAAACAAAACAAAAAAAAAACGGCTCGCTTGCCCGGTCGTGTAGTGTTTCCACACCCCACGCAAATCAACTTCTCTTCGCCCCCGGGGGCTCGTCGCCCGCCGCACCCCTCTCACGTGATAGGGGCTTCCCCCGGCTGTGACGCACTTACCCCACCCCCTTCGGCCAACGTCATACCGAAGGTCGCGCTTCGGGCCGCGGCGATGTTGACGGACTGTCTTGTAGCGTGAGAAGGGTTTAAATTTCGACTTAAGGAGTTGGCCATCCTTATATTTCGCGAGGTATCATACGGGGGGAAAAAGAACATTTATATTTATCAACCTACTAGTAATACTGGGTGGATGTCACGTTCCCCAAAGTTCAGTGCCTCTCTCTAATAAAGTAGAAACGCGACATTAAACTCCGTTCGAAACGGGAGAAATCACCAGGACACGGTACACCTTGCTCCGGACGATGGGAGAAGACCTGTACCTTCACGAGTCCGGGTTGTGAAAACTTCTTCTGGCAGTTCAAAACGTTTCGAAGAGATAACAGCGCTACCCTGTTTTCCATTCCTATCGTGTATTATTATACAGTCATAAGTATCTGTACTGATCACAGAGTCCCCCTCTCACTGCCAGGACTGAAGCCCAGTGCAGCACGAATAATAATAATAATTAATAAGTCTGGACCCTCCCCTCAGAACTCTTCCCAGGTCAGGGGGATCCCCTCCAGTCCCCCCAGTGTGCAGCCCCACCTGGATGATGCTCCAGTCCGCTCAGCACACAGCAGCTCTCAGTGGGGAGGAGAGCAGAGGGATGGAGCCAGTTCAGAGAGGGGGGTGATTAGGAGGCCATGATGGGTCAAGACCAGGGGGGGAATCAGGCCAGGATACTGGGGTAACACCCCTACTCTTCTCCAGAGACACCCCGGGATTGTTAATGAGCACAGAGAGTCAGGACCTCGGTTTGACGTCTCATCCAAAGGACGGCGCCTGTGTCCCCCGTCACTATACTGGGGCATCAGGACCCACACAGACCGCAGGGTGAGAGCGCCCCCTGCTGGCCCCACTAACACCTCTCCCAGCAGCAACCTCAGTTTTTCCCAGGAGTCTCCCCTCCAGGTACTGACCAGGCTCCCACCTGCTGGGCTCCAGTGGGGAGGGGGCTGCCAGCTGGGAGCTGCAGGGTGAGATGGCTGCTGGGCAAACGATGGCTAAAGAGCTTCCTAGGACCCTGGACTTCGTGGTCGACTTCCTTCTCTTCAGACGGAGGTGGCTTGAAATCTGTCTCGTTTCAAGGAGTATTGGACACGATGCTCCCCCTGCTATATCCCAGCCAATTGGTGGCACGCCGACGACGAGGGCTCTCGGCCTCAATCCGTCAACCACAAACTCTCCGGGATGAAAGAGAAGGACAGACTCTGTTCGTTCGTTTCGGTGGGGGGGGGGGAGGGAAAAAAACAAAAGCTAAACAGATTTTTTTTTAAAAAATTTTATTGATGCTTAACAAAAGAACAAAAATTACAATACAGATTAATGTCAAGGGTTTATTTAGTGACCCCCCCCTCCATCTTACGATCATCACAGGACCTTAAAATAATACTTAATGATACAAGGTCATGCAGACGATCTGAGGACTCAGGTGGAGATAATGTGAAAGTTTTCCACAGTCCAGTCTGGGGTCCCTTAGCTTCAGTCCAGACTGGGCTCTGGGGTCCCTCAGCTTAAGTCCAGACTGGGGTCCCTCAGCTTCAGTCCAGACTGGGGTCTGGGGTCCCTCAGCTTCAGTCCAGTCCAGTCTGGGACCCCTCAGATTCTGTCCAGTACAGAATGGGTCCCCTCAGCTTCAGTCCAGTCTGGGGCCCCTCAGCTTCAGTCCAGTATGGGGCCCCTCAGCTTCAGTCAAGTCCATTCTGGTGTCCCTCAGCTCCAGTCCAGTCCAGTCTGGGGCCCTCCAGCTCCAGTCCAGTCCAGTCTGGGGCCCCTCAGCTCCAGTCCAGTCTGGTGTCCCTCAGCTCCAGTGCAGTCCAGACTGGGGTCCCTCAGCTTCGGTCCAGCACAGTCTGGGGTCCCTCAGCTTCGGTCCAGCACAGACTGGGGTCCCTCAGCTTCAGTCCAGACTGGTGTCCCTCAGCTCCAGTCCAGTCCAGTCTGGTGTCCCTCAGCTCCGGTCCAGTGCAGTCTGGGGTCTCTCAGCTTCGGTCCAGCACAGTCTGGTGTCTCTCAGCTCCGGTCCAGTGCAGCCTGGTGTCCCTAGGCTCCAGTCCAATCATCTGGTGTCCCTCAGCTCTGGTCCAGTCCAGTCCAGTCTAGATCTTAGCAGGCACAGAACCAGGAAAGGAACCTGGAAAGAATATTGTTATTGCAGGGACACAGACACAGACGTCACCATGACATCAAACAGCAAGAGGAGACTCTTCCTTGAATCACAGACACGACCGGGTGGCGCCCCCCTGTCTGCTCACCTGCACCTCCTCTTCTTCTTCTTGTCCTTCCCGGCAGCCTGCTCCTCCTCTCCCTCGCTCTTCCTCTCCTGACCTACAGTCTCTACCGCCTCCATCGTCTCGTCCTGATCATCTGTCTCCACCGACACGCAGCTCAGGGAGTTTAAAAAGACGCACCAGCGCTTCTGAAGCAGAGACAGGAGAGTCACGTTAAGAGTCGGACTGGACACTCCAGGACATGAAAACTGCACTGAGAGAGAGAGAGGGGTTCATACAGACACACAACTGGACACTCCAGTACATGAACACTGCACTGAGAGAGAGAGGGGTTCATACAGACACACTGACTGGACACTCCAGTACATGAACACTGCACTGAGAGAGAGAGAGAGAGAGGGGTTCACACAGACACACTGACTGGACACTCCAGTACATGAACACTGCACTGAGAGAGAGAGAGAGAGAGGGGTTCACACAGACACACTGACTGGACACTCCAGTACATGAACACTGCACTGAGAGAGAGGGGTTCACACAGATACACTGACTGGACACTCCAGTACATGAACACTGCACTGAGAGAGAGAGGGGTTCATACAGACACACTGAATGGACACTGACTGGACACTGGACAAGAGTAAAGAGAGGATCAGAGCATTAGCCACCTTCTTTTTCTTCTGTCTCACAGGAGGTGGTGATTGGACCTCCTCCAGCTGGAGTCCGAGGAGGGAGAAAGGGGGCAGGAGAGGGACAGCACAGGGAGAGGAAGAGGGAGACAGGTGAGTCAAGTGTCCCAAGAGCACAGAGACTCTGCTGAGATCACACTCGCGGTGAGTGAGCCTGGGTGTAGCCCACTAATACTGACCCACTGGACACCACAGGACAGAGAGGAGGAGGAGTAGAGAGACACACTGCCTGGACACCACAGGACAGAGAGGAGGAGGAGAGAGACACACTGCCTGGACACCACAGGACAGAGAGGAGGAGGAGAGAGACATACTGACTGGACACCACAGGACAGAGAGGAGGAGGAGAGAGACACACTGACTGGACACCACAGGACAGAGAGGAGGAGGAGAGAGACACACTGAGGACAGAGAGGAGGAAGAGAGAGACACTGACAGACAGGGCTGAAAGAGAGAGAGACACTGAGACCCAGGGACAGACAAGACGGCGAAACTCCACCACAGACAGGACAGGAGGCAGGGTGGGACCAGCACTGACCTCCTTCCTCTCTCCTGCCGGAGGAGCCGTCTCCACCTCCTCTTCCTCCTGCAAGTCAAGAGACAGGCTGAGAGAGAGACGGGCTGGTGGGACATCGGCGAACAGAGCTGAAGGCAGAGAGCCGGGGAGACAGGCCCAGCTGGGACAACGCAGGACAGACAGAGTGACAGACAGAAAGGAAGGAGAGAGAGAGACAAAGATGAAGGCACAGAAAGACAGCGGGCAAAGAGAAAGATTGAGATTGAGGGGGGACTGGGGGACACAGCTGGCTGTGCTGTTCTGGACAGAACACACTGAGGTCCAGTTTCCACCTCCTGCAGGATCGAACAGCACCTCCACTGGCTCTCCAGTGAACAGAGGGACAGACAGAGAGGCTTCAGGCTGCAGGGTGACAGTGTCTCTGTGAGCTAAAAGACAATCAGGACAGAGGATGATATAAGAACACACTCTGTCAAGAATATAGAGCCCTCTAGTGACCCTACTGTAGACCTGCTTACCACCCACAGTGACGATCACAGTGCTGATACTGCTTCCCTTAAGGTCCCTCACTGTGTAGTTGCCCTGATCAGCTGGAGTGAGGGAGCGGAGTGTCAGAGAGCTGTTCTGCACTGACACTCACTGTTCGTACCTGGGGCCAGGGAGCCCTGCGCTGCTCAGTAAGACTATACGAGACTGGACAGATCCTGCAGGATCAAACAGCACCTCCACTGGACCAGCAGTGTGGAGGGAGAGAGACAGAGAGGCACCAGGCTGCAGGCTATGGACTTCTGAGTGAGCTGAAAAGGGACAGGTAGAAACATGTTGAATATTTAGTTTTACAACAATACCTTGAGTTTGGACTGCGATCAGCTTCATTTTGTATTTCAGCTGTGAAAATGCAATTTCAAAAATGCACGCCCCAGTCATGTTAGGTTCAAGTTACAGTTGCATCACAACTCAATACATTTGCAATTCACTTCAAATATTGTTTTTGTTTGATCCAGTCTGTCCTCACCTAAAGGAGATACTTACTTTTAACACCTTTTATTTCTTCTGGGAGGTTAACTGGCTTCTGAGATAATTGTTCCTGGTGTTTGTGTTGTGTATGCCTTGCAATGGAGGGGTGAGAAATAATGGACTTTTACATTATAATGAATAATAATTGCTTACACTTATATAGTGCTTTTCTGGACACTCCACTCAAAACGCTTTGCAGGACATGGGGACTCCCCTCCACCACCACCAATGTGCAGCATCCACCTGGATGATGCGACGGCAGCCATAGTGCGCCAGAACGCTCCCCACACACCAGCTATCAGTGGGGAGGAGAGCAGAGTAATGAAGCCAATTCATAAATGGGGGTTATTAGGAGGCCATGATTGGTAAGGGTCAATGGGAAATTTGGCCAGGACACTGGGGTAAAACCCCTACTCTTTTCGAGAAACACCCTGGGATTTTTAATGACCACAGAGAGTCAGGACCTCGGTTTTACGTCTCATCCGAAGGACGGCGCCAGTTTACAGTCCAGTGTCCCCATCACTATACTGGGGCATTAGGACCCACACAGACCGCAGGGTGAGCACCCCCTGCTGGCCCCATTAACACCTCTTCCAGCAGCCACCTTAGTTATTATTGTCGAGAAGGAAAGAATATTAGGAACATGAAAAGGCTGAATTTCTTAAATGCATTTTTTATACTGAAACAGAGAGGCACACACACGTCATTACAAACGCACACCCGCACAGAGACGTCCTCAAGCGCCTTGTTCACAATTATGGGCTCCAACAGGAACAAAAAACGCCAGCCTGACAACTCGAGCATTCAAACCAAGAACCCAACACGTACTCACGTTGGCAGCCTGTGCAGAAAAGCAAAAGAACCACAAGCCTTCTCTTTTGGGAGGAAAAACACACAGTCCCTCTCTCACACTCCTGATTTCCTTAAATAGCTCATTCTTCATCTCTGGCTCCTACATAGAGTATAGCAGCGCTCAGTCTGCTTTGAATAAGCCATAAATCCAAGATTTGTTTTATCTGTTCCTCTTGTCTAGGCCTAGAGCTGCTTTTCATAAAAGAGCTGTTTGCATAAATAGCTAGGGTTACAGCTGAAGACACCAGCTTCATCCCCCAGTGTGTTGTACGTCGAGAGCAAGAGAAGAGGGCCAGGCCGTGCCTTTTCATAGACTTTTCTTCTGAAAAGTCGGGTTCTAGGAGGCAGATTTAGCCCTTCATGCATTGTAGAGAGATAGACAGGCCAGTGCGCACAGTTAGAGCTGCACCCTCACACAGAGTCAGACCCGCATAGACACGTCCTCTTGTTTAAACAAATACACAAACCTGACGGCGCTCACAATGATCCAGACACACACACACACACACACACACACACACACACACACACACACACACACACACGACATCAGTAGTCACTCTCGCACACTGGACCCCAGCTCAGTCCTCACCTCCAGCTCCTGCAAACCGCTTCGAACAAACTGCATTAAGAAAATTAGGTTGCGTTCCGGTAGCAGGCCATCCTGGGCACCAGTGTGAGTTACACACTCATTTGTAAAAGCCCTTCCGCATCGTCGGGCATGCTTCACAGTTCTGGACCTGGGGTGTGGGTGCTGTCTGTGTGGAGTTTGCATGTTCTCTCCCTTGTCTGTGGGGGTTTCCTCCAGGTGCTCCAGTTTCCACCCACAGTCCAGGGACAGGCTGCCACTTTCACTGGGCAGTGCACCGTCGCCGTGGCAGCATGGTGGGTCGGATCTGATTTCAGTCTTTATTTCCTTTTTTAGAGATCCTGTAACCAGGACCTGTTCACTGCCATGACGGACAGGGAAGCACGTCATCACTGGACATCCTCTTACCTCCTGTGGCAAAGGGCAGCTGATGAAGCTTTGTGCTCGCCAGATCATGGCAATCGCCACTCCACCCAGATCCTGGCTCAGCACAGGGCACCTGGGTTCACTCCCTTCAGACTAAAGAGACTCAGTTCCTCCGGCCTGTCAGACTAAAGAGACTCAGTTTCTTCAATCTGTCAGTGTGGGACGCCTACACCAGCTTCGAACGCCTGTACACAATGCCGCGGACCGCCTGCCAGACCAAATTCTGGGCTTACAGCAAACCACCCATTACATACACCGGTGTCTTCCCCGGGCCAGAGGAATTCAGGAACTCACGTTTACTCCGTCATCTCAGGCGATTCTCGTCGGCACAGCCCAATTGCAAATGATCGGCTCCGCGTACAGAAGGAACGTGCGTTTGGTACAAGAGTGCACGAAGGCACCGGAAATACATTGGGAACAAATGACCGGTCGCTCAAGACCTCTGTGAAGTACAGGAGCGTGCAAAACGAGGCTGTTTCCACCCGGTCTCGAACCGGGGACCTTTCGCGTGTTAGGCGGACGTGATAGCCGTTACACTACGGAAACCTGCAGGGACCGCTGCTGGTGTCTCGCTTGCGTTTCGGGCTGAGAAAGGGACGCGTCACTTTAGGCAGGGGGCACTGGAGAAAGGAACAAAGGGCGCGATGAAACAAAATGCCGAAACCCGGGATCGAACCAGGGACCTTTAGATCTTCAGTCTAACGCTCTCCCAACTGAGCTATTTCGGCTGTGCGCAAAGCCCACAGCCACCTGCTCCAGCCTTACTGTGTTGTGGCATGAGCGCACCAAGAGTAGCGGGAGAGTGTTGCAGGAACGTCACTCAGAAGGAAAGCCACCCAGCTGCGCCCTCTGAGCTCTGTCCAGCGCATCTTCCTCGCATGGACTCCTGCCTGCGACGGGCAGGAAACAATTAGCAAGAACAGAACAACACCCCATGGGTGTCTCATGACCACACCTTAGGTTGTGACACGTGCAGGTGTGAGGGGTTGCCGGGCTACTTTGGAGCAGAGCTTGGGCGGAGGGGGGGTGGGAAAGCAGACAAAGAGGTGACACCTCAAGGTCTGCACAATCACAGCTCTCCGCCGCCCCAGGCTTCCGCTCGATAAGCTACTGGACACACCCGCCCCTCCTCACACAGACCGTTGAAAAGCCCCCGAGTGGGAGGGCTCTCTCTCCCTCCCAGGAGCTCTTGGACACGACGCACAGACAGGGCGCGGGGAGCTGCCGCCTGCAAACACGGCTCCAGGCAGGACTCCACTCCGCAGGAGCCGCAGAGCAGAGGAGATGGGGGCAGTTTAGCTCCTGTGCAGAGACCTGAGCTGTTGTTGCTGCGGACGCTGTCTTTTCTGCACTCGGGGTAGGAGTGAATGTTGAGTTGCCCTTAGAAATGAAGCAGAGCACTTCAACGGCACGGGTGTGTGTGTGTGCGTGTGCCCTGGTGATTCTAGGAGACAGATCGAACCTGGGCTAAAAGAGAGGGGGCTTAGCCCTCTTCCATTTGCTAGTTCAAAGTTGTACAACCCATTTGTATCTGCTAAGCGGCGCAGCCGTCGTGCACAAAGAACGCTTTGAAAAGCGTCCAAAGCAAGTCATTCCGAGTTGGTCGTTTGTGTTTTCCGTTCAGACGCGAAATGCTGAAATGATCTCTCGGCTCCTCGGTTGTCATTTCTGCTCCGTAAAGGGATCACAGCACGCGTCGGCTTCCAGCACGCTGGGTCGGGACATGATGCCGGGGGTCGGTGCGTGTGATGTCTTCCTCGTTAGTATAGTGGCAAGTATCCCCGCCTGTCACGCGGGAGACTGGGGTTTGATTCCCCGACAGGGAGTAGCTTTTCTTTCACCTCCTTAATAAAAGGACTGCCTTTCACTTCTCTGTTTTCTTTCACAGCGTCGTGCACCTTTTCATTGCTCTCGCTTTCAGAGCCTCTGCACGGCACACGACTCGACATCAGGAAGCACATTGAAGTGAAAGCAGGAAGCGCTGCGACATGCACTGTGCAGATCCCGCCACACTAAGAGGTGAGTGGGTCTGTTCGATGCACAAAGAACGCTTTGATAAGCGTCAAAGGCAAGTCATTCCGAGTTGGTCGTTTGTGTTTTCCGTTCAGACGCGAAATGCTGAAATGATCTCTCGGCTCCTCGGTTGTCATTTCTGCTCCGTAAAGGAATCACAGCACGCGTCGGCTTCCAGCACGGTGGGTCGGGACACGATGCCGGGGGTCAGAGAGAGCGATGTCTTCCTCGTTAGTATAGAACCTGTCACCTGTCCCCACCTGTCACGCGGGAGACCGGGGTACATCAGGACGCACATTGAAGTGAAAGCAGGATGCGCTGCGACATGCACTGTGCAGATCCCGCCACACTAAGAGGTGAGTGGGTCTGTTCGATCACAGCGCTAGGCGAATCCCCAATCCCCTTTTGTGCCTGGCGACAAACGAAGTCTGTTTCCGCCCGCTTTCGAACCGGGGACTTTTCGCGTGTGAGGCGAACGTGATAACCACTACACTTCGGAAACGGTGGTAAGACGTGCCCAGCGGCCCAGCGCTGAGCTTCGCCAATGCGATTCAGCTGCTTCCAGTGCCTTTATTGGAGTGCGCTGATGGACCGTGCTCTCTCTCCAGAGACCAGCACGCCTGTCATGGACGGAGCAGGAAAGGCGGCGCCACATTCTACAGCCCTCTCCACGCAATCGACGAAATCGGGCTACTGAAGTGGAGAAAATCGCCTCTCCAGAAAGTGCAAATATCATCTTGGAGAGTATAAATCCTATTGCTGAAGGTCAGTCCTGTCTACCAGAGTAACCCTCCCACCTCCTGCAGCGATGATCAGCTCGTCTCACACGCGAGAAGTTTCGGCTGGAAACAAGCGCCCCCTCTTCTCGCACGTTTTGCACGTTCGAGTAGTTTTAATGCGGCTCCTTCGTACACGGTGCTGATCTTTTGGAAAGCAGGAGGCAAAACTGACACGTTCCCATACCGGGAGTCGAACCCGGGCCGCCTGGGTGAAAACTAGGAATCCTAACCGCTAGACCATATGGGAGCACACAACCCTGCTGTTCCCGGCATCATGCAAGCAAACTACATAAATATGAGAAAACAAGCAAGAGAGTTGTCACTCAGAGTGTCGAAGGGTCGATGTATACTGGGGCTCAGTTGAAATGCAACGTCAGGACTTTTCCGAATTATATCACACGAAGAGAGCACAGCCCTTTCTGCCCTGCCACGTGTGTATCGGTAGCTCGCCGTGATCGTATAGTGGTCAGTACTTTGCGTTGTGGCCGCGACAACCCCGGTTTGAATCCGGGTCACGGCAGAATAGGGGCGTCTGCTTTTACTACTTGCACGAATGAAGGCAAAAAAAAGCCAATCGGTGTGAACGAACGGCGCTTTACAGAGGAGTACTGCCTGACTGGATCGTTGATGAATGACAGAGGCCACTCCGACCTCTTCTCGGTTTTCTTCAATGACTTACTAAGGATCTTCTTCACATTCGCCCATGCAGGGGAAGCCAGTTACACCAAAGCAAACGCAGGAAAGTGCATTTCAAGCAGAGACCAGGAGGGACTTGTTTACACCGAGAGTGGGCGGAGAATGGAACAATGCGCCCAGCCCTGTTGCTGGAGCCGATTCTTGATGAGATCTTGGGCTCACTAAGAAGCCCCCGCTGGATGCTAATCTTTCTGTTGTTCTTGCAGGTCCTGCGCTGCATTTGAGCCGACAGAGCTCGTCCTGGTCTGTCGGCACAGCCCAATTGCAAATGATCGGCTCCGCGTACAGAAGGAACGTGCGTTTGGTACAAGAGTGCATGAAGGCACCGGAAACACATTGGGAACAAATGACCGGTCGCTCAAGACCTCTGTGAAGTACAGGAGCGTGCAAAACGAGGCTGTTTCCACTCGGTCTCAAACCGGGAACATTTCGCGGGTTAGGCGAACGTGATAGCCGCTACACTACGGAAACCTGCAGGGACCGCTGCTGGTGTCTCGCTTGCGTTTCGGGCTGAGAAAGGGAAGCGTCACTTTAGGCAGGGGGCGCTGGAGAGAGGAACAAAGGGCGCGATGAAACAAAATGCCGAAACCCGGGATCGAACCAGGGACCTTTAGATCTTCAGTCTAACGCTCTCGCAACTGAGCTATTTCGGCAGTACGGAGAGCCCACAGCCACCTGCTCCAGCCTTGCTGTGTTGCGGCATGAGCGCACCAAGAGTAGCGGGAGAGTGTTGCAGGAACGTCATTCAGAAGGAAAGCCACCCAGCTGCGCCCTCTGAGCTCTGTCCAGCGCATCTTCCTCGCATGGACTCCTGCCTGCGACGTGCAGGAAACAATTAGCAAGAACAGAACAACACCCCATGGGTGTCTCATGACCGCACCTTAGGTTGTGACACGTGCAGGTGTGAGGGGTTGCCGGGCTACTTTGGAGCAGAGCTTGGGCGGAGGGGGGGCGGGAAAGCAGACAAAGAGGTGACACCTCAAGGTCTGCACGATCACAGCTCTCTGCCGCCCCAGGTTTCCGCTCGATAAGCTACTGGACACACCCGCCCCTCCTCACACAGACCGTGGAAAAGCCCCCGAGTGGGAGGGCTCTCTCTTCCTCCCAGGAGCTCTTGGACACGATGCACAGACAGAGCGCGGGGAGCCGCCGCCTGCAAACACGGCTCCAGGCAGGACTCCACTCCGCAGGAGCCGCAGAGCAGAGGAGATGGGGGCAGCTTAGATCCAGTGCAGAGACCTGATCTGTTGTTGCTGTGTACGCTGTCCTTTCTGTTCTCGGGGTAGGACATCAGGAAGCACATTGAAGCGCTGCAACATGCACTGTACAGATCCCGCCACTACTGGGCCCGATTTCCCCGGATCGAAACCGGGCGGAAACAGGCCCGTTTCGTTTGTTGCCACGCACACTGTTTGGGGATTCGCCTAGCGCTGTGATCGAACAGACCCACTCACCTCTTAGTGTGGCGGGATCTGCACAGTGGATGTCGCAGCGCATCCTGCTTTCACTTCAATGCATGTCCTGATGTACCCTGGTCTCCCGCGTGACAGGTGGGGATATTTGCCACTATACTAACGAGGAAGACATCGCTCTCTGCTTAGTGTGTAAAACACTTACTTGCAGCATTGTGGGTGCTGTGGTTTAAATGCTATTGGTTTGTGAACAGAATACCCTGTCCAAGTACATTGTGCCACATTAAATAAACACACGAGAAAAAGAGATTCAGAACGCAAAGCTGTGTCAGTGTTCTGTGTAAAAAATCGGTTTGAACATCATGGGAGCTGTTTTTAATAAGCTGCTGAGTAAAGAATATTTTAATCTTCCTGCTGTCAGTAGTATTGTGAATATAGTTGACTCTTACCCGAATGAAAACAGAACGTAAAGGAAGGGTTTCAGAATTCAGACAAAGCTTTATTCCCGTGCTTACAGTCTGAGTAATTGGAGACTGCGCTATTCTGTTGCCTATGGTCATATACGGGTTTTTCACATGAAGCCATATTGAACAGTATTTCTCGCGTTGTGAACTTGTGCACACAGCGGTCCCCCGGGTTCCAGTTAGTGCGTAATTACGCATCGATGAAAAACCGGAGGTTTAAAAAAAGATAATTAGCTCACTGATACTTTGATGTAGAGGCTGTGGAAATATCCACATGTCGTGGTCTTTTAAATGCATTTGGTTTGAAGGCGTTCTGTGCTTCCGTTGCGAAGATATGGACAAAAGAATATTCGTGCTTGGTCAAACAAATGTCATATAAACGAAAAAGTAAAGGCTGAGAAAGCATTCACAATGTATTTTATACACAAAGCCAAGTATTCTCGCGATTCTAAGAGGTTTCGTGTAAACGCTACAGGCGTGCCAAAATCGTTTTCGAACTTCAAGCTAACTTTTCCCCGGTTCTGGAGACCAGACCTCTTCTCTGACGAGAAGAAAAGGTCAGGAGCCGCAGTATTTAATGTAAATAAGAGATTTCATTTTTTTTCTGTGGCGCAGCTAGTACCAAACACTTAATCTCGGGGTTGTGAATTCGAGCTCCACGCTGGTAAGAAATCATATAGGTTATGATAAATGTACTTTTTTAAATAAAAAGTAATATTATAAAACTTTCTCGATACCAGTTTGCAGGTGACATGTTCTTTATAAAAATAATCTTTAGTATGGGATCAATAACCGCGCCTGAACAAATATCGGAAAGAATCGCCTGTCACTAAGGTATTTAAGTAAAGTAGAGATATAATCAGAAAACCTACATATAGGAAATGTTAGTTACTTTGTATGTGCTTTAGCGTTTTCTTTTATATACCGAAAAAAAGGTTCAAGGCGTTCTAGTCGCTGTACTCCTCGTAGATAATCTCAACGAAATCACAATACAGTACAGGACACGCAGTGAGGAGCTCACGCAACGAATAG
The DNA here is from genome assembly GCF_059453375.1 of Lepisosteus platostomus. NCBI lineage: Eukaryota > Metazoa > Chordata > Actinopteri > Semionotiformes > Lepisosteidae > Lepisosteus > Lepisosteus platostomus. The sequence continues at coordinate 42,113,501 of NC_142615.1, read as the reverse complement.
TCTTGAACATGCCAAGCGTAAAGGCACACTGCACATCTGCGAAACATCACATCCTAGTTTAGTTACAGTGAGATTATAGACTGGAAGCTAGGAAGTCTCAGATCACTTTTTTATTAAATGTTCAAGCAAACCCAAATACCTTTGCAAGAGACATTTCAGAATCCCAGTCAAATCCAGTATGATTGCTGGATCCCTCGAATTCGACAATATCACAGATCTGCAGTCCACGTTGTGCAAGACATACCGCCCAGAGCATTTCTAAGACAGGAAATACATTTTCGTTACGAAAAGAGATATACTGTACGTAGAGTGAAATGGTCTGGTACGAGTCCTAAATTTGAATAGTTCAAAATAGACGAAAAAGGGTAATTACAGACTCTTTCGAAATGTAAGAACATTAAAGCTGTGCGGACCTTATCTTGATTTACCTAGTTTAATCGTTTTCAGAAAGTGTAATTGTATTATTTTATGTACCCTTGACGATTCTACTGATGTTATAATTGCTCTTGTTTATATTGAATTTATTTTGTTGTTCAAATAAAAAGTAAAAAAAAACATTCCGAATGCGTCTGCTGTAGAAATAAAATGACATCAAAGGCGTTGTACTGTACGTAGAGTTCTGAAGCCTGTTCCACAGAAGAACTAGCTGAGATGAAAATTTCGATATTCTACTGGCAGGGCTATTCCCATCAACTCAGTTTCTTTCTGAAACAACGTTTTCCAATAAAAACTTACACTTTGCAAAATTTGAAATAAAATACTTGCTTAAAAGTGCAGATTATTTTTTTCCCAAAAACTGTAAAAGGAGAAAACCGACCCGTTGGAGTCTCTGTCGTACCATTGCTCAGTGCGGTCAGGTCGGGACTAAAACGATAGTAAGGTGCTGGTTCAAGCACATCTAGGCATGCCTTTCTCACTGTTCCATCGTGAACATCATCTAGAGAAAAAGTGGCATGTAATGTTTAATACATTATTGGCCTTATTAATAATTTGAGGGAATATAAATGCTTTGCATGTATCGAATTACAGCACGTAACAACTGAGTACCTGAGTCGATATCACCGGGCAATTTCCAATAACGACCAACATCAGACACTTCAAGAAAAATAAGATTCCATATCTTGGAATGTAGGGCGGAAGAATTCATTTATACTGCTGTTGCATCTTGAGTTAAACTTTTTTAAAAAAATATGACGCAGATTTGCTCAAAATACTTGTAATCGCCTTAAAGAGAGTTTTCATGAAAACGTACATCGGCTAGCTCTCCACTGTTAATTGACAGAACTTTTGAAGAAACTGTTCTTATATAAGCAACATACAAATTAAACATCTTAATGAACATGAAGGGAAATCTATGGAAGCCCGTTTCCGTCAGGGAGTAAAAAAAAACGCGCTATGGTATCTCACTGTATGTCCTTTTTTACTTAAAAAGGTCTTCTTTAGCTCAGCTAGCAAGACCTGGGTTCGAGCCAATGCAGTGAGGCACGAACAAGGGTGGGAGCTGCGAGGGCACAAGCCCTAGAACCCGAATCCGTTACAATAACAAAAGGACAGACATTGAAATATGGGCTATTTCGAAGTCGCAAATGTGAGATATAAAGTAGGAATTCTGAGTTACTAAGTCGCAATTCTGAGATACCATAGCGGGTTTTTTTTTTTTACTCCCTGGCGGAAACGGGCTTCCATAGAAATCCGGGTTGTGAATAACAACTGTCACTACACACGATTGAGTTCTTGAGGCTGGCACCTAAGACCACTCAGCCATCCTGACAAGCAGTGAGGATGCCCGTTACTTTGTCAAAGGATTATTAACTACTTTTCTTTTCTTATTATTACAGAGATTTCTACATTGCAAGACAATTGACGATTTAGATAAAGGTATATCGTGGTACGCAAACCAGGCACGGACAGGGTTTGAACCCGCGCTCTTCAGTTTACGAGACCGATGCCTTACCACTTGGCCACCGCGCAAACAGTTTAATTTTTTTTCCCATCAAGGCTAATACATTTTGAAAAAAAAAATCTGTGGGCAAATTGCAATGGCAGGAGAAGTAAAGAATATAGTTCTTCTGTGGAGCTGGCTTCAGACTCTGCTTATAGCGCCCGTCAAATAAAATAGATATTTTATTTTTACAGGAAGACGCATTCCGAAATGTATCTCTGCAGTTTTAGAAAAGTTTTGAATGGTATATTTTATACAACGCAAAAACCGTATTCTAATTGCAGACTGCAGATCTGTGCAGCAATCGTACTACATTTCACTGTGATTCTGAAATACTTCTAGCAAACATATTCAGGTTTCCTTGAACTTTAATAAAAAACTACTTCGCTTTCAATCTCTGGTGTTACTGTAAACTCGGACGTGATGTTCCGCAGATGTGCAGTGTGCCTTCTTGTCTTATTCAAGTTTACTGGATTTGTGAAACGAAAATACAAACTGGACAGTTTCAGACACATGAAGACTCATAAATGTCACTACAAATGACAAATTTGTAGTGTAAATCCGCCGGGCTGATTTACGTGTCTGACCATCTCTCTCCTCCCTCTTCGGCAGTGAGCACTATTTTTTCATTTTCTTTTCTTGTAGTTTCCTCGCTCTTTTACTGTCCCTTTCTCCCACGGAGAGACGGAAAACATGCCGAAATCGTTTTCACCCTGTGTTTGTGCAACGTCAGTGTGTGAAGGGAAAGTAGTCTACGCGTCTCCAGTGGCGTAATCGGTCAGCCCGCGGTACTTATACAGTAGTGCACAGCGGAGTCATGCCGAGGTTGTGAGTTCGAGCCTCACCTGGAGCAGTATGGCCTGTCTTTAGCTACCGAAAGCAACCGTCCACTTTAGATACTGTTACTTATAGGTCGTCCTTAACACCTTATCTAACGGGATTGTAGCCTGTTAGGTGTTTGCTGGAGATCCAGTCTAAATTAACATCATAGGAACAGGTAAAGGAACCCGAAGAAGGGTCCACGTTGTGTTTCCTTCTCCTTTCAGCATGGTATAAACCTATACTTTTTCCTTTGCAGCTGACGCAGGTCACTACTTAAATTCCCATCAGCTGTGGACCCCCAGCTGATCTCTACACAGATAGATGAGAGATATCTTCTTAGACGAGAGGTCTACTGGGACTAAGGGAGCACGATGGGGTACCGAAGACTTGAAAAAGCTCTCGCATTAAATTCTGTTTTTGTTGTTTCCCAGATTTGTTTTTAATGTTCTTTTTGTTTTGAAGTTGTTCCTTTAAGTATTTTTTTATTTTATTTTCTGTAGTCGTTAGACTACTACAGTGATTTACCTAGGTTCCCGGAAGGCTTTCTCGCATCGTGGTTATTGTGTTTTTGGGTTACAAGTATTTTTGTTCTATTGATAGGACCCCACGCATTACTGTGGGACTAGTTAACTTAAGTTCTTACATTGTACCTGAAATTACCACATAAACTACTACTCTGTTTTTCTTTTTTTTTAATAAAGGCACAAATTATGTTTTTTTTTTCTTGCAGCTGATTGGCAATGACCCTACAACGGGTCATTGCATCGAACGTGGCTGCTGAAATTTGTCAGCAGCTCCATACTAAACCTGTTCTCAATTGCAACAAACCTAAAATAACATATGCTGCCCATTAGATGTTACCGATGTAGGAGACTAACTTAAACCTCCTCTTCACAGGGTTTATGTAGTTCAGTAGAGGAACAGTCGATCGCATTTGAACTGTTCTGAATGTAGTGGAAATAATATAGTCACAAAGTAACGAACATACGCACCACTCGCTTGAAATATTTACTGTAGCTAAAATTGTTTTCTAGACACCACAACTATTCACAATGAATTTGATGAATACATGTCTTTATTAATAAAAGTGTAATTTATTAATAATTAAGATTAATGTATATCTTTATTAGTAGCTGTATTACCGGTAATGCATGTACAGTCCTTAATATGGGATAGTGAACTTTCAGGTATCCTGGGGAGGTAAGAAAACTGAAATGAAGGAAATACATATTTAAAGGGGGTGTAAGTCTTAAATGTGTTCTGTTACATCTGGGTGTTAACTGAATAGATTGTATTACTTATTGTGATTTGACACATGTCTGTCTCAGGAGACAGCAGAAAAATTGGGGAATTTGCAGGTACAGAAAATAACTTGAACTGAACAGGCAAATGTAAGGTTATGTTAAAGAAAAATAAACTTTGTCACCTTTTTAAACATGATTATTTAAGACAGTTTATCGGAACCGTATCTCTCCTCGATTCTGTGGCTGTGGTCCAACAGTAACGGTGGTGAAACAAGCAGAATGTGCGGAAAGAATTGGAGACGTAACGGGAGACTCATCCAGTCGATAGAAGGGTTGTGTACGCTGAGAAGTGTAGTTTAAAAGCTTAACGAGCCAGGGAGGAGTCAAACCTGCAATCTTCTGAGCCAAAGTCGAACACATTATCCATTGCACCACTGGCTCTGATACCCTAAAGCCACCACTGTGAGCTTTGTGCTGCTATTAGTAATACTGTAGCACTCCGGTGTTCACAACAGCCCCCCACCACCAGGAACTCAAACCCAGGCCTCCTGCATCACTCAACAGGGACCTAGCCTGTTGAGCTAAAGAGCAATCTCCCTCAGTCCTGCGGCTGTGGCCCTGCTATTACATTGAAGGGCAGTGACATCACCGCTCTGGTAAGCCGGCTCTTACACACTCAATGGTGGCCGTATGCGTTACACTCTCCCCCGCTTAACTCACCAACCTCAGCAAAGGGCTATCCCATCCCACTGCTGACACCAATGTAACGCTCCAGGGTTCACATGGGCATCCTCGCCACTGCCACATCAGGTCAGTCCCCCACCGTCGGGGACTCAAACCCAGGCCTCTGGCATCACTCAACAGGGACCCAGCCTGTTGAACTAAAGGGAGACAGTCCTTAAGCTCCAGCGGCTGGGTCCCTGTTGAGCTATGGTGGCGGTCGCAGGTTTGAGTCCCCGACGGTGGGGGGCTGACTTAAGTGGCAATGGCAAGGGTGCCCGCCTGAACCCCCAACCATTACAATACTATACATCGCTCCGGTCCAAATTTTCTCAATTAGATTCACGTGTTTTCTACTTGTATTTAGCTACTAGGTCTTTCATTTGGTCTGTTTTAAAAATAGCATCTCAAACGATTTTATGTGTCATGCTGAAATTCACACACGGGGGATGTCACATGAAAGACAATCACAGATAAGATGTTGCGTTTAAAAAGAAATCCAGAGTGGCAGTAGAAAACAAGGCCTTATACACGAGATGCAAGTGCTCTACCACTGAACTAAACTGACAGGCACTTTTGCCTGCGACTCTTTAATTGAGTTAGGGAGAGTGAAGGGTCTACACAGTGTACAATTTAAAGGTCGAAGCAAGACAATCTGATGCGAGGAGAATTCACAAAACGAGCCTCTGCTTTATCGTTTACTGAGCTTTCAATGAACATCTAAGTGAAAGACATATTCACTATTTTCACTTTTTGTTTAAAGAACACTTTTATCACGTTCTGCACTCCCGATGGTGTTTAACGGTGCTCTTTTCTACACTCCTGATTTGAGGATCCCCAGCTAAAATATTTTTTAAATACAACAAAATTCCGATATATTGAATAGTATTTATGTTTACATTTATATTCACTCGTGCCAAAAGCTTGTGTTCTCTGCATATATCAGGATGTGGAAAGAGGCCCAATCACATCTGGAGTAGATAGTATTTAGGTCAAAGCTAATTCGAAGTGCATATCTGGGTGTGTTTGAATTACCTACGTGTTTGACTGAAGGACAAGCTCACGGTGCCATAAAAATTGACACTCGTCATCTTTTCTTCTATATTCACAGGTTTTATGCTAAAGACAAAAAAAAATTGTTGTCGTTTTCATGCCAGCTGGCACTAATTATTCTGCACTGAGAGGGAAGATTAGTATTTTATCTATCGCAATATGTGTGGAATTTGTTTTTAAAAAAGTTGTTCCAGAAATGAACACTTCCATTAAAGTTAAGGCAGACACCTGTTGCTGTCCACAATGACCAACTCTGCATGGCAAGAGAGGAAGAAAAGCACTGTGGTGATTTGAACCCAGAAGACAAGAGAGCTTCCTTCGCGCTTTAAATCCGGGAGTCAGCAGCCCAAGACAATAGAGCTTCCTTCGTCTATGTTTTTTGGGTGAAGGGGGAAACCATGCGTGTGCTGCAAATGATCTTAGAATCGGAATGCCGTCCCAAATATCCGATCCGAACAATCTGCTTTACAGAGGAGCTTATCATTGGCAAATTGAAGACCAGGCCAACCTCTTCTGTGACTCTTGAACACTGAATCTCAAGATTGTGAATTCAAGCTCCACGCTGGCGGGAAATTCCATAGGTAATGATCACATTTTCTTGCATGCTAATCAAAAGAAATATTAAGAAACTTTTCCCGATACCAGTTTTTTACAAAAGTAAAGGTACACGGCACATGTGTGCCACATCACGTCCGAGTTTAGTGACAACTACCTCAGAGATTGTCAGCTGGGTAGTTTCAGATCAGATCACTTTTTTATCAAAGGTTCAAGCAAACCCGAATACTTTTGCAAGAGACATTTCAGAATCCCAGTCAAATCCAGTACGATTGCTGGATCCTTCGAATTCGACTGAACTAAAGCACAGATCTGCAGTCCACCATTAGAATACTGTGGGTGTGCTGTATAAGCCATACCGCCCAAAATAGTTCTAAAACAGGAGAAGCATCCTCGTTTAGGAATGTGGTATAAAGTGAAATGGTCTGGGAAGAGTCCTACGTTTGAACAGTTCAAAATAGACGTAAAGGGGTATTTACGGACTCTTTCGAAATGTAAGAACAAGCTGTGCGGACCTTATCTTTATTTACCTTGTGTAATCGTTTTTCATAAAGTGTAATTGTATTATAGCATGTGCCCCTGACGATTTTCTTGATATGTTATATGTGCTCTTGTTTGTATTGTATATAGTTTTGCTGTTCAAATAAAACGTAAAAGACACAACTTTCCGGATGCGGCTGCTGTAAAAATAAAATGACATCAAGGGTGTTGTACGCAGAGGTCTGAAACCTGCTCCACAGAAGACCTTTATCCAGAGGTGTTAAAGAAGTCGAGATCTAGCCATGAGAGCGGAAGCATCTCAGAAAATGCAGGTGCAGTCGGTTCCACGGTCATAAAGCCACTAAGTCGGGCGACGAGCAAAACCCACCCGGCTTCCTTCTGGCAAGTAATGAGACAAAGAGACAGCACACAGTGGGTAGCGTGGCCGAGCAGTCTAAGGCGCTGGATTAAGGCTCCAGTCTCTTCGGGGGCGTGGGTGCGAATCCCACCGCTGCCAGGTGCTTCTGTTGAGACCTCCTTTCAGCTGGCTTCAGATGAAAGGGAGGGAACTACTTTTTGGCAGTCTCTCGAGAAACTAAGCAAAGTGTTTAAAGATACTTTCTCAGCTTGACATCAAGGCACAAAACAAAAACCTTCTTGCGTCCTCTCAACCCAAAGGCGCTTTGCCACTTTTTGCGTTATGCAGGGAACGACGTCTGCCCAGATCACTTTTGTGTCAATGCAAATAGTAGTGTGCCCTCCGTTTTAATTTTGGGTGTGCTGGCGTGCTGCTTCTGTCTGTGAAACTTGAATGTTCTGCTTCTTCACACCGAATCATCGGCGGGGGTTGAGCTTGTTAAATCTTTGTGCATAGCTCTCTTTTGGAAGTACTTTGTCCAAGGTCAAAAGTGATCGTGGGATTTACTTCATGCGTGCAAAAAGCATGCCTCGCACGACAGATTTAAATGGGGAATGGAGAATGCTTCTTGCTGTTTTTCCTGTGGTTGCAGTTACAAAGTTGATCGTGCTTTCACATTCTGTTAACAGTATTCACTGGCTGAGCTTTATCAGTTGGTTCGTAAAGGAATCTCTGCTTCGGTTCCAGAAAAGTCATCTGTAGTGTGTTTTTTTCCGTGCCCATGCCAGTCTTTTAAAGCTGGTAGTAATGGCGGTGAAGTTAATTTTTTATCCTCTTTAAAAGAATAAGGACGGGCTGGGGCGAGCTCCATTTACCAATCTTTCAGCTAACCACCGAACTCGCGAACTGATTACACTGCAGAGCCACAGACGCCTCGCTTTTCTCCATTCTCTGGGTTAGGGTGAAAAAAAAAACTTTGCTGGTATTAGCTGGCCTGCTGGGAGTACCTCTTCTTCACTGATAAGCACGATTTGTGTTTCATCTTTCACAAGCTGTATAGATTTCTTTCAAAACAAGTTGTTCCAGAAAGGAAACGAACACTTGCATTCACCTGAATTAAAAGGCATGGGATTTGCCCGCAAGGATAAATTCTGTACAGTAAGACAGGAAGAAATGCACCGCTGGGAATCGGACCCAGGATCTCTTGTTTACTAGATAGGCACTTTAGCCAACTATTCACAGTGCCAGCAAAGTGCTGTCCTTTGACAGCCACTTGGACACTTCTCAACTGTGGGAAGTTCCATAGTTAATGATCAAATTCACTTGCATCCTAATCAAAAGAAATATTAAGAAACTTTTTCTGATACCAGTTTCATAGTGACTTTGTAGGTGACATGTTCTTTATGAGAATAATGTTTTGTATGCGATCAATAACAGCACCAGAAAAAAATACCGGAAAGAAATGATCTGTCACTAAGGAAATTCATTAAATGAAGCCAAGACATAATCAGAAAATCTATATCAAGGAAATGTTAATCACTTTACATGTTCTTTAGCGTTTATATATATACATACTGATAGACTGTCACGATTATAGTCCCCCCTCCTTAAGGGTGCTCCAGCCCTTTCACTTGTCTTTATTCTGTGCACCTGCTCCCTATCCCCAGCCCACCTTAAAAGCCAGGCACTGACGCTCATCCGGGCTCTTCTCTGATTTCCATATCGTGCGAGTCCGGGACCAGGAAGCGCCTGGTCCCGTTAAGGTTTTAACCTCTGTTCCCGTTCCTGTTCCCCGTCCGCCGGTTCCGACCCGGCCTTCGTGGTTTTTAGTCCTTCTTCTGATGGATCTCCTGGTTTTGGACTTCCCCTTGCGTTTTGGATTTTCCCTAAGGACTACTCTCGGATTGTTCGCCTCGGCCACACCTCCCCCGTGCACCAGCGCACCTTGGACACGCCCCCTTGTCTTCAGCCCCGTTTTCCTGCATGACGTTTCCCTAGTGTCTCCCCACTCCGTCGGACTGTCGTCCGCATAGGGTCCGGAAAGAACTGTTCGTTACATAGACATTTAAGGCATTCTAGTCGATGTACTCTAAATGAAATCACAGTACAGTACAGGACATGCAGTGAGGAGCTCACGCAACGAATACTCTTGAACGCAACAAAAGTAATGGCACACGGCACATCACGTCCGAGTTTAGTGACAACTACCTCAGAGATTGAAAGCTGGGTAGTTTCAGATCACTTTCGATCTTAGTATCGAAGTGCCATCTCCCACATAACCGATCCACAGAAGAACTGTATCCAGAGGTGTTAAAGAAGTCGAGATCTCACCATGAGAGGGGAAGCATCTCAGGAAAAGTAGGTGCAGTCGGTTCCATAGTCATAGCGCCACTGTCGGACAAGAGCAAAAGCCACCCGGCTTCCTCCGGGAAAGTAATGAGACAAAGAGACAGGGCATAGTGGGTTGTGTGGCTGAGTGGTCTAAGGTAGTGGATTAAGGCTCCAGTCTCGTTGGAGGTGTGGGTTTGAATCCCACTGCTGCTAGAAGTTTTTGTGTTACAACCACCAAGTGGAGCAATGTGTTAAAAGCTACTTTATCAGCTTAACATCAAAGCAGGGAGAAAAAAGTGTTTCTTTTTCTCAACACAAATTCTTGTTTCCACCTTCAGCAGGGAAGTTTGTCTACCAAGATCACTTTTGAGTCAGTGCAAATCACAGTGCGCCCTCAATTTTAATGTCGGTTGTGCTCCTTTTATCTGTGAAACGTTAATGTTCTGCATTTTCAAGTCGAGTCATCCTCAGGGGTAGAGCTGATTAAGTCTTTCCGCATAGCGCTCCATCAGAAATAACTTGTCTAAGTTCCAAAGAGATTGTGGGTTTCACTTCAAGCAATCACAAAGCATACCTCACATGTCAGATCTAAATGGGGAATTTGTTGGTTACAAAGCTGAACGTTTTTCCATGTTCTGCTAGAGTATCCACTGGCTTGCCTTTATCAGCTGTCTTGGAAAGATAAGCTGTGCTTCGTCTCAGGAAAAATCATTAGTACTGTCATTTTATTCTGTGCATATGGCCGATATTTAAAGTATATAAAAATCACGAGTTCATAGATTTATCCAAATATCAACGGCACCCTGTAAACCTGTGATAAGAATTCCTTCAATCCAATAGTTTCACTCCAGGGAAAAGGCAGGGAAACATAGAGAATTCTTATTTAAAGACAACATCCGTATTGGATTGCATGTCAGCAGGCATCACTCAGAATTCCTAATATGATTTTGAATTCAGTTTTGCAGTTCTTTAGTGTTTTACTACTTTCAGAGAGTCCTTTATTGACCTTGCTGAAGCAGAGAAGCGACATAATCACAAATGTGACCAGTTTTTCTGCTGTTTCTGGTTAATAATGATTATTATTTTGTATTTTGATTAGTATTTTTCGTAGCGTTCTTCCTCAGCTTTTAAGTTATTTGGTGAGCAAGAACCACTGAGAACAAGTCTGAATCAATCAAGAACATATACGGTACTGCTGTCCTGTGTACAACTGCTTCGTCCTAATTGAGCTTTTCAGTATTGAAGAAGACGTTTCCAATTTCGATTGCTTGTTTCAGAGGATGTGCTACAAGATCACAGATTCATTTGAAAAGATTTGGAGATGTATTGGCTGGGATTCAAACCTGGCTCAATTGCATGAAGGCACCTATACTCAGCAACGAGAGGAAAGGAGAAGGGGCCAGAGGTAGTGTGGCTGAATTGTCTAATATGCTGGATTTTAGGCTCCACTCTCTCTGGGGCGTGGGTTTAAATCCCACTACTGCCCAATGTTTTAAGACCTTACTTCCTGTGATTTGTAATATGGTCAGTAAAAGCACTTTATGTAAGTATTTCTTATGTCAGCGTTACAAGTCACTTACTGCTCCACAGGTCCGGGGTTCAATCCCTGGCATCTTCAGGTGTTTTATATTACTGTACTCACATCGCAATCTTCTGTTGAGTGAGAACTCTTTGCTCGTGTTCATAGAGAGCCAGGTTTACCTTTTGAATCTCACCCGGGATTTCCTGAGAGATCATTCAGCGAGCGAGCCCTCCCTCTGGACTCCGCACTGAGCTGAAAGCTGCACGAATTCCTCACTGCGTGTCCTCTACTGTTACAGGTGGTCCAGCGTACATGTGCAGCACAGTGATATGAACAACTTGAACTTTTTCTGTATGTGAAGAAAAATGCAAAAGAGCATGTAAAGTATTGATCATATAAAATATCCATGGTACAACTCGAGAAAAAAATGAAGCACAAAACAACGACTTTTGATGATTACAAGAGTTTCAAGAAACACAACCGTCCACAGATGGGTTCGGATCCTGAACGCATAAGTCAAAAGAACAAAAGCGAAGTAAACTCTCTTCATTGTCTTATAGTTTATGTAATAAAACATTTTTTTTTCTTTCTTTATAATTTCTTACTGTTGATAGACGATTTATTGAATTTTAACAGAATCACAACTACAAACATTTGGGGTTAAACTGTTATTCACATACTCTAACAAAGAGAAACGTTAGTGTCTTCCAGTGTTTGAGCCAATTTCTAAAAAAATTAAAAATAAGTTATAGAAATTGAATTGTTCTACTTTTTAGGCTTGCATAGTCTTATTCATATTTCAGTTAAGCCTTTTCTTCTGTAGTAATTTCATTTGATATTAAAATTAGTCCTGATTTACAAGAATTTTGTAATAAGTTTCAATTTAGGAAAATCGTGCCCAGAAGCTACCAAAACTGGTAATGTTCACATAATGTGTAATGCCAAAGCAGCAGTTGGGGTGGGAAACAAAAGGCATTTCTTGGTATGAATCCTAAAACTTCATAGATGGCGTTCTAGGACTTCTCGCTTCAGATAAAGCTGTTAATACATCATAAATTTCTACTCAATCAATATCTGCAGTGTTATCACTACTGAACGCTAAATATAGATCTTGGCAATAATTCATGAGTTGTTCGTTAGAAAATTGTTTATGTTTTTTTTAACATATTTTCAATACCAGACAAAAAGTCGAAAGTTTCAATTTCATGCAACTGATGAAATCTCTCTTCGATGGAAGTTATAAGTACAGTACATCCAAAATACTGTGGAATCAATCAAATGTACATGTTTCTTGTGGATCCAGAAGATCATTTTGAGACTCAAAACATGCCTGTCTTTTCTTTTTTCGAGGACGAAGGAGTAGCAGCAGGAGTAGCAGTAATGGCAAGAACGTGTTTAGAGTTCAGCACTTCTCATTTCTAATGCAGAGCCATCGACTCGGAAAGTACCGCCCGCGATAAAAGAAATTGCAGAATTGGTCTGTTCATGCTGCCTACACGCTTTGAATTGCTGGCATTTTCTGCAAGCGTTCCTTTTTGAGGGTTCATGAAATTCCTCACATTTGAGCCAACACTAAAATATTTCATTCGGGGTCGCCTAATTCATAGTGCATACCGAATCTACAGGGGAATGCTGTGGCACATGAAGCCGTTTGTTATTCTATTAGGTGTGAGGGGCGGAATGCAAATCGAGTTGGTGAATAGAAAATGAAACAGGAGTCACTTCTTGAGCTACAAATTCCAAAAAGTATGAAAACCTGTGCATTTTAACAGTGCAGAATACTCACAAATTGCACTGAGTTGCTTGCTTTCTTCTGCTGCTTTTATATTTCAGTCATTCACTGTCAGCTAGCACTGGAACAATTCAAGAGAGGTAAAAACAGAAGCTGTCAGGAGTGGGATTTGAACCCACACATCCATTGGGAGACCAGAACACCCAAGCCAGCTGGAAAGACACATGTCCTTGAGTCTGGCGCATTAGACCACTCGGCCACCCTGACAAGTGAACACAAGTGGTGTGCTGAATGCACCAGTAGTTGACTAAACTGAGTTTCTTCCCTGAAATGATTTGCTTGCGAAGACCCAAGTTCCCTTGAATGGATCTTGGAAATCAAATATACGGATGGATTGTTATTCGGTTGTGAGTTTTGAGGGGCGTATTATAAATTGAGTTGGTGAAAAGGTGCTTTTTGTTAGTCTGTCGGGAGGCTGCACAAGGTGTTTAGAGGGAGAACTTCTAAAAGGCAGGCTCTCTATGTTTAACATCAAGAAAGATTTTTTTTTCTCAATGGAAATGCTCTTTGGCGCTTTCAGCTTTACGTAGGGAACAACGTCGGCCGAGACCACTTTTGAGCCAGTGCAAATGGTAATGTGCCACCAAGTACATTTAATATTGGCTGTGGTAGCGAGCTGCTTTTGTTTGTGAAGCTTTTACTTCTTTAAGCTGATTCATCGGCAGGAGTAGCTTATTAAATCTTTGCTCATTGCGCTCCATCAGAAATACCTTGTCCATGTTCAAAAGAGATCAGGGGATTTACTTCATGCTTTCACATGGCATACCTTACAGGAAAGATTTAAATGGGGAATTGATTGTGCTTCTTGATGTTGTTCCTGTGGTTGCCTTGGTTACAATGGTGAACGTTCTTCCACGTTCTGCTAGAGTATTCACTGGGTGGGCTTTATCAATTGGCTCGGATAGGTCATCAGTGCTCCGTCTCCAGAAAAATAATCAGCACTGTCTTTTTTCTGTGCGCATGACCGTCTTTTAAAACATATAAAATCACGAGTTCATTGATTTCTCCAAATAACAACAATACATTTTAACCCTTCAATCCAATAGTTTTACTCCAAGTAAAAAGCAGCGCAATATATAGAGAGATGACATTCAAAGATTTCAACGTTCTTATTGGATTGCCTGTATGCAGATATCGCTCAGAATTGCTAATATGATTTTAATTCAGTTTTTCTCTACTACTTTCAGAGTCTTTTATTGACCTTGCTGAAGCAGAGAAGTGACATAATCACAAATGCAACCAGTTGTGCAGCTGTTTCTGGTTAATAATGATTAATGCGAAAAAAAAACCAGCTCCTTGCATTAAGAGTCCTCCCTCTGGATTCCTCTGAAAGCTGTGCGAATTACTCACTGCGTGTCCTGTACTGTGTAGCACAGTGACAAGAACGCCTTGAGTTTTTTTCTGTATGTGAAGGAAAATGCAAAAGAGCATGAAAAGTATTGATGGTATAAAATATCCATGGTACAACTCGAGAAAGAACTGAAGGACAAAACAATGACATTTGATGATTACAAGAGAAACACAACCGTCCGAACATGGGCTTGGATCCTGACCGCTTGCGTTAAAAGACAAAGCAAAGGATATAACCTGTAAATGTCTTCATGTCTTACAGTTTATGAAATAAGACAATTTCTTACTTTCTTGATAATTTCTTACTATTGATAGATGCTTTTTTTTAATTTTAACAGAATCACAATTACAAACAAATGGGGTTAAACTGTTATTCACATACTCTAACGAAGAGAAACGTTAGTGTCTTCCGGTGTGTGAGCCCATCTCTCAAAAAATAAAAAAATAAGTTCTATAAATTTAATTGTTCTATTTTTCAGGCTTGCATAGTCTTATTCATATTTCAGTTAAGCCTTTTCCTCTGTAGTAATTTCATTTGATATTAAAATTAGTCCTGATTTACAATTTTTGGACATGGTTCATCTTAAAGAATTTTGTAATAAGTTTCAGTTTGGGAAAATCGTGCCCAGAAGCTACCAAAACTGGTAATGTTCACATAATGTGTAATGCAAAAGCAGCAGTTGGGGTGGGAAACAAAAGGCATTTCTTGGTATGAATCCTTAAACTTCATAGATGGCGTTCTAGGACTTCTCGCTTCAGATAAAGCTGTCAATACATCATAGATTTCTACTCAATCAATATCAGCAGTGTTATCACTACCGAACGCTAAATATAGATCCTGGCAATAATTCATGAGTTGTTTGTTAGAAAATTGTTTATGGTTTTTTTTAAACATATTTTCAATACCAGACAAAAAGTCGAAAGTTTCAATTTCATGCAACTGATGAAATCTCTCTTCGATGGAAGTTATAAGTACAGTACATCCAAAATACTGCGGAATCAATCAAATGTACATGTTTCTTGTGGATCCAGAAGATCATTTTGAGACTCAAAACATGCCTGTCTTTTCTTTTTTCGAGGACGAAGGAGTAGCAGCAGGAGTAGCAGTAATGGCAAGAACGTGTTTAGAGTTCAGCACTTCTCATTTCTAATGCAGAGCCATCGACTCGGAAAGTACCGCCCGCGATAAAAGAAATTGCAGAATTGGTCTGTTCATGCTGCCTACACGCTTTGAATTGCTGGCATTTTCTGCAAGCGTTTGAAGTGGAAATCTAATAAGTAAATTGATTCTTAAAATGTAGAGAGTTTAGAAAAAAATATATTGGTGCTTTTAGAAAATATATTTCAAGGATGTAATTGCTGTGCTACAGTACGTGCAGAATTTTAGAAAACAGTGCGTCAACAAAGAACACTGTTTAGGTTACTTTAGAAGACAAAGTACCAAAACAATATATGCTGTCTGGGTCGTTAGAATTAGCTGAAAGTAACTGATTAGCTTTGAATAACAAATCTATTGCTTCTTCTCTCGCTCTATGATGTAATCTGTTTTGTCTCAGGGAAAGGGAAGTTTTTGAAGGGACAAAGCACTGAGCTTTTTTACAGCGCAACGTCTTATAAAAACCCTGTACTGCTTTTAACAAATTGAGTCTCTGGTTGCACTTTGCAGAGTGGCAACAGGGCTCCCAATATTGCAATATTGAAATTAAGACCTTACTCAGGTGAGAACTCTCTCTTGTGGCTTCCTTGATAGTTATATTTCCATGACAATTTGGGGGCTCATCCGGGATCACAAACCTGAACGCGAACGGCTGCTGAAACTCCATCCGGACCCGGACAATTTTAGCAAATTGGACGAACCTTGGAGGATAAACTGTTTATCCTTCCAGAGACGCGTCTGGAGAATTGGCAGCTGGCTGACGTCAGTAAGTGATCCTTTAAAATTAATAGTTTGAGAACCGAGCCACAGGGGTGTTCTCACGCGGGTTTGATGAGTCTGGGACTCATATAAAGAACTTATCTTAACACAGACGTGTGGTTTTTGCTCTGCGGAGTAGTTGATGTGATAAGGTTCTAAGTAAGGCACCGATCGGTAAAAATGGGAAATTAAAATTCAAAGACGAAATTGGGACAGAGCAGTCCAGCAAAAGTACATGTACGACAAATTCAGAGAAACAATTATAGCCTGTGTTAGAGTAAAAAAAAAATTTATGTTCATGAACTGTAAAGCTAGGGTAATAGGTGTAAGGGAACTTGCACATAATTTATATATGATAATTAGGGGCCCATAACTATGAAGGATCTTTGTAAGTGAATCAGAATGGACAGAGGAAAGTTGAATTAGGAAAAAGAAGTTTCCTGAAGAAGGATAAACTTTGAAGAGAAGGAGAAGAAAGGAAAGAAAGTGAATTGGAAAACTTATGTAATGGAAAGAGGAATCACAGAAATAATGGGAAGCTTCAAAAAAGACTAGTCTTGAAACTAAAGAACAGCAAGCTGCAGCTAAAGTCATGGCCATGCCTTCTAAAAAGAAAAAGTCTCCACCGAAACTAGAAAGCGGTCAGGAGCCAAAGCCTTTTCACTTGTTCATGAAATGCCAATGTGCACTTTTACAGGTCCAGAAGGAACATTGACATTGGTCTCCTAGTGAATTATTTGCATTAGTTAAGACTTTTCCTAAATTGCCTGATGACCGTAAAGAATTTCGAAGAAAGGCCAGCCTTGTTCTTGATTGTCTTAAGCCTCATTACAGTTACATAACCTTGTTGCTAGATTATATTGTTCCTAAAGGTTTACAACGTCCTCTAAAAAGGAGGAGGCAGATTGGCGGATACGTGACCCAAATGATGAAGAAGTATCCATCTAAATTAAACCACACGGACATGGAGAGGAAAAGTTAGGCGGCCGCTTCTAAAAAGAGGTAAGGACTCCTCTTTTCTAAAAAGTCCCTTTTCCTCTCCATGTTGCTGTGGTTCTGAAGCAAGTACAACAGAAAAATGAGTTAATGGTGTATGTGTTTTTAGATGCCTGTTTTGTGAAGGTGGGGTAGAAAAAAAGGGATTGCTGAAGGAATAGCATCTCGCCCTGCCCGTGCGAAACAATCCAGGTGTTGCATCCTGGTACACGACTGCAGTACGGCTGAAGGTAGTAACTAGAACTGTACTCGCAGAAGAGCCGAAAATGGTAACTCGATTCAACTGTGTGTTTAAAGCCAGGATTTGGAACCTGGTCCGTGTTCCCGAATTTTGATAGTTCGTCAGTTTGTCTCGACTGGGGGGCTCCGCGGGGCACGTGGGAGACGTGAAAATGGTTTAGTGTGAAGAAAAAAAAAAGTTTGATTAATCCAAAGTGAAACTTAAAAGAAATATGTCAGACGGAATTTAGGATGAACAGGAATGTAGAAAAGTGTATGAACATTTGGATAAAAATAAACAATATTTAGAGGAATATTTGAGAATTCAACAGAATATCATAGATGAGACGCAAAAATCTCTGATGGAAAAGCTAAAAGCAATGAAACGAAACGAAGTTATATATGCAGAAAAAGAAACAGCAAAAGAAGAAATAGAAGAGAGAATCTAGGAGAAGGGTGGGAATTAGTGTGGAGATTTTTGAAAGAGCATTACCCACCGAAATCTGATTAGAGAAAAGTAACAGCATGTCAGCAGAAGGAAGTGAGGATGTTTCAGATTTTACAGAAAGGTTTATAGCTTTATGGATAGTATACTCGGGGTTAGCCGATGAGAAGGAAGTGAATGTAGATACTTCCACAGTAATAAAACAAATTTACTTGAGTGGGTTAAAACCTGATGTTGCCAAGAATGTACAACTATGCTTTCCTGATATTACGGACAGCGGAGACAGATTTGATTTAATAACTTGCGAAGCATGCATGCAGAAGTGCGAGCGCTGCAAATGGGAGGTAAAAAGACTCCCAAGGAGGAGAAAAGGGAGCCGCCAGTTTGTCGAAATTATTGTGCGACTTTAATGTTATACCGAGATATAAAACCCCAAAGACAAAACTACTAATAAGCTGGTGTGCAGTTACTAAAAAAAAGGTGTTTTTTGGAGAAATTGTAAGAAAGAGGCTTGATTTCACAATTAAAGAACGTCAGAAGCTGAAACGAGAGCCGTGCGTGAACTAACAGTTTTAATCTAGTAAACCCCTCTGTAGCCTTCCTAAATTTATCTCAGGATTTAAATAAAAGTGAAATAATCTTACAGTGTGCAGTAACTGGGGGACACAGGAGCACATCTGTCCTGTTTTTAGACTAAAACAGCATAAAGATGTGATATAAAGTTTTCTAACGGGTAACAGGAGGCTACAGGAGAAGGGGTGCAAGGGTTGTGTTTAAAGCAAATATAAGCTGTCACAGTCTGCTTGGGAAAAGATAGATAGATAGACAGATAGATAGATAGATAGATAGATAGATAGATAGATAGATAGATAGATAGATAGATAGATAGATAGATAGATAGATAGATAGATAGATAGATACTTTATTGATCCCGTGAGGGAAATTGCAGTGCAACAGCAGCTTAACACACACAACACAGCCACAGTGTAACGAATTATATACTAATAGTACAATACATACAATACAATACAAGAATTACTCACAGTCCGGACACACAAGAGGAAACTAGAACAGAACAGTACACAGAAAATCGTATCACACGTATGAATATAAATATAGATGTAACCATAGATATTAATATAAATATAAATGTATTGCACAGGTCCCAGGCATATATTGCACAAAAGTGGTTGTAAACGGGAAAAAGAAAAAGAAAAAGAAAGAGAACAGATGTAGCAGTAGATGTGTATATGCGTTTAGTCCAGAAACAGGTCACTGTCGCTGTTGCCTCTGCCAAGACGCAAGGTGGATGCGTTGTACAGTCTTATGGCAGACGGCAAGAATGACCTCCTGTAGCGCTCCCTGTCGCACCGTGGATGAATCAGTCTATTGCTGAACGTGCTCTTCATTCCTGCAAGCCTGTCATAGAGGGGATGGGAGAAGTTGTCCATGATGGCCTCTAGTTTGGACATCATTCTCCTCTCAGCCACTACCTCCAAGGGGTCCAGGTCAGACCCAATGACAGAGCTTGCTCTCCTGATGAGCTTGTTCAGCCTTTTGGAATCTACTGCTCTAATCCCAGAGCCCCAGCACACCACTGCGTAGAAAATGGCACTCGCTACCACCGACTGATAAAACATGTGTAGCATCTTACTACACACAATGAAGGACCTGAGCCTCCTCAAGAAGTAAAGTCGGCTCTGTCCGTTCTTATAGATGGCCTCGATGTTCTTAGACCATTCCAGTCTATCGTCAATGTGCACTCCCAGGTACTTGTACGAGTCCACCATCTCCACGCCACTCCCATGGATGTAGACAGGAGTAGGTTTGACCTTTTTCCTCCTGAAATCTACCACCAGTTCCTGGTTTCAACTACTGATGTGGGTGGGGGACACCCCAGACCTGTTTTAGGCCCAGACTGCAGCATTTTATAAGGAATTACTGCATGAAATAGCATTTATGTAAACTAACTCAATAGAGTTATGTGATATTGTGATTGTTTTACCTAATTAGGGAATCCATAAGGCCGGGCTACTCCAAGTATTGGATCTTGAGAGGAAAAAAAGGAGTATAAAACCAACTACATGATAAAGCCAGGGTGAATGCCTTCTCAGAACGAGCTTGTCTAGTGACGTATTGGTTTAAGGGGGGTAGTGCAGTCAAAAGACAAAATTGCCTTGACCCCTGCAGCAGAAACCGTTTTTGATGTTTTGAAACAAGCTTTCTTGCAGACACTGGCCCTGGACTGTATTCCCTCAGATGGATCATCTGTATGTAATCTGTCTGTAAGTGAAAGAAATGGGTTGTGAGCCATTGTGCTGGTGCAGGAGGATGGAGATAGGCATCGTCTGGTGGGTTATTATTATTCAGGACCCCTTGATGCGGTGGCCAAGGGGCCGTGTTTATGTGTTGTACAGGCTACCTGCCTGGCTGTATAAACTGTGAATAATCTGGTGTAGAACTAGCAGACCGAATGAAAATATTTAATTGAAACTTGTAAATATGCTAAATGGAAAATTGTAGCCATTTATATAGACTGTATATATACATTTGGTGTATGCCACAATTTTGGATGGCAGTGAAGGAATAGGGATTTCCCCAACATGGAAGGGACTCCAGTCAAGAATGCTGGGTTTGTCTCTGAACTGTTAGAAGCTTTGCAGCTACTGACTGAAGTAGCTGTGGTAAAGTATAAATCACATAATAAAGAAATGTTTCCAGTAACTCGAGGGAACAACTTTGCAGATGTAGCTGTCAGGTGCACAGTCCTGGTAGAACAGGAGTCTGAGACCCCTGTGAGACCTCTGTTGGTGAAAAGGGGACAGCTACAGGATATACAGGCTGAGGCCTCTAAAGCAGAGAAAAGCACATGGTTAGAAAAGAGTGTGGTGCTGCCAGCACACTGGACGCTCTGCATGCCCTCACAGCCTAATGCCCTTTGTAGCTCGACTAATGCACTCTGTTGGACACCTGGGTGTGAGTCAAATAGTGTGCCGGTTACCCAAACCTGGGTGGGGACCGTGTTTGAAGCAGTAGCCACTTATGTGGTATCTCAATGTGATGCTTATCAAAGGAACTCAACTACAGTTCAGGTGCAGGTGCTACAGCTCAAAAGGCCTGCTCCTGAGAAACCTTTCATGCAGTAGCAAATGTTTACAACCTTGGCTCTTATAATCTGTTTTCCCAGTGGGTTGCTGTCACTGCCTCTGTGTCTACCAAACACTTGATGATGGAGATAAGCCCTTGGTGGGCACTGCCCTACCGCTTGTATTATGATCAAGGGACAGGCTGTGGCTGGATTATTCGGGGTGAGATGGACTGAGATCACCCTCAGTCTGCTGGAACAGTGGAATGAAGGAACAGAAAAGATTGACTAGACATCAGACTGAAGGAACACCATGGGATGCGGGCTGGATCAAACAGAACTGTGTAATAGAGCCTGTTTGATATCATCACAGGCCAATCAACGAAACTTCCTGGAGGGATGAATTTGGCTAATGGATTGTTGAATTTGCTAATTCTCTATTGTAGTATTGTAGGTTGTTAATTGAAGTGGTGCACGGGGCTGGTGAACAGGTGCTGGACGCTTGGAGACCTCCAGTAGAGGGAAGACACGACCTGATACCTGGCGAGTGGGTGTGGGTGAGGAAGATATACCCTGCCGGATGTTGCAACCCTGCTGGGAAGGACCATATCAAGTGCAACTGACTACCGACTCTGCCATCTGAGTGACAGGATGAGATCGCTGGATCTACGCATTGCGCTGACACCGAACCACTGCACCAGAGACTGAGTGAACATTATTATATTGTCACTGTTTCTGTGTTTGTTGAGCTTCCTGAGGGGGGGTGACAGTGTACCTGTTAAGTGTAAGGAGTTTTACTTTTATAAATGGGGATATGGAATCAATACTTTATCAGTCAGCCACAAATAATAATCAGAGCTCCTGTTGGGATTGTATTGCTATAAAAGATGCTCATGGGAGTAATCCCCTTTGATAGAGGTGATTATTTAGGTTTATTGGCATGGGTAAATAGCCCTGCTTTTAGTCTGAGTGTAACTCAGATGTATTAGAATGGAAATAACTGTATGGTCCTCGCTATAATCACAGTTTTAGGCCATTCTCTATTAGGGTGATAGACAGCTGTTTAGGTGAGCAAAGAATAAACAGTACTTGTATTCTAGACAATTATTAGCAAATTAATGACTTAGCAAAGCACATCTATGATGAAGAAAAATATATATCATAATTATAATCCAGATGATTGGGGCATTGGTGCATGGCTACAGTCTGTGCTAGGAACCTGGAGAGGGTCTCTGGTTCAATACATATTTGTGTGTCTGGTATTATTCGTTATAATCATACTGTTAATATCCTGCTTGAAAAACATGTGGACTAAAGCTGCTGCTTCTGTGCTAATTGTACGCCCTGAAGGGATCATGAAGGTCAAAAAATGACTTCATGGGAAAGGTTCTCTTATCTAGTGCCAGAACCTGATGGATAGAACAATATGGTTTTAAGGGGGGGTTACCCTTGGGAATGATTCCCCTAGATGCACATTATTATTATGATTTGTTTGTTCATAATAAGATGTTTTGCAGGAACGGGCCAATGAGAAATTTTACAACTTCAGCTAGAATTGTTCTGCAAAATGGCACAGCTGAGGCAGTGGAACAATGTGTAGATTTTTCTAAGAGTTATTACTCTTCTGGTGAAAGACTTCAGGAAAAAGAAGTGGTGTTCACTCAGGTGGAGGGGGCCGTACCAAGGCTGCTGACCACTGCGACTGCTGTGAAAGTCACGGAAAGGGTGCCCTGAATTCATGCTTCCCACTGTAAAAAGGTCACAAACGAACTGAGCAAAGCGCAGGAGTGATGTCTCCACAGGGATAGATGGGGATCACATGCTTGGGACTGATGTGCCCAGCCTTTTTCCTTTTTATGTGGAAGCCTGTCACCACCCAGAAAGAGGAAAAATCTAAATGCGAAGCCTCTTTGTATACAAACTGGCTGAATGAAACTGATAATGAGGGGGATATGAGTAATTTGTGGTATAAACTTATAAATCATACTGTAAAGTTAAAGAAATTTAATGCATCTTGTTATGTATGTGCTTTAATGCCTCATTCTACAGCCTCACCCATTTCTCTCCTGGTTAGAATCACTGTTTGGGCCAGGGGGAATGTTTTTCTTTAAGTTACTAACACCGATTATCGTAGCTGTGATACTTGTCTTCCTGTTTTTGTGTTGCTGTACGACATATATTATTCCAATGCTTTGAAATATGGTAATGAATATGTTTGCGCATCAGTATGTCCTGATAAGAACGCAAGAATCCGAAGTATGGGAGCCTCCTGGGAGTCCATATTGTATTGTACCAGCGGAGCTGCGAGGGCCTCGATCAGGACCAGCGGCAGCGGCTCCAGGCACTACTCGCCCAGAACGAGGATCTCTTTGCGGCGATAGATGAGGACTGCACCCACACTGCCCTGGTCCAACACGAGATCAACACCGGCGACGCTCGGCCCATCCGCATCCCACCGGGACGCATGGTTCACGCCAAGCGGACCGCCACCGAGGAAAAGATCCGGGAGATGGCCGCAGCGGGGGTGATTGAGCCCTCCGCGAGCCCGTGGTCGGCGCCTGCTGTACTGGTAAAAAAAAAAGACGGCTAGTGGAGGTTCTGCGTCAACTACCGCAAGGTGAACAAGGTCACCCGGAAAGATTCCTACCCCCTGCCGAGGATAGATGACGCCCTAGACTACATCACCGGGTCGACCTGGTTCAGCTCCCTGGACCTCCGCTGCGGCTTCTGGCAGGTACCGCTTGCTCCCGATGCTCGCCCGAAGACGGCCTTTTCTATCGGCCAGGGCCTCTGGCAGTTTACTGTCATGCCTTTTGGCCTGTGCAATGTCCAGGCGACGTTCGAGAGGCTGATGGAGAGGGTGCTGGCATCTGTCCCGCGGAACCAGTGTGTGCTGTATCTGGATGATCTGCTGGTTCATGCCCGGGGCTTCGACCAGGCCTTGACGAACCTCCAGGCGGTGCTGGCCTGAGGCTCAACCCCCGCAAGTGCGAGCTCCTGCGGCGGGAGGTGAGCTTCCTGGGACATGTTGTTGGACCGCGAGGGGTGGCTACGGACCCAGGTAAGGTCGCCGCAGTGAGGGACTGGCCGACTCCACGCACCGTCATGGGGGCCCCCGTGCTGGCCTACCCCGACCCACGGTTGCCGTATGTTCTCGACACCGACGCGAGTGACTCGGGGGTGGGTGCGGTGTTGGTGCAGGAGGGGCCGGATGGGGAGCGCGTAGTGGCCTACTATAGTCGGGCTTTGACTAGGCCTGAGCGGAACTACTGCGTGACCCGTCGCGAACTGCTGGCGGTGATGGCGGCGGTCCACCACTTCAGGCCGTACCTGTTCGGGACCCGGTTCCGGCTGAGGACCGACCATGCGTCCCTCACCTGGCTGCTCCACTTTAAGGAGCCGGAGGGGCAGATGGCGCGATGGATAGAGATCCTGCAGGAGTACAACTTCACTGTCGTGCACCGTGCGGGGTCTCGCCATCTCAATGCCATCTCAATGCCGACGCTCTCTCGCGGCACCCCTGCGAGGCCGCGGACTGCCACCACTGCGCCTGGCGGGAGCAGCGTGAGGAGGCTGTCCGCACCGTGGCGGGGGTGAGCACTGCGGCCACGGCCCGGGAGGGGCCGCTGGGGGTGGGCCTGCCAGACCTGGCGCAGCGTCAGGCAGCTGATCCTGACGTGGGGCCAGTGCTCCGCTGGAGGGCAGCAGGAGTGCAGCCTACGCGAGAGAAGCTCGCCCCGCACCCAAAGTCCGTCAAGGCCCTCTGCGCCCTGTGGGAGGCTTTGGAGGTAAAGGACGGGGTGCTGGGCCAGGGGTGGCGGGTACCCTCCAGTGGCGAGGTACGGTGGCAGCTGGTGGTGCCTCGGTCGCTCCGCGGGGCGGTGCTCCGAGCGGTGCACGGCCAGCCGGGCATGGGGCACTTCGGCAGTAAGAAAACCCTGCAGCGTCTCCGAGGCCATTTTTATTGGGGTCTTTGCCACCGGGACGTGCAGCGGTACTGCCGAACGTGTGCGGTGTGCGTGACGCAGAAGGGTCCCCCCGAGCGCTCTCGGGCCCCCCTCCAACAACATGTTGCTGGAGCGGGTGGGGGTGGACGTTTTGGGCCCCCACGGTGGCAGATGCACTGCTGGAGGGGATGTTTGCCAGGCTGGGGGTGCCGGAGGAGTTACACAGTGACCAGGGGCGTAACTTCGAGTCCCAGGTCTTCGCCAGAGTGTGCCAGCGCCTGGGGATCACTAAGACGCGGACCACACCGCTGCATCCCCAGAGCGACGGGTTGGTGGAGCGGTTTAATCGGACGCTCGCCACCCAGCTGGCCACCCTGGTGTCCCGGCACCAACGGGACTGGGACCGCCACCTCCCCCTTGCGCTCTGGGCGTACAGGACCGCGGTCCAGGAATCCACCGGGTGCACCCCGGCCTCGCTCATGCTGGGCCGGGAAATGCGAACCCCGGTGGACCTGGTCTTCAGCCCGCCGCCCGGAGACGGGTCGGCACCGCCGGCTGGACCGGACTACGAGTGGGACCTGCGGCAGCGGATGCAGCGGGTGCACAGCTTTGCACGGACCCACCTGACACAGGCGGGGGTCCGGCAGAAGCGGTACTACGACCTGCGCTGCAGGGGGCCTGCCTTCCAGCCCAGGGACTCGGTTTGGGTGTACAACCCGCGGCGCCGCAAAGGCCTCAGCCCTAAGCTGGCGCCGTCGTGGGAGGGTCCCGCTGAGGTACTCGGGGTGGTGGGCGAGGTCTGCTACCGTGTCCGGTTGCGAACACGGGGGAGAGTGGTGGTCCTGCACCGAGACCGCCTGGCCCCCTACCGGGCCCGGGAGGAGGAGCCCTGTGGGGAGGCTCTAGAGGAGCAGCCGGGGCTGTAGCCGGCCGATAGTGGGGCGTCCGTGGATCGCCAGCCGTCACCGCGGCGCAGGGTTCCACAGCCGTTAGCCCAGTATGAGTACAGCCTGAGGGGGGTGTTCGACGTCGGCGAGACGCCAGACGCCAGACGCCAGACGCTTCAGGTGGGGGCAGTGTAACGCCCTCGCCTGGTGGTGAGGAGAAAGCACCCCTAGGCGCTCGTAGTACCGCTGGGCATGCTGGGAGTGGTAGCCGGGGAGAGTCTGAGGGTCAGCACGATGACCAGCGGCTGACCCTACCTGTGTAAATAATGTCCTAGTAGTTCTAGTGCCCTGTGTAGTCCTGTAAAAGTATAGTGTGTTGTTAGGTAATTACCACCCTAACTATGTGTACGTGTTCCGTCAGTCTCCTCATGTGTGTGTATATCCTGTGTTTGGTTTTCTGTTAATGCTTGTTTGTTAATCGCGTCTTCACTCGTCCTTTGTTCTGAAAAGAACCTGCAAATGCTACAGCATTTACTTTATAAACACCAGTATTGACGCTTTGATCAGTATATTTATTATTAGTAGACAGTCTTATAAATTTACAATTTAGATTAAGTCTGGTAACAGTTTTACAGTTAATTTAAATCATCAGACCACTAATGGAACTGAGAGCTGGGTGGAAATAAAACCAGGATACACATTTTAACCTCCAGGATCAGGAGTCTGATCCTCCTGGCTTCTTTACTCTGAAGATTCGTGTAAAACTCTTAAAAGCGCTTATTTCAGGGACTCGTGCTTGTCCTCTACTGCTCCACACGGGTACGCTTTGTAACACAATAATCTGCGATGTAAACTTTTTTTTTCTGTTTAATGAATTTTATTCCAAGGTTTGTCGCTCTCCTTCTCCAACTGTGATGATTCGCTTCTCTTCACAGTCCGGTGTGTTTTTTTTTGGGGGGGGGAGATTTTATATGAAGAAAAGCCCCCCGGGCTCCGTACAGGAGTCTCCTCCAGCTCTGCTTTGTCAGAAAGAGCGCTGTGACGTCACAGACACCAGCCAGAGCGCCGGGATCAGAGAGCGAGACCGCGGGAGACGCGCGGAGGGAACGGAGGAGAATTATTGATCACTTATGTATCGACAACCAATTTATTCAACTGAAGGACCATAGAATAATCGATTAACTTCTCTGATTCTTGAGTACTGATTCTTTACTTGACCCTGTTTAAATATCTAGAAAACAGTCAATAAAGACTGTATCGATCAATTACCATAGTGCGTTTAATGTTAATAATGTTCAATCCGAAATTAAACAATGATTATTCATATTATTATTTAGGTAACTCTATCCTAGAGCTAGAAAATTATATTCCAAGTTGATAAATGTATGTAAGTAACAGTTTAAATGCATTTTTTTCAGTGTTTATAAATCATAAGTATGGTAACCACGGCAACAGCCGGCACGTCACTGTATGTGTCTAGGTGTCTCGCATTCGTCACAGAGAGTGTATGTGACGTCACGGGCAGCAACTAATACTACTACTAGTGTATTCATTTTAACATTAGTGAGAGTACAACTGGTAGTTTTAATGGTAGTGTTCATAACAAAGTGTGAGTATTAATAACAAAGCGCTTGTTTGTTAATCGCGTCTCCACTCATCCTTTATTCTGAAAAGAACCTGTAAATGCTACAATATTCTTTACTCAGCAGCTTTTTAAAAACAGCTCCCGTGATGTTCAAACCGATTTTTTACACAGAACACTGACACAGCTTTGCGTTCTGAATCTCTTTTTCTCGTGCGTTTATTTAATGTGGCACAATGCACTGGGATAAGGGTATTCTGTTCACAAACCAATAGCATTTAAACCACAGCACCCACAATGCTGCAAGTAAGTGTTTTGCACACTAAGCAGAGAGCGATGTCTTCCTCGTTAGTATAGTGGCGAGTATCCCCACCTGTCACGCGGGAGACCGGGGTACATCAGGACGGCCACAACGCAAAGTACTGACCCCTATACGATCACGGCGAGTTACCGATACACACGTGACAGGGCGGAAAAGGCTGTGCTCTCTTCGTGTGACATAATTCGGAAAAGTCCTGATGTTGCATTTCAACTGAGCCCCAGTATACATCGACCCTTGGACACTATGAGTGACAACTCTCTTGCGTGTTTTCTCATATTTATGTAGTTTGCTTGCATGATGCCCAGAACAGCGGGGTTGTGTGCTCCCATATGGTCTAGCGGTTAGGATTCCTGGTTTTCACCCAGGCGGCCCGGGTTGAAAACTCCATACTCCCGGTATGGGAATGTGTCAGTTTTGCCTCCTGCTTTCCAAAAGATCAGCACCATACGAAGGCACTGGAAGCAGCTGAATCGCATTGGCGAAGCTCAGCGCTGGGCCGCTGGGCACGTCTTACCACCGTTTCCGTAGTGTAGTGGTTATCACGTTCGCCTCACATGCAAAAGGTCCCCGGTTCGAAACCGGGCGGGAACAGCCTTCTTTTGTCGCCACGCACAAAAGGGGATTGGGGATTCGCCTAGCGCTGTGATCGAACAGACCCACTCACCTCTTAGTGTGGCGGGATCTGCACAGTGCATGTCGCAGCGCATCCTGCTTTCACTTCAATGCGCGTCCTGTTGTACCCCGGTCTCCCGCGTGACAGGTGGGGACAGGTGACAGGTCCTATACTAATGAGGAAGACATCGCTCTCTCCGACCCCCGGCATCATGTCCCGACCCACCGTGCTGGAAGCCGACGCGTGCTGTGATTCCTTTACGGAGCAGAAATGACAACCGAGGAGCCGAGAGATCATTTCAGCATTTCGCGTCTGATCGGAAAACACAGACGACCAACTCGGAGTGACTTGCCTTTGACGCTTATCAAAGCGTTCTTTGTGCATCGAACAGACCCACTCACCTCTTAGTGTGGCGGGATCTGCACAGTGCATGTCGCTGCGCTTCCTGCTTTCACTTCAATGTGCTTCCTGATGTCGAATCGTGTGCCGTGCGGAGGCTCTGAAAGCGAGAGCAATGAAAAGGTGCACGACGCTGTGAAAGAAAACAGAGAAGTGAAAGGCAGTCCTTTCTCTAAGGAGGTGAAAGAAAACCCCGGTCTCCCGCGTGACAGGCGGGGATACTTGCCACTATACTAACGAGGAAGACAGCGCTCTCTCCGATCCCCGGCATCGTGTCCCGACCCACCGTGCTGGAAGCCGACGCGTCCTCTGATTCCTTTACGGAGCAGAAATGACGACCGAGGAGCCGAGAGAAAATTTCAGCGTTTCGCGTCTGAACGGAAAACACAGACGACCAACTCGGAATGACTTGCCTTTGACGATTTTCAAAGCCTTCTTTGTGGACGACGACTGCACCGCCTAGCAGATACAAATGGGTTGTACAACTTTGAACTAGCAAATGGAAGAGGGCTAAGCCCCCTCTCTTTTAGCCCAGGTTCGATCTGTCTTCCAGAATCACCAGGGCACACACACACACACACCCGTGCCGTTGAAGTGCTCTGCTTCATTTCTAAGGGCAACTCAACATTCACTCCTACCCCGAGTGCAGAAAAGACAGCATCCGCAGCAACAACAGCTCAGGTCTCTGCACAGGAGCTAAGCTGCCCCCATCTCCTCTGCTCTGCGGCTCCTGCGGAATGGAGTCCTTCCTGGAGCCGTGTTTGCAGGCGGCGGCTCCCCGCGCCCTCTCTGTGCGTCATGTCCAAGAGCTCCTGGGAGGAAGAGAGAGCCCTCCCACTCGGGGGCTTTTCAACGGTCTGTGTGAGGAGGGGCGGGTGTGTCAAGTAGCTTATCGAGCGGAAGCCTGGGGCGGCGGAGAGCTGTGATCGTGCAGACCTTGAGGTGTCACCTCTTTGTCTGCTTTCCCGCCTCCCCTCCGCCCAAGCTCTGCTCCAAAGTAGCCCGGCAAACCCTCACACCTGCACGTGTCACAACCTAAGGTGTGGTCATGAGACACCCATGGGGTGTCGTTCTGTTCTTGCTAATTGTTTCCTGCCCGTCGCAGGCAGGAGTCCATGCGAGGAAGATGCGCTGGACAGAGCTCAGAGGGCGCACCTGGGTGGCTTTCCTTCAGAGTGACGTTCCTGCAACACTCTCCCGCTACTCTTGGTGCGC
Source organism: Lepisosteus platostomus (assembly GCF_059453375.1). Lineage (NCBI taxonomy): Eukaryota > Metazoa > Chordata > Actinopteri > Semionotiformes > Lepisosteidae > Lepisosteus > Lepisosteus platostomus. Next base: position 42,083,707 of record NC_142615.1, on the reverse strand, counting down.
TCATGCCGCAACACAGGAAGGCTGGAGCAGGTGGCTGTGGGCTCTGCGCACCGCCAAAATAGCTCAGTTGGGAGAGCATTAGACTGAAGATCTAAAGGTCCCTGGTTTGATCCCGGGTTTTGGTATTTTGTTTCATCGCGCCCTTTGTTCCTCTCTCCAGCGCACCCTGCCTAAAGTGACGCTCCCTTTCTCAGCCCGAAACGCAAGCGAGACACCAGCAACGGTCCTTGCAGGTTTCCGTAGTGTAGCGGCTATCACGTTCGCCTACCACGCGAAAGGTCCCCGGTTCGAGACCGGGTGGAAGCAGCCTCGTTTTGCACGCTCCTGTACTTCACAGAGGTCTTGAACGACCGGTCATTTGTTCCCAATGTATTTCCGGTGCCTTTGTGCACTCTTGTACCAAACGCACGTTCCTTCTATACGTGGAGCCGATCATTTGCAATTGGGCTGTGCCGACAGACCAGGACGAGCTCCGTCGGCTCAAAAGCAGCGCAGGACCTGCAAGAACAACAGAAAGATTAGCATCCAACGGGGGCCTCTTAGTGAGCCCAAGATCTCATCAAGAATCGGCTCCAGCAACAGGGCTGGGCGCATTGTTCCATTCTCCGACCACTCTCGCAGTAAACAAGTCCCTCCTGGTCTCTGCTTGAAATGCACTTTCCTGCGTTTGCTTTGTTGTAACTGGCTTCCCCTGCATGGGCGAATGTGAAGAAGATCCTTAGTAAGTCATTGAAGAAAACCAAGAAGAGGTCGCAGTGGCCTCTGTCGTTCATCAACGATCCAGTCAGGCAGTACTCCTCCTATTCTGCCAGTATGCGGATTCGAACCGGGGTTGTTGCGGTGCATTTCAACTGAGCCCTAGTATACATCAACCCTTCGACACTCTGAGTGCCAACTCTCTTGTGTGTTTTCTCCATCAAGCAGGTCATGAAGGCAGCAATTACAGTTTGCTTACATGACGCATGCACAACATGGCTGTATGCTCCCATATGGTCTAGCGGTTACGATACCTGATCTTCACCCAGGTGGCCTGGTTTCAGCTCCTTGTATGAGAACATGTCAGTTTTGCCTCCTGCTTTCCAAAGATCAGCACCATGTTTTACGCCTCCCCCGAATATCGAAGCTGCCTCTAAATCTGCAAATGAAGATGAGTCGATAAACCACTTGTTTTTCGTATAACTATACATATATTCATTTATTACTGATTTCATTCATTGAGCAAGGATACAATAGAGGTACAGCCATTCACTGTTTGACATGTCTGCACTGGTACAGAACCTAGCAATCAGAAAACGGGTGAAACTGTCTTGAGAATTAGCATACAGTACCGAGGCCCCCATGACCAAATAAAGGCTAACCTCGATAATCAGCCTAAATAATGCAGACAACAGCAAAACGACTGACTTTGAAAAGGGAATGAATGTCCGGAAGGAGTAGTGTAACCAGCTTGAAATGCTTCTACGGACCTCTAACTAAAAGAAACCGGGAACCAGCAGTGGCATCGACTCCTTTCAAACTGGGATCCTATCGCAGCTCGTGGTGTCCTAACTCTCCCGTATCTGATATTGGACCAAGCACATCAGGAGAGAGCGCGAACGCAGTCCCCCACTACCAGAAATTATGCAGTCGCGATTCCCACATTTGGGGAATTCGCAGGGGTCAGCACAGCCGGAGTGCAATGGCCGAGCCTCGCCCTGGGTGAATCGATTTTTTAAGAACTTTATTTTCTTTTCACAAAAAAATACAGGACATCACAAATTAGAAAGCTTTACATTAATATACATACTTAAAACAGTATATATAATCACATCTCATTACATTTTGACACGGTACCAGTTATATAGCAACAATTTATTTTTTTCTAGTGCAAATCACATTCTTTACTTAAACATGATAATGTTTTTCACAGTTTCTTGAGATATTGACCTATGCTCTCAATTTCCCACAGATTTTCTGCTTCCTCCCTCCCTCCACAGATCTCTGAGGTAATAGTTCTCTCGGGTGATGAACAGGGCCAGGCTACCTGCTGCCTTGACTGGGACCTCGATGCCTTTGAACAGCCCCATGTTCCTCACTCTCCACAGGGCGTCTTTCCCACTGTTCACCACGGCCCAGATCCTGTCAAACACGTCAGGAGGAAGTTTGACAGGAGAGATGCCGTTGTAGCGGCAATGCTTGTTAATAAGACAGAATTAGGCGGTGGTATTCTGTCCTAAATGAGGCCCCATCTCACCCTCCATCTTTGTGGTGCAGCCACAGAGAAAGTATTCATGCAGGTTGATTTAAGATGTTTTCTTTTGATAATGGACAGCTCCCAGATGGGGATGCACTTAGCTTAGCCTGGCTATCATGATCAATGGTCATCCATTGGTGCCTCTCGGTCTAGGGAGTGCCGAATGGACATCTGGACTGCATTCCTAAGTGTCAAGAGTAAGTGACTCATATCTCACCTTGACCAACCAATCAGGGACTGGCAGGGCGTGGTAATACCACGTGGGTCTCTAATGCCCGCCAAACTCTCAACCAATCAGCACACATCTGTGTCTTGGTCAAAAAGGGAGTGCAAGCTCAGATCGGGGCTCTCCTTGGCCATTTTCGCGCATCCTCAGAGATAATCACGTGACAACTGCTGTTGTCTGCAAAGGGACTTGGACTTTGTTCTAAGCGCGAGGCCGAGGATCCCATACGTACTCAGAATTCTACCAACGTGAATGATCCGCTTGATCAACGGCAGCCTACAGTTGGACCCTCATCGACAACCTGAATAGCTTATTCAGAAGCAGCGCTGGACCAGGAACGAACCAGCTTCTTCCCAGGCAAAAGAGTGACTTGTGAGGAATCGCGGTCACACTCTGTGCATAGAGACTTTCTACTAGCCAGCTGGACTGCTGGTAGATCTCCTCGGAGCAACGACTGCCTTGCGCGCCGCAGTCAGATTCCTCCGCCCGTCCTACTCCGAGCTGTACCTCAACTGGTTGGCCGGTAGCCAGAGGACGCCGGGACAACGCCCATTGGACAACCGCTGGAACAGAGGCTGCAACAGAGCCTGTCAGCTGGTTTGGTGTTCATGCCGGGAGATTCCAAATCCATACACAGTGGATAAGTAAACCCCATGTTCTACATTGTGTCTCGAGAATTCAATTGTACCTCAACACAAGTTGTTATCAATTTAATTCATGAGTAATGTATTTACTTCCGAGTTTAGAGTAACAGTGGGTAATAACACTGATTAGCGATTTGGTAACCGAACGATATATATTGACATATATTCTCTGTTGTGTATCTCTTTGTGTTGGCATCTCTTCGAGATTATATACCTTGTATATTGATAACCCTCACAGTAAGGTCTGCCGCTCGTATCAAGGCAGACTAGTATATGTTTGGTGCACAATTTATCTGAATAAATGTATCTCGTGTATTGAACCCGTGTGTGTGCGTTGTTATTTGTTCTGACGATTGATTTTCTAAAAGCCACAACGAACAACCTCGTGATTACTGCTACAATTAATAATTGTCTCAGTAAACCCATCAAACCTCTACAACCACGATACACCACCATAAACTATATTAATTTAGGAACATAAACATATAGTGTAAACTGTATATGGCTGGTATTGGTAGCATTTTAAGCATCAAAGTCTTACATGTAGTAAGATTTTACCACGTTTCAGAAACGTTTTTACATGCTCCTTCTGACCATCTTAACTTTATATACTTTGGGAAAAGTCATAAGATATTAACATTTTCTGTGAATGTGCTCGTTATCGGAGTAAACAAAAGCATACTTTTAGAATTTGATTAATAGGGAATATAATATGGAATCACGTACCTAAAGAAATTAATAACGATATAATTATTTTTATGTACTGTAGCTCAAATAGTAGTATAATACACTTTCTATGGATACATGTGCTTCTACGCAACGCAGAAGCACATCCACAAGTAACATTACCTAGCTAAGAGAAGACATTGGCTAGCCATTATGATAAATACAGTGGAAAAAAGCAATTGGGAAAATAAGACCTGCTGATCTGTTATACATACCAGGAAGAGAACAGAATATGATTTTTTTCTGTTCGAAACGTGTGTTGTCTTTATGAAATTCATGTATTTTAAACGTTTAATTAAGAAGAAAAAAACTTACAGAAAGATACTAAGCTGATCACGAGATAGAAAGATCACCCGTTTTTCGTGCATAAAAAGTGGCTATTAACTGGGTGAACTGTTATTAACTGGAGTCAACTGGGTGAAAACACATAATATGAACATGAAACAAAACAAAAAATAAAAATAAGATACAATCTACAGACATTAAAACCGGTGTCATGGAAATATAACTATCAAGGAAGCCACAAGAGAGAGTTCTCACCTGAGTAAGGTCTTTATTTCAATATGGGGAGCAACCAGAGACTCAATTTGTTACAGGCAGTACAGGGTTTTCATAAGACGTTGCGCTGTAAAAAAGCTCAGCGCTTTGTCCCTTCTAAAACTTCCACTTTCTCTAAAAGAAAACAGATTACATCAAAAAGCGACAGAAGAAGCACGAGATATGTTATTCAAAGCTTATCAGTTACTTTCAGCTAATTCTAACGACCCAGACAGCATATATTGTTTTGGTACATTGTTTTCTAAAGTAACCTAAACAGTGTACTTTGTTGACGCACTGTTTTCTAAAATTCTGCACGTACTGTAGCACAGCAATTACATCCTTGAAATATATGATCTAAAAGCCCCAATATATTTCTTTGCAAAGCTCTCTACATTTAAAGAATCAATTTACTTATTAGATTTCCACTTAAAGACTTGTTCGGCTGGCGTTCGGGGAGTCGCGTTTTTCAGAATTGTATTGAGATCGTTTTCCACAGAGCTCAGATGTCAAAGCACAGCAGCAGCTCTCCACAGCGATCCCCTATAGCGCCCTTTCTCCCGCAGCTCCGTCCTCATTGGAAGGAAGCAAGAGTGAAAGGCTGAAGTGAAATAGAGCGGGGACGAAGGCAGTGAAGAGAGAGAACGTGGGAAGAAGAGAAAAACGCAAAGGAAAAAAAGCAGCGTCGTAAAAGAGGTGACGGAGCTGTCCTCTCAATAAGAAGGGTGCCAGCGAGCCTTGCTCTCGCTTACGGCCACACCCCCTTGAACACGCCTGATCTCGTCTGATCTCGGAAGCTAAACAGGGATGGGCCTGGTTAGTACTTGGATGGGAGACAGCCTGGAAATACCAGGTGCTGTAAGCTTTAAAGCGCAGGAGGCGCCCTATCCCTGCTCGCTCGCTCATTCCCCTGTTCACACATGCAGTGCGGCTTGTCCGTCTGTTTATTTGTCAGCTTTGGCGAGACACGGGTGCTTGTGTATTAGCGTGAGCGTTTTTTATTCTGATCATGAACAGTTTTACAAGTCCGCAAAGGATCAAGGAAAGGTTTATCGCCAGCTGAAAAGAGACACAGCGCTTCGGCTGTGGAGACTTTATTAATAAGGCCCCTCAGTAGTTGAGATCTCTGTTATACCCATCTAGAAACATGCAATCAGCATGTTATTGCTGAAGCAATAGTCACAACATTATTCCACACCTGGGTGAGAAGCGGGTTATGATGACAGTCATGCTTTCTACACCTTATACTGAGCTCAGAAATGGACCAAGCGGACATCTCACGAGCAGATCCCTCCGCGTATAAGAAAGGCAACTTGTCTCAGCAAAAATACCACGGATTCACATCCAAAATATGATAAAAAGGCAAAAACCCCACACTTGGAATGCAAACGTACCCTAAAAAGGAAACACGGTTTTAAAACCAACTTGATTTTCCCCTGGAGAAACGTTTTTATGGACACACATCGCATCTATTACACATGTAGAACTAAATATAAAGATAAAACTTAATATAAGAAGTCATGACATATCACACATGATGAAGTCTGGTCCAGAATAAACAGTTTACACTGACCCACCTTTATTTACCCTGGTCACTCACTTCTATTAACTGTTTAACTGGGTAACAAATTAATATTTCAATTTGGGATCTACACCTGGGAGCCCTGAAATGTTGGCCAGAGGGGAGAAGCTGATATTCAGACGTGTGAATATATTTAAAAAAAGGATCTGATGTTGTTTTTCACCTGTCTAATCAAAGCTTGTTCAAAAATTATCTGATTATAGGACACACGAGTTTATAATCATACTCATTCCACTTTTTAACCCCGTATATATGCACAATATGAAACGTATATACACTAAATCTCACGTGTGACTCCCATAATATACATTTCTTTACGAAAATTAGGAACACTTACTACAATTATCAACCCCCCATGACGAGGCAATATTTCATACCTTTGTTTCTTTGTGGGTTCAAAGTTCTGTCCTGTCGTTTCACACGTAATGTTTTGGTAGTTATCTCAATTTTCCTTTGCAATTATCTCCAAGATCATCATCAACTTTTTGTAAAACGCTATGCACAACTGATATTTAAAGAAAGTCCTGTACCAAAACGTCTTCGTAGGGAAAGACAACTTTTTTTCCCTTACGTTAGTCGCTACACGGTTACTCAGAAAATCCATTAACCGCCTTTAAAAAAAAGTTTCGTTTTTTATTGTGGTTCACTGACATTTCTGTCACAATTCTGAGGGACCTCAAATAAAATTCACTTGCCGGTATAAAGACGCCGGCGAGGATAAGACAGGTATCGAGCCACCTGCGTATCTAGCGGACGTTTAAAATAAAAAAAAATGGCGTGTAATGTTGCGAAGGGCTACTGTTTTTTTTTATAGTTTGTCGATTGTAAGGGACGTGGGCCGCGATAGAAATACTGGACGGGGTGGGAAAAGGTTTATTGATGGTTTATTGTACCGCAACGGTCACAATTGACTCACCAGCAAAGATGACGCCGAGGCCACATCGACTCCCTCCCGCCCTGCCGGACATAGACGTCATAAACCCTTCCGAGGCGCAGGAATTATAGATCACTGTAGTTTCTTCTGGACCCGGGTTAGGGACAGTGTGCCCTCCGTGAGAGTCTTCTGAGGAAGCCAGTGTCTCATGGGTGTCCAGGCTTGGTACCATCTGTCCATCACAGGACACACAGACACACACACTCACACACCCTGGACAGGACACCAGTCCATCACAGGACACACACACACTCACTCACACACCCTGGACAGGACACCAGTCCATCACAGGACATACACACACCCTAGATAGGACACCAGTCCATCACAGGACACACACACACTCACACACCCTGGACAGGACACCAGTCACTCACAGGACACACACACACACTCACACACCCTGAACAGGACACCAGTCCTTCACAGGACACACACACACAACCTGGATAGGACACCAGTCCCTCACAGGACACTCAGACACACACACTCACTCACACCCTGGACAGGAACCAGTCCATCACATGACAAACACACACTCACTCACACACCCTGGACAGGACAGCACTCCATCACAGGACACACACACACCAGGGCCAGTTTTCCCAGAAGCCAATTAGCCCAAAAGCCTGTCTTTGGACCCGGAGAACACAGGGAGAACATGCAGACTCCACACAGACAGTCCCCCCCCCCCCCCGGGTCCAGACCCGAGCCCGGAGCCCCCCCGCGCTGAACCCCTCCGTACAGACGGCCGCACACAGCTCCGTTGTTCCCGATTCCCGAGGTGATCTGTTAAAAGAAGCCGGTGTGTTGCCTCCAGGTGACATTTCCTACTGGAGTCAGGACAGGAGGCTCTTCTGTACACAGAAGGGGGTGGGGGTGGGGAACAAGCCGCCCAGCCCTGTGGTTGAAGCCGATACCCCGGCTTCTCTCCAAACACAGCTGGGTGAGCTCCTCCAGTCAGTACAGGGGGCTCTACTGTACACAGAGGGTGGCGGGGGTGTGGAACAACTCCTTTGTTCGGGGCCTTGGGGCATTCTTGTTGTGAAAGGCGCTATATAAAAAACTGAATTGAAATTGAATCTTACAGGTTTGGGTTTTTCGGAGATCTTGTCAGAGATCTTGTCTGACGTGCCATTTCAAAAACGTAACAACACTCCTCACATCCGAGGGCCGCCTGTCTGTGACATAACGTATGCTTACACAACCATGACGGTTTCATCATGGACAGCACGAAAGCCCGAAAAGTGGTTGACGTTTTAATTTGGCAACGCCACGATGGATCCCAGTTTTTTTTTTTTTATTTTGGGGGCCAAAGAGGACAAAAAAGGAAACGTCCGGAGTCGATGGTCATCTCTGCGGTTGTTCTGATGTTCTGAAAAAACAAAACAAAAAAAAAACGGCTCGCTTGCCCGGTCGTGTAGTGTTTCCACACCCCACGCAAATCAACTTCTCTTCGCCCCCGGGGGCTCGTCGCCCGCCGCACCCCTCTCACGTGATAGGGGCTTCCCCCGGCTGTGACGTACTTACCCTACCCCCTTTTCCGCCAACGTCATACCGAAGGTCGCGCTTCGGGCCGCGGCGATGTTGATGGACTGTCTTGTAGCGTGAGAAGGGTTTAAATTTCGACTTAAGGAGTTGGCCATCGTTATATTTCGCGAGGTATCATACGGGGGGAAAAAGAACATTTATATTTATCAACCTACTAGTAATACTGGGTGGATGTCACGTTTCCCAAAGTTCAGTGCCTCTCTCTAATAAAGTAGAAACGCGACATTAAACTCCGTTCGAAACGGGAGAAATCACCAGGACACGATACAACGTCTGGAAAAGAAAAAAAGAACTCCTATTCCCATTTGTAATGACCCCGTCGTGTTTTTCCCGGTGTGCGCTTATCTTTCGGAGACCGTTTCTCTCTGGTGTTGTTTTGCTGTTGGAATAAATGCCGAGGTGACCCTTCTGTGTGGAGTCTGCGTGTTCTCTACAGCGGGTCGTTTCCTCCACCGCAGGGGCTGGTCGAACCGGGGTCTCCCAATCGTCACAGAAGTGTGTGTCGTTTTGGGTGGTGGTGGGGGGGTGCATCGGGGATACTGCGCCCCAAGGGGGTGACCTCTCACCTTACTCTGGACGAAGGGAGAAGACCTGTACCTTCACGAGTCCGGGTTGTGAAAACTTCTTCTGGCAGTTCAAAACGTTTCGAAGGGACTACAGCGCTACCCTGTTTTCCATTTGTATCGTGTATTATTATACAGTCATAAGTATCTGTACTGATCACAGAGTCCCCCTCTCACTGCCAGGACTGAAGCCCAGTGCAGCACGAATAATAATAATAATTAATAAGTCTGGACTCTCCACTCAGAGCTCCTCCCAGGTCAGGGGGATCCCCTCCAGCCCCCCCAGTGTGCAGCCCCTACCTGGATGATGCTCCAGTCCGCTCAGCACACAGCAGCTCTCAGTGGGGAGGAGAGCAGAGGGATGGAGCCAGTTCAGAGAGGGGGGTGATACGGAGGCCATGATGGGTCAAGACCAGGGGGGGAATCAGGCCAGGACACTGGGATTACACCCCTACTCTTCTCCAGAAACACCCCGGGATTGTTAACGAGCACAGAGAGTCAGGACCTCGGTTTTACGTCTCATCCTAAGGACGGCGCCTGTTTACAGTCCAGTGTCCCCCGTCACTATACTGGGGCATCAGGACCCACACAGACTGCAGGGTGAGAGCGCCCCCTGCTGGCCCCACTCACACCTCTCCCAGCAGCAACCTTAGGGGGGGGGGGGGAGGAAAAAAACAAAAGCTAAACAGATTTTTTTAAAAAAAATGTTTATTGATGCTTAACAAAAGGTCATCAGTCCAGTCTGGGGCCCCTCAGCTTCAGTCCAGTCTGGGGCCCCTCAGCATCGGTCCAGCACAGACTGGGGTCCCTCAGCTTCGGTCCAGTCTGGGGTCCCTCAGCTTCGGTCCAGCACAGACTGGGGTCCCTCAGCTTCGGTCCAGTCTGGTGTCTCTCAGCTCCGGTCCAGTCCAGTCTGGTGTCCCTAGGCTGCAGTCCAGTTGTCTGGTGTCCCTCAGCTCCGGTCCAGTCCAATTCAGTCCAGTCCAGTCCAGTCCAGATCTTAGCAGGCACAGAACCAGGAAAGGAACCTGGAAAGAATATTGTTATTGCAGGTGTGAGGGACACAGACACAGACGTCACCATGACATCAAACAGCAAGAGGAGACTCCTCCTTGAATCACAGACAAGACCGGGCGGCGCCCCCCTGTCTGCTCACCTGCACCTCCTCTTCCTCTTCTTGTCCTTCCCGGCAGCCTGCTCCTCCTCTCCCTCGCTCTTCCTCTCCTGACCCACGGTCTCCGCCGCCTCCATCGGCTCGTCCTGATCATCTGTCTCCACCGACACGCAGCTCAGGGAGTTTAAAAAGACGCACCAGCGCTTCTGAAGCAGAGACAGGAGAGTCATGTTAAGAGTCGGACTGGACACTCCAGGACATGAACACTGCACTGAGAGAGAGAGGGGTTCATACAGACACACTGACTGGACACTGGACAGGAGTAAAGAGAGGATCAGAGCATTACCCACCTTCTTTTTCTTCTGTCTCACAGGAGGTGGTGATTGGACCTCCTCCAGCTGGAGTCCGAGGAGGGAGAGAGGGGGCAGGAGAGGGACAGCACAGGGAGAGAAAGAGAGAGACAGGTGAGTCAAGTGTCCCAAGAGTACAGAGACTCTGCTGAGATCACACTCGCAGTGAGTGACACCGACACTAACCAGCCTCAGGACAGCACTGCTAGAGCACCACAACCCAGACTCAACCACATCACAGCACAGATCAAACAGCAATATCTCACACATTGGGACACACACACACAAACACAACATAAACTGGAATGCTACAGAACCTTAGACAATACACACTAGCTGAATATTTGACCAAAATAAAAAATAACAAACAGAAACAGACCCTGACGAAGTACAGGCTCAGTGACCACAACTTGGCCATAGAAACTGGGCGACACAGGCAGACCTGGCTGCCCAGAGAGGACAGGCTGTGCTCCCACTGCCAGCGGGGAGAAATAGAGACAGAGGTGCACTTCCTACTGCACTGTGACAGATACTCTGGGATTAGAGAAACATTCTTCCCGAAATTCAGAAATCTAATCCCAGAGTTCCCACACCTGCCAGAATCACAACGGGTCCCAATCCTACTGGGAGAGGGAGGAGGGAACTCAGTTGATCTGGCAGCCCAGTATGTGATCTCCTGTCACAGCCTGAGGAACAGTGAGTCTGTCTCCCAATAATGCTCCAGCCGCCTACAGTATATGTCAATATTTTATAATATGTCTTTGTTGTAAATGTCTGTAACATGTCTGCTTTACGCAGAGAGTGGCGGGGGTTGGATGTCAAGGCCTGACGATACCGCATTACGCAGAGAGTGGAGGGGTGGGATGTCAGGGCCTGACGACACTGCTTTATGCAGAGAATGGAGGGGTGGGTATCAGGGCCATACGACACTTCTTTATTCAGAGAGTGGAGGGGGTGGGATGTCAGGGCTAGATGACACTGCTTTACACAGAGAGTGGAGAGGTGGGTGTCAAGGCTATACGACAGTGCTTTCCGCAGAGAGTGGTGGGGGTGTGATGTCAGGGCCATAGGACAGTGCTTTACACAGAGAGTGGCGGGGCTAGGATGTCAGGGCCATATGACACTGCTTTACACAGAGAGTGGTGGGGGTGGGATGTCAGGGCTTGACGACACTGCTTTATGCAGAGAGTGGAGGGGTGGGATGTTAGGGCTATACGACAGTGCTTTCGGCAGAGAGTGGTGGGGGTGTGATGTCAGGGCCATACGACACTTCTTTACGCAGGGAGTGGCAGGGGTGGGATGTCAGGGCCTGACGATACTACTTTACACAGTTAGTGGTGGGGATGGGATGTCAGGGCCATACGACACTTCTTTACGCAGAGAGTGGCAGGGCCTGACGACACTGCTTTATGCAAAAAATGGAGGGGTGGGTGTCAGGGCTATATGACAGTGCTTTCCGCAGAGAGTGGTGGGGGTGTGATGTCAGGGCCATACAGCAGTGCTTTACACAGAGAGTGGTGGGGGAGTGATGTCAGGGCCATACGACAGTGCTTTACACAGAGAGTGGCAGGGGAGGGATGTCAGGGCTTGACAACACTGCTTTATGTAGAGAGTGGAGGGGAGGGTTTCAGGGCCATAAAACACTGCTTTATGCAGAGAGTGGAGGGATTGGTGTCAGGGCCATATGACACTACTTTACACAGAGAGTGGTGGGAGTGGGATGTCAGGCCCTGACGATACTACTTTACGTAGACAGTGGCAGGGGTGGGATGTCAGGGCCTGACGACACTGCTTTATTCAAAGAGTGGAGGGGTGGGTGTCAGGGCTATACGACAGTGCTTAATGCAGAGAGTGGAGGGTTGGGTGTCAGGGCTATACGACAGTGCTTTCCGCAGAGAGTGGTGGGGGTGTGATGTCAGAGCCATACGACACTTCTTTACGCAGGGAGTGGCAGGGGTGGGATGTCAGGGCCTGACGATACTTATTTACGCAGAGAGTGGCAGGGGTGGGATGTCAGGGCCTGAAGATACTGCTTTTCTCAGAGAGCGGAGGAGGTGGGATACGACCTCTCAGTGGGGCCAGCAGGGGGCACTCACCCTGCGGTCTGTGTGGGTCTTAATGCCCCAGTGTAGAGACGGGGGACACGATCTGGCCCACCAGCAACGAGCAGGTTACCAGATCTAGACAAAGGGAGCAACTCTTAGTCGTATGAGCTTAGTCACACATTGCAGCGATTAAAAAAACAAAACAAACATATTATGTCTGTTACTAACTTTCCTACATTGAAAGTCACTTTCCCGGGTGATTTTCTAGCATGACTGGGGCTCTTCATTTCTCCTCGGTGTCTCATCGCGGGCGGATTTGAAACAGACCACAGAAGGTGGTCACACACTATATTATTATTTAGAGACAGGCTCACTGTCTGTATCTCAGGCTGGGACAGTAAATCACACTGTATTATTATTATTAATATTATTGAGAGTCTGGCTCACTGTTCCCCAGGCTGGGACAGGAGATCACATACTGTATTATTATTGATTGACAGGCTCACTGTTCCTCAGGCTGGGACAGGAGATCACACACTGTATTATTATTGAGAGACAGGCTCACTGTCTGTTCCTCAGGCTGGGACAGAGGATCCCACACTGTATTATTATTATTGAGAGACAGGCTTACTCTCTGTTCCTCAAGCTGAGACAGGACATCACATACTATATTATTATTGATTGACAGGCTCACTGTTCCTCAGGCTGGGACAGGAGATCACACACTGTATTATTATTATTGAGAGACAGGCTCACTGTCTGTTCCTCAGGCTGGGACAGAGGATCACACACTGTATTATTATTATTTAGAGAGAGGCTCACTGTCTGTTCCTCAGAGTTGGACAGGAGATCCCACACTGAATTATTATTATTGAGAGACAGGCTCACTGTCTGTTCCTCAGGCTGGGACAGAGGATCACACACTGTATTATTATTATAGAGAGACAGGCTCACTGTATGTTCCCCAGGCTGGGTCAGGAGATTACACACTGTATTATTATTATTGAGAGACAGGCTCACTGTCTGTTCCCCAGGCTGGGACAGGAGATAACACTGTATTATTATTGAGAGACAAACTCACTGTCTGTTCCTCAGGCTGGGACAGTAGGTCACACTGTATTATTATTATTATTGAGAGTCTGGCTCACTGTTCCCCAGGCTGGGACAGGAGATCCCACACTGTATTATTATTATTTAGAGACAGACTCACTGTTTGTTCCTCAGGCTGGGACAGGAGATCACACACTGTATTATTATTATTGAGAGAGAGGCTTACTCTCTGTTCCTCAGGGGGAGACAGGACATCACATACTGTATTATTATTGATTGACAGGCTCATTGTTCCTCAGGCTGGGACAGGAGATCAGACACTGTATTATTATTATTATAGTGAGACAGGCTCACTGTATATTCCCCAGGCTGGGACAGGAGGTCATATATTATATTATTATTATAGAGAGACAGGCTCACTGTATGTTCCACAAGCTGAGACAGGAATTCACACTGTATTATTATTATTGAGAGACAGACTCGCTATCTTTTCCTCAGTCTGGGACAGTTGGTCACATACTGTATTATTATTATTGAGAGACAGTCTCACTGTTCCTCATGCTGGGACAGTAGATCACACTGTATTATTATTACTGAGAGTCTGGCTCACTGTTCCCCTGGCTGGGACAGGAGATCACACACTGTATTATTATTATTGAGAGACAGGCTTACTCTCTGTTCCACAGGCTGAGACAGGACATCACATATTGTATTATTATTATTGATTGACAGGCTCACTGTTCCTCAGGCTGGGACAGGAGATAACACACTGTATTATTATTATTGAGAGACGGGCTCACTGTCTGTTCCTCTGGCTGGGACAGAGGATCACACACTGTATTATTTTTATTGAGAGACAGGCTCACTCTCTGTTCCTCAGGCTGGGACAGGAGATCACACACTGTATTATTATTATTGACAGATAGGCTGACTGTCTGTTCCTCAGAATGGGACAGGAGATCACGCATTGTATTACTATTATTGACAGATAGGCTCACTGTGTCTTCGCTTGGGCTTGAACAGGAGATCACACACTGGATTATTATTATTGAGAGACAGGCTCACTGTCTTTTCCTCAGGCTGGGACAGGAGGACATACACTGTATTATTATTATTGAGAGACAGTCTCACTGTCTGTTCCTCAGGCTGGAGCAGGAGATCACATACTGTAATATTATTATTGATTGACAGGCACACTGTTCCTCAGGCTGGGACAGGAGATTGCACCCTGTATTATTATTATTGACAGATAGGCACACTGTGTCGTCGTTTGGGCTGGGACAGGAGATCACACACTGTATTATTATTACTGAGAGAGAGGCTCACTGTCTGTTCCTCATGCTGGGACAAGAGATCACACACTGTATTATTATTATTGAGAGACAGGCTCACTGTCTGTTCCTCAGGCTGGGACAGGAGATCACACACTGTATTATTAGTATTGAGAGACAGGCTCTCTGTCTGTTCCTCAGGCTGGGACAAGAGATCACACACTGTATTATTATTATTGTGAAACAGGCTCACGGTTTTTTTTCCCGGGCTGGGAGAGAAGATCACACTGTATTATTATTATTATTAAGAGTCTGGCTCACTGTTCCCCAGGCTGGGACAGGAGATCCCACACTATATTATTATTATTGAGAGACATGCTCACTGTTTGTTCCTCAGACTGGGACAGGACATCCCACACTGTATTACTATTATTGACAGATAGGCTCACTGTGTCTTCGCTTGGGCTTGAACAGGAGATCACACACTGGACGCGGAGCCGATCATTTGCAATTGGGCTGTGTCGACAGACCAGGACGAGCTCTGTCGGCTCAAAAGCAGCGCAGGACCTGCAAGAACAACAGAAAGCTTAGCATCCAGCGGGGGCTTCTTAGTGAGCCCAAGATCTCATCAAGAATCGGCTCCAGCAACAGGGCTGGGCGCATTGTTCCATTCTCCGACCACTCTCGGTGTAAACAAGTCCCTCCTGGTCTCTGCTTGAATTGCACTTTCCTGCGTTTGCTTTGGTGTAACTGGCTTCCCCTGCATGGGCGAATGTGTAGAAGATCCTTAGTAAGTCATTGAAGAAAACCGAGAAGAGGTCGGAGTGGCCTCTGTCCTTCATCAACAATCCAGTCAGGCAGTACTCCTCTGTAAAGCGCCGTTCGTTCACATCGATTGGCTTTTTTTTGCCTTCATTCGTACAAGTAGTAAAAGCAGACGCCCTTATTCTGCCGTGACTCGGTTGCGGCTACAACGCAAAGTACTGACCACTATACGATCACGGCGAGTTACCGAGACACACGTGGCAGGGCGGAAAAGGCTGTGCTCTCTTCGTGTGACATAATTCGGAAAAGTCCTGACGTTGCATTTCAACTGAGCCCCAGTATACATCGACCCTTCGACACTCTGAGTGACAACTCTCTTGCGTGTTTTCTCATATTTATGTAGTTTGCTTGGATGATGCCCGGAACAGCGGGGTTGTGTGCTCCCATATGGTCTAGCGGTTAGGATTCCTGGTTTTCACCCAGGCGGCCCGGGTTCGACTCCCGGTATGGGAACGTGTCCGTTTTGCCTCCTGCTTTCCAAAAGATCAGCACCGTGTACGAAAGAGCCGCATTAAAACTACTCGAACGTGCAAAAAGTGCGAGAAGAGGGGGCGCTTGTTTCCAACCGAAACTTCTCGCGTGTGAGACGAGCTGATCATCGCTGTGGGAGGGTTACTCTGGTAGACAGGGCTGACCTTCGGCAATAGGATTTATACTCTCCAAGATGATATTTGCACTTTCTGGAGAGGCGATTTTCTCCACTTCAGTAGCCCGATTTCTTCGATTGCGTGGAGAGGGCTGTAGAATGTGGCGCCGCCTTTCCTGCTCCGTCCATGACAGGCGTGCTGGTCTCTGGAGAGAGAGCACGGTCCATCAGCGCACTCCAATAAAGGCACTGGAAGCAGCTGAATCGCATTGGCGAAGCTCAGCGCTGGGCCGCTGGGCAGGGTTTACCACCGTTTCCGTAGTGTAGTGGTTATCACGTTCGCCTCCCACGCGAAAAGTCCCCTGTTCGAAACCAGGCGGAAAAACAACAGACTTCTTTTGTCGCCACGCTGTGATCGAACAGACCCACTCACCTCTTAGTGTGGCGGGATCTGCACAGTGCAGGTCGCAGCGCATCCTGCTTTCACTTCAATGCGCGTCCTGATGTACCCCGGTCTCCCGCGTGACAGGTGGGGACAGGTGACAGGTCCTATACTAACGAGGAAGACATCGCTCTCTCCGACCCCCGGCATCGTGTCCCGACCCACCGTGCTGGAAGCCGACGCGTGCTGTGATTCCTTTACGGAGCAGAAATGACAACCGAGGAGCCGAGAGATCATTTCAGCATTTCGCGTCTGAACGGAAAACACAAACGACCAACTCGGAATGACTTGCCTTTGACGCTTTTCAAAGCGTTCTTTGTGCACGATGACTGCGCCGCCTAGCAGATACAAATGGGTTGTACAACTTTGAACTAGCAAATGGAAGAGGGCTGAAGTAAGAGACAAGATGTAAAAAGGGTTAACTTAAGTCAGTTCTGCCTGAAAATTAGACTTCTAAGCAACAGGGGTTTATGGCAGGAAAGGGGGTTAACTGATAAGGATTCCAGATGCGAGGGGGCATAATCTTAAACTGACCATTTGGCCAGGGTCTCTTAACTGGCCAAATACTATGACCCCCCCCCTTACCATAACACCGAATGATGTCTGAAGCAGCAAGGAAGGACTATATAACCTGAAAGTTTGTACCGGCACATCGAAGAATACTTCGGTTTTGTTGTTTCTTGCGGGAAAAAAGTCCCGACTCTCTCTGATCGATTGGGAAATCTCTGCTCCCTGCGAGAATCGCCTGAGATGACGGAGTAAACGTGAGTTCCTGAATTCCTCTGGCCCGGGGAAGACACCGGTGTATGTAATGGGTGGTTTGCTGTAAGCCCAGAATTTGGTCTGGCAGGCGGTCCGCGGTATTGTGTACAGGCGTTCGAAGCTGGTGTAGGCATCCCACACTGACAGATGAAGAAACTGAGTCTCTTTAGTCTGAAGGGAGTGTCTCACACTGACAGGCCGGAGGAACTGAGTCTCTTTAGTCTGAAGGGAGTGTCTCACACTGACAGGCCGGAGGAACTGAGTCTCTTTAGTCTGAAGGGAGTGTCTCACACTGACAGATTGAAGAAACTGAGTCTCTTTAGTCTGAAGGGAGTGAACCCAGGTGCCCTGTGCTGAGCCAGGATCAGGGTGGAGTGGCGATTGCCATGATCTGGCGAGCACAAAGCTTCATCAGCTGCCCTTTGCCACAGGAGGTAAGAGGATGTCCAGTGATGACGGGCTTCCCTGTCCGTCGTGGCAGTGAACAGGTCCTGGTTACAGGATCTCTAAAAAAGGAAATAAAGACTGAAATCAGATCCGACCCACCATGCTGCCATGGCGACGGTGCACTGCCCAGTGAAAGTGGCAGCCTGTCCCTGGACTGTGGGTGGAAACTGGAGCACCTGGAGGAAACCCCCACAGACCAGGGAGAGAACATGCAAACTCCACACAGACAGCACCCACAGCCCAGGTCCAGCACTGTGAAGCATGCCCGACGATGCGGAAGGGCTTTTACAAATGAGTGTGTAACTCACACTGGTGCCCAGGATGGCCTGCTACCGGATCGCAACCTAATTTTCTTAATGCAGTTTGTTCGAAGCGGTTCGCAGGAGCTGGAGGTGAGGACTGAGCTGGGGTCCAGTGTGCGAGAGTGACTGCTGATGTCGTGTGTGTGTGTGTGTGTGTGTGTGTGTGTGTGTGTGTGTGTGTGTGTGTGTCTGGATCATTGTGAGCGCCGTCAGGTTTGTGTATTTGTTTAAACAAGAGGACATGTCTGTGCGGGTCTGACTCTGTGTGAGGGTGCAGCTCTAACTGTGCGCGCGCGGGCCTGTCTATCTCTCTACAATGCATGAGGGGCTAAATCTGCCTCCGAGAACCCGACTTTTCAGAAGAAAAATCTATGAAAAGGCACGGCCTGGCCCTCTTCTCTTGCTCCCGACGTATAACACACTGGGGGATGAAGCTGGTGTCTTCAGCTGTAACCCTAGCTATTTATGCAAACAGCTCTTTTATGAAAAGCAGCTCTAGGCCTAGACAAGAGGAACAGATAAAACAAATCTTGGATTTATGGCTTATTCAAAGCAGACTGAGCGCTGCTATACTGTATGTAGGAGCCAGAGATGAAGAATGAGCTATTTAAGGAAATCAGGAGTGTGAGAGAGGGAGTGTGTGTTTTTCCTCCCAATAGAGAAGGCTTGTGGTTCTTTATGCTTTTCTGCAGAGGCTGCCAACGTGAGTACGTGTTGGGTTCTTGGTTTGAATGCTCGAGTTGTCAGGCTGGCGTTTTTTGTTCCTGTTGGAGCCCATAATTGTGAACAAGGCGCTTGAGGACGTCTCTGTGCGGGTGTGCGTTTGTAATGACGTGTGTGTGCCTCTCTGTTTCAGTATAAAAAATTCATTTAAGACATTAAGGCTTTTCATGTTCCTAATATTCTTTCCTTCTCGACAATAATAACTAAGGTGGCTGCTGGAAGAGGTGTTAATGGGGCCAGCAGGGGGTGCTCACCCTGCGGTCTGTGTGGGTCCTAATGCCCCAGTCTAGTGATGGGGACACTGGACTGTAAACTGGCGCCGTCCTTCGGATAAGACGTAAAACCGAGGTCCTGACACTCTGTGGTCATTAAAAATCCCGGGGTGTTTCTCGAAACGAGTAGGGGTTTTACCCCAGTGTCCTGGCCAAATTTCCCATTGACCCTTACCAATCATGGCCTCCTAATAACCCCCATTTATGAATTGGCTTCATTACTCTGCTCTCCTCCCCACTGATAGCTGGTGTGTGGGGAGCGTTCTGGTGCACTATGGCTGCCGTCGCATCATCCAGGTGGATGCTGCACATTGGTGGTGGTGGAGGGGAGTCCCCATGTCCTGCAAAGCGCTTTGAGTGGAGTGTCCAGAAAAGCACTATATAAGTGTAAGCAATTATTATTCATTATAATGTAATAAGTCCAATATTTCTCACCCCTCCATTGTAAGGCATACACAACACAAACACCAGGAACAATTATCTCAGAAGCCAGTTAACCTCCCAGAAGAAATAAAAGGTGTTAAAAGTAAGTATCTCCTTTAGGTGAGGACAGACTGGATCAAACAAAAACAACATTTGAAGTGAATTGCAAATGTATTGAGTTGTGATGCAACTGTAACTTGAACCTAACATGACTGGGGCGTGCATTTTTGAAATTGCATTTTCACAGCTGAAATACAAAATGAAGCTGATCGCAGTCCAAACTCAAGGTATTGTTGTAAAACTAAATATTCAACGTGTTTCTACCTGTCCCTTTTCAGCTCACTCAGAAGTCCACAGCCTGCAGCCTGGTGCCTCTCTGTCTCTCCTCCTCCACACTGCTGGTCCAGTGGAGGTGCTGTTTGATCCTGCAGGATCTGTCCAGTCTCGTATAGTCTTACTGAACAGCGCAGGGCTCCCTGGCCCCAGGTATGAACAGTGAGTGTCAGTGCAGAACAGCTCTCTGACACTCCGCTCCCTCACTCCAGCTGATCAGGGCAACTACACAGTGAGGGACCTTATGGGAAGCAGTATCAGCACTGTGATCGTCACTGTGGGTGGTAAGCAGGTCTACAGTAGGGTCACTAGAGTGCTCTATATTCTTGACAGAGTGTGTTCTTATATCATCCTCTGTCCTGATTGTCTTTCAGCTCACAGAGACATTGTCACCCTGCAGCCTGAAGCCTCTCTGTCTGTCCCTCTGTTCACTGGAGAGCCAGTGGAGGTGCTGTTTGATCCTGCAGGAGGTGGAAACTGGACCTCAGTGTGTTCTGTCCAGAACACCACAGCCAGCTGTGTCCCCCAGTACAGTTTTTTTTTTTATTTTTGATGATTAGCCATATGTTGATTACAATATTGTACATAATGTATAATTTGAACTCGATATTTTTCAGGAGTGAATGATTGTATATTTTCAGAATAAATTTCAAAACCAAATTATTGTCCCCCGATCTCTGTCTCTCTCTCGTCCTGCTGTCTGTCTGTCCCTGCCTCTCTGTCTCTCTCTTTTAGCCCCGTCTGTCAGTCTGTCTGTCCCTCGATCTCTGTCTCTCTCTCTCCTTCCTCTCTCTCTCTTGGTTTGTTTGTCCCTCAATTTCAATCTTTCTCTTTGCCTGCTGTCTTTCTGTGCCTTCATCTTTGTGTCTCTCTCTCCTTCCTTTCTGTCTGTCTCTCTGTCTGTCCTGCGTTGTCCCAGCTGGGCCTGTCTCCCCGGCTCTCTGCCTTCAGCTCTGTTCGCCAATGTCCCACCAGCCCGTCTCTCTCTCAGCCTGTCTCTTGACTTGCAGGAGGAAGAGGAAGTGGAGACAGCTCCTCCGGCAGGAGAGAGGAAGGAGGTCAGTGCTGGTCCCACCCTGCCTCCTGTCCTGTCTGTGGTGGAGTTTCGCCGTCTTGTCTGTCCCTGGGTCTCAGTGTCTCTCTCTCTTTCAGCCCTGTCTGTCAGTGTCTCTCTCCTCCTCCTCTCTGTCCTGTGGTGTCCAGTCAGTGTGTCTCTCTCCTCCTCCTCTCTGTCCTGTGGTGTCCAGGCAGTGTGTCTCTCTCCTCCTCCTCTCAGTCCTGTGGTGTCCAGGCAGTGTGTCTCTCTCCTCCTCCTCCTCTCTGTCCTGTGGTGTCCAGTGGGTCAGTATTAGTGGGCTACACCCAGGCTTACTCACTGCGAGTGTAATCTCAGCAGAGTCTCTGTGCTCTTGGGACACTTGACTCACCTGTCTCTCTCTTTCTCTCCCTGTGCTGTCCCTCTCCTGCCCCCTCTCTCCCTCCTCGGACTCCAGCTGGAGGAGGTCCAATCAGCACCTCCTGTGAGACAGAAGAAAAAGAAGGTGGGTAATGCTCTGATCCTCTCTTTACTCCTGTCCAGTGTCCAGTCAGTGTCCAGTCAGGGTGTCTGTATGAACCCCTCTCTCTCTCAGTGCAGTGTTCATGTCCTGGAGTGTCAAGTCAGTGTGTCTGTATGAACCCCTCTCTCTCTCAGTGCAGTGTTCATGTCCTGGAGTGTCCAGTCAGTGTGTTTGTATGAACCCCTCTCTCTCTCAGTGCAGTGTTCATGTCCTGGGGTGTCCAGTTTGACTCTGAACGTGACCCTCCTGTCTCTGCTTCAGAAGCGCTGTTGCGTCTTTTTGAAGTCCCTGAGCTGCGTGTCAGTGGAGACAGAAGATCAGGACGAGCCGATGGAGGCAGCGGAGACCGTAGCTCAGGAGAGGAAGAGCGAGGGAGAGGAGGAGCAGGCTGCCGGCAAGGACAAGAAGAGGAAGAGGAGGTGCAGGTAAGCAGACAGGGGGGCGCCGCCCGGTCATGTCTGTGATTCAAGGAGGAGTCTCCTCTTGCTGTTTGATGTCATGGTGACGTCAGTGTCTATGTCCCTAACACCTGCAATAACAATATTCTTTCCAGGTTCCTTTCCTGGTTCTGTGCCTGCTAAGATCTGGACTGGACTGCACTGGACCGGACCTGAGGGACACCAGACGACTGTACTGGAGCCTAGGGACACCAGGCTGGACTGGACCGGAGCTGAGAGACACCAAATTGGACTGGACAGGAGCTGAGGGACCCCAGACTATGCTGGACCGAAGCTGAGGGACCCCAGTCTGTGCTGGACCGAAGCTGAGGGACCCCAGTCTGTGCTGGGCCGAAGCTGAGGGACACCAGACTGTGCTGGACCGAAGCTGAGGGACCCCAGTCTGTGCTGAACCAAAGCTGAGGGACCCCAGACTGTGCTGGACTGAAGCTGAGGGACCCCAGACTGGACTGGACCGAAGCTGAGGGACACCAGACTGGACTGGACTGGAGCTGAGGGGCCCAAGACTGGACTGGACTGGAGCTGAGGGGCCCCAGTCTGGATTGGACTGAAGCTGAGGGACCCCAGACTGTGCTGGACCGAAGCTGAGGGACCCCAGTCTGGACCTAAGCTGAGGGACCCCAGTCTGTGCTGGACCGAACCTGAGGGACCCCAGACTGTGCTGGACCGAAGCTGAGGGACCCCAGTCTGGACTGCACTGGAGCTGAGGGACACCAGACTGGACTGGAGCTGAGGGGCCCCAGACTGGACTGGAATGGAGCTGAGGGACACCAGACTGGATTGGACTGGAGCTGAGGGACACCAGACTGGACTGGACTTTTGTTAAGCATCAATAAACAATTTAAAAAAAAAATCTGTTTAGCTTTTGGTTTGTTCCCTCCCCCCCCCCCAAGGTTGCTGCTGGGAGAGGTGTGAGTGGGGCCAGCAGGGGGCGCTCTCACCCTGCTGTCTGTGTGGGTCCTGATGCCCCAGTATAGTGAGGGGGGACACTGGACTGTACACAGGCGCTGTCCTTCTGATGAGACGTCAAACCGAGGTCCTGACTCTCTGTGCTCATTAACAATCCCGGGGTGTCTCTGGAGAAGAGTAGGGGTGTTACCCCAGTGTCCTGGCCTGACTCCCCCCTGGTCTTGACCCATCATGGCCTCCTAATCACCCCCCCTCTCTGAACTGGCTCCATCCCTCTGCTCTCCTCCCCACTGGGAGCTGCTGTGTGCTGAGCGGACTGGAGCATCATCCAGGTGGGGGCTCCACACTGAGGGGGGCTGGAGGGGATCCCCCTGACCTGGGAAGAGCTCTGAGGGGAGGGTCCAGACTTATTAATTATTATTATTATTCGTGCTGCACTGGGCTTCAGTCCTGGCAGTGAGAGGGGGATCTGTGATCAGTACAGATACTTATGACTGTATAATAATACACGATAGAAATGGAAAACAGGGTAGCGCTGTAGTCCCTTCGAAACGTTTTGAACTGCCAGAAGAAGTTTTCACAACCCGGACTCGTGAAGGTACAGGTCTTCTCCCTTCGTCCGGAGTAAGGTGAGAGGTCACCCCCTCGGGGCGCAGTATCCCCGATGCACCCCCCCACCACCACCCAAAACGACACACACTTCTGTGACGATTGGGAGACCCCGGTTCGACCAGCCCCTGCGGTGTAGGAAACGACCCGCTGGAGAGAACACGCAGACTCCACACAGAAGGGTCACCTCGGCATTAATTCCAACAGCAAAACAACACCAGAGAGAAACGGTCTCCGAAAGATAAGCGCACACCGGGAAAAACACGAAGGGGTCATTACAAATGGGAATAGGAGTTCTTTTTTTCTTTTCCGGACGTCAGTTGTATAGTGTCCTGGTGATTTCTCCCGTTTCGAACGGAGTTTAATGTCGCGTTTCTACTTTATTAGAGAGAGGCACTGAACTTTGGGGAACGTGACATCCACCCAGTATTACTAGTAGGTTGATAAATATAAATGTTCTTTTTCCCCCCGTATGATACCTCGCGAAATATAACGATGGCCAACTCCTTAAGTCGAAATTTAAACCCTTCTCACGCTACAAGACAGTCCGTCAACATCGCCGCGGCCCGAAGCGCGACCTTCGGTATGACGTTGGCGGAAAAGGGGGTAGGGTAAGTACGTCACAGCCGGGGGAAGCCCCTATCACGTGAGAGGGGTGCGGCGGGCGACGAGCCCCCGGGGGCGAAGAGAAGTTGATTTGCGTGGGGTGTGGAAACACTACACGACCGGGCAAGCGAGCCGTTTTTTTTTTGTTTTGTTTTTTCCAGAACATCAGAACAACCGCAGAGATGACCATCGATCCACCTCCAGACGTTTCCTTTTTTGTCCTCTTTGGCCCCCAAAATAAAAAAAAAAACTGGGATCCATCGTGGCGTTGCCAAATTAAAACGTCAACCACTTATCGGGCTTTCGTGCTGTCCATGATGAAACCGTCATGGTTGTGTAAGCATACGTTACGTCACAGACCGGCGGCGCTCGGACGTGAGGAGTGTCGTTACGTTTTTGAAATGGCACGTCAGACAAGATCTCTGACAAGATCTCCGAAAAACCCAAACCTGTAAGATTCAATTTCAATTCAGTTTTTTATATAGCTCCTTTCACAACAAGAATGCCCCAAGGCCCCGAACAAAGGAGTTGTTCCACACCCCCGCCACCCTCTGTGTACAGTAGAGCCCCCTGTACTGACTGGAGGAGCTCACCCAGCTGTGTCTGGAGAGAAGCCGGGGTATCGGCTTCAACCACAGGGCTGGGCGGCTTGTTCCCCACCCCCTTCTGTGTACAGAAGAGCCTCCTGTCCTGACTCCAGTAGGAAATGTCACCTGGAGGCAACACACCGGCTTCTTTTAACAGATCACCTCGGGAATCGGGAACAACGGAGCTGTGTGCGGCCGTCTGTACGGAGGGGTTCAGCGCGGAAGGGCTCCGGGCTCGGGTCTGGACCCGGGGGGGGGACTGTCTGTGTGGAGTCTGCATGTTCTCCCTGTGTTCTCCGGGTCCAAAGACAGGCTTTTGGGCTAATTGGCTTCTGGGAAAACTGGCCCTGGTGTGTGTGTGTCCTATGATGGAGTGCTGTCCTGTCCAGGGTGTGTGAGTGAGTGTGTGTTTGTCATGTGATGGACTGGTTCCTGTCCAGGGTGTGTGAGTGTGTGTGTCTGAGTGTCCTGTGAGGGACTGGTGTCCTATCCAGGTTGTGTGTGTGTGTCCTGTGAGGGACTGGTGTCCTGTTCAGGGTGTGTGAGTGTGTGTGTGTGTGTGTCCTGTGAGTGACTGGTGTCCTGTCCAGGGTGTGTGAGTGTGTGTGTGTCCTGTGATGGACTGGTGTCCTGTCCAGGGTGTGTGAGTGAGTGTGTGTGTGTCCTGTGATGGACTGGTGTCCTGTCCAGGGTGTGTGAGTGTGTGTGTCTGTGTGTCCTGTGATGGACAGATGGTACCAAGCCTGGACACCCATGAGACACTGGCTTCCTCAGAAGACTCTCACGGAGGGCACACTGTCCCTAACCCGGGTCCAGAAGAAACTACAGTGATCTATAATTCCTGCGCCTCGGAAGGGTTTATGACGTCTATGTCCGGCGCCCGCGCCCGCGCCCGTGGACCGGCGGTTTGGCGTCGCGCTCCGCAGCTCGAGCTTCGGTGCGAGTCAGGGCGGGAGGGAGTCGATGTGGCCTCGGCGCCATCTTTGCTGGTGAGTCAATTGTGACCGTTGCGGTACAATAAACCATCAATAAACCTTTTCCCACCCCGTCCAGTATTTCTGTCGCGGCCCACGTCATTACACGCCATTTTTTTTATTTTAAACGTCCGCTAGATACGCAGGTGGCTCGATACCTGTCTTATCCTCGCCGGCGTCTTTATACCGGCAAGTGAATTTTATTTGGGGTCCCTCAGAATTGTGACAGAAATGTCAGTGAACCACAATAAAAAACGAAACTTTTTTTTAAAGGCGGTGAATGGATTTTTTGAGTAACCGTGTAGCGACTAACGTAAGGAAAAAAAAGTTGTCTTTCCCTACGAAGACGTTTTGGTACAGGACTTTCTTTAAATATCAGTTGTGCATAGCGTTTTACAAAAAGTTGATGATGATCTTGGAGATAATTGCAAAGGAAAATTGAGATAACTACCAAAACATTACGTGTGAAACGACAGGACAGAACTTTGAACCCACAAAAAAACAAAGGTATGAAATATTGCCTCGTCATGGGGGGTTGATAATTGTAGTAAGTGTTCCTAATTTTCGTAAAGAAATGTATATTATGGGAGTCACACGTGAGATTTAGTGTATATACGTTTCATATTGTGCATATATACGGGGTTAAAAAGTGGAATGAGTATGATTATAAACTCGTGTGTCCTATAATCAGATAATTTTTGAACAAGCTTTGATTAGACAGGTGAAAAACAACATCAGATCCTTTTTTTAATATATTCTCACGTCTGAATATCAGCTTCTCCCCTCTGGCCAACATTTCAGGGCTCCCAGGTGTAGATCCCAAATTGAAACAAATATTAATTTGTTACCCAGTTAAACAGTTAATAGAAGTGAGTGACCAGGGTAAATAAAGGTGGGTTAGTGTAAACTGTTTATTCTGGACCAGACTTCGTCATGTGTGATATGTCATGACTTCTTATATTAAGTTTTATCTTTATATTTAGTTCTACATGTGTAATAGATGCGATGTGTGTCCATAAAAAGGTTTCTCCAGGGGAAAATCAAGTTGGTTTTAAAACCGTGTTTCCTTTTTAGGGTACGTTTGCATTCCAAGTGTGGGGTTTTTGCCTTTTTATCATATTTTGGATGTGAATCCGTGGTATTTTTGCTGAGACAAGTTGCTTTTCTTATACGCGGAGGGATCTGCTCGTGAGATGTCCGCTTGGTCCATTTCTGAGCTCAGTATAAGGTGTAGAAAGCATGACTGTCATCATAACCCGCCTCTCACCCAGGTGTGGAATAATGTTGTGACTATTGCTTCAGCAATAACATGCTGATTGCATGTTTCTAGATGGGTATAACAGAGATCTCAACTACTGAGGGGCCTTATTAATAAAGTCTCCACAGCCGAAGCGCTGTGTCTCTTTTCAGCTGGCGATAAACCTTTCCTCGATCCTTTGCGGACTTGTAAAACTGTTCCTGATCAGAATAAAAAACGCTCACGCTAATACACAAGCACCCGTGTCTCGCCAAAGCTGACAAATAAACAGACGGACAAGCCGCACTACACGTGTGAACAGGGGAATGAGCGAGCGAGCGGGGATAGGGCGCCTCCTGCGCTTAAAAGCTTACAGCACCTGGTATTCCCAGGCGTTCTCCCATCCAAGTACTATCCAGGCCCATCCCTGTTTAGCTTCCGAGATCAGACAAGAGCAGGCGTGCTCAACCGGGTGTGGCAGTAAGCGAGAGCAAGGCTCGCTGGCACCCTTCTTATTGAGAGGACAGCTCCGTCACCTCTTTTACGACGCTGCTTTTTTTCCCTTGCGTTTTTCTCTTCTTCCCACGTTCTCTCTCTTCACTGCCTTCGTCCCCGCTCTATTTCACTTCAGCCTTTCACTCTTGCTTCCTTCCAATGAGGACGGAGCTGCGGGAGAAAGGGCGCTATAGAGGATCGCTGTGGAGAGCTGCTGCTGTGCTTTGACATCTGAGCTCTGTGGAAAACGATCTCAATTCAATTCTGAAATACGCGCCTCTCCGAACGCCAGCCGAACAAGTCTCCACAGCCGAAGCGCTGTGTCTCTTTTCAGCTGGCGATAAACCTTTCCTCGATCCTTTGCGGACTTGTTAAACTGTTCATGATCAGAATAAAAAACGCTCACGCTAATACACAAGCACCCGTGTCTCGCCAAAGCTGACAAATAAACAGACGGACAAGCCGCACTGCACGTGTGAACAGGGGAATGAGCGAGCGAGCGGGGATAGGGCGCCTCCTGCGCTTAAGAGCTTACAGCACCTGGTATTCCCAGGCAGTCTCCCATCCAAGTACTAACCAGGCCCATCCCTGTTTAGCTTCTGAGATCAGACAAGATCAGGCGTGCTCAAGGGGGTGTGGCCATAAGCGAGAGCAAGGCTTGCTGGCACCCTTCTTATTGAGAGGACAGCTCCGTCACCTCTTTTACGACGCTGCTTTTTTTCCCTTGCGTTTTTCTCTTCTTCCAACGTTCTCTCTCTTCACTGCCTTCGTCCCCGCTCTATTTCACTTCAGCCTTTCACTCTTGCTTCCTTCCAATGAGGACGGAGCTGCGGGAGAAAGGGCGCTATAGAGGATCGCTGTGGAGAGCTGCTGCTGTGCTTTGACATCTGAGCTCTGTGGAAAACGATCTCAATACAATTCTGAAAAACGCGACTCTCCGAACGCCAGCCGAACAAGTCTTTAAGTGGAAATCTAATAAGTAAATTGATTCTTAAAATGTAGAGAGCTTTGCAAAGAAATATATTGGGGCTTTTAGATAATATATTTCAAGGATGTAATTGCTGTGCTACAGTACGTGCAGAATTTTAGAAAACAGTGCGTCAACAAAGTACACTGTTTAGGTTACTTTAGAAGACAATGTACCAAAACAATATATGCTGTCTGGGTCGTTAGAATTAGCTGAAAGTAACTGATAAGCTTTGAATAACATATCTAGTGCTTCTTCTTTCGCTTTTTGATGTAATCTGTTTTCTCTTAGGGAAAGTGGAAGTTTTAGAATGGACAAAGCGCTGAGCTTTTTTACAGCGCAACGTCTTATGAAAACCCTGTACTGCTTGTAACTAATTGAGTCTCTGGTTGCTCCCAATATTGAAATAAAGACCTTACTCAGGTGAGAACTCTCTCTTGTGGCTTCCTTGATAGTTATATTTCCATGACACCGGTTTTAATGTCTGTAGATTGTATCTTATTTTTATTTTTTGTTTTGTTTCATGTTCATATTATGTGTTTTCACCCAGTTGACTCCAGTTAATAACAGTTCACCCAGTTAATAGCCACTTTTTATGCGCGAAAAACGGGTGATCTTTCTATCTCGTGATCAGCTTAGTATCTTTCTGTAAGTTTTTTTCTTCTTAATTAAACGTTTAAAATACATGAATTTCATAAAGACAACACACGTTTCGAACAGAAAAAAATCATATTCTGTTCTCTTCCTGGTATGTATAACAGATCAGCAGGTCTTATTTTCCCAATTGCTTTTTTCCACTGTATTTATCATAATGGCTAGCCAATGTCCTCTCTTAGCTAGGTAATGTTACTTGTGGATGTGCTTCTGCGTTGCGTAGAAGCACATGTATCCATAGAAAGTGTATTATACTACTATTTGAGCTACAGTACATAAAAATAATTATATCGTTATTAATTTCTTTAGGTACGTGATTCCATATTATATTCCCTATTAATCAAATTCTAAAAGTATGCTTTTGTTTACTCCGATAACGAGCACATTCACAGAAAATGTGAATATCTTATGACTTTTCACAAAGTATATAAAGTTAAGATGGTCAGAAGGAGCATGTAAAAACGTTTCCGAAACGTGGTAAAATCTTACTACATGTAAGACTTTGATGCTTAAAATGTTTAGGAAGAAAGTGGAATACTGGTGTGTATTTTTTCTTTAAACTACCAATACCAGCCATATACAGTTTACACTATATGTTTATGTTCCTAAATTAATATAGTTTATGGTGGTGTATCGTGGTTGTAGAGGTTTGATGGGTTTACTGAGACAATTATTAATTGTAGCAGTAATCACGAGGTTGTTCTTTGTGGCTTTTAGAAAATCAATCGTCAGAACAACTAACAACGCACACACACGGGTTCAATACACGAGATACATTTATTAACATAAATTGTGCACCAAACATATACTAGTCTGCCTGGATACGAGCGGCAGACCTTACTGTGAGGGTTATCAATATACAAGGTATATAATCTCGAAGAGATGCAAACACAAAGATACACAACAGAGAATATATGTCAATATATATCATTCGGTTACCAAATCGCTAATCAGTGTTATTACCCACTGTTACTCTAAACTCGGAAGTAAATACATTACTCATGAATTAAATTGATAACAACTTTTTTTGAGGTACAACTGAATTCTCGAGACAGAATGTAGAACATGGGGTTTACTTATCCACTGTGTATGGATTTGGAATCTCCCGGCACGAACACCAAACCAGCTGACAAGCTCTGTTGCAGCCTCTGTTCCAGCAGTTGTCCAATGGGCGTTGTCCCGGCGTCCTCTGGCTACCAGTCTGAATCCATCAAGAAGACAGGAATTTTAATATCGCACTGCCGTCTTGTGTACAAAATATTTGTTCAGCTCTAACGTCTGTGTGCGTTGACAAGGCATCTCAAAAGGAGGTATTAAATAAGAAAATGATCCTTTCTGTTACCATTCCTGTGGTTGGAGCGTTGTTTCACCCTTTTACGTTCTACAATA
Source organism: Lepisosteus platostomus (assembly GCF_059453375.1). Taxonomy (NCBI): domain Eukaryota; kingdom Metazoa; phylum Chordata; class Actinopteri; order Semionotiformes; family Lepisosteidae; genus Lepisosteus; species Lepisosteus platostomus. The sequence continues at coordinate 42,053,322 of NC_142615.1, read as the reverse complement.
TTTACAGACAAGGTTTTATCACTGGAGTTGTACAGAAGAAGTGTGCATCAGTCCATGAAAATCATCAGTACTGCTGTTTTTCTATGCATAGTTTAATCAAGAGCACTTAAAAGATGCAAAAGATGGATTGTGGTCTGTGAGCACCTGCACATCTTCAAAAGTTCTCTATGTCACGGGTGTAGCTTAGTGGTAGAGTGCTTGTCTTACATGTATGAGGTCCCAGGTTCAATCCCTAGCATCTTCAAGTGCTTTATGTTACTGTGCTCACATCGCAGTCTTCTGTCGAGTGAGAACTCTTTGCTCGTGTTCATAGAGAGCCAGGTTTACACAATTAAACTCGAAGTGCTACAGTGTTCTCTGCAGTTTTAGATGTACCTCCAAAGCATTTAGTTCTGTTAACTACCAAAGAATGTGAACTAATTTAAAGTCACATTCAGGAAATCCAGAGAACGTCTTCACACTTGTCGTGGCTGTTGCAGAAAAACCTCACCCGGGATTTCCTGAGAGATCATTCACCGAGCGAGTCCTCCCTCTGGATTCCGCACTGAGCTGAAAGCTGCGCGAATTCCTCACTGCGTGTCCTGTACTGTGTAGCACAGTGACAAGAACGCCTTGAGTTTTTTTCCGTATGTGAAGGAAAATGCAAAAGAGCATGAAAAGTGTTGATGGTATAAAATATCCATGGTACAACTCGAGAAAGAACTGACGGACAAAACAATGACATTTGATGATTACAAGAGAAACACAACCATCCGAACATGGGCTTGGATCCTGAACGCTTGTGTTAAAAGACAAAGCAAAGGATATAACCTGTAAATGTCTTCATGTCTTACAGTTTATGAAATAACACAATTTCTTCCTTTCTTAATAATTTCTTACTATTGATAGATGCTTTTTTGAATTTTAACAGAATCACAATTACAGACATTTGGGGTTAAACTGTTATTCACATATTCTAACGAAGAGAAACGTTAGTGTCTTCCGGTATGTGAGCCCATTTCTCAAATAAGAAAAGAATAAGTTATATAAATTGAATTATTCTATTTTGTAGGCTTGCATAGTCTTATTCATATTTCAGTTAAACCTTTTCTTCTGTAGTAATTTCACTTGATATTATATTAGTCCTGATTTACAATTTTTGGACATGGTTCATCTTAAATAATTTGTAATTAGTTTCAGTTTTGGAAAATCGCGCCCAGAAGCTACTAAAACTGGTAATGTTTGCATAATGTGTAATGCAATAGTAGCATTTTGGGTGGGAAAACAAAAGGTATTTCTTGGTATGAATCCCAACACTTCATAAGCGGTGTTCGAGGATTTCTCGCTTCAGATAAAGCTGTCAATACATCACAGATTTTTACTCAATCAATATCAGCAGTGTTATCGCTACCGAACACAAAATATAGATCCTGGCAATACTTCGTGAGATCTTCGTAAGAAAATCCAAAAAAGTACAGAAGCAATAAACGCTTTTTTTGGATCAAGAAGAGGATAATTATGAGACTCAAAATATCCCTGTCTTTTCTTTTTTCGAGGACAAATGGATTATTGAGGTGTAAAGATGGGTTCAAAACCAAAATCATCTGCTATTGCTGCTGTTTCTTTGATAGTTTCTTCAAATCCTTCAATTGATCATTGATTTAGAGGAATAATATTATACAAATTGTGGTTTTCTGTGAATTGCCAATTTTATTGTAATTACATCTTCGTTTACAGATGTCTTGCATGTATCACAAGGTATAATAGTCGCCGTGTGTCCTCAGCTAAAATGTTTTAAAAAGTACGACAAAAGTACAATATGCTTAACAACATTTATGGTTATATCTATATTAAAATGAAGGTAAATATACCAAGATATTAAAAAACAATTGTACAGTCCTAATCTCATAATGCTTGTGAAGTTTTCCAATAAATCCGAACTGTAATTTTGAAATATTATTGCTGAGAATGCGAAGAGAATACAAAGATCAAAATCAATGAGTGAAAATACAAAAGTAGTTCATTAAACTGAGTTTCTTCCCTGAAATGATTTGATTTGCTTGCAAAGTACTAAGCAGCTTTGAACGGATCACGGGAATCAAATATACAGATGGGTTCAGAGTGTGCTTTCCAACTTTTGTGTAACATTTTCCTTTGATAGGGCAGAGTTGTCTTCACAATCTGGGTTACATAAAAAGGAGTGACGTCAGTACAAAACAGCTTTCCTTCTTGGGGAACAACGGTTGTGTTCCATATTTCTAACTATTTTGGTTTCAAGATCTCAATTTAGTGTGAAACATAAAACCACCCTTTTGGTTAACAACTGAGCCACAAAGACTCATGTACATCTTAACACTCCTCGGTCTCAGTGAAAGTAATACACTCCGTAAAATTTCCAGAGATTCATTTATTTTTAAAGGAAAATCACCAACAGCGGCCGAGATCTACTGGAGTTTTTCATTCTATACTGCGATTTCTGAAGGGTACCCTGTGAAAATATGAGTTTTGACGAGAAGGGATGGACATATAAGGCTTGGGGAATTAAACTTTAAGGTGAAGACTGCGGGTTCAGTTGACTCCGATATACTTTGAAAATTAACTTCGGGATTTAGAGTCAGACATGCTACCGTTGCACCATGGGGTACTTAATTAAAAAAAATAGAAAAACAGTCAGTGTTCCTGGATCTGTTATCAAGAACAACACCTGCACAAGAGCTGCGCAGGAAGAATAAAATATGGTCTGAGATGAAGAGACTCTCTTCGGAAGAGCGGCGCTCTTCACAGGAGAATTTTTTGTGAAGCTGATTTGTCTCCTTTGGGGAATTCAAAACAGCTGAGAGCTGTGACCTTGTGGCACAAAGGTAGCATGTCTGACTCCACATCAGAAGGCTGTGTGTTCAAATTATGTCGAGGTCTGCTTTTAGTTTTTCAGGTTCTGCTCGTCCTGAACACAGAATTCACACCATGTAGTTGAGTTCTATCTGTACACCACATAGATAATCTAAACAAAATAGAGCCCTACTGGACATACAGTTAGGATCTCCCACAGCGAATACCCTTGAACACAAGAGAGAAGGCACAGTTCACATCTGCGAAACATCACATCCGTCTTTAGAGACAGCTACATCAGAGAATGGAATCCCGGAAGTTTCAAATAATTTCTTTGAATACAGGTTCAAGCAAACCTGAAAGTTAGGGAGTTTCTGGACACTTTTGTTTTATTAAAAAGTGTCTGAAGCCTGAAAATGTAATTTGAAAAAAAAAAACGCTATTGGACATTAGCAGGTACTTTTTGTAACGATTTGCTATTTCATGCTGGAAAACAAAGGAAACAGACCCAATGTTTGCTTTCAGGTGCGGTTCATTACATAATAGACATCTATTACTGAGGAGCTTGAATAAAATTTACATGAGCCAGGTAGAAGTCGAACCTACAATCTTATGATCCAACATCAGATGCGTTATTTATTAAACTGCTGGTATTTCACATAACCTGAATTCCCCAATAGTGTGCTCAGCGTTGCTACTAGTAATATACTGCCCCGTCTAAAATTTCAAAGTGAGAAACGTGTGTTTTCTGATTTTTTATGAGTTTTAAAATATAATCTCTTTAAATCAGACAAAGGCTTTATGTTCCGCACTGAAATTCCAATTGATTGAGAATTCAAAGAAAGACTGTTTTCTTCCACAACACCGTATAATTATCACATCCACCAGACTCTCCAACTTCTCCAGACCTTGCTGGGTGAGCATTCGCTCCGATAAATTAGGTCACGTATCATGTTAAATCACTTCTCCTCAACACAACATTTCCTGGTACACGTTTTCTCTATGAAAAAAAGACATTTTTCCCTTGCATGATTTCTCGTTTTTTATCAAAGCGTACAGAAAGAAAAAAGAAGAAGAAATAGTGTTGCAAAAGAACTCTGTCGCCCTTGGGAAATGTCAACGCATTGGACATGAAAAATGCCCAATAAAAGCCATTTCTCTTCGTTTCTTAGTGTCGGGGCTGCTACTGTATGTAAAAGAGGCAATTTGCTCTGAGAGCAGGTTCAACACTTTCTGAACGCAGATGTCTCAGAGCAGTGTGTCCAAGTAGCTGGAAAAGGTGACAGTCATCCTGTCACCGTAGCTTAGTTGGTTAAAGCGCTTCTCAATTAAACAAAAGAACCTATGCTCAAATCCCAGCTGTGTATTTCTTCCTATCTTGTAGTACAGAACGTACCATTTTGGGCAATCACAAAGGGCTTGACTTTGTTAAATGCATGTGTTCATTTCCTTTCTGGAAAACTTGTTTTTGATTAAATTCACACAGCTTGCGAAACATGAAATTCAGTTTTTGGTTATCAGTGCAGAAGAAATATTACCGGCTGGCAAAAAGAACGGTAAGATATTTTTTTTTTTATTCGAGAAAATACTCCACCAGTCAGTCTCTGTGGCACAATCGGTTAGCGTGTTCGGCTGTTATCCAAAAGGTTGGTGGTTCAAGTCCACCCAGGGTCGGGTTTCTTTTGCGATGTAAACATTGTTTTCGCATCGGTCGATTGGATTTCTCAGCTAAATCACAGCCATTTTAATATTTGTAGGAAATGCGATTGTTCAACACGTGTCAAAAATGTCCAATAATGCCCAACATCGCAACTCCCCAGAAAACCATATTCACCCAAGAAAAATGATCGTCGAATCATCATTTATACTCCCGTCACATCCTCTGCTGAAATATTTTAAAAATACAATGCAGATTTGTTTGAGAACTTGACAAGCATTGTTTTGTTAGCACTGTGCAGTTGGATTTTGATATTTTGACATATTTACCTTAATTTTAAACTGTAAATACTGTACAATCTATTGTAATTGTGTTGTAATATTAAAATATGTTAGCTGAGGATGCAAAGGGGTGAAAGGGAAAGGTCAGAGGGTACAGTAACAACAAGGTTAGGATTGGTGGAGGTGGTAGGGGTGTTGATGGTTTTTCTCTGTAGAGGATGATTGAGTTTTTTATCGTTCTCTGAAGTGAGAAACTGGAAGAGTTGGGAGTTGAGAGATCTGATGAGGTTAGTTATAAAAGGAAGTTGATGTGGAGCTGTTAGCTGTAAGAATTCCTTAATGTCTTTGATGTTGTCATCAAAGATAAACTGCAGTAAGCAAAGATAAAAAGAAAATTATCTTTGCATACTGCCCTGTCTTTCTAACAACTGAAGAAGGCATGGAATAACCTTTTACTTGTTACTTTGCAGCCTACGCATGCCGACGCAGCTACAGTATAGTTCTGCAAGTCCATCTAAAATAACTTTGTTAATATATGCAGGTGATAAATTAACGTGTCTGAGTATCTTTTCCAGCTTTACTGAATTACATCAACTTGCCCACCGAGGATTAGCGTACCTCCGTTGCCCGAGTAACGTGACGCCTGTGAATGACGTGTAAAGAGCGCATTCTATACCTAGTGGAGACGGACAACGTTTCCAGCGCTGGGTTTCAGGGGCTTTCCCAACCTCTCCTCGACCTTTAAACGCCTTACATAGTAAATTTACATTATCCTGTAATATGAATTTCCCTAACAGAAAAAAAAAATGTAACAGAAGAAACTCTCGTAAGGTTAAATTCCCCCCCCCACGATTACAACCTCCGATTAAACTGCTGCCTGGCCGGTGTACGCGTCGCCAGTCCGCTCCGGCTCCGCAGGAGACGGGCTGTCAAACCCGAGACGGGAATCCGGGTCCGGGCTGCCCCACGGGTGAGTGAACCGCCGTCCTCTCCGGGCTTAGTCCGGACGGAAGCTCAGTAGTACCTAGTGCCCTGTTCACTAACTGCTGTAGGGTACGAGAGGTCGGCGGTGACTAAACACTCCGCCTGCAGGGAGAGGGACGGGACGGAGACGGTTATTCTCTTCTGGCAGTTTATTTTAACTGTCACATTTCCACCGTCTCTCTCTCTCTTTCATTTTCGTCCTGCTCTCTCCCGTTTCCTCGTCACATGGCCGCCGCATGGCCAGTCAGAGAACAAGGAAACGCGTGTATCATCATCGTAAACCTGTTCAGAGACGGAAGTAGAGAGCTCTCTTTAACTTAAAAATATTTTAAACTGCATAACCGAATAAAACAATGACAACGGCCCAGGGCATAAACGCGCACCAGTTTCTGACGCGTAGGCGGACTTCAGAGGCGCCTGACTCCTTTTGTCGTTGAACCGACTTCTGTCTTCATTACTTCGGAGTTTCACTCCTACTTCGTATCAGAAATAAATAACTTTCCACACGACTTTACAGGAAGCTGGAAACAACAGGTTCGAGAAGTGATATTTACATGTCTCTATATATAATACTTTCCGTACAAATAAAAGGTATAGATGTCTGGGGGAGGCTCAGTGGTTGTTATTCCTGCCCTGGGATCAGTTCAGAACCTGGGGTGCTGTCTGTGTGGAGTTCTGAACTGTGTTTGTGGGGGTTTCCTCCTGGTGCTCCAGTTTCCTCCCAGTCCAGAGACAGGCTGGGGGGTTAATTGACTTCTTGGTGTGTGTGTATATGTGTGTGTCCTGTGATGGACTGGTGCTCCGTCCAGGGTGTGTGTGTGTCCTGTGATGGACTGGTGCCCTGTCCAGGGTGTGTGTGTGTGTATGTGTGTGTCCTGTGATGGACTGGTGCCCTGTCCAGGGTGTGTGTGTGTATGTGTGTGTCCTGTGATGGACTGGTGTCCTGTCCAGGGTGTGTGAGTGTGTGTGTCCTGTGATGGACTGGTGCCCTGTCTAGGGTGTGTGTGTATGTCGTGTGATGGACTGGTGCCCCGTCCAGGGTGTGTGTGTGTCCTGTGATGGACTGGTGCCCTGTCCAGGGTGTGTGTATGTGTGTGTCCTGTGATGGACTGGTGTCCTGTCCAGGGTGTGTGAGTGTGTGTGTCCTGTGATGGACTGGTGTCCTGTCCAGGGTGTGTGTGTGTGTGTGTGTGTGTGTGTGTGTGTGTCCTGTGATGGACTGGTGTCCTGTGCAGGGTGTGTGAGTGAGTGTGTCCTGTGATGGACTGGTGTCCTGTCCAGGGTGGGTGTGGGTGTGGGTGTGTGTGTGTGTGTGTGTGTGTGTGTGTGTGTGTGTGTGTGTGTGTGTGTGTGTGTGTGTGTGTGTCCTGTGATGGACTGGTGTCCTGTCCAGGGTGTGTGAGTGTGTGTGTCCTGTGATGGACTGGTGTCCTGTCCAGGGTGTGTGTGTGTCCTGTGATGGACTGGTGCCCTGTCCAGGGTGTGTGTATGTGTGTGTCCTGTGATGGACTGGTGTCCCGTCCAGGGTGTGTGAGTGTGTGTGTCCTGTGATGGACTGGTGTGTGAGTGTGTGTGTCCTGTGATGGACTGGTGTCCTGTCCAGGGTGTGTGTATGTGTGTGTCCTGTGATGGACTGGTGTGTGAGTGTGTGTGTCCTGTGATGGACTGGTGTCCTGTCCAGGGTGTGGGTGTGTGTGTGTGTGTGTGTGTGTGTGTGTGTGTGTGTGTGTGTGTGTGTGTGTGTGTGTCCTGTGATGGACTGGTGTCCTGTCCAGGGTGTGTGAGTGTGTGTGTCCTGTGATGGACTGCTGTCCTGTCCAGGGTGAACCCTGCCTTGTGCCTGTTGCTTGCTGGGATAGACTCCAGCTCCCCCCTGTGACCCTGGACTGGATACAGCTGTTAGAAAATGGATGTCACTGTCCCCGGTCTCTTTGTGTGTGTCAGTGTCCCCGGTCTCTCTATGTGTGTCACTGTCCCCAGTCTCTGTGTGTGTGTGTCACTGTCCTTGGTCTCTCTGTGTGTGTCACTGTCCCTGGTCTCTCTGTCTGTGTCAGTGTCCTCGGTCTCTCTCTCCAGATGCGCTCCAGAGGTGGCAAGGCTGTAGACTGGAGGATGATGGGAGTGTGGCTCTGTTTGATCACTACAGCTTCAATGGACAAGACTTCCTGTCCTTTGAGGTGGACAACATGACCTGGAGAGCAAGTTCCCTGGAGGCAGAGGGCACTCAAAGGGACTGGAACCAGAACAAGATTAAAAACCAGTATACCAGATTCTTCCTGGAGACTGACTGTATGGAAACACTGAAGAGATTCCTGCAGTACAGAAAGAAACACAAAAACCACACAAAGGTGAGACAGAGAGATATCAGATACAATATGAGACAAATGCACCTAGAAGCTCTACACAAGAAGTTCCCCCATGTGCAGAGGAGTGGGTGGCACAGTGCAGTTTCTGGGGTGCTGTCTGTGTGGAGTTTGCATGTTCACCTCATGTTTGTGTGGGTTTCCTTCCACTTGCTGGTGGGTAAATTGGCTTATGGGAAATTGGCTCGTGTGTGAGTGTGTGTCTGTGTCTGTGTGAATGTGAAGCTTGTGTGATCCTGTGTGAATATGACGTGTCTGCAGTGCTCTAGTTCTACTGTGATCTCCTTTCTTAGCCTGAGGAACAGACAAAGAGAAAATGTGTTTGATTTGTATAATTGTCTAATACTGACATGTTTTGGTTGTAAAGGTTTGCAGAAAGGAGCCACACAATATTTTGTCTGTGCAGCGATGTCGCCTCACCTTGCACAGTGTCCACACTAATTCTCAGTGTGTTAACATTGCTTCCGGTCTCCCTCTCAGTCTCTCCTCAGGTGTTTGTCTCTTCCGAGCATCTGGGAGACACACAGAGCTGTTCCCTGTCCTGTCTGGTCACTGGGGCTTCAGTCCTAGAGTCATAGAGGTCAGTTTGTCCAGGCCTGGAGAGACCGAGGGAGAGGACGTGTGGTCCAGTGGGCTCAGACCCAATGGAGACAGCTGAGGAAGAGTGTGGAGATCTGAGAGAGTAAGATCGAGGAATACAGCTGTACTGTCACTCATCACAGCTCCAACCACAGCGTCACGCTGAGCTGGGGTAAGTGTCTGGAGCAGATCAGTGTGTGTTATACTATATCACACACGGGGGTGAGAGTGGAGCAGATCAGTGTGTATTATACTGTATCACACACTGGGGTGAGTCTGGAGCAGATCAGTGTGTATTATACTGTATCACATACAGGGGTGATACAGGAGCAGATCAGTGTGTATTATACTATATCACACACGGGTGAGTCTGGAGCAGATCAGTGTGTATTATACTGTATCACACACTGGGGTGAGTCTGGAGCAGATCAGTGTGTATTATACTGTATCACACACAGGTGAGTCTGGAGCAGATCAGTGTGTATTATACTGTATCACACACTAGGGTGATAACAGAGTCACATTATTTTTGTTATGCAGCAGGTAACGTCTGAAACTTTTCTTGTCTCTATAACAGATTATGCCGCATGTCTGAACTCTAACCACCTGGATTCCAGACTGCATGTCAGGGTGATTCTGGCACTTCTGTGTGTGATGGCAGCAGGGGCTGTAGTCATCTTGCACCAGAAGAAGCTGTGCTGTGTGCCATTTTTACCACTGTCTTCACAAAGTCTTTTCACAGACCCCAGCTTGCTCTCCATGAGACACACAGACAGGGAGAGAAGCTGGGGGTCAGAGTGCAGGGTCAGCCATTGTACAGCACCCCTGGAGCAGTTGGGGTTAAGGGCCTTGCTCAGGGGCCCAAAGGAGTAGGATTCCTCTGCCGGCCGCAGATTTTTAAAAAAGATTTTAAGATTTTTAAAGTACGCAGGCTGGATAGCCAGTAGCCATATCACCCTGCAACTCGCAACTGGTCAGTACTTGGATGGGAGACCTCCTGGGAAAGCTGAGGTACTGCTGGGAGAGGTGTTAGTGTGGCCAGCAGGGGGCGCTCACCCTGCAGTCTGTGTGGGTCCTAATGCCCCAGTATAGTGATGGGGACACTAGACTGTAAACAGGCGCCGTCCTTCGGATGAGACGTAAAACCGAGGTCCTGACTCTCTGTTGTCATCAACAATCCCAGGGTGTTTCTCGAAAAGAGTAGGGGTGTTTCCCCAGTGTCCTGGTCTAATCCCCCCCTGGTCTTTACCAGTCATAGCCTCCTAATTATCCCCATCTCTGAACTGGCTTCATCCCTCTGCTCTCCTCCCCACTGAGAGCTGCTGTGTGCTAAGCGGACTGGAGTATCATCCAGGTGGGGCTGGAGGGGATCCCCATTAACCTGTAAAGTGCTTTGAGTGGAGTGTCCAGAAAAGCACTATATAAATGTAAGGGATTATTATTAATTTTTATTATTAAGCTGTTTAAGATGGCAACACACTTCAGGCGCATGGAACATGAATGCTGGACACGAATATTAATAAGCTTCCAATGACAACACCACAGAGCAAGAACACGTTTGAGCTGAAAGATGTATATTTCACATTGAAACCGCAGGAAGTCTGATTACAGAGTAATTATGTGGTGAATGTTTCTACCACCCTGGGGGTGTCAAAGCATGGTGTTGTAGTCCTAGATGGTGATGCATTTTTTAAAACTCTGTTTGCTTTTGGACATCCACTTTGTAGGAAGAGATTTAGTTCGAGTTTGCTTTTTATTTTATTTTATAGAAATTGGCCTGTCTCATTATTGTCCAGTGCTTCAGGTTAAGGAGCTAGAATTGTGTTAAGGAGCCTCTGAGACTCCTTATTTGATATATATGGAGTACCCGGGGGACAGCTCTGTGGCTCAGTGGTTTTGCTTGGCTGCCTCGTACTGCAGAGGCCCCGGGTTCAATTCCAGACCCAGAGTGCTGTCGGGGTGGAGTCTGCATATTCTTCCGTGTGTGTGTGTCCCTTATTGGACTAGCAGGGTACACCACTATCCATCCTGGATGCATGTACATGATCTCACAAAAGACTTGAACGCGGGTGCCTTGTGCTTCCATTGGATGACAGAGGAGCTACGACCAAGATGATTACACAGTACCTAGTTTGGATGATGTCTTACGCTCATGAAAGTCGACTGCAGTTCCAGATATTGAGCAGGTATATTCAAGATTTATACAACCCTGACAGCCTCGATCCTTTCTTGACAGCCTTGTTAGGAGCAAAGGCAATTACTGCTATGTTTAATTACTCTGGTGACCGACACCAAGCTGCATGGTCACTATAATCCACTATTTATTCCATACATGCCAGCGTGATTAAGTAGCACTATAACCCTGAGTATGCACAGATATATACAGTATGTCTCCTTCAAGAAGTTCCTTGAAGTATGTTCCTTTTAAATCATTAATACTACACTTTCTTATATTGATTAAATGAAATGGTCTGAGACACATGTTTGAAAAGTTTAAAATAGGCATGAGGGCGTTATCTACAATACAGTATTTCTAAATGTAAGAATGTGAGAGTTGTGTGGACCTTATCTTTTTTTTACCTTGTTTAGTCTTTTTTTTGGTCAAGTGCAATTGTATTACAGTATGTAGCCCCTGACGGTGTTATTGGTGTTATATGTTATATGTACTCTTGTTTGTACGGTATAAATTTTTGCTGTTGCAATAAAAAAAAACGAAAGTCGTGCATAGCAACGGTCACTAAGGAAGTGCGGCTTAATCCCGGAATTCCGGTGTCCGTGCAGTAGAGGGAGACACTCCCTCCGCTCTCACAGTGGATCAGCTGTCACCCTGCTCACAAGGGGGTGGAGGGGATCCCCATTAACCTGTAAAGAGCTTTGAGTGGAGAGTCCACAAAAGCGCTATATAAGTGTAAGCAATTATTATTATTTATAACAAATCAAATTACTTAAGAACATATGAAACGTTAATGATACCAATAGACAATTCAGCTTATTAGAGCTCAGTGTTTGTTCTGTACACATGTACTTATAATACATGGAATAATTTACAAAGATCCCACTACGTCCCCCTGTGTAGAATAGATGTTCATAATCTGTTTAGTCTATTGTTAGTCTCTAAACTGTCAAAATTGAAAATCTGACGTTTAATCATATTCCACTTACTGTAAGTCCACCTGTTCTGATCTGTGGTTTCAATGTCATCAACCATCAACTAACCAACCATTTTTATTCTCCTTAAAACTTTTGAAATCCAACTTTTGAGCAGCTGGTCAGAAAGTCAAGTTGCCCAGTAAGGCTGATCGAATGTTCCCTTCCAAACATACGTGAGAGGAAAAATACACCAGTGATTGCCAAAGCAAACAATTCTCAAAAAGTATTTCCTTGGACCTGAATACTACTACTACATTTAAATGTGATAATATATATATATATATTCATTAAACAACTCTCAATGCATTTTCACTGTACTGAGACCAGACCTTGATGTTTAAACAGAGAACCACTCATAGAGAAAATATTATACTATATCCATATATATTGAACCTTAATATAAATGCTACGGTATTTGACGCTTGCATTATTCTTAGACGTCGGTCTGTCGCCAGTGGCCAGTCGCCAGTGTTTCACAGAGGAATCCTGTGCAGACTGATCCTCCGACACTCAGTCTCCCATAGGGTGGCACTGCCCTGTGGAGCAAAGACATCACCGATGAAGTTCCTGGCGTTCAGAATGCGCGTCGCCAAGGCTGTGCTGCTTAAGCATCTCACCATCTTCCTCCTCGTCTTTCGAGAACACCACGCCATTGTCCTCCTGGCCCCAGTGCAGGCTGGTGTTGCCCAATTCGGTGTGCCTGGACAGCTCTCTCGTCACCTGTGGAGGGGACAGTACCACAGCAGCCCGGGTCAGAAATCAGGGCCCGGTACGTCTTCCTGAACGAGAGCCGCGGTCTTGTCGCGGCAGGGAGGACGCGATCGCCTGGCGAAACAGGGAAGCAGCAGCAGACAGCGCCTGTGGTGGGTGATAGTGGTCTGTAGTGGGAGGTGGCAGCTGGAGTGAGCGCTCTGGAAAACGTGGGACGTAGTGGGATTCAAAGTTGCAGAACGAAGCAGGGAGGCAGCCAGAGAGGTGACGTCGAAAGCAAGCAAAGCCCGGAGCCGATAGATACCCAAGCGAAGCAGCTAAGAGACGAGGTCGAGGCGAGAAATCTTGGACGCCAAGGAGCAAACACAAGGGCAATCCAAGAGCAAGGTCGAGGGAAACGGGGTCAAAGAATCAAGGAAAACTTGACTAAGGAACACAAAGGCTCAAGCCTGAACTCCCTAACACTGAGCGAGTGGAGGGCTGACTGTGAGCAGGTGGAACTGATCTTCCACCCGATTGCACTGTCATGGCAACCAGGTGACTGACAGGTGGCCACGTCGGTTGCTGTGGTTACTCGGAAGGGTCTTTGAGCAATCCAACGTGAGCAGGCATGATACAATAAACAAAGCCAGCAAGGGAAAGGTCAGCGCTTCGATATAACTGCAACTATGATCTCCAGTATTCTCTCTCTTATATTCTAGTTTAAAGCCCTTATTAACTCTATAACTCTACCCTGCACTTTTGGGCCTATTCATATCCTCCCTTAATTCAAAATGCCAAAAGGAAGATAATAGTAATTTCTTCTGTTTGTTTTGTATTGCGTTTATTAATCACTTCCACTCCCCAGTTTATAAATACTCCCAGTCTGTCCACAGCTCTGCGCTAATCTTCTCTTGCTCCCCTCCCTCCATCCTATCTTGACCCTTGCAACTGCCTCCCTGGCTCATTCTTCACAAATGATTTCCCCAGCCAGGTGAGGTAACACTACAATAATAAGTACACTATCCCTTTATATTCATCTGATTGTTTCCTGAATTCCTAAAATGCTGCTTTTTAACCAAAGAAAATCCCCAATAATGATTCATATTGGTAGGAACCCAATGCGTGCAATGTGTGACAACCATTATGATTGAGTGTATTTCTGATTTCTGTATAACAAAGCAATGTGTGGCTCATTATGCATAGCATTGACTGGATGATCTTTTTTGTCTACTGCAGCTCCAACAGTATGATTTGCTTAGTTTCTTCTTTACGAGGAGCCTGGAATATCGCAAGCCACCTATGCACACTGACACAATCTAGTAGTCGATTTCCTATACCTGGACCAGAAGCCACTCTTTAACATCTGGGTCATTAGGATTCACTTCCGAGTCCATTAATATCCTTACTCTCAGCACCACTCTCTTCCCTGTGGAGGAAAGGATGAAAACAGCATAGAAGACAAAAAAAGAGGCAAACCCCATTCTGAAGTAGCATTAAGTGATTCACCCTGCCTGGTCTGAGGGACAGTTATATGGTCAAGGACGTCAAAACATCACTTACAATATTACAAAAGACTGGTGCTCTGAAGGTGGCTCCAGAGTCTATCCCAGCAAGCAACAGGTGCAAGGCAGGGTTAACCCTGGCAGTAATGCCAGTCCGTCACAGGGCACACACCACAGCTCATTTTCCCAGGAGCCGATTCAAAACCTACCAGCATGTCTTCGTACTGCAGGTGAAAACCCACGCAAAGACAAGGAGAACATTCAAACTCCATGCAGACAACAGCCCAGATACTGAACCCAGAGCTCAGGCACTACGAGGCAGCAATGCTAACCACTGCACCCAGTGCACCCTGGGACCGACTCTGGGCCACCACAAGTGCGAACTGGACAAGCGGTCGTGGAATAGCAAAGTGAAGGCGACGTTCCCCGCAAGGTTACCCCCATAAGGCTGTCGAAGTGGCACCGCGATAACTTACCACTGTAGCAGAAGAAAGCGTAGGTGGTGTTGCAATTATAGTCATTCCAGGAGCCTCTCGCACTCCCCTGAAGATTCACGGCGCCACAGCTCTCGATGCCGCAATAATTGTTGGGCTCGCCCACGTGCCAGGGGCGGAAAGTGGAGACGTCCCCATCGGACCACTTCCAGGGCTCGGTGAACAGTCCGATCCAGACCTCCCTGCCTCCGGCCGTAACTCTTACTAACTCATTCTCGCTCTGGCTCCTCACCCGGGTCAGGTCGGTGTAATGTTCTCTGCAAAACGTCAGGGCTTCTGTCCAGTTCTTGGCCTCAGCCACCAGGAAGTATTGATCGGCTGCGCCTTCCCCCCCTGAAGAAGTGAACCCCAGTCAGTAGTCGGGTTGAGGGTCGCGGAGCAGCCTCGGCAAGCAACAGGCAGGATACCACCTGGATGGGACGCCAGTCCACTGCACGGAGGCACAAGCACCGCATACAGTCACACCAGGGCCAAACATTCCCAGCAGCCAATTCACTCACCAGAGCGTCTTTGGACTGTGGGAGGACACTGGAGCACCTGGAGGAAACCCCCACGCACAAGGGGAGAACATGCAAACTCCACCTCGCCACCCCAGGATTTGAACCCAGGGCCCCGGTGCCGCCATCCCATCAGCCCAAGAGCCACTCAAAGGATTCAATTCCGAGAACAATGGGGAATTTCATAAGGAGGAATTACTCGTACTCCCAAGCCCCCCCCTCCCTCCACCACCTTCACATGCAGTAGTCGCGTGAGAAAGACCGTAAAAGGCCGTAAAAGACTCAGGGGCCATTTACCTTGATAGCAAACGGAATAGCTCGTGAAACTGCAAGGGCGATCTGCCCACAACCCGCCGCCGACCATCGCCACGCAGTTCTCCTTGCCGCCGTAGTTGTTTGGTTCTCCCGCACGCCATCTGGTAAAAGCAGACCTCCCCACGCCGTAGAGGTAGCCCCCCCCGAGGGACCACTGCCACAGGTCCCAGACATAGTACAGGCCGGTCCAGGCGCAGCCCGTGACCGGCTCGGTGGTGGCAAGGAGCTGCTCCAGGTCGGCTGGCCCACTCACGGTAGCCATGTCCGTGTACTGGCCCCTGCAGTACGCCCGAGCCCCCGCCCACGTCCTGCGCTTGCTCACGAAGTGGTAGCGGTGAGGTGAGACCAACTCCCAGAGGCCTGAAACACAGGAGGCAGGGTTGAGGCTTAGGAGCAGGGGTGACCAGCTCGCGATGCCTGGCCAAGCCTGCGCACGACGTGCCAACGCGTCGGAGAAGCAAATCCGGTCGGGGAATGGCCCGGCACTTCTCAACCCGACATTTGTGGCTGTCGTTTTGAGTGGTTTTGATTTCAAATGGGTCTGCCAATGCACTGTGAAGTGGCACAGGGGCTTTAGGACTGCAGTTTCTCAGCGTTGGGACGCTGGGTTCAGCTCCGCTTCTGGTCTGGTTTGTATATTCGACACTGTGCTCACGCTGGGTTTCCTCTAGGGTGCTCCAGTCTGCTCCCCAGTCGAAAGGCATGCTGGTATGTTCACTGACGTCTTGGAGAGTTAGTGCCAGTGTGATGGAGTACCACTCCTTGTGCCTGCTGTTTACTGGAATAAGCTCTGGCTGTCCCACCACCCTGAACTGCATGAGGTGGAACAGGTGGGAGGATGGAATATCATATAATCAAGAGCACCGCTGATGTCAAAGTCAGGCGGAACGATTAATTGGCAAAAAGCAACGGCATCAACAAGACCAGATGATAATCAGTCTAAGATGGTGCCGTGTTAGTGGCAGCCTGCTACAGCAGGTCTGTGTCTTTTTCTTGTCTTTTTGTTTCTTTCAGTTAGTTAATGCTAGTGTGTTAGTGTTTTTTCTTCATACCTTTGCCGGCAACTAGATTTGCGATCACAACATGATGGATACTAGAAAGCTGACATGCTTTTTCTTGTTTTTTCTGATACTCAGACCTCTGTTTCTATCGGGTTGCAATGCCGATAGCTACAGAGGCATTGTCTACACGCATGACCAGCTGATCGCGCTAGCGCGTCCGGCTCTACTCACTGGAGAGAAGCCATTGGTGCCGGAGGAGCTGAGGAGGAGAAGCCGAGGCTGTAGGGCTGGTGCGACGCAAAAGGCGAAGAGAAGGAGATTTAAACCCTACCTTCCTTTGATCATCATGGGAAATGTGCGGTCCTTAGTGAACAAGATGGACGAACTGGGAGCATTGGTGAGAAGCCAGAGGGAGTATCGTGAATGCAGTATCATGTGTTTCACCGAGACGTGGCTGCAGGAACTTATTCCGGACTCGAACGTTACCATCGGCGGCTTTCAGACGGTGCGGGCGGACAGAAACACCGAGAGTGGTAAGAGGAAAGGAGGGGGGCTCGCGGTGCTTGTCAACAACAGATGGTGGACATACTCATTTTAAGCGCGTCTGTAACCCGGACACCGCGGGAGTTTACATGCGCCATCTTTGTTGTTGTTTACATTCCACCTACGGCAAACGCAGAGGTAGCGTGTGACGTCATAAACACAGTCACAGCCAGTCTACAAACAAAGCACCCTAGCGCTTTTATAGCTATTTCAGGGGACTTTAACCACGTATCTATTTCCACCACTTTGCCTACTTTCCACCAATTTGTTAAGTGCCCGACCAGAGAAAACAAAAAACTGGACTTATTATATGCCAATGCTAAGGATGCATATAGTTCCACAGCCCTTCCCCCCCTTGGCAGATCAGATCACAACCTTGTCTTGCTTACACCACTATACAAGCCTATTGTCCAGCGTCAACCTGCAACCATGAGGACTGTGAGGAGATGGTCTCAAGAGGCTATGGAGGATCTACGTGGTGCTTTGGAGGCCACCGACTGGGATGTGCTGTGCGAACCACATGGGGACGACATAGACAGCATGGTGGACTGTGTCACTGACTACATTAACTTCTCCGTAGACAACACCATCCCCACCAAAGACGTACACTGCTTTTCCAATAACAAACCCTGGATCACCAGTGACTTGAAGGCTCTTCTGAATGACAAGAAGAGAGCCTTTAGGAGGGGGGATAAGGAAGAGGTCAAGCGTGTACAGAGGGAGCTAAAGCAGAAGTTAAGAGAGAGCAAGGACGCCTACAGGAGGAAAGTAGAGGACAAGCTGCAAAGGAATAGGGTAAGGGATGTATGGATCAGCATGAGAGAGATCACTGGCTTCAAACAGGCTGGGGGGGCAACAGAGGGGAACCTGGAGATGGCCAACGAGTTGAACCAGTTCTTTAACAGGTTTGATTCTGGGTGCTCTGTGGCTCAACACCCATCCCCCCACAGCCACACGCTCCCTAACCCTTCACAGCTGCGACTGCCTAACACCTCCTCCATCCCCCCACAAACATGGCCGCCTACAGCTACAACCCCCGACAGCTACTCACCCACCCATCCCCCACAGCTGCCACTCCAACACCTCCGCCATTAACACCTGCAGCACTGAAAGCCCTATGAGCACCATCCCCCAGGCCAGGCTGACCATCACAGCTGACCAGGTGAAGAAGGAGCTGAAGAGGCTGCACCAGGGTAAGGCCACAGGGCCAGATAACATCTGTCCCAGAGTTCTGAGGGCCTGTGTTGATCAGCTGAGCGGAGTGCTCCAGCGACTATTCAACCTGACCCTGCGCTTGGAGAGTGTCCCGGTGCTCTGGAAGACATGCCTGGTCCCGGTACCAAAGAAAGGGCGCCCCTCTGTCCTCAACGACTACAGACCAGTTGAACTGACTTCTCACGTCATGAAGACACTGGAGAGGTTGGTCTTATCCCACCTGAGACCCCTTGGTCAGCTCATCACTGGACACCCTACAGTTCGCCTACCAGCCTAGTGTTGGTGTGGAGGATGTGATCATCTACATGCTGCAAAGGGCCTACTCACACCTGGACAGGGCTGGCAACACTGTAAGGATCATGTTTTTAGACTTCTCCAGTGCCTTCAATACCATCCAGCCCTTACTTCTAAGGAGGAAGCTGGAGGATATGCAAGTCGATGCCTCCATGACCTCGTGGATCACTGACTACCTGACAGGCAGACCACAGTCTGTGAGACTTCAGAACTGTGTGTCTGAACAGGTAGTGAGTAACACAGGGGCACCTCAAGGGACAGTTCTTTCTCCATTCCTCTTCACTCTCTATACTTCGGACTTTGAACTTCGGGTTGAACCACTTGGAACTAAATGTAACAAAGACAAAGGAACTGGTGGTAGATTTCAGGAGGAAAAAGGTCAAACCTACTCCTATCTACATCCATGGGAGTGGCGTGGAGATGGTGGACTCGTACAAGTACCTGGGAGTGCACATCGACGATAGACTGGAATGGTCTAAGAACATCGAGGCCATCTATAAGAAGGGACAGAGCCGGCTTTACTTCTTGAGGAGGCTCAGGTCCTTCAATGTATGTAGTAAGATGCTACATTTGTTCTATCAGTCGGTGGTGGCGAGCGCCATTTTCTACGCAGTGGTATGCTTGGGCCCTGGGATTAGAGCTGTGGATTCTAAAAGGCAGAACAAGCTCATCAGGAGAGCAAGCTCTGTCATTGGGTCTGACCTGGACCCCTTGGAGGTAGTAGCTGAGAGGAGAATGGTGTCCAAACTAGAGGCCATCATGGACAACATCTCCCATCCCCTCTATGACAGGCTTGTAGAAATGAAGAGCATGTTCAGCAATAGACTGATTCATCCACGGTGCGACAGGGAGCGCTACAGGAGGTCATTCTTGCCTTCTGCCATAAGACTGTACAACGCATCCACCTTGCGTCTGGACAGAGGCAACATTGACAGTGACCTGTTTCTGAACTGAACGCATCTACACATCTACTGCTACATCTGTCCTCTTCTTTTCTTTTCCCGTTTACAACCGTTTTTTGTGCAATATATGCCAGGGACCCATGCAATACATTTATATTTATATCTATATCTATATTTAGATCTATATTTATTTTCATATGTGTGCTACGATTTTTCTGCGTACTGTTCTGTTCTAGTTTGTTCTTTGTGTGTCCGGACTGTGAGTAACTCTTTTAGTGCACCCCTCACTGTACTGATTGTATTGTATGTATTGTATTATTATTTTTATTATTATTGTATCATTCGTTACACTGTGGCTGTGTTGTCTGTGTAAAGCTGCTGTTGCGCTGCACTTTCCCTCACGGGATCAATAAAGTATCTATCTAAGGAGGTACAACCTCCGAGTTGGTAGGCTGGTGGCCACAGGTTCTTTGATGAGCAATCGGCCCCCTGGTCATTTCTGTACTTTGCTCAGATCCAGATGAGCGGACCAGTCCAGACTGCAGACGATCGCAGGTGATACAGCGGGATTAGCGGAGGCCGAGAAGCGGGCAGCAAATGAAATTAAAATGATTTAAACCAAAAACACCTGACAGATCATGTCTAAGTGTGGGGTTCTGGCGTGCCGGCAGGAAAAACAAACTTTCAATGCAAAACTCAGGGAGGATACTCGGGGAAAAGACAGGTGTTTATGCTGATGCGTCGTTTGCATCCTCGAAACAATGTGAGCGAGCCATAAGCCACAGGCACAAGGCAGGACAGATGAATGACTATGTTAACACAGGGACACCAGCCTATTGCAGGGCACAGATATGCCCACACTCACACCAGGGCCAATTTTCCCAGAAGCCAATTAACCCACCAGCATGGCTTTGGACTATGGGAAGAAACCGGGGCAAACCTATAAGAAACACACATGAACTGGAGGCACATACCAACTCCAGACAGCAGACAGCAGAACTGAATCCAGGGTGCAACCACTCCAGTCATTGGTGAGCCAAGTGCTTATGAGACTTTAGCCATCTTGATCCTGCAGGAAGAGACTGTGTCCCCAACAGAAAAAAGTCTTGAACAGTCTCCTCACAAAGCACATAAGTAAAGGAAAGGCTGTGGAAATATGAAGATAACATGGAATGAAGGGCCAATCCTGGCCCCAGAGCTCTGATATTCACTTTTGAGACTATAAGACTGTTATTCACTGTTGAGACTTTAGACTGCTAAATAGCCAACCTGCAGCTCCTTTAGCAAATCACCTGTAATGGCTACATGGACACACAGTTTTCACTGTATTCAGCATAACTGCACTACTTGTATATATTGCATACACCATGGACACATAGCAGCTCTACTCATATTGAGTTTTATTCCATTTAAAAAAATGTAACCTCAATTTTGTGATTTTGTGAATTTTGTGATTTCTGTGATTCTTGTGGTTTTTGTGAGCTCGCAGAAAAAGACAATTCATTGCCAGCAACTACTGCTGCTGCATGCCATTTTGTTGTGCATCTGATAAATAAACTTTGATTTGATTTGATTTGATTTCTGAGCCTGGAGGGCTTTTGTATCTTTTAATCTTTATTCCATCCTAGGCTCTTAATACCTGGATTTGGACCAGGACTGAGACCTCCAGATTTAGAAGCATCTTGAACCTTTCCCAGTGGGTTTTAAAGGGAGCCTGCAAATAATCAAAGGGCATATTGATGTCCTTTCCTGGACTCTTAATGGTTTGAATACACTCTAAATGCAATTAGACTCGATTGGCACTGTTATAAGGCTCTCACTCATAAATTTACCTGTCACACTCCAGGACCAGGAGTAAATAACAGTGCTTTGATCAATTAATAAAGGCCTGGATCACCTGGACTATGATCGATTAAACAGGTGGTCTGTTCAATAAAGTAACTAAGGGATCATTGGGAGCAAACATCAATAAAACTGGCGATTCAGGGTGACCTGTAAGATTTACTAGACCTGAGCTCTCCCTGGGTCAGGATCAGAGAGCCCTGCACTGACTGGACCAGAGTCATAGAGCCCTGGACTAACTGGACTGGTGGCACAGATCCCTGGAATGACTGGACCAGAGTCACAGACCCCTGGACTGACTGGACCAGAGACACAGACTCCTAGACTAACTGAAACAGAGTCACAGACCCCTGGACTGACTGTACCAGAGACACAGACTCCTAGACTAACTGGAACAGAGTCACAGACCCCTGGACTGACTGGACCGGGGACACAGACCCCTGAACTAACTGGACCAGAGTCACAGATCCCTGGACTAATTGGACCGGGGTCACGGACCTCCTTGACTGACTGGACCAGAGGTCACAGACCGCCTGGACTAACTGTATTGGGACTGATTGTAAGCTCCAGCCCTTTCAACACCGAAGTTCAGAGGTCTTTTCATCTTCCATCTCTGCCGGTCCATATTGGAAAGGAGAGAAAAAGCCCACATGAGGAGATTACAATACATATACTGTATATAATCATTTTTTTAAAACCAGCCATAAATTAACCTTGGCAAATTGTCTATAACCGTTCACTGTTTTTTTTTTCCCTATGACACTATATAAATTTGTGACCAATTCTAAATAAAATTAACAAGTAGGCAGGAGCAAACGGTGTATTTGAATGAAGCTGCACACATATTTCTTTGCCTCTTTACTGGAGAACTCCGAAAAGGTCGATCGTGCGCCCCAGGAAAAACCTTACAGGCCATCATGGACATCTCCCATCTTTCCCTCTAAGACATGCTTGGGAGAATGAAGAGCACATTCAGCGACAGGCTGATCCACCCGCGGTGGGACAGGGGGTGCTACAGGTGGTCATTCGTGCCTTCTGCCATCAGACTGTACCACTCATCCACTGTGTGTCTGGGCAGGAGCAGCACTGACACTGACCTGGTTTTGGACTAAACAGTAAACTCTCTGCTTCCCTCAGTTTTTTTTTCCCCGTTTACAACTGTTTTTTGTGCAATACATGCCAGGGACAATATATTTATATTGTGCAATACAACTTTTTTGTGTACTGTTCTGGCTTGCTCTTTGTATATTCTGGACTGTGAGCGACTCTTCTTAGCGCACTTCTCACTGACTGGACTGATTGGATTGTGTTTTTGTATTGTTGTATCATTTCGTTACACTGTTGCTGTGATGACTGTGCTGCTGTCGCACTGCAATTTCCCCTCATGGGATCAATAAAGTATCTGTCGATAAGTAACCTTCGTTGTGTTTCAGATAGTTACAGAGAGCTGGTGACACAGTTCTGTTCACATACTGTGGTTGCCCTCCCATCTATCCAGGACATTTATGACAGACGGTGCTTGAGGAATGCTCTAAGCATCATCAAAGACCCCCACAGACCCCAGCTACAGACTGTATGACCCTCTACCATCTGGAAAACTGTACCGGAGCATTCGGCCCCAGGCTACCAGACTCAGAAACAGTTTTTACCCCTGCACTATCAAACTATTAAACTCCCAGCCTCTCTCACTCTCACCTCACCTCTCACCTATGATCTGAACCTCACAGTGCCTTCTTTCTTACCAAAAACTCAAACACACATTGAAATCTATCTCTACCTTACATGTCAAAAAGCTCACTCCCCATCATTTCTATCCTTTTATTTCATTCTGTTGATGCATGTTTTTGCACATCTGATGTTGTTTTGCACATTACCTGTTACCTTTTGTTGTTTTGCACACTGCCTGTTGTTGTTTTTGCACACTGCCTGTTGTCTCTGTCTTTCTTTTATTATATAATTGATTTGTTGTTTTTTTGTACTACGTATCGTCTGAGAGCTCGCTAAATAGCATTTCGTTATACCATATACCTGTATATGAGTATAGTGACAATGAACTTGAACTTGAACTTGAATACTGTGCAGTAAAGCAACATCATCTTTCCAAACAGAGGTTCGGGGTTAGTCCACACAAATGAAAAAAGGACTCACTAACTTGAGATGATTAAGGTGAGGCATATCTTCTTAGCCATCACTGTGGGTCGGCGAATCTGCAATCAGAGAAACACTTAAGAGCTCCTTTCAGATTTCTTCGATTTTCATTTAGATGTAGTTTCCAATTAGGTTCCAGCCTTCAGTGGCCCAGATGGGAACTTGGCTTTGCCGGACAAACACAACACATACATAATAAAGACATAATACATGATCAATTTACCAAGACCTGGGATGGAGTGGCGTCCTGTCCAGAGTGTAGCCCGCCTAGTGCCCTTTGCTTGCCAGAATAGGTCCTGTGACCTTGAATTGGTAAGATCAGATCACTTTTATTAGCCATATTCAATTTCTTGCATTAGGAATTTGTCTTTTCACAGACCCCAGCTTGCTCTCCATGAGATACACAGGCAGGGAGAGAGAAGCTGGGGGTCAGAGCGCAGGGTCAGCCATTTATACGACACCCCTGGAGCAGCTGGGGTTCAGGGTCTTGCTCAGGGGCCCAACAGAGTAGGATTCCTCTGCCAGCCGCGGAACTTGAACCGGCAAACCCTTCCAGCCACAGGCACAGAGCCTTAGCCACAGAGACACCGATTTGTTTTTAACTGGATAAGCAGTTACTTAAAGCAAGGTGATGTCATGAAAATAAAGGAGAAGCTGATCGTTTTTCATCTTTCTCATCAGGTTCTCCCTGGGTCAACATCGCTTGACCTGTACAGTTTCACTTAAGGCAGAGCCTGGCTTTGGAGTCGCCACTTATTCTAATAAAGCAACCAACCACTCCCTCTTCAAAACAGGTCACATTGCTGGCTTACAGTGAAATAAACGCTCTTTTTGAGCCCTGTCGGTTCGCTTGGTACTTAAAAAAAAACCTACCCGCTTAAAAGTTCCCAGACTCTCAAACGAACAAAGCTTACATTTCTCGCAGGTTTGGACATTGATAATCTTTAAAATGTCCTGAAATTTCCCTATAATCCTCAAAATCTTCCTCCACACCTCGAAACAGTAACATCGGGATTTCCTAATAGGTCACTCATTACACAGCGTTTCTGAAACTTTGCACTTTTTCTGAAAATTTGCTCCTCGATATTTTTTTCCCCTCTAATTTAGTCACCACCCCCTTCTTCTCCCCTCTGGATTCGGGGAGTGTCTCCGACGTCCCGGGATGCTGCGTAGACGCGGACTGTTACCAGGCCTGTACAGCCCTCGGATCACCTAGCTGCGGTCCCCATGGAAACCATTTGGGCTTAGCTAGGCCCTATCTAATTGATTCTTTGCAGGGACAATATTCAAATCGGACTCCTCCCCCCACCCCGTGCCAGGTGCCTAGGCAAATCAGTCTCTCTGCTTTACTTTGGGCTCATTTAAATTTTAATCCCTGGCAAATCAGGTTTGGATTTATATCTATTGGGGTGGGGGGATAAATTTGTTTTTTTACGGCCAAGGTCCAGCAAAACCAATACGACAAAGACAAAACACTGTCAACAAAGAAGGTGGCACAACAAAGTTTCAGCAGATTATTTCAGAAAATTAGTTTACACTGTTCAGAAGTGGCACAGTTCTGGTATAGTGGTTAGCATCCTTTGACGGACTGGCACCCTGTCCATCAAAGGTACACTGACAGGCTGAAAGAAGTCTTTAGTCTGAAGGGAATGTCCCACACTGACAGGTCTGAAGGAGCTGAGTATCTTTAGTCTGAAGGGTAGTGTTCTACACTGACAGAATCTCTTGAGTCTTGAACATAGATCAAAGTCAACCCATCTGATTTCTTCGGAATGAACCATAAAACTCCAACCACAAGTGGAAACTACCCTAAATTGAGAAGAAGAGGCACCAACATTATATGCACTATTCTAAATGAGATCCTCCTACTCCAACTGTGCGATACAATCTTAACACAACATAGTTTCATCTCTGCTGGCAGCTTTTCCCATATATATTCTAATCTATTTACTTCAGTACCACTTCCCATGTGTCTGCAAGTGTCTTGTTTAGCCAGCAAATACTCGTCT
This sequence comes from Lepisosteus platostomus, assembly GCF_059453375.1. Lineage (NCBI taxonomy): Eukaryota > Metazoa > Chordata > Actinopteri > Semionotiformes > Lepisosteidae > Lepisosteus > Lepisosteus platostomus. The sequence continues at coordinate 42,028,045 of NC_142615.1, read as the reverse complement.
TTTCAAAAACAGCTTCAACCTCAGTGGGTCCCCTTTTGTAATGGCATTTAGTACCAGCATGCAAAAACTCTAAACAACCTAGGTTGAAGGTGCAGGATCGTGGCCATAAACCCTGCTATTTACTTTGCAAATCACGGCAGTGAAGTGGCGTTTCATGTCCTGCTTGTCCCGTGATCACCACAGGGTTAGATCCTGAGCGTAAAAGACTAAGCCCACCAAAGAAAAGTGCGATTTCTTAAAAATAAGTTATTGGCGATAAAAAAATCTTGGGTTCCCCTGAAATTGTTCCTTTCTTGATCACGTACATTACGTTGTCATTATGCGACGCGTTACTTCTGGTGCGATAGCACAATCCCCGGTTGCCATCTTATAGTACAGATCGGCACCTTCAATCAGTCTTCAAGAGAGCTGCAAACGCCTTACACTCAGGCTGTGAGCCTTTTTTTGAGCACCGAAAACTCTGAAAACTACGAGGGAAGATTCTCCAAAGTACGGACAAAGTTAACACAGTTGGGGGATGTAGCCAGATTTGGGGGGGGGGGGGGCAAATCAGCTGCCCCCGCCACCGTTTTAGGCGTTACCCCCAAACCCCCTATTGTCTTACATGTACCAACACAAGCACAAGAAAATGTAGAAACGTTTCAACAATTGTGATGTGTCTTCATGTGGGTCCGGCAGTCCCAATTTCTCATACCAGTGATTAAGCCCCAGTAACAAAATAAATCCATGGACAATTTAGAAAAATTGGAAAAAGTCTGAATTAAGCACAAAATCATAAGCTTTGTGAAGTGCCGTAAAGCACTGTGTTGTTGCAAATCCCTCGTCTCTCCACAGGCGAGGGCAAGAGTTCCCACAAAAAGCATGTTGTGATGTAGCCCTTCCTGCTCACGAGATCACTGTGATGACTGATGTAATGCGATGGACGAGTGAACAAGCGCAGGTGGTGCAGCAGACATTTCACTGCAGAAAACACGACCTGCATGCAGAGTTAACAAGTAAGCTCCACGTATCAGCACAACAGCCTGGAGGTTGACAGCAATATTTCTGTTAGATCAAAAGACATGTATCCGCAAGCCTGCTTGTTTACAGTGTAATAAAGGCCGCTTCACCTCAGCCCAAGTCTTGTTGCCTTACTGAATCTATTTTGTGATGCAAATTGGAGGTTTTACAAGTTACTGTGTACATTTTACTTTTATTGTGGTTTGAAGTGCGCTCATCAATGGCGATTCTCTCTAACCCAGAACTATAAAAATAGCCGTGCAGCTCCCCTTTGTTTTAAGAGTGCATGTGCAGCCTATATCAGCATCTTGCAAATATGCAGCAGATCACTGCAGATCCCATAAACAGAAACTGTCACCAGGACCTTGTGTTATATTGCAAATAGGGAGTTTTTATTTAAAAAGCTCTTGAACTGTATGACAAAATATAGTGACAAATTACGCGGCCCACATGTCTCTCCTCGCACAGAACGCATGTCCATTCCAGGAGATATCCCTGGTTTTTCGACCCTGAATCGGATAAAGGGGTCGGAAAATGGAAGGATGGAATGAGATTAAAACGTGTGTGTGTTCCTGTAAGGTTGAACCGGCTGCTGTTGACAGTTGGGAGGAGTGGGGGGGGGGTCAGAGGTTGGTTAAGCCACTGTGGTATGTTCCCGTAAACAGATTCAAACCCAAGACGGAAAGCCGCCTCCGGACGAATCGGTTGGATGCGGACGGTTGCCTTAACCCATCCGAACCGCTAACGTGACAAATCGTCTTCGGGAAAATGCATCATAACCTGTGACAGGATATGCCCGTCACGCCTCACTTTCGGTCAGTACTGGCGGCTCAAGTGCACAACCGGGAGGATCCGCCGCAACTGTCTAATTATCCCGGACTTCGGCGAGGTTCTTCCGGACAGTGGAGAAGCGGATGACCCTGACCTCATTCACACGCTGCTTCTGGTCGTCCCACATGTACTCGGAGGACAGCAACTTGGTGGGCTTGTTGCGGATCAGGTACTGGTTCAGGTGGCTCTCCTCCTGCCAGGCCGCCTCGACGTTGCTCCTCTTGTCCACCAGCAGGTTTTCCTTGCAGGTCTTGACCAGCCGGTACACGTTGTCGACGAGACTCCCAAACACGGCCGCCGGGTAGTAGAAGTCGCCCCGGTTGAAGGGGACGTGGGCGGCGGAGGCCGGCCGGCGCTCGTAGGGGAACTGGTCCCGGTGACTATAATAGAACCAGGCGTGCATGGCAGCCACCAGCCCGCCCAGCACCTCCGCGCCCACGCGGTTCTGGAAGCGCATGTCCACGTCCAGGCAGTAAATATACCGGGCCTCCCGGCGGATCCGCTCCTCGATGGTCTCCCGGATGATCTCCATCCGCCGCAGAGAGATCTCCTGCCAGCAGTCGAACTTGGGCACCTGGATGGCGGTGAGGTTCCTCCCGGGGGCCAGGGACACCTTTGGCACCTCGCCCGGATGGTCCCTGAAGACATAGTAGTTCAACCGGAACCCCACCAGGAAGTGTTTCTCCGCCGACTCAAGGAACCCCTTCAGGAACCGCATGTACCTGGGAAAAGAGGGGGAATGGTTCAGGAATGGAGGGGGCATGGTGGTTAGTCTTTGCTTCCTCGCAGTGATGGGGCCCTGGGGTGCTATTTCGCATGATGTCACCCTGGGTTAGAGTGGGTTTCCTCCGGGTGTTCCGGCTTCCTCCAACAGTCCAAAGACTGACGTGCTGGTGGGTAAATTAGCGTCTGGGGAAAATTGTCCCTGCTTTGAGTGTGTGTGTGCGCGCGTCTGTCTATGCATTTGCCATGAGATGGACTGGCGTCCCATCCAGGGTGCACCCTGCCATATTCCCTCTGCTTGCCTGGACACTCCACTCTTTTTTCTCTACCCCTCGGAAGACATATTTTCCCTTTCCAGGGCCTTTTCAATAGCGGATCCTAAATTTCAGCCCTGCTAAAGATTTTTTCTGCCGACTCCTTTTTCCAGGCATTTTCAAAAGCTGGCCTATATGAAGTGAAATGTATTAAAAAATCAACATTAAGAGTTTAGCCCCCCCCCATAGCCAGTTAAATCTGCCAGCTTGAGTTTGTGATTTGCTAAAATGGTCTACCCCTCAGCCAGGAATCCAGAAGTAAATTGGATCGACCTCTTTTGCCCTTGAGGGAACTTGTCTTGCACATCAAAAGCTCATGAACACATAACATTTTCGACAATAATAATGCGGTACAAGAACACTGCAATAACATAATACAAAACATTCAATTGCACTGCTCAATCAGAACTCCAGTACCATTAATAAAAATAATAATAATAATAATTGCTTACACTTATATAGTGCTTTTCTGGACACTCCATAACTCTTCACAAGTAATGGGGAATCCCACTTCACCACCAATGTGCAGCCCCCACCTGGATGATGTAACAGCAGCCATAGTGCGCCAGAATGCTCCCCACACACCAGCTCTCAGTGGGGAGGAGAGCAGAGTGATGAAGCCAGTTCATTGATGGGGATTATTAGGAGGGCATGATTGGTAAGGGCCAATGGGAAATTTGGCCAGGACACCGGGGTTACACCCCTACTCTTTTCAAGAAACACCCTAGGATTTTTAAAGACCACAGAGAGTCAGGACCTCGGTTTTACATCTCATCCAAAGCACCTGTTTACAGTCCAGTGTCCCCATCACTATACTGGGGCATTAGGGCCCACACAGACCGCAGTTTGAGCGCCCCCCGCTGGCCCCACTAACATCTCTCCCAGCAGCAGCCTCAGCTTTCCCAGGAGTCTCCCCTCCGGGTACTGACCAGGCTCACACCTGCTGAGCTCCAGTGGGGGCTGCCAGTGGTGAGCTGCAAAGTGATATGGCTGCTGGCATTAGATTTGAATCAAACAATTAGCTTGTAAAGAGTCTAAAAACAACAGTAGTAATAAGAGGCCTGCCTCTTTTTATTTTAGTGTTCAACAATAGAGTGCTTTTAGTTAGAAAGAAAGTTAATGCTCTTTTAGTCTTGATACAGGGGATCTGGAACAGTGCCTCCTCCCAGAGTGTAGGAGAGCACATTCTAAAAGAAGGCACGGATAGAGAAGATATATTTTTGTTAAGTACTCTTTGTGATAAACATGTCTTACTTGCCAACCGTGAAGATTGTGGTTGCTATGGTGACATTGAGGGGCTTGTAGATCCTGTCGATGATCAAGGGGTCAAAGGTCCCATCTCAGACGATGGGAGCCAGCCAGGGGGTGACGGTCAGCACGTCTCTCCTCCTGGGACACAAGAGAGGCGATCAGAACTCTGGAGACCCCAATTCCGGCTGGCGCCTTATTTTTACTTATGATTGCAGGGATTGAAACCCTGGGGGTGACAGTGTTATGACACAGACCAGCCAGCAGAGGGCAGCAGCTCAGACGCGTTGTCTTTATTTCCAGGCAAAGCCAACAGAAAGTGTAAATACATTTCCTTCACTTATCAAATTTATTACAAGGCCTGTCGAAAACATCTAGTAAAAAAAGAAACGCTTCAGTTTGACCATGTTAACAGCAAGGCAGTCAGACCCAACATGAGAAATATGAGGATTTGAATACTCACGGGGCCTCCAGGACCTTAGTCTGTTTGAAAGCTAACCTGAAAGAAGGAAGACAGGGGTTTTCATTTGACATTTGTAGGGAGCAGAGCATCGCTTGGCAACTATGGGATTAATTCTGATACTGAATTATCAAAGGATCATTAAGTATTATGCCAGCAGCCATATCACTCTGTAGCTCACCACTGGCAGCCCCACTGGAGCTCAGCAGGTGTGAGTCTGGTCAGTACCTGGATGGGAGACCTCCTGGGAAAAACTAAGGTTGCTGCTGGAAGAGGTGTTAGTGGGGCCAGCAGGAGGCGCTCACCCTGCGGTCCATGTGGGTCCTAATGCCCCAGTATAGCGACGAGGACACTATACTGTAAACAGGTGGCATCCTTCCGAAGAGACATAAAACCAAGGTCCTGACTCTCTGTGCTCATTAAAAATCCCAGGGCATTTCTCGAGAAGAGTAGGGGTGTAACCCCGGTGTCCTGGCCAAATTTCCCATTGGCCCTTACCAATCATGGCCTCCTAATAATCCCCATCTCTGAACTGGCTTCATCACTCTGAAAGCTGCTGTGTGCTGGAGCAGACTGGAGCATCATCCAGGGGGCTGCACACTGGTGACGGTAGTGGGATCCCCATGACCTGTGAAGAGCTCTGAGTGGAGTGTCCAGAAAAGAGTTTTGTTGCCTTGTTCTGAATCGCAGAACACGGCACTGCGCAGACCTGATGATTCAGTCTGCTTTGGAATGTAAATGGGAGGTTTTCCAAGTTACTGTGTACATTTTGCTTTCATTGTGGTTGTCGATGCTGATTCTCTCTAAGCCAGAAACTAGCATTGTAGTCCCCCTTTAAACCAAAGACAGCTTTATCATGTATTAACAAACCTCCTAATAAAGGGGACCTCAACAGATACCAGCGATAACTCTTACGCCTTTGGTTAGGTAGTAACATGTAGTGTGCGCAATGTGTCTGAGATGAAAGGGGCAAAAACTGTGTTGCATTGTTCAAGTTCAAGTTTATTGTCATTATACTCATATACAGGTATCTGGTATAACAAAATGCTATTTAGACAGCTCTCGGACATAAGTAGTACAAGAAAAAAAAAACAACCACAACAATACAATTGTATAACAAAAGAAAGACAGAGACAACAGGCAGTGTGCAACAAACAACAACAGACGATGTGCAAAAACAGCAACAGGCAATGTGCAAAAACAACAACAGGCAATGTGCAAAACAACAAAAACGTAACAGGTTATGTATAAAAATATGCATCAACAGAATGAAATAAAGGGATAGAAATGATGGGGAGTGAGCTTTTGACATGTAAGGTAGAGGTAGATTTTCAATGTGTGTTTGGGTTTTTGGTAAGAAAGAAGGCACTGTGAGGTTCAGATCATACGTGAGAGGTGAGGTGAGAGTGAGAGAGGCTGGGAGTTTAATAGTTTGATAGTACGGGGGTAAAAACTGTCTCTGAGTCTGGTAGTCCGGGCCCGAATGCTCCAGTACCGTTTTCCAGATGATAGCAGATCATAAAGTCTGTAGCTGGTGTGTGTGGGGTCTTTGATGATGCTTAGAGCTTTCCTCAAGCACCATCTGTCATAAATGTCCTGGATAGATGGGAGGGCAACCCCAGTGATGGACTGGGCAGTTTTCACCACCCACTGTAGGGCTTTGCGGTCAGCAGCACTGCAGTTGCCATACCACACTGTGATGCAGGCTGTCAGTGTGCTTTCTGTAGTGCATCTGTAAAAGCTAGTGAGGATCTGGGGACATATCTTAGCCTTCTTCAACCGTATTACGAAGTACAGGCGCTGTTGTGCTTTCTTGATCAGACAGGTGGTGTTGAGAGACCATGTGAGGTCCTCTGTGATATGGACGCCAAGGAATTTAAAGTTACTGATCCTTTCCACTTCAGTCCCATTGATGTGGATAGGGGCATGTCTCGTTTGCAGTTTCCTGAAATCAACGATCAGCTCCTTGGTTTTGCTGACGTTGAGGGTGAGGTTGTTGTCATCACACCACGTTGTAAGGAGATTGACCTCCTCCCTGTAGGCCCTCTCATCATTGTCTGTGATCAGACCTACAACTGTGGTGTCATCGGCAATCTTGATGATGAAGTTGGTGTTGTTTGGCCTTACAGTCGTGGGTGTAGAGGGAGTAGAGCAATGGACTAAGCACACACCCCTGGGGGACCCCAGTTTTCAGAGTTAGTGTGCCGGAGGTGTGGTTTCCAAGCCTGCCAGCTTCTGAAACCACTTCTGCCTGTCAGGAAGTCCAGAATCCAGTTGCAGAGGGTGGTGTCAAGACCCAGTGCACTGAGTTTCTTGACTAGTTTCTCTAGAATGATAGTATTAAAAGCTGAGCTGAAGTCGATGAATAGTAGTTTTGCGTATGTGTTCTTTTTATCAGCAGAGTGTATGGCAATGGACATTGCATCATCTGTGGATCTGGTGGGCTGGTAGGCAAATTGGAATAGGTCCACTGTGTCTGGAATTGTGTCCTCAATGTGCCCCATGACCAGCCTCTTAAAGCACTTCATGATAACAGGGGTTAGTGCCACTGGGCAGTAGATGATGGTGGTTGTCTTGAAGCAAGTGGCGACTACAGCTTGGGGCAGGGACATGTTGAAAATGTTTGTGAATACACCTGCCAGTTGATTGGTGCCGGCTCTGAGGACGTGACTGGGTATGCTGTCAGATCCTGCAGCCTTGCATGTGTTCACTTTTAGCAGAGATCTCCTCACCTCATCTGCAGACAGCGAGAGCACCTGGTCAGCTGCGGAGGTTGCAGCTCTGTTGACTGGTTCTGTGTTGCTCGCTTTAAACTGAGCATGAAAGGTGTTGAGCTTGTTAGGCAGGGAGGCATCATGCGCAGGTGCACAGATGTTCTTCCTTTTGTAGTTTCCGAGGGCCTGTATATCTTGCCACATGCACCGTGGGTCATTAGTGGTGAAGTGTCCCTCTAATTCCCGTTTGAGTGTGTTTTTGCAATACTCTTCTTTAGATTGATCCTGGCTGACTGTCACTTTAAACACATCACAGTCAGTGCATTAAAAACAGTCCTGCAGGACTGATTCAGATCCTTCATGCCAGACTCACCATCCTGACGGCTGGTTTCACTCGCCTGTGCAGCTGTCTGTATGCCGGGAGGAGAAACAGAGTGAAGTGGTCTGAGTTTCCACAGTGGGGGAGGGGTACGGCCTTGTAAGCATTCTGAATCGTATTGTAAACATGGTCCAGGGTGTTTTCTCCTCTCGTTAGGAAGGAGACATGGTATTTCGGGAGACCGGAGTTGAGATTTGTATGATTAAAGTCACCCACGATGATAAAGGCTGTGTCTGTCAGGGAAGCCGGTTCTGACTCCCGTGAAAATGCGTTGTTTAAAGACCCTATACGAGATGGTATAATCCGGTAGTGACTTGAGGAGGACATCAGGGAAGACACAGCAGGATCGGGTCGGGTAGAAACACTGGGGGTAATGACAGCAGTGAACTGCTGCATGGGGGGAGCGCAGACGAACGAGTCCAAAGGAAGTCCAATAGGGAAAATCAGGGCGCAGTCCAAGGTCCAAGTGCCAGGAGATCCATCCAAGATGAACTCTGGAACAGGGAACTAGGAACACGGATAATTAAAAGTTTGATGGGATAAAGCACTCCGAGCCACGGACTCAGTAGGTCAGGGGGCCGTGGTGAAGCCTTTGCCCTTGGGCCACTTCTGTGCCTGGTGGTAGGGTCTTCCAAAGCTGAGCCTAGAACTATGGAGATGCCAGGCTCAATAGGGAAAAGGGGAAGGACATAGCTGGGGCAAAAAAAGCTGGGAACACAACAAAAAATGGTAGGAGCACCCTCTAGAGGAGGGATGATGATCGTGACAACGTCGGGATTTGCAGATTCCTATTTGTTTATTGCAGTACAGTACCTCTACATCGGGGGATGTAGACGGCGGTGATGATAATAATTGTAAATTCCCTCATCTGGGCACAACTGGGGTATAAAAGGAGACCCCCTCCTTAATGACTGTTTTCACACTGCCTGTCTGACTGTCCTCTTATCTTCAATCATAAGTACCAGGGTGTATCTTACTGGGCTGTGGGGGTGGGACTGTAGTGGAGGTCTGCTCAGGGATTAGTCTGTTCTGCCTGTGTGTCCTTTTCTCACCAATCAGATTGCTGTCAGCTCACACTGAATCACTGCATCCCAAGTTTGTGGTGCTCTGGTTCCAGCTGCTCCTTCTGTCACAATAATAAGTAAACTGTAGTAATTGTCCTTCGATCCCCCAGAAAAGGAGTGAATGTGAATCACAGGGCTGGAAACCTGTTGTTTTGTAGCATCTCTGGATACACAGTGACCTTCCTGCACAGTCCAGACCTCATTCACTGAGTCCCTTGTTAATTTACACCCTGACCTGAATCCAAATAAAATCGTTCAGTGTTTCAGTCTTTTCTAGACAGCGCATCCCTGGGATGACCCATGCTTGTCATCACCAACCCTGTCTGATCTGATTAACATGACAGCCTCATGTCTGTCTGGAGCTTCTAAAACACACAGTTTTTGCCGTCAGCTGTCAGAGAGATCTGTCAAGATGAAGGAGAGACAGACTCAGGAGTTTGAGACAGAAACACAAGATGGTAAAAAACAGCTCTTCATAGGGAAACAGGGAAGAGATCTCTCTCCACACTGAGGCAGCCAGACCAACTACAAGAGGCAGATGTTGAGATCTCATCACAGGCTGTTAGGAATGTGGAGAAGGAGTGGAGCTCAAGAGAGAAGCAGGAGTGAAACAGGGTGAAACAGGGTCTGTGACTGTCAAGAAGCGCTTATTGTCAGAACACTCTGAGTGGTGCTGATTATGCGGTGGCCAGTCAGAATCGGTTTACTGGTTGCTTCCTTGTATATAAGGTTGATTAACCCTGTATTCGGGGCTCAGCATTGTCAGATCTCCAGTGTCAGCTTGTACAGCCAGACCTGCTCCAGCACTTAAGCTTTCGGTTTCTTGGTTCTGGATCTTCGGCATAGACTCCTGGTTTTTCCTGGTTCAGACGTCTTCATGAATCCTATTCCATGTTCCTGGGTTGCGAAGTTCTTGGTTTTCTGGGTCCTGGTTTTCCCAGTGTGAATGGCCTTGTATCCGGTTCCTGGTGACAGGTGCCTTCGTATGGAGAAGCTTGGAATTTGGGACTCTGTATTTGGATTACATTGTAATCGCACAAGTCTGGTTTGGAGGGACCCAGTGTTTTGTCTTATGCCTGTATTTCAACTTGTAAATCCTGATATCCTGTTCGCCTGATATCCATGACCTTAGACTGTGTTATAGACAATGTTATATTGTAATTTCCCATGGGTTTGTTATAAAAACTTTGTATTCAAATGTATGTTCAGACTGTTGTTTTGGCTCTTGCCCTTTAAAGGCTTCCGCTGTGCTGCGCAGGGTCTGTTTAAGTTCTTTAGTGGTTTCTAATAATTTGGAAACCGTAACAGTGACACTGCCAGCACAGCTCAATCAGAGCCACCCTGTCTCACCGGTGTGCTGGATTAATACGACGCTGACTTTCACACACAGCACCAAATCCTGATTCCCAGTCTTAGGTCCCACTGTTCCAGGGCTCCAGACAGGAGGTCTGACTGCTTCATCAGTGCTGTAGCAGTTGCGTTGTATTTCTGTGCTGAAATCCTTGTCAAAGCCAAAGAGAATCACAGAGACAGGGGTGTGATACTCTCTAGATAGAGGTGTCAGGAATAAGAGTGTTTACAGGCACAAGTGAGAGTCACACAAAGCAGCTGTAAGAGAGACTCAGTGGAGTTTTATTCACAACATGAGAGAAAATAACCAACACACAAAAACCTTTTCACACAAACAAAATCGATATTTTCTCTGTTTCTCACTCTCATTTTCTGACAGAGGATATTTTCTCTGTCCCCAGACAGAAGGAAAAAACAAAGCCAGAAAGACTCAAATGGGTTTTAACCCTTTACACAGCAAACCAGGATTGTCTGCAGGAATCAGCAATGACCTGTTAATGAATCAACGAATTAACCAAGTTAATGAATCAGAAATTAATTATTCATGATCCTTCATTAATAATAAAGAGGGATGTTTAAATATTGCAGTTTTGAAGCCAGCAAGTGCTATTTTGTCAGTCACAGGCTGTTGGACTCTGCTGTATCACACATTTAAAATCTCCATGAAGATGTGGATTTCTGGTGTAACAGTGCAGTGTTACGAACCCTGCCTCCCGGCAACGGAGGAGGCAGAAGTAGGCGTAGCCCCTATCTATCAGTTCACCTATCAGTTTTCCCATTCACCACCACACCCCCGTCTCATCCTACTTAAACACCTGTCCTTCCCTACCTCGTTGCTCAGTATTGGTTTTCCCTATCGAGCTTCCTGGTTGTGCTTCTTCTACTCTGTGTTTGTCTTGGATTTCGGCTTACGGTTTTTCCCTTTGGACTTCGGCTTTTCGGATCTCGGCTTGGATTGGTACTTTCGCTCTGTTTTGGATTACTGGCTACCTCTGGATTCTCGGATTGCTCTACGGACTACGACTTCGGATTACTCTTCGGCTTCGGTACATGTTCCCTTTCGGATATCTTGCTTCCCCTGGACTCTCGGCTCGTTCCTACGATTACGGTTTGCTTTCGGATTACGACTTGGCTTTGTTCGCTCCTGCAAGTGGGTTCACTCACTCGTTCCGTCCGTATTACTGAACTCGTAACAGAATACTGAGCCCTTTAACATGGACCCAGCGGAGCAACAGGAGATTCGCTCGGCTTTGGATCAGCACGGACAAGCCTTACTCCAGCTCCAGGCTTCTGTCCAACAGATCTCTGCGCACCTGTCTGCAATGCCGCCCATCGGCAATCGAGGAAGCAACGCTGGAGCTGCCGCTGCGGCTCCGCCCCCGCCAGCTGCTACACCTGCCCCTCGACCTCTTCCACTAACTCCACCTGACAGGTTTGACGGCAACCCTACCAAATGTCGGGGCTTCTTAGCACAGTGTGCACTGGTTTTCAGGCTCCATCCGGAAACTTTTTTTTTCACCTCAGGACAAGATCGCCTTCATAGTTTCACTGCTAACCGGCTGCGCTCTGGAATGGGCTACTGCTCTGCTTGATCGCGGGGCTCCTGAAATTCAGGATTATGATCTTTTTTTAGAAAAATTTAAGGGGGTTTTTTGTCGCCCCGTAGTTGGCCAAGACTCTGCATTCCGCCTCTCCTCCATCCACCAAGGCCGCCGGTCTGTACATGATTATGCTATTGATTTTCGAGTAGCGGCAGCAGAGACTCACTGGGACGATGAGGTCCTTATTTTTCTTTTCCGTCAAGGACTCAGTGAAGAAATTAAGGACCATCTGGTAAATATGCCACAATTGGGCAATACCTTGGAGGAAGTTATTTCACAGGTTTTGCAATTAGAACTCAGAATTCGTCATAGGAGTGCTGAGAGATCCCGGTCCTCTATACTAGAGGCTCCTCGGCTATCACCTTTCAGATCTGCTGACTCGGAACAATCTATGGAAATAGCCCGCACCCGGTTAACCCCTGAAGAACGTGAGAGGCGCCAACGAGAGGGTCGCTGCCTGTACTGTGGGAAACTTGGACACTTTAAAGCGGCCTGCCCTGCTGCATACTCGTCCTTGAGGCGCCGCCCACCTTCTCGGAATCCTAAGGTGAGTGAGACTACTCAATTCCCTCAGTTTTCCTCAGGATTTTTTATTTGTTCTACCCTATTCTGGGATAATGAAAGGAGACCTCTTCTTGCTTTTATAGACTCGGGGGCAGCAGGAAACTTTATAGACGCATCCTTCGCTCGAGCTTGGAAATTACCCTTGACCCTGGTGTCCACCCCTCTTCGTGTCCAGTCTATTGATGGCTCCCCCGTATCTCCAGGACTTATTAGGTGGCAAACGGAAATTATAAGCCTGCAGATAGGCGCCACCCATGTCGAAGACATCTGGTTTTATCTCCTGGAGACTCCTACACATCCTCTGGTACTAGGATTTCCTTGGCTACAGCAGCATGACCCACACATTTCTTGGTCCCGTAAAAAGATTGTAGCTTGGGGACCCAGATGTATTAGAAAATGCTGTCGCCTACCAGTGAAGATTGCACTCATGGTGACGTCCCCTTCAGGGGTTCCTACCATACCCCCTCAATACTCTGATCTTCAGGAAGCCTTTAATGAGCAGGAGGCCTTGGCCCTCCCCCCTCATCGACCATACGATTGTGCCATTGACCTTTTGCCTGGTACTATCGCTCCCAAAGGTCGTATTTTTCCACTCTCCAATTCTGAGTCTGAGGCCCTGAAAGTCTATATACAAGATTCTCTGAAGGCTGGGCTTATACGTCCATCCACTTCACCAGCATGTGCCAGTTTTTTTTTGTCGAAAAGAAGGATGGTGGGCTCCGTCCCTGCATCGACTATCGTGGCCTCAATGAGATCACCATCAAGAATCGGTACCCTTTGCCTTTAATTCCAGCAGCACTTGAGTCTGTGCATGGAGCCAAGATCTTTACTAAACTGGATTTACGAGGGGCCTATAACCTAATCCGCATTCGGGAGGGGGATGAATGGAAGACGGCATTTATGACAACCCATGGACATTATGAATATTTGGTCATGCCCTTTGGTTTGGTTAATGCTCCAGCAGTGTTTCAATCTTTTATTAATGACATCTTTCGGGATCTCCTACAAAGATTTGTATTGGTTTATCTAGATGACATATTAATTTTTTCTGATTCCTTCCAGGATCATGTTCTCCATGTCAGAGAAGTACTCTCCCGGCTCATTAAGAATAAGCTATATGTCAAACTAGAGAAGTGTACCTTCCATGCTTCGAGGATTCACTTTTTAGGGTACGTCATCTCGCCGGAGGGGGTGGAAATGGATTCGAGTAAAGTCTCGGCGATTACTGATTGGCCCACTCCCAAGAATCTCAAACACATTCAACGATTTCTTGGCTTTGCTAACTTTTACAGGAAGTTTATTCGAAACTTCAGCTCGGTGGTCACTCCCATAACCTCTTTGACCCGTAAAGGACCTAAACAAGGCAAATGGACCCCTCAAGCCGAAGAAGCATTTCAGCGTCTGAAACACCTGTTCACTACAGCCCCCATCCTAAAACACCCTGATCCAACTTTGCCCTTTGTGGTCGAAGTGGATGCTTCTGGCCATGGTGTGGGTGCTGTTCTCTCCCAACGTCATGGAGAAAAACAGATTCTTCATCCCTGTGCCTTCTTCTCTAAGAAGCTATCCCCTGCCCAAATGAACTACGACGTCGGTAACCGTGAGCTCTTGGCCATTAAGCTGGCATTGGAGGAAGGGAGGCACTGGTTAGAGGGTGCTCATCACCCTTTTTTAATTTACACTGATCATAAAAACCTGGAGTATCTGCAGTTGGCCAAACGTCTTTGTCCTCGCCAGGCTAGGTGGTCCCTTTTTTTTTCCAGATTTAATTTCTTGATCACCTACACTCCAGGTTCCAAGAACATCAAGGCAGACGCCCTTTCACGGATCCACGACCCCCCTGAGGCCGAATTGATTCCAGAACCCATCATCCCGTCTGGTAAGTTCCTGGCAGCGGTAAGATGGGACATTGAGGTAATTGGTAGGGCAGACGGTACCTCCTCAGTGCCCTCAGGACAAGTTATTTGTCTCTAATTCCGTCAGATCGGCAGTTTTACAATGGGGACACGACTCCCGCTTCGCCGGACACCCTGGATTCCACCGTACCTTGGATTTCATCTCCAGAGACTTCTGGTGGCCAACTATGGCCAAGGATGTCAAGTAATATGTCCAGGCCTGCTCTATCTGCTCCCAAATGAAGTCTTCCCGGATGAGGGCAGCGGGCCATCTTCAACCCTTACCCATCCCGGACCGTCCTTGGACCCACCTCTCAGTAGATTTTATTACTGACCTTCCACCCAGCCATGGACACACGACTATTATGGTGGTGGTAGACCGTTTTTCCAAATCTGCCCATTTTATTCCCCTACCATCTTTACCTACAGCTCGAGAACTAGCAGAATTGTTTGTACAACATATCTTCCGACTGCATGGCATCCCTAAGGATATTGTTTCTGATAGGGGCCCTCAGTTTGTCTCCCGATTTTGGAGGGCCTTCTGTAAGTCGCTGGGCGCCTCAGTCTCACTTACCTCAGCTTATCACCCTCAGGCCAACGGTCAGACAGAACGAATGAATCAGGAACTGCTGACCTATTTACGGACTTATATCTCCTCTACCCATGATAATTGTGTGTCCTTGCTCCCATGGGCAGAGTATGCACACAATTCTTTGTATACCACATCTACTGGCATGTCTCCCTTTAAGTGTGCTTTAGGTTATCAGCCTCCTCTTATCCCTGACTCCCATCCCAACACAGAGGTACCTTCGGTTCAGGACTACATCTCTAACCTGAAGACCTTCTGGAGGAAGGCCAAAGCCACCCTTCTTCGCACCTCAGCTCAGCAGAAGAGGGTGACTGATCGGCGCCGTCGTATCCCACCCAGACTTCGACGTGGTCAGTTTGTTTGGTTATCTACTCGTAATCTTCCTCTTAAGCAACCTTCTGGCAAGCTTGCTCCCAGGTACATTGGTCCTTTTCGTGTCCTCGCCCAGATCACCCCTGTGACTTACCGACTGGCCTTGCCTCCTACCCTTTGGATCCACCCTACTTTCCATGTTTCCCTCCTTAAACCCTTTCACAGATCCACCCTGTCTAAACCGCAAAAAAAAACCCACCGCCTCGAGTAATTGATGGACTCCCTGCTTACACGGTCAATAAAATCCTGGATTCCCGATGGTCTCGTGGATCCCTACAATATCTCGTCGATTGGGAAGGCTACGGTCCGGAGGAGCGCTCGTGGGTCTCGGAGAAGGATATTCTGGACCCCAACCTCATCCAAGACTTCCACCTTAACTTCCCGGATCGTCCCGTTAGGGTGTCAGGAGCCGCCCGTAGAGGGGGGGGTAATGTTACGATCCCTGCCTCCCGGCAACGGAGGAGGCAGAAGTAGGCGTAGCCCCTATCCATCAGTTCACCTATCAGTTTTTCCTATTCACCACCACACCCCCGTCTCATCCTACTTAAACACCTGTCCTTCCCTACCTCGTTGCTCAGTATTGGTTTTCCCTTTCGAGCTTCCTGGTTGCGCTACTTCTACTCTGTGTTCGTCTTGGATTTCGGTTTGTGGTTTTTCCCTTTGGACTTCGGCTTTTCGGATCTCGGCTTGGATTGGTTACTTTCGCTCTGTTTTGGATCACTGGCTACCCCTGGATTCTCGGATTGCTCTACGGACTACGACTTCGGATCTCGCTTCGGCTTCGGTACTCGTTCCCTTTCGGATATCTGGCTTCCCCTGGACTCTCGGCTCGTTCCTACGATTACGGTTTGCTTTCGGATTACGACTTGGCTTTGTTCGCTCCTGCAAGTGGGTTCACTCACTGGTTCGGTCCCTATTACCGAAACAATAACAGTATCTCCTCCTCCTGGAGCAGCCCCTCCAGCTCGACCTGCAGGCCCTCCCTGAGCCGCCACAGGGCCGCTGGGGTTAGGCCCGGGTGAGCGGGTGTACCAGGGGGTGGGTGAGGGGGTGTGTGAGGGGGCGAGCAATGGGGTATGTGGGCTGCCAAGGAGGAGGTCCATGCCCTGTCCTTCTGTAGATCCCTCTCCGGGCCCTTTGGGCAGTTTCACAGCTGGGTCTCGGTCTCCTGCCTGGTGATTGGCTGGCTGGCCTGAGGGGACAGGGGCACAGAGAGGGCATGAGGAGGACAGAGAGAAAACTGAGAGGGTCTTCTCCAGGAGGACCAGGCCCTACCACTGGTCTCCCAGCAATCACAGTCACCATCATTGCAGCTGAAACCAAACTTTCGACAGACGTCACAGACATATCAGGCTCACAGACTTGCAGCTCTCGGCTGCCCGGGGTGAGACGCAGGGGGAGTCTGCTCCCTCTTCCTCTGACAGTTCTATCAGATGACAGCGGCAGACCTGATCCAACCCCACCTTCCCTTTCACACACAGCCACACACAGGCATGACTGTGTCACCATCATCACCACCTCCACCATCACAATCTCCACTATCTTCCATTACCATCATCATCACTTCCACCATCACAACCCCTACGATCTTCATCACCATCATCATCACCCCCACCATTACAATCTCCACTATCTTTGTCACCATCATCTTCATCACATTTCTAATAAATGATCTACACCATCTTCATTACCATATCCTTCTTCATCATTACAATCATCATGTCCACCATCATCATCATCAACACCTTTCCATCAACATCATTATCATAACCACCTTCATTATCTACACTATCATCTGCATCATCCTGAGCAGAACACATGGTTGTCTTACACTGGAAGAATCTTTGCTCAGCGCCTCAGTATTGGACGACCCTCTATGGCCTTTCAGGGTCACGTCCGTCTCTGTCGAGACCTGTCCACAAGTTGACTGCTTTAGTCTCACCAGCAGAAGCCAACCAAGTTTGTGTCTCAGTACAGGTTTATTCTTAGTCTAACAGAATTAATACTTGGGGAAGAGCATTTAATAATGAGAGCAGGAGGCACTTCTTTACATAGAGGAGGGTGGGGGTGTGAAACAAGCTGTCTAGTCATGTTGTTGAAGCCGATACCCTGGCTTGTCTCAAGAGAGAGCTGGATGAGACCCTACAGTCAGGACAGGAGGCACTACTGTACATAGAGGGTGGTGGGTGTGTGGAACAAGCTATCCAACCATGTTGTTGAACCCAATACTCACGTTCCTGTGAGATCTGCCCCAGGTCTCGGTGTGACGCCCTTCTCTCTGCTCGGCCATTCCTCTCTCAACTTGAGGGAGTTTCTCCCGGCGGCACTGGGGAGGAGAAAACAGTTACCAGACAGACAAACACACTGTCATCATCATCATGGGCCAAGATGACCCTACATGACAGTGACGTGTCGTCCTCGATTCAGAAGCAGTGTCCAGCCCTCGTCTATACTGCTTCAGTTCACAGAGAGGAGAACCAGGAGCTCTTCTCTGTCTCTTAAGAGGGCTGGGAGGAAGGAGAAAAGGGGTAGATGTGACCTGAGTCCAGGCTGTTCTGTCTGATATTATTCATGTAGCAGCACTGATTGTCTCAATGTCCTCTGGTTCTGGATTATCAGGATAGAGAACAGTATGGAGATGAGCTTTTGTCTGTTCAAGAGGAAGGAGTCTGGGTAAAGTACTGAGGGACTCAGAGCTCTGTGTGTGAGTCTGAGCTGTGAATCTGACTGTGAAGAGTTTTTTTTGATTCTGCTTCTGAGAATTTTTTTTCTTTTGCCAAGTGATGTTACATCCCCTTCAGATACTCTGCACAGACTGTCAGAGTGAGAGAAGAGGAGAGAGAGAGATGGACAGATAAGAGCACACACAGCGTGAGAGACAGGAAAGGGGAGAGAGAAGAGAAGGAGCAGGAAGACAGTGCAGGTGTTCAACCACACTGTGACCACAGGAGACAGGAGGCTTTTCTCAGCTGCTGAGGAGCTCAGTGCTCATGGCCACTCAGGCTCAGAGGCTCTGGCAGCAGTCAAGTCTGAGAGCTTCTCCTCATACTGACACTGGGGCTCTGAGAGTCAGCCTCCATTCTGACAGGAACAGCCCCTCCTGTTCAGCCCTGAGAGACACACTGAGAGAGCTGTGTGGGGAGAGGACCTGTCACCCTGTAGTGCTCTGAACACTGGGATCCCCTGTGTGCCTCACTGTACAGTAATAGAGCTCTGACTGGAGTCCCTGTGTGTGTCTCTGTACAGCACTAGAGCTCTGAACACTGGACTCTCCTGTGTGTCTTCCTGTACAGTTCAGCTCTCAGCTGCCTCATCACACTGCACTGCACATCACAGAACAAACCACAGACTCACTGCAGAGTCTGACCTGCAGTTCCGGTAAAGCTCTGACGAAACAGGCCCATTTCCTAAAGACAGGGAAGTGAAGAGATAGTGCAGTTTTACTGAAGATAATATGTCCCTTTCTAAAAATATGTTGTCATGTCATTGTAGGAATTGTTTTAATTGGTGCCTTAAATCACAGCTCCTACTATCGCTGCTACTGATACAAGTGCAACTAGTAATATTTTACTGCTACTACTAATGCTACTAAAGCTACTAGTACTACTGTTGCTACTGCTGCAGGTACTACTGTTACTGTTACTACTGCTGCCACTGCTACTTCTACTACTATTAATAAGGAGGAGGTGAGCTGTGTTCTCACTGGGTGTTGTAACAAGGACTGATTTTTCATTTAGCTGTTTTTCCGACTTTGAAACTGTCTCCTACTCTTCTGCTGAAGCTGCAACACAGCCGCTATATTGTTGAACTAAAGAGTTGAAATATAGCATAACTACCAATACTACTACTGTTACTTCTGCTAATGCTTCTACTACTGCTACTACAGCTACTACTAGTGCTGCCACTGATATTGCTGCTACCCACTATTACTATTAATACCTACTACTAATATTTTACTGCTCCTCCTACTGCTACTGCTACTGCTACCTATAAGAATAAGGAGGAGGAGGTGACCTGAGTCCTCACTCTGTTCAGCCTCGGGATGTATCAAGGTATCAGTATCAGTTCAGCTCCACTGTGCTGTTAGAGAGTCTCAGTCTCACAGTCAGCTCCACACAGAGAGACACTGGGGCCACAGCTGGAGTGGCTGGAACATCTGTGTGGACTGGAGATGCACAAAGACAGACTCAGGGTCTGAGGGACTCAACTGGAAGAGCTGCTATCCATCAGGCTCAGTACAGAGGGGACAATCACTGCTGGGCTTTTTTTTTCATTTAAATTATTGATCACAGTCACAGGACAGCCAGTTCTTAGTCAGTCCACCTTGTCTCTGTATTCCTGTGCTGACCTGAATGACCTCACTGCCACCTTGATCACAGGCTCTCCTCACACTGCCCTTGACCATGACCAGAAGACATTACTGTCTGGAGACACGACAACTCTGTGACTCACTGCAGGACACTAGTCACTGGACACTGCCTAACACAGACAGCAAGGCACACAGGACCATATTCAGGACACCAGTCACTGGAGACTGCCTGACACAGACAGCAGGACAGGACCACATTCTGGACACCAGTCACTAGACACTTCCTGATACAGACAGCAAGAATTACAAGACTGTATATACATAATTAATTATCTTGATACTAATTTAAAAATATAATACTTGTCTACAATTTTTTTAGTTTAATATCTGATCTCTTCCTGCCCCTGCAGCACCTGCAGCCCTGCTGTCTGTATCTGTATCTGTGTTTCCCCCAGTGAGATACAGAGCTGCTCCTGTCTCTCCTCTCCTCTGCGCTGCTGGGAGTGTCTTCAGGGAGAGGAAACAGTGATGTGTCTCTGATATATATGGAGAAGACTGAAAGGGCCCTGTGTGATTGGCCATCCCACCTGTGTGAGAGGTTCCTGCTGTCAGTCTGAAAAGGCAGTGCTGTGTGTGATTGGCGGGGCGGGGGGCTGTGTTGTTACTGGGGGTCTGGGGTGCGGAGCAGCAGCTCAGTTGCCCTGTGGGCTCAGGGGTGAAGACAGGGGTCTCAGCTGCGCTCTGTCCTGATGACAATGGAGAGCTGCCTGTCCATCTTCTCTCTCGCTGTCCTGGTGCTGCACAGCTCAGCCAGTAAGTGACCAGTCTTCTCCTGTCCAGACAGACAGACAACAACTGGAATTAAATTAATTAGATTTTTGATGGAAATGGAGCAATAAGTGGGTTGAACAATTTTTGAATTTTTATTTAACATTCAGCTTTGTGGGTATTCATCAAAAATATTATAACCATATTTTATCTTGTTCTGTAAGTAAGGAAATATAATTAGTTGTGTCTAAATATAATTAGTTGCTTTTAATTTTTATTGGATTTTCTAAAAATATTCTTAAGATTTCTAAACATTATATAATAATAATATTATAGATGGATAGAGCAGAAGCTGGCCATTATCACCCTCTATTGATAATTTGTGAAAACATGGAGTGTATAAAATCTTTAAAAAGTTATTTAACTTACTCGTTACTGTAATAATAAACTTTATATATAAGTGATAATTTGAGTGATATGCTGTGACATGTGAAAAAGTCTTCATTTACTCGAAAACAAAAAAAGTGTGAGCAATAAAAAATGTTTCTAGAATAATATCATATTATACAGGATGATTCAGAAATACCCTGGGTTGTTTATTGTTTTATTGTGTTCAATTCTGACTCCTCTGTATTGTCTTATTACAGACTGGTGCATTAATAGAGATACACGTGTTTTTAAATAGTGAATTATTATTGTGACTGATATTAAATTATTACAGACTGATGTATTAATAGATATACAGTAAATGTGTTATTACCACCTAAAGTGTTTATGCTAGAGAATTAAGACAGGAGTTTTAATGCTGCCATTACATCTTTGGTGTATTCAGACAGTCCAGGTTTCTATCGTTAGGCTGTGTGATATTCAGTTGCTGTGAAAACAAGTAGTTCCTCTAGGTGTTATAAGAATATGCGTTCCAATATGATAGGAAGTTATGAGTGTGAATTCTTCATTTTAAAGACTTACAATTACATTTTGAAAATGTAAAACATTTTCAGTCATAGGACAATTAGGTCTTGTATTTTTATAGTATTAAAATAAAACTGATATATGTATTACCTGGTTCATAAAGACCAGGTTTGCTTGTTTTCACATTGAAAAGGACAGGCTGATAAAAGTTACATTCTTTATTGCTTTATAAGTTATAAAATGAAAAATATTAACACAATTGTGGAAATTCTTAGTATTGTAGGTGTATAATTATTAACTGGGGTCTCATCAGAAACTGAGGTGTAACATTAATAATTTAACAACTACAAGACATTGTGGCATTACAGTAAGAATTAAAAAATGGTAGTTGTGTTTTGTGTTTATACAGGATTTGTCTATTATTTAACAGCTAAATAACTTATTTTGTGTTTTTAGGTTAGTTATCTAATGACAGGTTTTGTTTGTAAATTGTGAAGTTTTAATAAGAATGCTTTATTGTTTTTGACTACATTCGAAATCTGAAATTATTATCAAATGCAATTATATAAGTATGAGTTATACAAATTAAATATTTAATTACATGTTATCATACAAATGCAATATTTAAAAATTAATTCGTAATCACAAGACTCAAGTTTAGATTTTTGAGCAGTTGCTCAGGACAACATCATAATAAATGTATCTGTGCCTATATGTTAAACCTGTCTGGTATTTTTGAAAAATGTTGTTCTTTAATATAATTTAATCTGATGATCATGTGTTAAGTTTAGATGTTGGCAGGTAAAGGCTAGAAAATCATTGTCAACAATTCACATACAGACAATGGGAATATACACCTCACACACATTTCAGCACAACATGTGAAGTACCTGTCAGCCTCTGACCACTGTTGTGACCACAGGTCCACTAACACAGAAACACTGGTCCCAGGACTTGGAAGCCACAGAGTTAGTACAGTGTCCAGTATAGTGACCACAGTCTCCTGGAACCCAGGACCAGCCATCTGAGGTTCTACAGTCATTACAGCCACTGCCCGCCGTAGTGACCACAGCATGCAGAAGTGCTTTTCTGTTTAATTTAAAACTCAGCTTTATGGATATTCCTTAAAATTATAATTGATTTTATTCTGGTGCTATAAATAAGGAAAAATAATAAACAATTTGCAGTATTAACAAGAATTTCACCTCTACAATTAATCATAATATTAATTCAGCTTATATGTTTTTTAAATTATTTTCTATTAATGCTGTATTAATAGTTTTATATGCAGTTATACACTATTACACACAACACAGACTAAGGATAATGTTTTTTAAGTACTAACATATAATTATTATAACTATTAATATTGTAGATATTTAGCAACCTTATCACAAATGTTGTACAACTTGACAATCCCTTATCTATTACCACAATAATAAAATACAAAATTTTGGTTGTAATTTGGGTCATGTGCTAGGACTTGTGGAAATTTTCCCATTTGCAAAGAAAATGGAATATAAATGTTTTAACAATAATACAATGTCTTCAAAATATTTACCAGGGGTTGTTTATTTCATTGTGCTCAATTCTGCCCTCTCTAACAGGTATAATAACACACTAGTGTATTAACAGAGATCAGTGTGTTTTTAAACACTGTTGTATTGATCGGACTGATATTTTATTATACACACTGATGAATTAATATGTTTTATTAAAGTAATTAACTGATGTGTTATTAAACACTGGAGTATTTTTAGACTAATATTTTAACTGAGATAAGTGTGTTATTAAATACTAGAGTATTATTGAGACTCCAGTATTATTACTATTGACACATTTTGTATTTACTGTATTATTAAAGTAACATTAATAATAATAACATTATAACATTATGGAAATGTTATTAAATATAGAGTATTTTGAGAGAAGGTGACAATTTTAGTGCAAAGAACTATTACAGACAGGTGATCAGAGATAAAAGTATATTTAAGGCACGTTTCCGATTAACAAATAATATTAGTAACTCGGGCCCTATTGCAGGTGAATGTGCTAATACAAATAAGAGTACTGAAGGTAAATGTATTAAAATATTTTTGATCCATGGTTATTTTTGAGAATGATTACAGTAGTTTTAGATACTATGGTAATTATATTACAGAAGGATCTAACATTGTAACATGATTGAGGACAAGACATATAGTTGTGTTTATTTGTTATAACAGTCACATTCAGGTGGTAGGTATTTGTATTGCAGTGTGTTGTAGTTTTCTGACCTGAATCCATACTGGGTGCTTTTAGACAACAGTGTCCAGTTTCAGTAACAACACAGGAGTCCTGAGGTAAATCTTGTAGTTTTTTCAACCTTAAACAAAAGTTTGGGATCTGTTCAGACTGGAGTCTATTATGTTGGAAGAAATGCGTATTTGACCCGGAAGTCCTTCATTTTGAAAAGATAAAGGTTTAATTCTTGTTCCATGTTTATTCTGCATTTGTCTGATACTTCACAGCTAAATTAATTGTTGTTTGTAAGTCTTAGATAACTAATGATAGGGATCATTTTTCTTACATCATGGAATTTTAAAAAAGAATGATTAATAAAAATAACCTGTGCACTGTGCTTTTAGAATATATTATTAAATGCAACTATAATTCAATCTGTGAATTATGGATTAAGATCTTGAAAGGTAAAAGCTAAAACACATTGTTCACATATATATATCATGTTATCATAGTAAAAATCATATATGAATAAAAAGTAGTATTACAATGAATTGTAGTATATGATAGAAAAAAAATATTTCACACTCCAAACTGAAGGTGATTGAAAATGTAATCAAAAAGAACAAATCTAGTTACTGTAAATGTGCCCTGGACAGTAAGTATACACACTTCACGTACAGTCTGGGCTGGGACTGACTTGCGTCAGCAGCAACATTCCCTCGAGCACTCACCCTGTCATTCAGACTGGGTCAGGACGTCTTTCAATTAAACCTTCAGTCTTTCATTCAGGCTCCCAGTCACACTAATCACCTCTTTATTTGAAACTGTTCAGAACACCGAATCTCCATCATTAGAGCTAAACCTTGTGAAACTAGCGATCGCATTCCTCTCATAGTCAAGTTTATCACTCGGTTATTTTAATTTCTCACTACTCCTGCTCTTCGATCCTGAAATATTTTCTCTGTTTTTTTTAAAACAGGGAAAATATTTTTTCCCTTTTCTGCGCCGACTCTCTAGCCTCTCTTTTCTTTATTTCAGCTGGGAGATGGGCGTCCCTCTTTATGTTTTCTTTCTGCTCACCTTTTTAATTCAGCCCAACCTATTATCAGCAGCCTGCATTTGATCTGTTACTCCCTGATCAATAAATCTCTGAAAGTCCTGCACCTGGGTTTCAATTATATCTCCTGCTGCAGAACTGCTTTTCCATCTTTCTGCAGCATTACACTTCACATATTTCAGCACAACTTGTGAAGCACCCATCTATGAAAAATATTTTTATTGATTCTGTTTTGGATTTTATAACTTATTTTCAAAGTAGAATGTTGAAGAGACTCATCAGTGTTTAAATCTCTTACCTGATACAGACATGTGGTCAGTGTGCACTGTGGGGCCTGAGACCCAGATACACCAGATACACCAAGCCTGGTTTCAGTGATTCAGCCTTCTGACACCACAGCCACTGTCCATTGTACTGACCACAGCTTCCAGAAACCCAGAACACCATCATTACAGTCACTGTCCACTATACTGACCACAGCTTCCAGAAACACAGGAACACAGTCATTACACCCACTGTCCACTGTACTGACCACAGCTTCCAGAAACCCAGGAAAACATTTATTATAGCTACTGTCCACAGTGGAACAGCCCTCTGCAGTCACACAGTGATATGGACAGAGAGATATATAACAGGATCTGGACACAGGTGTGTGTAGGGAGAGGTAAGATGGCTGCTGGTGGACTTCCTGTCACTCCACTGTCTCTTGTTCCCCATGGGAGAGACTAGCAATCCCATCAAACAGGTAAAACAAAATAAAAATACCAGTTGTATTTCTAAAATGTCTTAATCTAAAAACATCCTGTAGACATGGTGATAGGGATTGTTTCTCTCTCTCTGCAGGCAGTGCTGATGTGAGGCTGGTGAATGGTGCCAGTCCCTGTGAGGGGACAGTGGAGGTGTATCATGGTGGAGAGTGGGGGACAGTAATTCACTATGGTTGGGATCTCAATGATGCTACAGTGGTGTGCAGACAGCTGGGCTGTGGATCTGCTGTTTCAGCACCAGGAAGAGCTTACTTCGGACCAGG
Organism: Lepisosteus platostomus; assembly: GCF_059453375.1. Classification (NCBI taxonomy): domain Eukaryota; kingdom Metazoa; phylum Chordata; class Actinopteri; order Semionotiformes; family Lepisosteidae; genus Lepisosteus; species Lepisosteus platostomus. The sequence goes on along the minus strand of NC_142615.1, from coordinate 42,002,643 downwards.
GTCTGGATCAGTCCTGCTGGGTTGGGTTTCCTGCAGGGGGTCAGAGGCTGCGCTGAGGGACTGTGGAAAACATGGAGTGAAACATAATGGCTACTCTCATGCCTATGATGCTGGAGTGAGGTGTTCAGGTAAGAGACAGAGACTCTCTCCAGTCTCCAGCTTGAGGACAATGAAAACTCCTCCACTGATCTAGAGTCCATCATCATGATCAATTAAATTAAAATTAAATTAATTAAAATCTAGTATTGATAATATGATGATAATAATAATTCAAAGCAATATACGTTATAAACATAATATATTTAATTTGATTGGTGTGTCTTGTTTCTGTGTTTCCTCTGTTTATGCAGTCTCACTGAGCCTGTAGCTCATCCTCTGTCTCCAGGCACTTCAGTGTTGTTCAGTTTAAACAGGCAGGCTGTGCTCAGTGAGTCTGGATCTACTTCACTTTGTCTTTACTGTTTTAGCACTGGTGAAGTGACAATCTGCTGTGGTTCCACTGTGCTGTTGGGTGAAATGCCTTTTCATTTTCAGGTGTTTTAATGGTATTTTGGTGTCAGTGTCAGTGGATCTGGTCAGTTTCAGGTGTGTTTAAATGGTATGTTGGTGTCAGTGTCAGTGGATCTGGTCAGTTTCAGGTGTGTTTAAATGGTATGTTGGTGACAGTGTCAGTGGATCTGGTCAGTTTCAGGTGTATTTAAATGGTATGTTGGTGTCAGTGTCAGTGGATCTGGTCAGTCTCAGGTGTGTTTAAATGGTATGTCGGTCTCAGTGTCAGTGGATCTGGTCAGTCTCAGGTGTGTTTAAATGGTATGTTGGTGTCAGTGTCAGTGGATCTGGTCAGTTTCAGGTGTGTTTTAATGGTATGTTGGTGTCAGTGTCAGTGGATCTGGTCAGTTTCAGGTGTGTTTTAATGGTATGTTGGTGTCAGTGTCAGTGGATCTGGTCAGTTTCAGGTGTGTTTAAATGGTGTGTTGGTGTCGGTGTCAGTGGATCTGGTCAGTTTCAGGTGTGTTTTAATGGTATGTTGGTGTCAGTGTCAGTGGATATGGTCAGTCTCAGGTGTGTTTTAATGGTATGTTGGTGTCAGTGTCAGTGGATCTGGTCAGTCTCAGGTGTGTTTTAATGGTATGTTGGTGTCAGTGTCAGTGGATCTGGTCAGTTTCAGGTGTATTTAAATGGTGTGTTGGTGTCAGTGTCAGTGGATCTGGTCAGTCTCAGGTGTGTTTTAATGGTATGTTGGTGTCAGTGTCAGTGGATCTGGTCAGTCTCAGGTGTGTTTTAATGGTATGTTGGTGTCAGTGTCAGTGGATCTGGTCAGTTTCAGGTGTATTTAAATGGTATGTTGGTGTCAGTGTCAGTGGATCTGGTCAGTTTCAGGTGTGTTTTAATGGTATGTTGGTGTCAGTGTCAGTGGATCTGGTCAGTCTCAGGTGTGTTTAAATGGTATTTTGGTGTCAGTGTCAGTGGATCTGGTCAGTCTCAGGTGTGTTTAAATGGTATGTTGGTGTCAGTGTCAGTGGATCTGGACAGTCTCAGGTGTCTTTTAATGGTCTTGTGGGGCTCAGTGCTGTAGTGGAGTTCAGCTGCACTACCAGCTGTCCAAAAGGCTGATCCTTGGTGGTGGAGTGACTGTCGGTCTGATTCTGATGAGCCCAGAATTTAAGAATTCAAGAAACCAATGCAGCTTTGGATATAAATAGAGAAGAAACAGTTCTGTTGGCTCATTTATGTAAATTAATGATTTCAGGTTTGATATTTCAGACTAGACCTCTAACATCTAAACTGCTCTGCCATATTTTGACTTCTTTAAGGCACTGGTGGTCATGTATTTTCTTGTGATGCACTGTAGCCTGTTACGATCCCTGCCTCCCGGCAGCGGAGGAGGCAGAAGAAGGCGTAGCCTGACTTCATCAGTCTACCTATCAGTTTACTTATTCACCACCACACCCCCGTCTCATCCTGTACTTAAACACCTGTCTGTTCCTACCTCATGGCTCAGTATTGGTTTTCCTTTCGAGCTTCCTAGTTGCGCTACTCCTTCTTCTGCTTTGTGTCTTTCTTGGTTTTCAGATTACGCTTTTTCCCCCTTTGACGACGGTTTTTCGGATCACGGCTTGGGTTCGGTACTCACTCTCTTTTTTGAATCTTTGGCTTCCCCTGGACTCCCGGATTGCTCTATTGTCTATGGTTTCAGATCACGGTTTGGCGTTGCCAACTCGTTCCCTGTTTGGATCTCTGGGTTCCCCTGGACTCTCGGCTCGTTTCTTCGACTACGGCTTTCTTCGGATCACGGCTAGGCTTTATCAGCTCCTCCAAGTGGGCTCATTCACTGGTTTCGGTTTCTCTTACGGAATCCCTAACATAGCCAGGAGCTGACTGCTAGACCCAGCTGTGTGTGCGTGGAGCTGAACTCCATGAGAGTGTGTCATTCTCTGAGATCTGCTTTCATGTGGAGAAGCACAACCCTGGATGTGTCCAGAGTGTCTGTCAGTGCCCAGGTCAGACAGTCCTGCTCCAGCAGTGCCAGGCTGTGACAGTCCTGGTCTTGTCCAGAGTGTCTGTTTTTGTAGAAGTAAAGGCAATTTATTTCAAGTTCCAGATCAGACAGATGTCCCAGCAATGCCAGTCTGTGACAACTCACAGTGCCTGTCTGTGGTCTTGTCCAGAGTGTGTGTCAGTGCCCAGGTCAAACAGTCCTGCTCCAGCAGTGCCAGGCTGTGACAGTCCTGGTCTTGTCCAGAGTGTCTGTCAGTGCCCAGGTCAGACAGTCCTGCTCCAGCAGTGCCAGGCTGTGACAGTCCTGGTCTTGTCCAGAGTGTCTGTCAGTGCCCAGGTCAGACAGTCCTGCTCCAGCAGTGCCAGGCTGTGACAGTCCTGGTCTTGTCCAGAGTGTCTGTCTTTGTAGAAGTAAAGGCAATTTATTTCAAGTTCCAGATCAGACAGATGTCCCAGCAATGCCAGTCTGTGACAACTCACAGTGCCTGTCTGTGGTCTTATCCAGAGTGTGTGCCAGTGCCCAGGTCAGACAGTCCTGCCCCAGTAGTGCCAGGTTGTGACAGTCCTGTTCACAGTTTTTGTCAGGGGGCAGGTCAGGCAGTCCAGCTGCAACAGTAGCTGGACTGGGTGTGATAAGCTTGGTTTTCTATAACCTCTGCACCACTTTGGACGTGACGTCTAAAACAACTTTATTTTTTATGTAAGTGTTCATTTCTGCTTTATATTGAAGGACATTGTTTAGTTCCCAGGTTTTCTCCTGGTTTATCAGGAAGCTTTGGGGTAGAATGTGTTCTTCATCTTGGTTCAGGGTCTCAGATATCTGCAGGTCAATTACTTGTGTTTCACAACCAAATTCCCACTTTGAAGCCCAGAGTTCTAGGATTTCAGCTCCTATGACACAGTGGGGTGTCCAGAGGGTCTGGTCATTTTACTTATTTTTCATTGATCTCTCAGTGTTTCTATGACAGTGACTTGATCTGCAGTGAATGTGTGCTTGATAATTTACAGCTTAATTTTTGGCTGAGAAATTTCCCAAAATTCCAAAACAGTGCATAGTTTTAGTATTCTTTAGAATTCCTCAATATTTTGTTAAAATAATGAATACTCACTCTCTATTCCTGCTCTCTCTTCCTATATTTTCTTATATTCAAGCATATCGAGTGGTCAGGGACAGTGATCTCTGTTATTGTTCTGAAATTCCAGCTCATCGAGGGGTCAGAGTGGTTGGAGGCAGTGATCTCTGCTCTGGGAGACTGGAAGTGCAGCACGGAGAGACCTGGGGCTGTGTGTGACTCTGACTTTGACTGGCAGGACGCAGAAGTTGTCTGTCGAGAGCTGGACTGTGGGGTTCCCTCACAGGTGCTGAAGGGGGCTCATTTCGGGAAGGGGGAGGGACAGGTCTGGACAGAGGAGTTTCAGTGCCGGGGAAGTGAATCGCACCTGTCCTTCTGTCCAAAGTCCTCCACAAAGACACAGAGCTGCACCCATGAGAACGATGTGGGACTGGAGTGTTTTGGTAAGAGGGGGATAATTCATTTCATTTTGTTTTTAATGGAGCTCAAAACTGAAGCTTAGAAGAGAAACAAATAAGTGTTGCTATAGCTCTGATTCAATACTGGGGATTGGTGTTTAACCATGAAAACTCAATACGATGATCTTCTGATCAACAGTAACTTAATTAAACCATAAATTACCAGCCTTGCTGATGAAGAAAGTATTTCAGATTGAATTGGATCGAACAGTAACACGTTAGTGAGATACTTATATGACAGTAATTTCAAGCTCAGTATTGTAAGGATACTTGAAGGGTTATTGCTGGTTGTTGTGTTGTGAAGCTGTCTCTCTGCTCTCTCCCCTGTCCTGTGTGCAGGATACACAGGGTTCAGGCTGGTGAATGGCTCTGACTCCTGCTCTGGCCGAGTGGAGTTACAGTGGCTCTTCAGGGACTGGGGGACAGTGTGTGACCTGTACTGGGACCTGAGAGATGCCAGTGTTCTCTGCCAGCAGCTGGGCTGCGTGGAGGCTGTAGCAGCACCAGGACAGGCCTGGTTTGGACAGGGCAGTGGACCAGTAAGGGCTGATGTGTTTGAGTGCCGGGGCAATGAGAGCCGTCTCTCACACTGTGCTGTCTCTACATGGGAAAGAGCAGTGTGCTCTCATGGACAGGACGCAGGTGTCATCTGCTCTGGTGAGAATTATGTTTAAAAATCATGTGCTTACACACAGCAGCACACTGTCTTCATGATTTACTGAATACCTGCTCTGTTACACGCTGCCAGTAAAAATATATTCCTTAAAGCATGTGAGCGTATTTGAATCATATCATATATAACTCAAATATTAACTAAAGGGGTAATCATTTTCATTGTCATTTTTTTTCAGATGATTAGGTACAACAATTCACTGTGGACAAAAATCTGTTTTACATTTATATTGAGATCACTGTCCTAAAAATGAAAGAAAGTATTGGATCTCAGTATCCCGTAATTAACACCTGAACTGTTTAATTAGTTTAATTAATGGAGCCCTATTTAACAGGAGGCTGAAAAAAAAGTGAGTCTCAGAAAGTCAATAATTACAGATGTTATGTACAGTTGAGCCCCACACACAGCTGACCCTGCACTGGTGAAACATCACTCCTGTGGCCAGAAATGAGCTCCTTTCTTCTGTTTTACAGACTCAAATATGACCAGAGTCTTTCGGAGACACAGGCCACACACTCACAGCCCACTCAGTATTGATGGAACGGAAGTGGAAACAGTCACCAGCTTTAGGTTTTTGGGAATTCACATCTCTAAAGATCTAACCTGGACTGTGAACACTGACTCTATCATGAAGAAGGCTCAGCAGCGCCTTTATTTCTTAAGGTGCCTCAAGCGATGGGGGATGCCAATACATGTGTTGGTGAACTTCTACCGCTGCACTATCGAGAGCGTCCTCACCAACGGGATCACCGTGTGGTATGGCAACACCTCTTCGCGAGAAAGAAAGGCACTGCAGAGAATGGTCAATATGGCCCAGAAGATCATTGGCTGCGGTCTCACCGAGATTAAACAGCTCTACGAGGACCGCTGCCGTGGTAGAATTCTGGCCATCACAGAGGACAGTCACCACCCCGGGCATGAGCTCTTCACCCCACTGCCCTCAGGCAAGAGATATAAGAGCATACGGACACTTACCACTAGATTCTTCAATAGCTTCTATCCACAAGCAGTGAGACTGGCGAACACATTTAGCCATCCCCCTCGGACCACACCCACACCATCACCATCTACCTCATTGTAATTTATTTATTGTACGTCTCCAGTCATTGTTTACATGTCTGTATTGTTTACATTCAAACTGCCTGCATGTTTACTTGCACATTGTCTATTGTTTGCACATTGTCTTGATGCACTGTTTGCACTTTGTTTTGTTTTTACACTTGTTTTACAATCGAGAGACTTTCTGTAAGTAAGAATTCCATTGTACCAGTACCGGTTACATATGGCAATAAAGTTCAAGTTCAAGTTCAAGTTCAGAGATACACCTGGAGCAGGTAAAGAGAGATTGAAGACTGTCTTAATCACATCAGTGCTGTTTTAATTCTAGTTTCATTTCTGGTGCTAAACTGCACCTCTCACACACGGTTCACAGTCTGTTTTCTCTCTCTCTGTTTGTTTCACAGGTTTCCCTTCTTCAGCTGTTCCCTTTTCCAAAACACCAGGTATGAATTATCCCCTGTTCTGTATCTCCAGGGCTCTCAGTGTGTGTTGATGTCTCTGTTGCTCAGTGGAATCCCAGATCAGTCAGTGAGGCAACAGCTGTGTGTGTGCAGTTTTTTCTGTGTGTCACAAACACACTAGGGTCTTTCGGATCTACAGCAAACGCATCTATCTGAATACTGCAATTTGTCACCGGTGGAGCTATTGTCTCTGTGCCCAGCAGTGGGTCAGAAAAGTAACTTACCTGGTATACTGCTTATGAACAATCTGTTACAATAAGTATATATTAAATTAATCAAAAGTCAAGAAACATTGTACTTGAACTGTATCTGCTGTGCCTAGTTGACCGAGATAATCTTCAACATGTAACAGCAGGTCATGGTGATCTCTTAGTACTGCACTGACCTCTGACCCCTAACCTCTAATTCTCTGCTCCTAGATCAGCTGTCCCTCAGGCTGGTTGGTGCAGGAGGTGACTGTGCTGGGAGGCTGGAGGTTTATCACAGTGGCTCCTGGGGGACAGTCTGTGATGACTCCTGGGACCTGGCAGACTCTCAGGTGGTGTGCAGGCAGCTCCAGTGTGGGACGGTCCTCAGTGCCCCAGTGCCGGCCTCCTTCAGCCAGGGAACTGGACCCATCTGGCTGGACGAGGTGGGCTGTCTGGGGAATGAGTCGTCCCTGGGGGAGTGTCCCTCAGCATGGTGGGGACACCATGACTGTGGACACAAGGAGGATGTGAGAATCCTGTGTTCAGGTAGGGGAGATAATTAAAATTACAATGATTCATATTCTTTAATCCCACATTGTGGATAAGGCTTTCATTTAGAGTACCTAGATGTGTTTGACTTGTGAGGATGTGAGAATATTGTGTTCAGTAAGTTAACCAAATAAAATAATCCACATACTGGAATTCCACATTGTGGATATGGTTTGCATCTGGAGTGCTTAAATACATCTTGTTGAGGAAAAGACTGAGCTGGATGCAGAATTAATTTTAAAATAAATATTTATATTGATGAGTTCAGGTGGGTAGCTGCGTCAGCATGCGTAGACTGCAAAGGAACAAGTAATAGGTTTATTCCATGCTGAAAAAAAGAAGAGAGAAAACACAACGTTTCGGCGGTGGAGCCTTCTTCAGGTGTTTATATTGATGATACAGCTGGGAATGCACATATTCACATCCCAGCGAAAATAAATAAAGAGAGAAAGAAACTCTGGCACTCAAGATAAATTCCCCTCCACTAGTGAATGGAGATATTCATCTCAGTCCTCCAGTAAACTCTTGGGTCCAAACTTTAAACTTCTCACATCAATAAGACCTGTTGTCTGTTTGGGTGTATTTGTCTTGGCCATTATATTTCATGATTTTCTGCCTCAAATGTTTCATTTTGATTTGTTCCAAGAATCTTCCTGTCAGATCCTGATGAACCACTTGGTGTAAATGTCACCCTGAGCCACGTTTTCTCCACTCACAGCGCTGCACCGCTCACCTTGAACCACGCGTTCTACTTTCATACTCAGTCTCTTAGTTGTGCTGCTGCTGAATAGCCAAGCTGATCAGAATGACGTTTTGGATCAGAACCTGATCATGTAATGGGATTTTAAAGCTCTGTGTGATGCACTGTCCAGATTCTGAATGACCAGAACCACACAGTCCTGCCCGTCACCTTCATGTCAACTGTGTTATTGTACAGCTGTCATTGTTTCATTACATGTTCATTTCATTTCATTGCTAGTTGTTTCTTACCAGTTCAGAATGAAACATTGGGCTGTCTTGTCAGGGTTTGTTTCCTTTGACTTTCCCTGCTGTCTTGACAGATCACACTCTCCTGAGACTGTCTGCAGGCTGTTCAGGACAGGCAGAGGTTTACTACAATGGCACCTGGGGCAGTGTGTGTCAGAACGGCATGACTGACTCCACAGCTGCAGTGATCTGTAAACAGCTGGGCTGTGGAGACAAGGGAACCATCAGAGAGACAAACTCCAGGCTGAGCACTGATCCCAGATGGCTGGACTTTGTCTCCTGTCGCAAACATGACTCCACCCTGTGGCAGTGTCCCTCCTCCCCTTGGGGTCAGAATGAGTGTGAAGACAGGGAAGTAGCTGAGATCACCTGCTCAGGTAGAAAGTGAAGAGTGATGCTATCTTCCTCTTGAGCAGCTCTGCAGTGATTGTCTGGTCATGAGCATTCTCGACATGTCTATATCTTGAGAAGCTCAGCAGATTAGTGTTTTGCCATGTTCAGAACAGAATAAGAGCTTTCAACTAAATTATTATCAATGTATATCCAAACGTATAAAAATGAAATCAATGTCATTGTTCTTCATTTTATAATAATAATGTTTTTATATGATTATTAATCTTTGAAGGTTCTAGAAAAGAAGCTGACAGAAGCACTCCAGCCCCTCAGGAACAGCAACCTCAGCTGTACTGCCCAGGTGAGTTCAGTGTGTAAAACAGTCAGAGACACTGCAGCCCTGAGGTGAGGAACAGTAACCATACAGCTCTCTTCTAGAGCCACTCAATACCTCACTAACCTCTACTACAGTCACTGAGCTGAAGACACTCAGTAACCTTTCTGTTGTCTTTCAGTCCCACTGGCTCTGCGCCTGGCAGGAGACACTAACTGCTCAGGCAGGGTGGAGCTGCGGTATGAGGGCTCCTGGGGGACAGTCTGTGACGACTCCTGGGACCTGCAGGATGCCCAGGTGGTCTGCAGACAGCTGGGCTGTGGGGACGCAGTGAGTGCAGCAATAGAGGCCTCATTCGGACCATGAAACGGCACCATCTGGCTGGACGAGGTGAACTGCACAGGCAGTGAGCTTCACCTGTGGGACTGCTGTCACTCTGGACTGAATCAGAGCGACTGTCGACACAAGGAGGATGCAGGGGTTACCTGTACAGGTGAGGAGAGTCTTAGAATTGTAGATGAACAAGGTAGCAGATCATGGAGAAGTTAGACTGATGTTACCCAATACTCTTTCACTGCTTAATATCTAACTGAACCGACTAAGATCATCAGTCACAAGATTGGGATGTTTTGTGGTCCTGTGTGTGTGAACAGCACTAGGCTTTAATTCTGAACAAGACACTATTCATCCTGCAATCCTAGATTTGACCTCAAGGAACAAACGTAAATATTTTTTTTTATTATTAAGACCACTCTGGATTCAACCTGCTATAAAACCAAAGGCAAAATAATGACAGTTCTCCTATCTCTTTTACAGGTTTGTCAAAGACAACAGCCAGTCCAGCAACAGCTACAGGTGAACAGAAATCCTCCTTGTCATTGATAACTCCTGTCTTTCTGTCTCTTCAGATTCCCAGTGTAGCTGTAGTGTCTCCTCTCCTCCTTGAGTGTGAAGATCAGTGTCTCTTCAGATTCCCAGTGTACTGTAGCTGTAGTGTCTCATCTCCTCTCTCAGTGTGAAGATCAATCTTTTCAGATTCCCAGTGTTGCTATTATGTCTCCTCTCCTCTCTCAGGGTGAATATCAGTGTATTCAGATTCCCAGTGTAGATCTTGTGCTAGTGTCCTCTCTTTCCTCACTGATTTACTGACAGTCCTGATGGGATAGATTGGGAATCCTTAAATATTCTTAATTGATCTTAAAATGTAGATGGACTTGGGGGACAGTAAGGAGACCAGAATTAGAAGAGCGAAGGTTGCGAGGTGGGGAGTAGGGCGATAATAGTTCAGACAGGTACTGAGGTGTCAAGCCATGCAGAGCCTTATAGAAGAGCATGAGGATTTTAAAGTCTACACAGAATTTGACTGGAAGCCAGTGCAAGGACTCCAGGATAGGAGTAATGTGATCATTTGCACTAGACCTGGTCAGGATTCTGGCTGCTGAATTTTGGACATACTGCAGTTTGTTCAAAGTAGATATAGATACCCCAGCGAGTAGAGCATTACAGTAGTCAATTTGAGAGAACACAAATGTGTTGATCAGCTTTTCAGCCACAGTTAGTGATAGCATAGGGCATAGTCTAGCGATATTTCTGAGGTGAAAAAAAATATGTTTTGACAGTATGCTGCACACGTGGGTCGAATGTTAAGCCAGAATTGGACATAACCCCAAGGTATAATGATATATTTCTCTTTCCTAGCCTGGCACTCCCTCAGACCGGATGAGGTAGGTGGTGATTGTTTCAGCAATATTTATGGAAATGTGTCTTTATGACTAGGTCCTGCCTCTCTCCTAGCCCAGCGCTCAATCAGGCTGGTAGGGGCAGGAGGCGACTGTGCTGGGAGGCTGGAGGTTTATCACACTGGCTCCTGGGGGACAGTCTGCGATGACTCCTGGGACCTGGCAGACTCTCAGGTGGTGTGCAGGCAGCTCCAGTGTGGGACGGCCCTCAGTGCCCCAATGCCAGCCTCCTTCAGCCAGGGAACTGGACCCATCTGGCTGGACGAGTTGGGCTGTCTGGGGAACAAGTCGTCTCTGTGGGAGTGTCCCTCAGCAGGGTGGGGACAGCATGACTGTGGACACAAGGAGGATGTGAGAATCCTGTGTTCAGGTAGGGGAGATAATTAAAATTACAATGATTCAGATTATTTAATCCCACATTGTGGATATGGCTTACATCTAGAGTGCCTAGATATGTTTGACTTGTGAGAATGTGAGAATCTTGTGTTCAGTAAATTAACTAAATAAAATAATCCACATACTGGAATTCCACATTGTGGATATGGTTTTCATCTGGAGTGCTTAAATACATCTTGTTGAGGAAAAGACTGAGCTGGATGCAGAATTCATTTTAAATAAATATTTATATTTATGACACAGTTGTGAATGCACATATTCACATCCCAGCAAAAATAAATAAAGAGAGAAAGAAACTCAAGATAAATTCCCCTCCACTAATGAATGGGGATATATTAATCTCAGTCCTCCAGTAAAATCTAGGGTCCAAACTTTAAACTTCTCACATCAATAAGACCTGTTGTCTGTTTGGGTGTATTTGTCTTGGCCAATATCTTTCATGATTTTCTGCCTCAAATATTTCATTTTGATTTGTTCAAAGAATCTTCCTGTCAGATACTGATGAACCACTTGAACAGAAATCAAGCCATATGAGCCATATTTTTTCCTTTCACAGCGCAGCACCACACACCCTGAGCCACACGTTCTACTTTCATGCCTCAGTCTCTTAGTTGTGCTGCTGCTGAATAGCCAAGTTGATCAGAATTACATTTTGGGTCAGATTTTAAAGCTCTGTGTGATGCACTGTCCAGATTCTGAATGAACAGAACCACTCACTCCTGTCACCTTCATGTCAACTGTGTTATTGCACAGCTGTCCTTGTTTCATTACGTGAGTCAGTTATAACTGGATTATTACAGGAAATGAGACTGGTTGCTGTTCACATTGTTTGCTGGTTGTTTCTTACCAGTTCAGAATGAAACGTTGGTCTGTCTTGTCAGGGTTTGTTTCCTTTGACTTTCCCTGCTGTCTTGACAGATCATACTCTACTGAGGCTGTCTGCAGGCTGTTCAGGACAGGCAGAGGTTTACTACAATGGCACCTGGGGCAGCATCTGTGCCAACAGCATGACAGACACTACAGCTGCAGTGATCTGTAAACAGCTGGGCTGTGGAGAGAAGGGCACCATCAGAGAGACAAACTCCAGGCTGAGCCCTGATCCCAAATGGCTGGACTTTGTCTCCTGTCGCCAACACGACTCCACCCTGTGGCAGTGTCCCTCCTCCCCCTGGGGTCAGAATGACTGCACAGACCAGGAAGTGGCTAACATCACCTGCTCAGGTACAGAGGGAAGAGCTGTCTTTATCTTGAGCAGCTCTGTGGATTAGTGTTTTGCCATATTTAGAACATACAAAAGCTTTAAACTGAATTCTTATTAATTTATCTCCAAACATGTCTAAAATTAAATAATTATTATTAATCATTGAAGGTCCTAGAAAAGAAGCTGACAGAAGCACTCCAGCCCCTCAGGAAGAGCAGCCTCAGCTGTACTGCCCAGGTGAGTTCAGTGTGTAAAACAGTCAGAGACACTGCAGCCCTGAGCTGAGGAACACTAACCATGCAGCTCTCTTCTAGAATCGCTCAGTACCTCACTAACTTCTACTGGCGCCCCTTCTCTGTCCTGTCTCTCATTTCTGGTTCTTTGCTCTCCTTCCGGTGTTTCTCTCTCTCTGGGGCTATATATTTCCGGGTCTTTCATTCTGCCCAGCATTGACGTTCGGATGTCCTGTGACCCGCCTAGCACCAGGTCGCCCCATGTCCGCTACCTGAGGGCATAGGTTTCTATACGGCATTCCCTGAACAGCTGAGCCCGGGCTTACACCCGTCTCGCCGCTACTCATAGGGTCTTTTCGCTCTCCTGTCTCTCCACGGTTCGTCCTCTCTGACATCCTTGACACTACTACAGTCACTGAGCTGAAGACACTCAGTAACCTCTCTGCCCTCATCTACAGTCACAGATCTAATGAGACTTGATAACCTTTCTGTTGTCTTTCAGTCCCCCTGGCTCAGCGCCTGGCTGGAGGCACTAACTGCTCTGGCCGGGTGGAGCTGCGGTATGAGGGCTCCTGGGGGACAGTCTGTGACGACTCCTGGGACCTGCAGGATGCCCAGGTGGTCTGCAGACAGCTGGGCTGTGGGGATGCAGTGAGTGCAGCAATAGAGGCCTCATTCGGACCAGGGAGTGGCACCATCTGGCTGGACGAAGTGAACTGCACAGGCAGTGAGCTTCACCTGTGGGACTGCTGTCACTCTGGACTGAATCAGAGTGACTGTCGACACAAGGAGGATGCAGGGGTTACCTGTACAGGTGAGGAGAGTCTTAGAACTGTAGATGAACAAAGTAGCAGATCGATGGAGAATATACACTGTTACACATATTTTATCACTGCTTAATATCTAACTGAACCAGCTAAGATCATCAGTCACAAGATTGGGATGTTTTGTAGCCCTGTGTATGTGAACACTAGTCTTTAATTCGAACAAGACACCTTTCATCCTGCAATCCTACATTTGACCTCAAGGAACAAATGTAAAGTTTTTTTATTAAGACCACTGTGGATTCAACCTGCTGTAAAACCAAAGTCAATATATTGACAGTTCGCAAAGGAACAAGTAATAGGTTTATTCCATGCTGAAAAAAAGAAGAAAGAGAACACAATGTTTCGGCCGTGGAGCCTTCTTCAGGTGTGAGAGAGACAGGGCAGTAGGCAAAGGTAAAGTAGCGGGAGAACAAAGGTTGGGAGGGAGGAGGAGTGAGAGGCGGGAGCAGGGGACAGAAAGAGAGGCCAATCAAGAGGTGTGAGGTCAGAATGGGTGCAGAGAGGTGTGAAATGAAACTTCCAATGAATGGAGAAAATTTAAAAGAACAGTAGTCTGTCGTTAAGGGAAGGGGGAAGGTGTGATCCTAGCTGCAGGATAATTTTAGTTTCGGTGGTCTTTCTGATGTATGAGTTCGGAAAACTGTCTTTGAGAACACTGACGGAGAGATTAGAGTGGTCGTGGCCGTCAGAGGTGAAATGAGAAACAATGGGCTTGGAGAGATCTTTAATCTTCACAGCCCTGACGTGTTCTCTGAAGCGGTCTCCGAGTCTCCTTCCTGTTTCTCCAATGTGGATGGATGGGCATTTACTGCAAGAGATACATTAAATGAGGTTGCTGGAGGTACAAGATGCTGTCTGGGTGATCCGGAATTGTCCTGAGGGGCCGTGAATGAGTGTGGTGGTGGCTGTGTATTTGCAGGTGATACAGCGAGCTCTGTTGCAAGGGAAAGTGCCTGGTGTGGATGGTTGTTGAGGGCGGTCAGGGGAGCTGTGAACAAGGAGGTTATGCAGATTAGGTGGTTGGCTATATGCGATGATAGGGCGATCAGAAAAGAGGGCCCCAATGGAGGGATCATCCTGTAGGATGGAAAAGTTGTGGTTAATGGTCCTGGGGATAGGAAGTGTGTTAGGGTGGTAAGGAAGCACCAAAGGAATGCGGTTGTTACGGCGGGAGTTCCTGATCGGGTTGATGGTCCGGGGGGTGTTTTTGGCTCGGGCAAGGGCCCTGTCAATCACACTGCTGGGGTATCCTATGTTGATGAAAAATGAGTACATTTCGAGGACTTGGTTCTCGAAGACGATGTCGTCGCTGCATAATCGTCGTAACCTAAAGAACTGTGAAAAAAAAAAGTTAACTGTGAAAAAGTTTTTAGTGTGGTTGGGGTGAAATGAGCTGTACAGGAGGTAGCTGTGTGAATCCGTGGGTTTGTAATAAACTGAAGTGGACAGTCGGGGGTAGATGATAGACAAGTGGATGTCTAGAAACGGAAGAGTGGTGGAAGATATGTTAACTGTATATTTGAGGGATGGGTGGAACTTGGTGAAATGGTGCAGGAAGAACTCAAGCTGATCGTTGGAGCATGTGGCGGCACCGACGCAGTCATCAATATATGGTTTGTAGAGTTCAGGGACATAGCCAATGTAGGAAGCGAAGAAGAGTACATATTGACAGTTCTGATGGGTTAGATTGGGAATCCTTAACTATTCTTCATTGATCTTGGGTTCACCCTGAAGCCATGATAGCCCCATATGGGAACAGGAGGAGAACAGGATATGTGTTGAAGTGTATATGAGCCCAAGAGCACCTCTCCTGATCCCTGTTCATCCATTATCTCCCCCTCTCTCAGGCAGAACCAGGACAACACCCCAGACACAGCCACTGGGAGGTCTATCTGCCTCGCTCCTGGTCCTCCTGCTGCTGGGGGCTCTGCTCTTCGTGGTGCTGGCCCTGTTAGTGGGGCAGCTGATCCAGAACAGGAAGCTGAGGAAAGGTAGGGAGGGAACTCTCCATCCACATAGTGACCTCTAGTGGTCATTTCTGTCACTCACATGGAACTGATAATTAACTTGAGGATTAAAGCTGCTTTAACATCACAATTGCCAAGCTGAACCTGTCTAATTTAAAGGTTTGTTGGATGTGAACAACTTTAATAGGGAAATACAGCTGAAGTTTAAGAAAGATTATCAACAACTTAGGATGGAGATATGAGGAAATTTGCAGATCCAGAAGCATAACATTTATGTGCTCAAATGTCCAAAGAAGGTTTAGTAGTCAATGTTTGATCTTGAACTCTGCTCCCTGCATGTTAACCCTGAGTGTCTCTTTCCTCATACAGCCCTATCTAAGGGAGCACTCACCCCCTATCATGATGCCGTCTACGAGGAAATAGAGTACAAACTGGCCAGAGAGGGAACCTACAGTGCCCCCAGGAGAGGTGAGTGGAGAGAGTCTTCAGGTATGATTGATCTCTAACCTATGAGGAAAATCTGAGGACTTACACTTGTAGAAAATCTCACTCAACTGGTTTCTGACAAAAATAGTATTTTTTAGTCTTAAACCTGTAGTGTTTTTTCTCAACTGGTGTCAAACTAAGTGAAGAAAATCAACACAGCATGAATCTGGATCTGCCTTATAAACACAAACTCACACCCTGGCTTCTCTTCCAGTAGAGGACAGTGAGGCTGCTGTCTGACTGCAGGTAATACTGATCTGTTCACAGGGAGATTCCTCTCTGATGAGCTGCCCTCTGGATATGATGATGTGGAGGACAGTGAGGGAGACCCAGTACCAGGTAAGGGAAATGGAGTCAGGGTGCTCAGTGTGGGAGTGGGAGGTCTTCAGTCCAGTACTCACTCTCACCTCAAACCAGGATGCTATTTAGAGAACTTATGTAGAAAATCCTTAATTATATAAATATAACCACATGTGTTTGATACCTTATAAAGCCAGCTCTTCAGTGTTGCCTCACACTAGCCTTATCTCAGCAAATCATAGATGCTGAGCAAAACTAGACCTGGTCAATACTGGGGTGGTAAACAGGGTGCTGCTCTAATTGGTTTTGATAGAAAAGGAGACTGGGGAACAGCATGCTGTAAAAACTGCCTTTCAGATCAGATTAATCAGCAATCCTAGAGTTTTGGCTTAACTATACACCACAAAACATTTAAAATCACACTTTACAGTAACTTTGCAGCTCTATGGTCAAAGTAAGTCTGAGTCCAGAAGTGTAAATTCTCTGTCTCTCTGTGTGGTTCAGGAGACTCGATACCCTCTCTGAAAGAAGAGATCCCAGAGTACTATGATGATGCAGTAACTGTACCTCAAACCCCAGATACTTTGTCAGGTGGGTTACTTCAGTCCAGTCAAATGGGGAAACTCTGCACCAATCTCAGTGAGTCTGACTCTCTCTTTGATCTCAGCCACTGAATATGGAGTCTGTGTTATTCTGCACCTGTCTCATGAATCTGACTCTCTCTCTCTCTGTGATCTCAGCCCTGCACACGCAGTCTGGGTCACTGTGCTGCCAGTGTCCAGCTCCTCTTCAGTTGCTCAGAGTGTCCACATCACCACTCTCTCCAAATACAACCAACCTTTCTCTCCCCTGCTGTCCTTCAACATCTTATTTTAAAATTTAGGAATTGTTTTAAATATATCACTGAAGTGAACAGGATTAGAAATCAGGTTCCCTGATCTCCTGTACTTGTCTGGAGTTTTAGTTCCTTTGTGATATTCAGTTAATCAGTGTGTTCTGAGGAGCTCCAGCAGTCCGGTGCTCTAGATGACTCAGTGCTCTGATATGTGTCACTGAATCTGTGCTCTTTGTGGTTCAGGAGAGAAGATGTCCCCTGTGACAGAAGAGGCCCCAGAGTACTATGATGATGCTGTAACTGTACCTCAGAGCCCAGATGCCTTGTCAGGTGAGTTATTTCAGTCCAGTCCCATAGAGAAACCCTGTACCAATCCCAGTGAGTCTGACTCTCTCCTCTCACTGTGCACTGCACAGCACATCACACTGAGTCTGGATTATAGGGCTCACATCACTGCTCTCTGTCCAAATATATTCATACGTCACTGCCCTATTGTCCCTCAACATCTTAATTCAAAATCTAGGATTAATTTTAAATTTATGGCAGAAATGAATAGTAGAGGAAATCATGTTAGTTGTAACATGATGTTTAATTAAACAGTGTGTTCTGATGAGCTCCAGCAGTCCTGCGCTTTAGATGAGTCAGTGTTCTGATGAGTGACAGTGACGCTGTGCTCTGTGTGTTTTAGGAGAGTTGATGTCCCTTGTAAAAGAAGAGGCTCCAGGGTACTATGATGATGCCATCACTGTGCCCCAGAATCCAGACACTGTGTCAGGTGAGTTATTATAAATAAGATTCATGAGTACCCCCTGTACCAGCCTGTACTAACCTTTGTCTTTAGAAATGAGTCTCAACCTAATTTCACATCTGTAAATAAACACTAACTGGAAGAGAAGAGGTATCTGACAGGCCAGTCTGTGTCAGAATGACAGAGACATTACTGACCTGCTCTTCTGTTCACAGGGAGACTCCTCTTTGATGATACACAATCTGGGTACAGTCATGTGGGGGACAGTGAGGGAGACCCCGCTTCAGGTAAAGGGGGCTACAGCAAGGGGGCTCAGTGTGGGCAAGGTGGTTCAGGAATGGGGAAGGTGACTCCCAGTAATCCATGTCAGTGCCACTCTCATTCAAGATAAGGGGGCATCAGGCATTTTGGGATCAATATTCGCCAGTACAGGCTGAGAGACTGTACTGGTACAAGGTTAGACTTCATAGATCAGAGTCTCATTGAAACCCAAATACTGACATACCCAGCCAATCAGATGTTTGAGGTTGATCAGCTGCTGATCTATTATGAGAGAGTGAGGTCTGGGCAGAGCAAAGCTCTGGATTCCCCAAGACCAGGAATTCTGTTCTCTGACTGCAAAAAGAAGTCCAGAAAATACTGTCAAAGTATTTCTTCACTGTGGTTTTAGAGCACTGGAACTTCATAAGCATAAGTGAAATCTGCACTGAACCATCAACTCTTCCTAAAAAATACAATTTGATTTAAAAAATGTCCTATTCAAGGCTTTTGACTAAATGATTGTAACAACTGTTCTGTATATTGATTTTGTAGCATCCAGGTTCATAAAGAGAGACATTTAACTGTAGGTCATATTCTGTTTGATTTTTAAAAAGTGGCTACTGTATATCTCTTCTTTTGGCCTGTGTAGGTGTTCTGTAAAAGATAAATACTTGGTGACACTTTGTAGTTTCTCTGGGTGGTTAGGAAGTAGTTGCCTAAAACACCTTGTTAGTAAATTTGTACAATTCATGTGTGCTGTACGTTTATTCTGTGTGTTGTTTAGTGGGAGTATTGTCATTGTTAACAAATATTTAACTCATTGTGTCTGAAATATTACTTGTTTTCCCAAAGCTGTACCAAAGAACAAAGAACTAATCTGCCTTTAACTATACCAAAAGCTTGGGTATATTCTTAGCAAAATTTTAACAATTTTTACAAAGTGGGGGCTTTCATTTTTTTAATTATTAATTTATCTACTCTGTCATTTCTGATATTCACCATGTTCATAACCCCTATTTGTAATTTGTAATATTATTTCAATACCTGATTCATTTGACAAACCGTATTTCAAGTATTAATTTTGTGATACTATCTATTTCTAGCATTGTTTATAGGCAATTAATTCCTATAGATTTTAAAATCACACATATACAATTAAAAAAAATGCATACTGTACCCGTGATTAAAAATTGATGGGTCCAATTTTAATGACTTGCTAAACCAAAAATATCAGCTTAGAGTGTCGTCCCTGTCCATCAGTTGTCCACTGCCTGTCTCTGACTCTGTGTCTCTGTTTCAGGTGTCCCTCACACTGGCCCTGGAGTGGACAGGGTCTTGCCCACACTGCCCTCTGAAGAAGGAGTCTCTGCCCCTGACAGGGCTGACTACGATGATGTTGGGGACGAGTCTCAGGGAGAGGATGGGTGCTGTGAGACTGACAGGGCTGTCTGGGAGAAGCTCCTCCTGCAGGTCTAGACACAGAAGAGCTTCACCAACAGAGGCACACAGTCTTTGAGCAGCTCTGAGCACTGAGACTGTCTGACACTGTCTGTGACCTGAGTCCACTTCACTCCACTGTTTCTACACTGACACTGTCTGTGACCTGAGTCCACTTCACTCCACTGTTTCCACACTGTCCTCGGTGTCTGTGTCTACAGCACCTGCAGCTTGTGTTTTAGAAAAGGGAGGCTTGAACATCCCAATTCTGCTCAGTCTTTCTTCTTTTTATATTTTGATGTTTTAGAAATTAGAAATAAAACCATTCATTGATGTACAATTCTGATTGTACCACTTTTGATGGTAACATTTTTTTTATAAATGTTATTAAAAAGATGTTTTGCAATAAACTTTTTAAAACCATTTTTATCTGCGTGTTATTTCTAATGTATGATATTAAAAGTATCAATAAAAAATTAAGGAGCCCTTGGCCACTCACAATGATAATATCCACCTCACAGGAAGAGGAAATGTAAATGTTTATCAACTTAGTCATATAAATTGATCTACACAAAGGACACTGTAGACAAAACCAGACACAACATGAGACAACCTGGTATTAAAATTTCCCTACAAGAAGGCACAGAATCCCAAAATCTAAAACTTCAGAAATGTTATAACTACAGACATCTACTAAAGCATCTGGATTCAAATGACAGGAACACAGGAGAGTTAAGAGTTTGCTCAAACAATACACACTTTGATAGGTGTGACAAACTGACATTACAAAACTCATGATCATGAAAGAATGAGCCTTTTAAGCTCACTTCCTAAAATAATATCAGAATGTTTTAGTAGTTTAGGAGGAAACTGGAGCACCTGGAGGAAACTTATGCAAACATGGGGGACAACTTACAAACTCCACACAGATAGCGCACAGGTCAGGAATGAAACACAGAGCTCCAGCACTGCATGGTAGCAATGTTAACCACGGTGCCACCTGTAAAATAAATATAATTTGTGAAACACTAAGAGATTGTGTAAAACAATATTCTATTTACTTTCACTCTGGATCTTTAACAATGTATTTAACCTTTTATGTTAGGTTGCCTGGTTTTGGGAGGAAAGGGAATTTTCCAAATTAAATGAAATGAGCAATTATTAACAGAATGTATTACTACATATCAACACTATAAAAAAAATATGCAAAATATTATTGAATTATTTGAGTTCTATAATACTGATACAGTAATTGTGTTTGAAATGTTGTTTTCAGTCCTGTTACTGTTATTTACAGATGTTTTTAGCACCAAAACCAGACAATAACAGTTCAGTTTCCAGTAAAGAATCCTGTCGCTACATCACAGAAAGTCTTTCCCACTTCAATCTGCATCTCTCCACTATATTCTCACCAGTGAGGAAGTTAAAGACTGACTTCATACAAGTCACCCCACTGACCTGACATCTCCAGTTTTGTGTCCATTTCTTTTTTTATTGTTCCAGTCACTTCACAATAAAGCAACTCAGACCACTTGTATCCACTTACAGGAAGTAAGGACACGTATTTGCAAGAGTTTCAATTCTTAGTAAAATAAGCTCTAAAACACCTTCTATGCCGCACAGTGAGCAATCATGCCCTCTTCCTAGAAGGATAGAAAAATAGATAGAAAATCAATTATAAAACCATTTTGTCCACTTCCAGAGAGCCCACACACTTAATTGGGAGGGTTTCAATTCAGAGTAGAAAAAAAAATCTCTAAATTAAATTTTTATGCTGCACAGAGACCACTTTCTTCTGTATGGCCGGTTAGCTCAGTTGGTTAGAGTGTGGTGCTAATAACACCAAGGTTGCTTGTTCCTATACGGGCCAGGAGAGCTCCTTCTCTTCTGCCAAAACCCTTTGATCTTTCTTTCCATGGTGAAATATGATGCAAAGATACCACTTACTATAGATAGATGAGTGTGTTGCAGGTGAAGAGGAAAGTGCTCAAATATTTAAAATCTCATATGTGAAGAAAAGATAGAGTGTCACTATTTACATAAGTGAGGCTTTCAAATAATCCTTTGGAAAGACGCTCAAATCCAGCCTATTAAGTCTCAGGACCAGATGATTGGCTCAATACCCAGGTGAAGATAGTCAATCAGAGAACTTAGATATAAAAAGTGCGTCTGAGTGGAAGTTTATTAGTCTTTTAAGGAAGGAATTTGGGTCTCAAGTCCTTTATGGGGTGGGGTGTGTCTCACTTCTGTGCTCAAATCCCAAGATTACACTCAAAGTGAGGACGAAGTGTGTTGCGGCAAATGTGATGTCAAATCAACTGCTTTTCCAGAAGCCAATGTGATATAAATTAAAGTTCTCGTTTGATCGAGGATCATCGTGTGCTGAAATTGGTCCTGGAGAAGTGCATACAGTAAGGCAGAAGGTTTGTGTTGTTTATAATAATAATAATAATAATAATTGCTTACACTTATATAGCAGCATCCACCTGGATATACTGTGTCAGGCCAATAGCTCCCTGTTGTTATTACAATATTTTAGATAACTAAATATTTCTTGTGCATCACTGTTCTTATAGTAGTAAAAAGTAGACGTTTTGCTTTGAGAAGCTGGAATGGGTTCATGGAATGACAGTGTGACAAGCCATGGAAAAAGACATGTGTGCCCATCTTCAAGCGATCAAATTCTTTGATTAAATGATGTTCCAGCAAAAGTGCTCTGTTTTACTAAGTCATTATTTCTATGTCTTGTAGAGAAATAGGTGTTTCTATCGGTTCAGGTATAGAACACAAACACCCATTGTAAGCAATTGAGCATTCATAATCCTGAATTTTAAACCCACTGAATATTTATACTTTGTATTAGTATTTGTGAATATTAGAGCTTTTAAAAAAATGTTTTTACAAATTGTGTGACCATTTTCTGTTACATCACTTTATTGTTTTGTGCATTCTGCTGACTTTTTAAAAATATATATTTTTATAAAAATATTGTCTTTTGAATGTATTTCTAAATGATTGTTTTTAATATAAATTGCATGAAACACAAACAACACCCATGATAAGAAAATGATCATTCATTTTAAACTTTTTTACCGTATTTAATTATGCTGAGTTTTTTTTAACATACTGTTAGTATATCACTTTTTATCAGGTGTGCTTTAAATCTTTCGCTACACCATTGATATTCAGTTACACCTATTTAAAGGTATGTTGTACAAAAATATTTACCGTTTTATTATTTTTGCACGTTACTAAGATTTCCAACATACTGTACACATTGTCATGATTATAGTCCCCCCTCCTTAAGGGTGCTCCAGCCCTTTCACTTTAGACTTAATTCTGTGCACCTGACCCCTTTTCCCAGACCACCTTAAAAGCCAGGCGCTGACGTTCATCCTGGCTCTGCATCTGGTTTCCACACCGTGCGAGTCTGGGACCTGGAAGCGCCTGGTCCCGTTAAGGTTTTAATCTCTGTTCCCGTTCCCTGTCCGCCAGTTCCAACCCGGTTCATGGTTTTAATTCCTTGTTAGGATGGATCACCGGGCTATGGACTTATTCTTGTGTTTTTGGATTCCATCTATGGATTACTTCTGGATTGTTTGCCTCAGCCACACCTTCCCCGTGCACCAGCGCACTTTGGGCACGCCCCCCTGTTTTCAGCCCCGTATCCCTGCATGACCTTTTCCTAGTGTTTCCCACTTCTTCGGATTGTGTCGTCCGCATGGGGTCCGGAAAGAACTGTTCGTTACACACATGCTGTCTCATTCCTGCGTAGAAACGGCTGTGATCTCATTATCTCATCTCTTCAGAAAACCGGAAAATCCTGACATTGTACTTCAACTGACTCTCAGTAAGCGCTCTGGGTGCCAGCTAGCTCTCTTACAAGTGCGCTGTAGCGACAGAAATTACACTTTGCCTGCGTTATGCACAAAATGACGAGGCAGCATGCTCCCGTATGGTCTAGCGGTTAGTATTCTTCGATTTCACCAGGGTGACCCGGGTAATACTTTCGGTATTTAAAATTTATTTCTCGTATTGCCTGCTGCCTCTTGGTATTTTGCCAGTATCGGACACAGAAAACACAATGAGGACCTTCCCACGTTATATGCGTATCTTTTACTGTGAGAATCAATTAAGCGCTTTTGATAACAACCATTAATTTCAATGACTACTGACATTTGCTCTGTTTTGAATAGTCAACACACCACACCGTGAGAGACACTAGAATCCTGATCACCACATAATTATAAGCCAGCTACCTCTTCAAAGTGACGACATTAGAACCAGTCAGGCATCAGCGTCTGACTAACTCAATCGGTAGAGCCTGAGACTCTTAATCCCAGCGTCGTGGTTTCCAGCCCCATGTTGGGCACAGTGTATATCATTTTCTTACACAAGGTTCCGCTCATCTTTAATCACCTTAAGGTACCTAGCACTAAATAGCAATGCATGTATTTGGTCCAGCTAAAGATTATCAAGAAGCAAATCTCTTTCCTTGCTTTAGTAGATGAATCAAGGACTCTGCTCTCAATGTATTTTCACCAGACACTAGGACAGATAAACGCAGTTAATACGTGCCACATTATAGTATGAAATTGCTTCAGCAAAATATTGTTTATTATCGCAACCATTATTGGTAGCTTAGTTCCTTTCTATTTTTTATACGGTAGTTTCTTAAAAAAAAAACATGCCTGTCAGAAGGCCAAAGAAACGTGGTGAACGTAATAACCACCGCGCTACGGAAACGACGGTACACCCCACTCCCAGAGCAGGATTGGAGACTCCACATTCTACAGCTCTCTAGCAATAGAGGAGTTCCGACTAGAGAAATGGGGATAACCTCCTCTTCAAGATGTGGAAATATATTTACAGAGACGAGTCCTTTTTTTGAAGGTCAGCACTCTCTGCCAGTCACCCCTCCTTGCGCAATGTATCTCTCTTAACACACCAAAGCGATAACTATTATTACACGTTTTTGCACTCCGCATGCTGTTTTATGGGGCTCTCTTCTGCGCTGAGCTGCTCGTTTGAAATCCAAAAGGGAACAGACGCGCTCCTATACCACAAGTCGAACCCAGTCCGCCTGGGTGACGGTGGTTTAGAGATTACAAATAATTTAAAAAGACATTAAAATGCTAATAATATGTAACAAAATGTAAAAAAAAAAAACGTTAACAAGACTGCAGACAGTTTTTGAAAAGGAGCTCTGTAAAATTCACAAATACTAAGACAAGGTATGAATACTCCATGGGTTTAAAATTCAGGAATATGAATGGTCATTTGTTTACAATTGGAATTTTTATGGTTCGTATGATTTAGCGACTTTTTTACAATATGTAAAAGAAAACAGTACAGCTAAATAAGAAAGCCTTAGAGCCACAGAGACAAACAAACTGCGTTTAAAGTTATTTTAAAGACACGAGATAATATTGCACCATAAACTCAAATGTTTGTCCTCTTTGTGGCGCTTGCCTTTTGTTGCTTTAGCGAATTTCATGCAGTTTATTTCCGACAAATGACTTAAAGAGCTTGTGTATTTAGACAAAAAGCAGGGCAACAATTTTGATCGGTCTTATTGAAACTGTTAAAAAGTAAATGAGATCCTGTGTCCAAAATCCTGAGGTGCCTTTTTTCCTGTCTTGTCATACAGAATGTTTCATTAAGGACAATCACATAGGGCTTGATTTTGTTAAATGCAAGTATTTATTTCCTATCTTGGAACCACTTGTTTTTCGAGAAATTCAAACAATTTGTGAAATATGAAATAGAAATCTTGCTTATCGGTGCAGGAGAAATACTGCCAGTTGGCAAGAAAACGACAGCATTTTTTTTTGTTTAGCCAAAAACCTGCATAGGGAGATGTAGAACAAAAATCCGCTTGAGACGTTTTCGTTGGGGAGGAGGGTTATGAAAGGGAAAAAACATGAATCTGTTCCGTTACGACCGGCGCAGGTCGCAGGTGATTCACTCCTCTTGACTAGGTGGCGCTAGGAGGTGCAGTGAAGTTTATATCCGGCTGCAGAAACTCCTCTATCTTGAAGCCGCATCCGCGCTAACGAATGACGTCATCATACTGCGCGACACTGCGTGTATTCACGCATGTGTGGGTGACTGAATCATTTTCTTATCATTATTCATTATTTTTTTTAATGACTTCAGGTTCTGAAAATCTCGTCGGCTGTGTTTATGCTTGAACAGAGCACAGCCCTGACAACAGGATCTGTGAAGAATAAAAATAAAGAAGCTGTTCTGTTTAAACTTCGGAAGTGAGCCTTTGTTTCTGACCGACTCTGAAGAAGGATGGCGGAGTGCTTGTTAAATCTGCAAACCTAGCTTGACTCTTTCATGCAGGTTTTGCTCAAATCGATCGTGTATGAAGTTTCAGAAGTTTTCCGAAACAGGATTTCTGACTCTGAGGACGAGTTTCAAGACAAACTCCGCAGCGTCTCCCAGATTCTGGTGAGACGGGCCGTGATTAAAATCACACAGTGTGTGGAGGACAGTGTCGGGAGTGAAATGGCGCAGCTGAAGAAGGAAAACGAGAGCTTGAAGTGGAGATTGCAGCTGTGGGAGAAGGAGTCGGAAGCAGGAGGAGATCAGGGTACCCAGACGCTTTCCTGTGAAGTCACTGCAGGAATAAAAGAAGAAATGGACACGAAACGGTTGTCAGGTCAGTGTGGTGACTTGTATGAAGTCAGAGTGTGTGAGTTTAAAAACAGTGTCCTTAACTTCCTCACTGGCGAGAATATAGTGGAGAGATACAAAATGAAGTGGAAAGACTTGTGTGATATAGCGACAGGAGTCGGGAGCAGGAGGAGATCAGGGACAGACAGATCGTGTTGGACAAACGCTTCCCTGTGAAGTCACTGCAGAAATAAAAGAAGAAATGGACACGGAACTGCAGCTCTCAGGTCAGTGTGGTGACTTGTATGAAGTCAGAGTGTGTGTATGTGTTAAAAACCAGTGTATATAACTAACTTTTAATTAACAAACTTTATTTTAAAGAAAACATCTCACAATAGTGAACATTCTCATTATCAGTACGTGTTCTAACAAAGTATCAAACTGTCATCAAATAAACTTTCCGAAAGAGGTGAGAATATAGTGAATATTAGATATTACCGTCCTCCAGGACGGAATAATGTCTGTATTAACTCCTCTGGAATATTAATCCGGTGTGTCTGTATTAACCCCTCTCTCTCTAAGTGCATTGTTTATGTACTGTACTGTGCAGTAAGTGTGTCTGTATGAAGCCCTCTCTCTCAGTACAGTGTTAATGTACTGTAGTGCCCACTCAGTGTGTCTGTATTAACACAACTCTCTCTGTGCAGTTTAAATTACTGTAATGTGCAGTGTGTCTCTATTAATCCCTCTCTTTCTCAATGCAGTGTTAATTTACTGGAGTGTCCAGTCAGTGTGTCTGTATTAACCCCTCTTTCAGTGCAGTGTTAATGTGCTGTAGTGTCCAGTTACTGTGTCTGTATTCACCCCTCTCTCTCAGTGCAGTCTTTATGTCCTGCAGTGTCCAGTCAGTGTCTGTATTAACCTGCCTCTCTCTGTGCAGTTTTAAAGTACTGTAATGTGCAGTCAGTGTGTCTGTATTAATCCCTCTCTCTCAGTGCAGTGTTAATGCACTGTAGTGTCTAGTCAGTGTGTCTGTATTCACCCTTCTCTCTCAGTGCAGCCTTTGTCCTGTAGTGTCCAGTCAATGTGAATGTATTAACCCGCCTCTCTCTGTGCAGTTTTAAAGTACTGTAATGTGCAGTCAGTGTGTCTGTATTAACCCCTCTCTCTCTCAGTGCAGTGTTAATGTACTGGAGTGTCCATTCAGTGTGTCTATTAGCCCCTCTTTCGGTGCAGTGTTAATGTCCTGTAGTGTGCAGTCAGTGTGTCTGTATTAACCCCTTTCTCTCAATGCAGTGTTAATGTACTGTAGTGCCCAGAAAGTGTCTGTATTAACCCCTCTCTCAGTGCAGTGTTAATGTACTGTAGTGTCCAGTCAGCATGTCTGTATTAACCTCTCTTTTGGTGCATTGTTAATGTCCTGTAGTGTGCAGTCAGTGTGTCTGTATTAACCCCTCTCTCTCTCAGTGCACTGTTAATGTAAATGTAATGTAATTGTGATGTTATTACAGTAGACCTTTTACATGGTAGTTAGGTTTCTAACTAAGCTAAACAGAACACGCCCTTATACCCACTTATCCCACTATGTTTAAACAACCCAAATTGATTGTGAGTGTACTTGTATGCGTGCGTGTAGTTTAAAGCTTTTAAGATCACATGGCCTCAGCTATCACTACTATGCTGATGATACTCAAATATACATCCATACCAAACCTGATGCAGATGTGGCTGTCTCTATTCTATTTATTTGTATCCCCGATATAAAAACTTGGATGACTCAAAATGTCCTTCATTTAACTGTGACAAGACTGAAGTCATGCTTATTGGCACCACCCATCAACTTTGTACAACCAATATGTAACTCCATCTGTAGATGGTCTTGGACTTGAGCTTCAGTCTAAATTGAATAACTTGGGGATGATATTTGACGTTCGACCCACATGTGCAGCATGTTGTCAGAACATCTTTCATTCACCTCATAAATATTGCTCGACTACGCCCTATGTTATCACTAACTGTGGCTGAAAAGTGTTGTCTAATCTTGAATCGACTACTGTAACACTCTACTCTCTGGGGATTCTAAATCCACATTGAACAAACTCCAGTATGTCCAAAATTCAGCAGCCAAAATCCTGACCAGGTCTAGTACAAATGATCACGTTACTCCTATCCTGGAGTCCTTGCACTGGCTTCCTCTCAAGTTTCATATTGACTTAAAAATCCTCCTGCTCACCTATAAGACTCTCCATGGCTCCGTACCTGTCTGAGTTATCACCCTACTCCCCACCTCACAACCTTCTCTCTTCTAATTCTGCTCTCCTTACTGTCCCCCAAGCCCGTCTACATTGTATGGGTGACATGGCCTTCACCTGTTATCCCCCCCCCAAGCTCTGGAACTCTCTCCCTAAGGATATCGGAGAGTCACCTTCTCTAAACTCCAAATCCAGACTCAAAACAAAAACTTTTTCTTCAGAAGAGCCTTTATTTAACTGTTCTGTACCCCTCTGCTCCTACTGTACTTAGTACCACTGTCTACTGTCTCCTCTAACTGTGTATTCTCATCGTGCTAATTTTGTGTATTTTTTGTTGTTGGCATTCTGTAAAATGCTTTGAGAAGCCACCTCTAAAGGTATAAAACTATAAAATAGTTTATTCTTATAAAGGTCGTTTCTTCTTGTCCTGTGTTTACAGGGTCAGAGGCCTCTGTTCTCACTGACGCTAGGAAAAGGGCTCCTCTTGAACAGCAGCACAGTGAGGAGGAGTGGGGCTCCAGTCTGATGCAGGAGACAGAGCTCACTTCTGCAGAAGGGAAAGAGGTACTTAGTGAGCAGCACACAGACAGCAGACAGAGTGTCAAGGATCTGGACTCTGTACCCATGATGAAGACAGAGCCTGAGAGTGAGCCACCTGGGCTCTTAGTATGTGATGATTTTACAGAGAAGATGAATAATCCCGACACAATCAATATTACACAAGGTTGTAATGAACTGGGCTGTGTCTCTGTACAAGAGCACAGTGAAAAACTGGATGTTTTAAATCTTACAGAGCAGGATATGGATCCCAAGTTGATTGACTGTGCAGAGCAGCAGACTGATGTACCTGGTGAAGAGAACAGTGTTGAGATACAGCTCACTGAGAAGAGTCAGTACAGGGAGGAGCAACAGCAGCTTCTACAGGGCTTGATAATTAGGCCTTGTTCTGTTCAAGTGGAGAGACTGTCATTGCACAGTCTCAAACAATCATGTAATCCCTTAGCATCTGATGACTTAACACACAGGTTTAATAATCTGGTTACTGAGAAAATCGTTGAAAATTTTAATGAACTGGAGAGTGTGTCCGTTCTTGGGCAAAGAGAGGAACAACTGAATGAACTGGATGGTTTAAGTCTCAGAGAGCTGGAGATGGAGCCCCAGATGATTCACACTGCTGAGCAGCAGACTGAGGGACATAATGAAGAAAACAAATCTCAGTTTCAGCACACAGAGCAAGATCATTCCATGAAGCATTTGCAGAATAAGAGACCCCAGCACGATCAGAGGATGAGGAAGAATCACTCAAGGCCTTGCTCTGATGGAGTGGACAAACTGCCATTATGGCAAAGGGAGAAGCAGCGTTTCTGTCAGTCTAGCATTTCACAACCCTACCAGCACCTTCACACAGGAGAGAGACCGTTCAGCTCTAGTCAGTGTGGGAAGAGTTTTAGTCACTTGCACCACTTAAAACGACATTACCGCATTCACACAGGAAAGAGACCATTCAGCTGCAGTCAGTGTGGGAAGAGTTTTAGTGTGAAAAGCCACTTACAATTACACCAGCGCATTCACACAGGAGAGAGACCTTTCAGCTGCAGTCAGTGTGGGAAGAGTTTTAGTCAGTCAAGTACCTTAATATCCCACCAGCGTATTCACACAGGAGAGAGACCATTCAGCTGCAGTCAGTGTGGGAAGAGTTTTATTCAGTCAGGTCACTTAAAAACCCACCAGCACATTCACACAGGAGAGAGACCGTTCAGCTGCAGTCGGTGTGGGAAGAGTTTTAGTCTGAAAAGCAACTTACAATCACACCAGCACATTCACACAGGAGAGAGACCGTTCAGCTGCAGTCAGTGTGAAAAGAGTTTTAGTCAGTCAGGTGAGTTAAAAACCCACCAGCGCATTCACACAGGAGAGAGACCGTTCAGCTGCAGTCAGTGTGGGAAGAGTTTTAGTAAGTCAAGTCACTTAAAAATCCACCAGCGCATTCACACAGGAGAGAGACCGTTCAGCTGCAGTCAGTGTGGGAAGAGCTTTAGTCGGAAAAACCACTTACAATCACACCAGCGCATTCACACAGGAGAGAGACCTTTCAGCTGCAGTCAGTGTGGGAAGTGTTTTAGTCGATCTAGTACCTTAATAGCCCACCAGCGCATTCACACAGGAGAGAGACCATTGTAGCGGCAAGGTTTATTAAAATACAGGAATTAAGTTTGCTGCTCCCTTGCCAGTCTCTTTCTCCCTCATCTCAAGTGGTGCTTGATACAGAGAGGCCATTCCATTTGGTTCACATTTAAGGTGTTTTTCTAGCTGATAAGTGTGCTCTGATACGGAACAACTCCCAAAGCTGAGACACGTGAATGGTTATCGCTGGTGCCTCACTGTCTGGGAGATTCCAAGGGAGAGTCTCATCCCAAGTGGTTTACAACCCCAAGGTCAGAGTTCATGGTTAATCATCCTCTCACGAGGCACCAATAACAGTAGGGGCTTGTGCATTTACTGGGACAATTGTTAATTGTAGCAGTAAGTCACAAAATGATTCTCCAATGCCCATGGAACTTTCAACCAATGAGCAACCGTAGTTCCTCCAGGTACAACTCCAGCTCCTCCTGGACATCCTCAGACTCGGTTCAGACAGTCACGTAATGGCCAGTGTGTCCCAGTGCCAGGACTTTCCCTTGTTCTAAAAAGTCGAGAACGGAGGTTGCCAGCGTGTAACCAAAGGATCCACCCGAGGTTAGCCCAGCAGCAAGCCTCGTAAACCCACCGCGAACGCTCACCTGATCAACGAGTGAACTACGGTTGGAACTGTGGACAGCTGAATATCAGTATTCAGGACTCGCGCTACATCGGGAACGAACCGGTCTTCTTCCTGTCTAAAGATTGTGACTTCTGTGTGCAAACTCTGCTAGTTTCAGCCAACACTAACTAGCCGGTCTTCAGAGAGCATCAGCAGCGCACCACAGCAGAAATTGCATTACAGCTCGAGAATTCAATTGTTACCTCAACGCCAGTTGATATCAACTTAATTCCTATGAGTCATGTACTTGCTTTTGAGTATCTAATGTACAAGTTGTGACAAAGTTCATTTACAAAACGGTCTAAATGAATGATATACGGAATGTATGTCCCTCTTGGTTTGTAACTCTTCGTGATTGAATATATACCTTTTGTATTTTGCTAACCCTCACTATAAGATCTGTTATGTTGATATGCACATTTTATGTAATAATAAATGTATTCTCGTGTATTAGTATCCATGTGTGTGTGCGTTGCTGAGTTATTCCTCTGGGTCGGTCTTTTAATAACCATCAAAGAATCATTTTGTGACTGACTGCTCGTGAGAGGATGCCTACAAGCTCCTCCAATTAGGACAGGTGGCTCTACTGTACACAGAGAGGGGTTGGAGGGGGGAACAAGCTGATACCCTGGCTTCTCTCCAGACACAGTTGGATGAGCTCCTCCAGTCAGGACAGTAGGCTCCACTGTACACAGAGAGTGGTGGGGGTGTGGATTAAGCTGATACCCTGGCTTCTCTCCAGGCATAGCTTGATGAGCTCCTCCAGTCAGAACAGGTGGCTCTACTGTACACAGAGAGGGTGGGAGAAGGGAACAAGCTGATACATGTTTGTCCTTATGCGGCTCGGGACAAGCCAACACAAGGGAGCACATTTGCAAAAATCCAGGCACGCATTGATTTAGAAAGAAGCTCCTTTCCAAAGAATTGCAAATGAACGATCCTTCAGTCCTGCTCAGGGGACACGGAGCCCCCTCCACACAGCTTCAAGGAGTGAGTCAGGAGCCACTGCTTTCGCTTACGGCCACACCACTGAACATGCCCGATCTCGTCTGATTTTGGAAGCTAAGCAGCGTTTGGGCCTGGTTAGTACTTGGATGGGAGACCGCCTGGGAATACCAGGTGCTTTAAGCTTTTGCTCTCTCGGCCAGCAGGGGTCGCCGTTGGCTTAGGGAGGCTTTGGGAGGAAAACCTGGAGTATGGACATTTAACACTTCCAAGAAAAGGCTCCACGGCCGAAACGTTGTGTTCTCTTTCCTCTTTTTTTCAGCATGGAATAAACCTATTACTTGTTCCTTTGCAGCCTACGCATGCTGACGCAGCTACCCACCTGAACTTCCAATAAAAGTGATCAATTGCCTCATCTCTAGAGATGTTTTGTTGCTATTGCATGTGTGTGACTCATATAAAAAACCCTGTTTGTAAAACGAATATCGAAGCTGCCTCTAAATCTGCAAATGAAGATCAGTCAATAAACCACTTGTTTTTCGTATAACTAGACATATATTCACTTATTAAAGACAGGCAAGAGCTCGGCTTTGATGACCAGTACCTTCCCTGTCATGGTGAGGTCTCGGTCCTTCCATTGCATCAGTTTTTTGTTTAAGATTGGCAATTTGTTCTGCCAATTTACTGTTCCCATCTCTTCTCCAAAATACAACCCCAGGACATTAATTCTCTTCTCTTGCAGCCTGAGATCATGTCCTTCTTTTGGCTCCCTCCAGTTCTGATAAAAAGTCTCACTCTTCAATTTATTAATTTTTGCAGAGGAAGCCAAAGAGAACCGATTACAGCACTGCAGAGCTCTGCTAATTGAGGCATTGTCAGAGAGGAGCAGGGTGACGTCATCCATGTATAGAGACATCTTTACCTCTCCTCCCCCACTTCCAGGCACTGGTATCCCATTAATGGCCTTATCCTGGCGCAAGGCACAGGCTAAGGGCTCCATAGCCAAAACAAATAAAAAGGAGGATAATGGGCAGCCCTGCCTCACCCCTGAACAGACTTCAAAGGGGTGTGATCTATTGCCATTAACCATTACTCTGCTGTTGCTACCTGTGTACAGCAGGTTAATCCACTTTCTCATGATGGGGCCAAACTTCATGTGCTCAAGTACTGATGTTAAGTACTGCCGGTTGAGGCAGTCAAAGGCCTTTTCTAGGTCTACACCTAAAATGCACAGAGGGAGGGAGCGATCCTCTGAGTACAGACAGACATCCCTCAACAAGGCCAGGTTGTCGCTCATCAGGCGTCCTGCTATCCCACAAGTCTGTTCTCTCCCTACTAGTGAGGCCACTACATTTTGTAGGCGTAAGAAAAGGGCTTTGGACAGGATCTTAGTGTCCACGCCTAACAGGCTGAGGGGTCTCCAGTTCTTTATGTCATTCTTTG
Organism: Lepisosteus platostomus; assembly: GCF_059453375.1. Classification (NCBI taxonomy): domain Eukaryota; kingdom Metazoa; phylum Chordata; class Actinopteri; order Semionotiformes; family Lepisosteidae; genus Lepisosteus; species Lepisosteus platostomus. The sequence continues at coordinate 41,969,535 of NC_142615.1, read as the reverse complement.
CTCCTTTCATAAACAAGAGAGATAGTGCCTTCTCTTAAGGAGTCAGGCAGCAATTCTGTCTTATAGCTTTCCTCAAATAGGAGCAGTAGCGGATCCTGAAGCAGATCCCAAAAGGTGCAATAAAATTCTTTAGGGAGCCCGTCAGCACCCGGAGTTTTCCCCTACCGTAAGCTCTCCATAGCCTGTCTCAGCTCTTCTACTGTCAAATCCCTCTCAAGTACTTCCCTATCTTCTTCACTCAAAACGTTTTCAAGCTTTGAGGTAAAAAAATGAATTTCTTCATCCTTTACCTCTGTAGAGCTGTACAGTCTTGAGTAGAAGGCCTCGGTGCAGGAGAGGATAGCACTCGGCTCTGTTCTCTCTCGTCCCTCCTCATCAACTACACTTTCCATGACAGACTTGGAGAATACCACTTTCCTGAAAAAGAAGCGAGTACACTTCTCATTTTCTTCCAAGAACTGCACTCAGCTTCTTAACAGCACTCCTCGACTACTTTCTTCGGCTATGCTCCAGATGTCCTTTTTTAAAAGGGTGATATCCTCGAGCACATCGAAGCCACTGTGCAGCATCGTGTAGAGACGCTGCAGCTGCCTCTGTTTCCTGGCTAGCACTCCTCTCCGTCTGGCAGCAGCCTTCCTTCCCTCAGCCATGAAAAGGGCCTTTGTCCTCACCTTCAGCTCCTCCCACCACTCTCCTACTGACCCGTACAGACACTGCAAGGACAGCCACTGTGATAGTTTCTCCTTGTAGCGGGATACTACCCCCTCGTTCTCTAGCAGCTTTGTGTTGAGTTTCCAGAGGCCTGGGCCAAAGACAGTCCCGCCCTGGAGTTCCACTCTACACCCTAAAGCCTGATGATCTGAGAAGAAGACAGGCTGAAGAGTGACCCCAACAACTTTCACTCTCTCTGAGACAAAGCAATAGTCAATTCTGGAGCTGCTATTCCTCCCTGACCATGTATATCCTGCTGTTGTGGGATATATACATCTATATGTGTCTGAGAGTTTAAAGTCTTGAACTAAGTTTTGCAGGGCCAATGAGCTGGAATCCAATTTTATCGGAGAGCTAGACTGCCTGTCTGTGTGCTCTAAGATACAATTAAAATCCCCTCCCACTATCACGTCTGTGCTACATAACAATAGTGGAGAGAGTGCTTTGAGTAGCTCCACCCTTCCTCCCACGTCAGTAGGACAATACACATTGATTAGCCGCAGGTTAACGGTCCCCCATTCCACATCCACACACAGCAACCTGCCATCTATGACCCTCTGAATACTTTTCAATTTGAATGCCCATCCTTTGAAAAGAATCGCCACGCCAGAGGCTCTGTTATTGTCCCCTGACCAAACAGAAGGCCCTTTATCCCACCTATCTTCAAAGCTTTTATACCTCTCTTGATAGGCTAAAGCACACTCCGGCAACATCAACACATCTCCCTCTCTCTGCTGGAGGTAATCAAAGACAGACTGGCATTTAACTCTGTCATTGATACCTCTGGTGTTAAGAGAAATTATGTTTAGAGCCATATTACATAAGAAAGTGGAACCAGTCTTTACAAAACACATTTCTCTTCTGTCTCACCTGTTACCTTCTTCTTTTTCTTTTTCTTCTTACCAATTTCCTGCCAGCCATCCTCTGAATGAGCCTTCATCAGGGTGGCAGCAGTAAAAGCGTTCACGGAGTCCATTTCAAGGAAGGGGGTAGAAGGAGGGGTGGAGGGGTTCCAGCTGTCCCCATTGCCATGCTCTCCTTCCTCCTCGCTCGGGGAGAAAACAGAGTCATTTTTCCTTTTCCTCAAGTCCAGCTCCTGGGAGCACTGAGGGGAAAGGGGTGCAGCCGATGCACCAGTCTCCTCTTCCCCCTCACCCACCAGCTGCTGCAGATCCTCCGTGATGGACTGGATGGAAGAGAGGAGGGCATCTGTAGCACTTGCAGAGTCTGAGAAAAGCAGCTCCGCTGAATCCTGGGTATCCTCGCTGGACCCGCTCCACCAGGGGGCCCCACACTGGCCTTCGTTCTGAGGAGCAGGAGTGGGGGAGGGGTCCTCGCTGTTCTCAGGGGTTTTCAAACCCTCGTGCTTGTCTGGTGCAGTCTGCAGTTGTGGGGGCGTAGTGGATTTCTCTTCCACCGGCCCTGGAGCCACAGCAGGACTGATCCTGGCTGGAGGCTGAGAATCTTTGTCCAACAAGGGTTCTTTGTTTGACTTGTTATTTGCTTTGGATTTTCGGGCCGGTTTGGCTGAAACAAGCACTGCCTCATCCTTTCTCATTTTGAGTTTATTGGCGTAGGCGTGAGGGCAGTTCTTAAAAACGTGTCCTTCCGAGCCACATAAATTGCACTTTGGCAGCATTGAACAGTCAGAGGCTAAATGTCCCTGTTTGCCACAGGTCTTGCAGCATTTCACAGTGCAGGACGATGCCAGGTGTCCCACAGCACCACAGCGCCGACACACCTTTGGTTGTCCCACATAAAAAACATAGCCATTGCAGGCGCCCAGCCGGATTGTAGAGGGCAGGTGCCTTAAGCCTCCATTTACATTGTCCAGTAGCAAGCGAACCTCGAATTTCCTTGCTCCTGTTTTTATACCGTCAACATCTCTAACCTCAGTTCCATGGTGGACAGTGCAGTACTGGTTAAGCCAGGTGTGAATGTCCTCCGTCTTTGCCAGTTCCAAGAACATAACAACATGCACCGTTTTCCTCTCTCTCTGTGTCAGAGGCTGCAAGTCGATCTTCTCAAGGGCAGGAACTTTCCCTCTTTTTGCCTCAAACACATCAACACATTGTTCAAACAGAGGATAGGTAGCAAAAACAACCTCAAATGCTTTCTGACCTGGGAGAGCGAAGATGAAATCCAAGTGCTGAGGTTCAAAGCCAAGTTCCCTCTGCAACACTTTTCTGCTGAACTGCATACGATCCATGAAGAGGTCATCCAAAAGCTCAAAACACACAGCATTCTTGCGGGATCCAAAAGTTGCCATTTCGTGAACTGCTAAACAAACACTGCTTCCACAAAACAAGGAAAACAATCCAACTACTCCACCTACAGGCTGATCAAGGTATCTCCCCTGCCAAGTAAGTATGAGCTGTACAAGCCCCTGCAAGCGGCCGCACCCACAGCACAAAGCGCGCAGCCTAGGCCAGCTCAACGCCTCGCACGTCACCGCCTCCTGCTGGGCCAACTCTTTCGCACACTCTCACGCCACACTAACACTCAAAAGGGTGGGCAAAACGAGAAAACGAGCGCGCCGTTTCCTACACATCTGCAGTCGCCATTGCGCATTCGCAGCATGTCCCGGGATGCAATTCGGCCTCATTTGCATAACACCAGACCGGCAGATCGCTACGCAAGCTCGCGTCGTGCGCCTGCCACACACCGAACAAACACCGGAGCCTTTTCAGCAATTTCCAAAAAACGGGCCTGCTCGCCTGCCCACAAGGCTCGGTCTCTTACCTGCTCTCCAGAGCCTGCTGCCTTCTGTGCTGTTCTCTCGGCACCGCTGTAGCGCTCACAACTCCTGCAGCGGGGGGAGAAAGTTTCCACGCTCCGCCGCAGGGAAGGCTCGCTCCGTGCGCACACGTCCTTTCAATGCCAGTTCAACAAGTGCTCCGCATTAGCAGCGTCGGGACTCCAGTGTGTCGCACCTCACCTCACCTCGACATACGACATACGACACTGCTTTACACAGAGAGTGGCGGGATTGGGATGTCAGGGCCTGACAATACTACTTTACGCAGTTAGTGGTGGGGGTGGGATGTCAGGGCCATACGACAGTTCTTTACGTAGAGAGTGGCGGGGGTGGGATGTCAGGGCCATATGACACTGCTTTACACAGAGAGTGGTGGGGGTAGGATGTCAGGGCTATACGACAGTGCTTTACGCAGAGAGTGGTGGGGGTGTGATGTCAGGGCCATATGACAGTGCTTTACACAGAGAGTGGCGGGGGAGGGATGTCAGGGCTTGACGACACTGCTTTATGCAGAGAGTGGAGGGGAGGGTTTCAGGGCCATAAGACACTGCTTTATGCAGAGAGTGGAGGGATTGGTGTCAGGGCCATATGACACTGCTTTACACAGAGAGTGGCGGGGGTGGGATGTCAGGGCCTGACAACACAGCTTAACGCAGAGAGTGGAGGGGTGGGTGTCAGGGCCATACGACACTTCTTTACGTAGAGAGTGGCGGCGGTGGGATGTCAGGGCTTGACGTTACTGCTTTATGCAAAGAATGGAGGGATGGGTGACAGGGCTATATGACTGTGCTTTCCGCAGAGAGTGGTGGGGGTGTGATGTCAGGGCCATACAACAGTGCTTTACACAGAGAGTGGCGGGGGAGGGATTTCAGGGCCTGACAACACAGCTTAACGCAGAGAGTGGAGGGCTGGGTGTCAGGGCCATACGACACTGCTTTACGTAGAGAGTGGCGGGGGTGGGATATCAGGGCTTGATGACACTGCTTTATGCGGAGAGTGGAGGGGTGGGTGTCAGGGCTATATGACTGTGCTTTCCGCAGAGAGTGGTAGGGGTGTGATGTCAGGGCCATACAACAGTGCTTTACACAGAGAGTGGCGGGGGAGGGATGTCAGGGCCTGACAACACAGCTTAACGCAGAGAGTGGAGGGGTGGGTGTCAGGGCCATACGACACTTCTTTGCGTAGAGAGTGGCGGGAGTTGGATGTCAGGGCCTGACGATACTACTTTACGCAGTTAGTGGTGGAGGTGGGATGTCAGGGCCATACGACACTTCTTTACGTAGAGAGTGGCGGGGGTGGGATGTCAGGGCTTGATGACACTGCTTTATGCAAAGAATGGAGGGGTGGGTGTCAGGGCTATATGACTGTGCTTTCCGCAGAGAGTGGTGGGGGTGTGATGTCAGGGCCATACAACAGTGCTTTACACAGAGAGTGGAGGGGTGGGTGTCAGGGCCATACGACACTTCTTTACGTAGACAGTGGCGGGGGTGGGATGTCAGGGCTTGATGACACTGCTTTATTCAAAGAGAGGAGGGGTGGGTGTCAGGGCTTTATGACAGTGCTTTCCGCAGAGAGTTGTGGGGGTCGGATGTCAGGGCCATATGACACTGTTTACACAGAGAATGGCGGAGGTGGGGTGTCAGGGCCTGACAACACAGCTTTACGCAGAGAGTGGAGGGGTGGGTGTCAGGGCCATACGACACTTTTTTACATAGAGAGTGGCGGGGGTGGGATGTCAGGGCTTGACGACACTGCTTTATGCAGAGAGTGGAGGGGTGGGTGTCAGGGCTATACGACAGTGCTTGACGTAGAGAGTGGTGGGGGTGTGATGTCAGGGCCATACGACATTTCTTTACGCAGGGAGTGGCAGGGGTGGGATGTCAGGGCCTGACGATACTACTTTACGCAGTTAGTGGCGGGGGTGGGATGTCGGGGCTTGACGACACTGCTTTATTCAATTATTGGAGGGGTGGGTGTCAGGGCTATACGACAGTGCTTTACACAGAGAGTGGTGGGGGTGGGATGTCAGGGCCATATGACACTGCTTTACACAGAGAGTGGCGGGGGTGGGATGTCAGGGCCAAACGACATTGCTTTACACAGCGAGTGGCGGGGGTGGGATGTCAGGGCCTGAAGGTACTGCTTTATGCAGATAGTGGCGGGGGTGGGATGTTAGGGCTTGACGACACTACTTTATGCAGAGAGTGGAGGGGTGGGTGTCAGGGCCATACGACACTTCTTTACGTAGAGAGTGGCGGGGGTGGGATGTAAGGGCCTGACGATACTTCTTTACGCAGAGAGTGGCGGGGGTGGGATGTCAGGGCCTGAAGATACTGCTTTTCGCAGAGAGCGGTGGAGGTGGGATGTCATGGTTATACGACAGTGCTTTCCACTGAGAGTGGTGGGGGTGGGATGTCATGGCCATAAGACACTGCTTTATGCAGAGAGTTGAGGGATTGATGTCAGGGCCATACAACAGTGCTCCAATCAGGCCTCTGCTTGAATTTGTACTCCTCCTCTCTCTCCCTACCTCTACCTCTACCTCTCTCTACCTCTCTCCCTACCTCTCCCTTTTCCCCTCCCTACCTCTCTTCCTACCTCTACCTCTCCCTCTCTGTGGGGCCAGCAGGGGGTGCTCACCCTGCGGTCTGTGTGGGTCCTATTGCCCCAGTATAGTGATGGGGGACACGATCTGGCCCACCAGCGACGAGCAGGTTACCAGATCTAGACAAAGGGGGCGACTCTTAGTCGTATGAGCTTAGTCACACATCGCAGCGATTAAAAAAACAAAACAAACATATTATGTCTGTTACTAATGACTTTTTTTTCCTACATTGAAAGTCTCTTTCCCGGGTGATTTTCTAGCGCGACTGGGCCTCTTCATTTCTCCTCGGTGTCTCGTCGCGGGCGGATTTGAAACAGACCACAGAACCTGCCACTGCAGTGCTCTCAGTTAGGGGCTCTCATCCTGCATCACCAATCTTCCACAGGAGGGACGGAGCTGGATTTCTGTCTGGAAAATAAACTCCAGAGTGAGAGAGAGAGAGAGAGAGAGAGAGAGAGAGAGAGAGAGAGAGAGAGCGGTAGGGAGAGGTAGAGAGAGGAGGTGGAGAGAGAGGGATGTCAGGGCTTGACGACACTGCTTTCTGTCGTATGGCCGCAACAACCCCGGTTTGAATCCGGGTCATGGCAGAATAGGGGCATCTGCTATTACTGCTTGCACTAATGAAGGCAAAAAAAAGCCAATCGATGTGAACGAACGGCGCTTTACAGAGGAGTACTGCCTGAATGGATCGTTGATGAACGACAGAGGCCACTCCGACCTCTTCTCGGTTTTCATCTATGACTTACTAAGGATCTTCTTCACATTCTCCCATGCAGGGGAAGCCAGTTACACCAAAGCAAACGCAGGAAAGTGCATTTCAAGCAGAGACCAGGAGGGACTTGTTTACACCGAGAGTGGGCGGAGAATGGAACAATGCGCCCAGCCCTGTTGCTGGAGCCGATTCTTGATGAGATCTTGGGCTCACTAAGAGGCCCCCGCTGGATGCTTATCTTTCTGTTGTTCTTGCAGGTCCTGCGCTGCTTTTGAGCCGACAGAGCTCGTCCTGGTCTGTCGGAACAGCCCAATTGCAAATGATCGGCTCCGCGTACAGAAGGAACGTGCGTTTGGTACAAGACTGCATGAAGGCACCGGAAATACATTGGCAACAAATGACCGGTCGCTCAAGACCTCTGTGAAGTACAGGAGCGTGCAAAACAAGGCTGTTTCTGCCCAGTCTCGAACCGAGGACTTTTCAGGTGTTAGGCTGATGTGACAGCCGCTACGCTACGGAAATCTGCAGGGACTGCTTCTCATGTCTCACTTGCGTTTCAGGCTGAGAAAGGGAAGCGTCACTTTAGGAAGGGGGAGCTGCAGAGAGGAACAGAGGGCTTAATGAAACAAAACGCTGAAACCCGGGATTGAACCAGGGACCTTTAAATCTTCAGTCTAACACTCTCCACACCCACCTGCTCCAGCCTTCCTGTGTTGCGGCATGAGCGCACCAAGAGGAGCGGGAGAGTGTTGCAGGAACGTCACTCAGAAGGAAAGCCACCCAGGTGCGCCCTCTGAGCTCTGTCCAGCGCATCTTCCTCGCATGGACTCCTGCCTGCGACGGGCAGGAAACAATTAGCAAGAACAGAACAACACCCCATGGGTGTCTCATGACCACACCTTAGGTTGTGAAAGGTGCAGGTGTGAGGGGTTGCCGGGCTACTTTGGAGCAGAGCTTGGGCGGAGGGGGGGCGGGAAAGCAGACAAAGAGGTGACACCTCAAGGTCTGCACAATCACAGCTCTCCGCCGCCCCAGGCTTCCGCTCGATAAGCTACTGGACACACCCGCCCCTCCTCACACAGACCGTGGAAAAGCCCCCGAGTGGGAGGGCTCTCTCTTCCTCCCAGGAGCTCTCGGACACGACGCACAGACAGGGCGCAGGGAGCCGTCGCCTGCAAACACGGCTCCAGGCAGGACTCCACTCCGCAGGAGCCGCAGAGCAGAGGAGATGGGGGCAGCTTAGCTCCTGTGCAGAGACCTGAGCTGTTGTTGCTGTGGATGCTGTCTTTTCTGTTCTCGGGGTAGGACATCAGGAAGCACATTGAAGCGCTGCGACATGCACTGTACAGATCCCGCCACTACTGGGCCCGATTTCCCCGGAACGAAACCGTTTCGTTTGTTGTCACGCACACTGTTTGGGGATTCGCCTAGCGCTGTGATCGAACAGACCCACTCACCTCTTAGTGTGGCGGGATCTGCACAGTGGATGTCGCAGCATATCCTGCTTTCACTGCATGTCCTGATGTACCCTGGTCTCCCGCGTGACAGGTGGGGATACTTGCCACTATACTAACGAGGAAGACATCGCTCTCTGCTTAGTGTGTAAAACACTTACTTGCAGCATTGTGGGTGCTGTGGTTTAAATGCTATTGGTTTGTGAACAGAATACCCCTATCCCAGTACATTGTGCCACATTAATAAACACACGAGAAAAAGAGATTCAGAACGCAAAGCTGTGTCAGTGTTCTGTGTAAAAAATCGGTTTGAACATCATGGGAGCTGTTTTTAATAAGCTGCTGAGTAAAGAATATTTTAATCTTCCTGCTGTCAGTAGTATTGTGCATATAGTTGACTCTTACCTGAATGAAAACAGGACGCAAAGGAAGGGTTTCAGAATTCAGACAAAGCTTTATTCCCGTGCTTACAGTCTGGGTAATTGGAGACTGCGCTGTTATGCTTCCTATGGTCATATACGGGTTTTTCGCATGAAGCCGTATTGAACAGTATTTCTCGCGTTGTGAACTTGTGTATCCAGCAGTCCCCCGGGTTCCAGTTAGTGCGTAATTACGCATCGATGAAAAACCGGAGGTTTCAAAAAAGACAATTAGCTCACTGACACTTTGATGTATCAGTGAGCTAAATATCCACGTCGTGGTCTTTAAAATGCATTTGGTTTGAAGGCGTTCTGTGCTTCCGTTGCGAAGATATGGACAAAAGAATATTCGTGCTTGGTCCAAAAAATGTAATATAAACGAAAAAGTAAAGGCTGAGAAAGCATTCACAATGTATTTTATGCACAAAGCAAGTATTCTCACGATTCTAAGAGGTTTCGTGTAAACGCTACAGGCGTGGCAAAATCGTTTTCGAACTTCAAGCTAACTTTACCCCGGTAAAAAAGCAGCGTCGTAAAAGAGGTGACGGAGCTGTCCTCTCAATAAGAAGGGTGCCAGCGAGCCTTGCTCTCGCTTACAGCCACACCCCCTTGAGCACGCCTGATCTCGTCTGATCTCGAAAGCTAAACAGGGATGGGCCTGGTTAGTACTTGGATGGGAGACCGCCTGGGAATACCAGGTGCTGTAAGCTTTTAAGCGCAGGAGGCGCCCTATCCCCGCTCGCTCGCTCATTCCCCTGTTCACACGTGCAATGCGGCTTCTCCGTCTGTTTATTTGTCAGCTTTGGCGAGACACGGGTGCTTGTGTATTAGCGTGAGCGTTTTTTATTCTGATCAGGAACAGTTTTACAAGTCCGCAAAGGATCGAGGAAAGGTTTATCGCCAGCTGAAAAGAGACACAGCGCTTCGGCTGTGGAGACTTGTTCGGCTGGCGTTCGGAGAGTCGCGTTTTTCAGAATTGTATTGAGATCGTTTTCCACAGAGCTCAGATGTCAAAGCACAGCAGCAGCTCTCCACAGCGATCCTCTATAGCGCCCTTTCTCCCGCAGCTCCGTCCTCATTGGAAGGAAGCAAGAGTGAAAGGCTGAAGTGAAATAGAGCGGGGACGAAGGCAGTGAAGAGAGAGAACGTGGGAAGAAGAGAAAAACGCAAGGGAAAAAAAGCAGCGTCGTAAAAGAGGTGACGGAGCTGTCCTCTCAATAAGAAGGGTGCCAGCGAGCCTTGCTCTCGCTTACGGCCACACCCCCTTGAGCACGCCTGATCTCATCTGATCTCGGAAGCTAAACAGGGATGGGCCTGGTTAGTACTTGGATGGGAGACCGCCTGGGAATACCAGGTGCTGTAAGCTTTTAAGCGCAGGAGGCGCCCTATCCCCGCTCGCTCGCTCATTCCCCTGTTCACACGTGCAGTGCGGCTTGTCCGTCTGTTTATTTGTCAGCTTTGGCGAGACACGGGTGCTTGTGTATTAGCGTGAGCGTTTTTTATTCTGATCATGAACAGTTTAACAAGTCCGCAAAGGATCGAGGAAAGGTTTATCGCCAGCTGAAAAGAGACACAGCGCTTCGGCTGTGGAGACTTGTTCGGCTGGCGTTCGGAGAGTCGCGTTTTTCAGAATTGTATTGAGATCGTTTTCCACAGAGCTCAGATGTCAAAGCACAGCAGCAGCTCTCCACAGCGATCCTCTATAGCGCCCTTTCTCCCGCAGCTCCGTCCTCATTGGAAGGAAGCAAGAGTGAAAGGCTGAAGTGAAATACAGCGGGGACGAAGGCAGTGAAGAGAGAGAACGTGGGAAGAAGAGAAAAACGCAAGGGAAAAAAAGCAGCGTCGTAAAAGAGGTGATGGAGCTGTCCTCTCAATAAGAAGGGTGCCAGCGAGCCTTGCTCTCGCTTACGGCCACACCCCCTTGAGCACGCCTGATCTCGTCTGATCTCGGAAGCTAAACAGGGATGGGCCTGGTTAGTACTTGGATGGGAGACCACCTGGGAATACCAGGTGCTGTAAGCTTTTAAGCGCAGGAGGCGCCCTATCCCCGCTCGCTCGCTCATTCCCCTGTTCACACGTGCAGTGCGGCTTGTCCATCTGTTTATTTGTCAGCTTTGGCGAGACACGGGTGCTTGTGTATTAGCGTGAGCGTTTTTTATTCTGATCATGAACAGTTTAACAAGTCCGCAAAGGATCGAGGAAAGGTTTATCGCCAGCTGAAAAGAGACACAGCGCTTCGGCTGTGGAGACTTGTTCGGCTGGCGTTCGGAGAGTCGCGTTTTTCAGAATTGTATTGAGATCGTTTTCCACAGAGCTCAGATGTCAAAGCACAGCAGCAGCTCTCCACAGCGATCCTCTATAGCGCCCTTTCTCCCGCAGCTCCGTCCTCATTGGAAGGAAGCAAGAGTGAAAGGCTGAAGTGAAATACAGCGGGGACGAAGGCAGTGAAGAGAGAGAATGTGGGAAGAAGAGAAAAACGCAAGGGAAAAAAAGCAGCGTCGTAAAAGAGGTGACGGAGCTGTCCTCTCAATAAGAAGGGAGCCAGCAAGCCTTGCTCTTGCTTATGGCCACACCCCCTTGAGCACGCCTGATCTCGTCTGATCTCGGAAGCCAAACAAGGATGGGTCTGGTTAGTACTTGGATGGGAGACCCTCTGGGAATATCAGGTGCTGTAAGCTTTTAAGCGCAGGAGGCGCCCTATCCCCGCTCGCTCGCTCATTCCCCTGTTCACACGTGCAGTGCGGCTTGTCCTTCCGTTTATTTGTCAGCTTTGGCGAGACACGGGTGCTTGTGTCTTAGCGTGAGCGTTTTTTATTCTGATCATGAACAGTTTAACAAGTCCGCAAAGGATCGAGGAAAGGTTTATCGCCAGCTGAAAAGAGACACAGCGCTTCGGCTGTGGAGACTTGTTCGGCTGGCGTTCGGAGAGTCGTGTTTTTCAGAATTGTATTAAGATCGTTTTCCACAGAGCTCAGATGTCAAAGCACAGCAGCAGCTCTCCACAGCGATCCTCTATAGCGCCCTTTTTCCCGCAGCTCCGTCCTCATTGGAAGGAAGCAAGAGTGAAAGGCTGAAGTGAAATAGAGCGGGGACGAAGGCAGTGAAGAGAGAGAACGTGGGAAGAAGAGAAAAACGCAATGGAAAAAAAGCAGCGTCGTAAAAGAGGTGACGGAGCTGTCCTCTCAATAAGAAGGGTGCCAGCGAGCCTTGCTTTTGCTTACGGCCACACCCCCTTGAGCACACCTGATCTCGTCTGATCTCAGAAGCTAAACAGGGATGGGCCTGGTTAGTACTTGGATGGGAGACCGCCTGGGAATATCAGGTGCTGTAAGCTTTTAAGCGCAGGAGGCGCCCTATCCCCGCTCGCTCGCTCATTCCCCTGTTCACACGTGCAGTGCGGCTTGTCCGTCTGTTTATTTGTCAGCTTTGGCGAGACACGGGTGCTTGTGTATTAGCGTGAGCGTTTTTTATTCTGATCAGGAACAGTTTTACAAGTCCGCAAAGGATCGAGGAAAGGTTTATCGCCAGCTGAAAAGAGACACAGCGCTTCGGCTGTGGAGACTTTATTAATAAGGCCCCTCAGTAGTTGAGATCTCTGTTATACCCATCTAGAAACATGCAATCAGCATGTTATTGCTGAAGCAATAGTCACAACATTATTCCACACCTGGGTGAGATGCGGGTTATGATGACAGTCATGCTTTCTACACCTTATACTGAGCTCAGAAATGGACCAAGCAGACATCTCACGAGCAGATCCCTCCGCGTATAAGAAAGGCAACTTGTCTCAGCAAAAATACCACGGATTCACATCCAAAATATGATAAAAAGGCAAAAACCCCACACTTGGAATGCAAACGTACCCTAAAAAGGAAACACGGTTTTAAAACGAACTTGATTTTCCCCTGGAGAAACCTTTTTATGGACACACATCGCATCTATTACACATGTAGAACTAAATATAAAGATAAAACTTAATATAAGAAGTCATGACATATCACACATGACGAAGTCTGGTCCAGAATAAACAGTTTACACTGACCCACCTTTATTTACCCTGGTCACTCACTTCTATTAACTGTTTAACTGGGTAACAAATTAATATTTGTTTCAATTTGGGATCTACACCTGGGAGCCCTGAAATGTTGGCCAGAGGGGAGAAGCTGATATTCAGACGTGAGAATATATTAAAATAAAGGATCTGATGTTGTTTTTCACCTGTCTAATCAAAGCTTGTTCAAAAATTATCTGATTATAGGACACACGAGTTTATAATCATACTCATTCCACTTTTTAACCCCGTATATATGCACAATATGAAACGTATATACACTAAATCTCACGTGTGACTCCCATAATATACATTTCTTTACGAAAATTAGGAACACTTACTACAATTATCAACCCCCCATGACGAGGCAATATTTCATACCTTTGTTTCTTTGTGGGTTCAAAGTTCTGTCCTGTCGTTTCACACGTAATGTTTTGGTAGTTATCTCAATTTTCCTTTGCAATTATCTCCAAGATCATCATCAACTTTTTGTAAAACGCTATGCACAACTGATATTTAAAGAAAGTCCTGTACCAAAACGTCTTCGTAGGGAAAGACAACTTTTTTTCCTTACGTTAGTCGCTACACGGTTACTCAAAAAATCCATTCACCGCCTTTAAAAAAAAAGTTTCGTTTTTTATTGTGGTTCACTGACATTTCTGTCACAATTCTGAGGGACCCCAAATAAAATTCACTTGCCGGTATAAAGACGCCGGCGAGGATAAGACAGGTATCGAACCACCTGCGTATCTAGCGGACGTTTAAAATAAAAAAAATGGCGTGTAATGTTGCGAAGGGCTACTGTTTTTTTTATAGTTTGTCGATTGTAAGGGACGTGGGCCGCGACAGAAATACTGGACGGGTTGGGAAAAGCTTGATTGATGGTTTGTTGTACCGCAACGGTCACAATTGACTCACCAGCAAAGATGGCGCCAAGGCCACATCGACTCCCTCCCGCCCTGCCTCGCACCGAAGCTCGAGCTGCGGAGCGCGACGCCAAACCGCCGGTCCACGGGCGCGGGCGCCGGACATAGACGTCATAAACCCTTCCGAGGCGCAGGAATTATAGATCACTGTAGTTTCTTCTGGACCCGGGTTAGGGACAGTGTGCCCTCCGTGAGAGTCTTCTGAGGAAGCCAGTGTCTCATGGGTGTCCAGGCTTGGTACCATCTGTCCATCACAGGACACACAGACACACACACTCACACACCCTGGACAGGACACCAGTCCATCACAGGACACACACACACTCACTCACACACCCTGGACAGGACACCAGTCCATCACAGGACACACACACACTCACACACCCTGGACAGGACACCAGTCACTCACAGGACACACACACACACTCACACACCCTGAACAGGACACCAGTCCCTCACAGGACACACACACACAACCTGGATAGGACACCAGTCCCTCACAGGACACTCAGACACACACACTCACACACCCTGTTCAGGAACCAGTCCATCACATGACAAACACACACTCACTCACACACCCTGGACAGGACAGCACTCCATCACAGGACACACACACCAGGGCCAGTTTTCCCAGAAGCCAATTAGCCCAAAAGCCTGTCTTTGGACCCGGAGAACACAGGGAGAACATGCAGACTCCACACAGACAGTCCCCCCCCCCCCCCTCCGGGTCCAGACCCGAGCCCGGAGCCCCCCCGCGCTGAACCCCTCCGTACAGACGGCCGCACACAGCTCCGTTGTTCCCGATTCCCGAGGTGATCTGTTAAAAGAAGCCGGTGTGTTGCCTCCAGGTGACATTTCCTACTGGAGTCAGGACAGGAGGCTCTTCTGTACACAGAAGGGGGTGGGGAACAAGCCGCCCAGCCCTGTGGTTGAAGCCGATACCCCGGCTTCTCTCCAGACACAGCTGGGTGAGCTCCTCCAGTCAGTACAGGGGGCTCTACTGTACACAGAGGGTGGTGGGGGTGTGGAACAACTCCTTTGTTCGGGGCCTTGGGGCATTCATGTTGTGAAAGGCGCTATATAAAAAAAACTGAATTGAAATTGAATCTTACAGGTTTGGGTTTTTCGGAGATCTTGTCAGAGATCTTGTCTGACGTGCCATTTCAAAAACGTAACGACACTCCTCACGTCCGAGCGCCGCCGGTCTGTGATGTAACGTATGCTTACACAACCATGACGGTTTCATCATGGACAGCACGAAAGCCCGAAAAGTGGTTGACGTTTTAATTTGGCGATGGATCCCAGTTTTTTTTTTATTTTGGAGGCCAAAGAGGACAAAAAAGGAAACGTCTGGAGGTGGATCGATGGTCATCTCTGCGGTTGTTCTGATGTTCTGGAAAATACAAAACAAAAAAAAACGGCTCGCTTGCCCGGTCGTGTAGTGTTTCCACACCCCACGCAAATCAACTTCTCTTCGCCCCCGGGGGCTCGTCGCCCGCTGCACCCCTCTCACGTGATAGGGGCTTCCCCCGGCTGTGACGTACTTACCACTCACACCTCTCCCAGCAGCAACCTTAGGGGGGGGGGGGAGGGAAAAAAACAAAAGCTAAACAGATTTTTTTTAAAAAAAATTTATTGATGCTTAACAAAAGGTCATCAGTCCAGTCTGGGGCCCCTCAGCTTCAGTCCAGACCAGTCTGGGGCCCCTCAGCTTCAGTCCAGTCTGGGGCCCCTCAGCTTCAGTCCAGTGCAGTCTGGGGTCCCTCAGCTTCAGTCCAGACTGAAGAATATTGTTATTGCAGGTGTGAGGGACACAGACACAGACGTCACCATGACATCAAACAGCAAGAGGAGACTCCTCCTTGAATCACAGACACGACCGGGCGGCGCCCCCCTGTCTGCTCACCTGCACCTCCTCTTCCTCTTCTTGTCCTTCCCGGCAGCCTGCTCCTCTTCTCCCTCACTCTTCCTCTCCTGAGCTACGGTCTCCGCCGCCTCCATCGGCTCGTCCTGATCTTCTGTCTCCACTGACACGCAGCTCAGGGACTTCAAAAAGACGCATCGGCGCTTCTGAAGCAGAGACAGGAGAGTCACGTTAAGAGTCGGACTGGACACTCCAGTACATGAACACTGCACTGAGAGAGAGAGGGGTTGATACAGACACACTGACTGGACACTCCAGGACATGAACACTGCACTGAGAGAGAGAGGGGTTCATACAGACACACTGACTGGACACTCCAGGACATGAACACTGCACTGAGAGAGAGAGGGGTTCATACAGACACACTGACTGGACACTCCAGTACATGAACACTGCACTGAGAGAGAGAGGGGTTCATACAGACACACTGACTGGACACTGGACAGGAGTAAAGAGAGGATCAGAGCATTACCCACCTTCTTTTTCTTCTGTCTCACAGGAGGTGGTGATTGGACCTCCTCCAGCTGGAGTCCTTGGAGGGAGAGAGGGGGCAGGAGAGGGACAGCACAGGGAGAGAAAGAGAGAGACAGGTGAGTCAAGTGTCCCAAGAGCACAGAGACTCTGCTGAGATCACACTCGCAGTGAGTGAGCCTGTGTGTAGCCCACTAATACTGACCCACTGGACACCACAGGACAGAGAGGAGGAGGAGGAGAGAGACACACTGCCTGGACACCACAGGACAGAGAGGAGGAGAGAGACACACTGAGGACAGAGAGGAGGAGGAGAGAGACACTGACAGACAGGGCTGAAAGAGAGAGAGACAGAGAGGCAGGGACAGGCAGACAGCAGGCCGAGAGAGACACTGACAGACAGGGCTGAAAGAGAGAGAGACAATGAGACCCAGGGACGGACAAGACGGCAAAACTCCACCACAGACAGGACAGGGGGCAGGGTGGGACCAGCACTGACCTCCTTCCTCTCTCCTGCCGGTAGAGCTGTCTCCACCTCCTCTTCCTCCTGCAAGTCAAGAGACAGGCTGAGAGAGTGACAGGCTGGCGGGACATCGGCGAACAGAGCTGAAGGCAGAGAGCAGAGGAGACAGGCCCAGCTGGGACAACGCAGGACAGACAGAGAGACAGACAGGGAGACACACGGAGAGACACAGGGAGACAGGCCCAGCTGGGACAACGCAGGACAGACAGAGAGCAGGGAGACACAAGGAGAGACACAGGGAGAGAGACCCATTTGGGATAACGCAGGACAGACAGAGAGCAGGGAGACACATGGAGAGAGAGAGGAGGGAGGGAGACACAGCTGGGACAACGCAGGACAGACAGAGAGACAGGCAGGGAGACACACGGAGAGACACAGGGAGAGAGACCCAGCTGGGACAACGCAGGACAGACAGAGAGCAGGGAGACACACGGAGAGACACAGGGAGACAGGCCCAGCTGGGACAATGCAGGACAGACAGAGAGCAGGGAGACACACGGAGAGACACAGGGAGACAGGCCCAGCTGGGACAACGCAGGACAGACAGAGAGCAGGGAGACACACGGAGAGACACAGGGAGAGAGACCCAGCTGGGACAACGCAGGACAGACAGAGAGCAGGGAGACATGGAGAGACTCAGACAGAAGGACAGAAAGACAGAAAGAGAGAAGTACAGACGGACAAAAAGACAGAGAAAAGGACAGATGGACTGATGGACAGAAAGGCAGAGAAAAGGACAGAAAGACAGATGGACAGATGGACAGAGAAAAGAACAGAATGACAGAGGGACAGATGGACAGAGGGACAGATGGACTGAAGGATAGATGGACAGAAGGACAGATGGACAGACAGACGGACAGACGGACAGACTCTGCCCCACTTGCCTCGTCAGACATCTCAGCCTCTCTCCTTGCCCTCCGCACTGGGGAGCCCCAGGCGGGGCCTGGCGGGGCCGGGCGGGCGATGGGGGGCAGGACGGGCGGGGGCAGGGGCAGGGGCACCGCCCCGGGCAGCAGGGGGGGCTCGAGGGGCATGGTGGGGAGGAAGGGGGGGCGGCGGGGCGGGGCGGTCAGGGGCCTGAGGGGTCCGGAGGGCGGGGGCGGGGAGCGGAGGGGGCTCTCGGGCGAGGAGGGGGGGGAGACCGAGCGGAACGAGCTGGGCGAGCCCGAGCGGGACGAGCCGGGCGACCCCGGGAGCTCCAGCTGCAGCTCGGCCGCCCTCTCAAGCTTCTAGACGAGCTCGGGGAAACACGAAGACACCACGGGATTCTGTCCAGCAGGGAGAGGGGGAGACACAACGCAGGGGGGATGAGGAGCAGAGACTACGCCTGGACAGGTGAGTGTGTACAGTGTGTCCAGTAAGAGTCTGGACAGGTGAGTGTGGACAGTGTGTCCAATAAGAGCCCAGACAGGTGAGTGTGGACAGTGTGTCCAGTGAGAGTCTGGACAGGTGGGTGTGTACAGTGTGTCCAATAAGAGCCCAGACAGGTGAGTGTGGACAGTGTGTCCAGTGAGAGTCTGGACAGATGGTTGTGTACAGTGTGTCCAGTAAGAGTCTGGACAGGTGGATGTGTACAGTGTGTCCAGTAAGAGTCCGGACAGGCGAGTGTGTCCAGTATGTCCAGTAAGAGTCTGGACAGGCGAGTGTGTCCAGTGTGTCCAGAAAGAGTGTGGACAGGTGTGTCCAACAGTAAGAAGCTGTCTTACCCTGTAACCTAGCTCAGGGGTGTTAGGGGGTGCTCTGTCTCCTCCCCAGATCTCACCTTCAGCTCTGGTGAAATGACGGACCACTAGGAGACGCTGGAAACGAGGACACAAGACAGAGGTTAGGTCCACAGAGCTCACTCAATCACTACAGCAAGCAGAGACCTCTCAGCCATCAGGACTGTGGGGGTCAGAGTGGGGAGCTGTAGGGTATCGGGAGTTTAGGGGTCAGTGTGGGGAGCTGTAGGGTATCGGGAGTTTAGGGGTCAGAGTGTGGAGCTGTAGGGTATCGGGAGTTTAGGGGTCAGTGGGGGGAGCTGTAGGGTATCGGGAGTTTAGGGGTCAGAGTGGGGAGCTGTAGGGTATCGGGAGTTTAGGGGTCAGTGTGGGGAGCTGTAGGGTATTGAGAGTTTAGGGGTCAGTGGGGGGAGCTGTAGGGTATCGGGAGTTTAGGGGACAGAGTGTGGAGCTGTAGGGTATCGGGAGTTTAGGGGTCAGTGTGGGGAGCTGTAGGGTATTGGGAGTTTAGGGGCCAGAGTGGGGAGCTGTAGGGTATCGGGAGTTTAGGGGTCAGTGGGGGGAGCTGTAGGGTATCGGGAGTTTAGGGGTCAGTGGGGGAGCTGTAGGGTAGATGTGGGGCACCGGGCCCACCACAGGGCGGCCGGTCCAGTCTCGCGGAAGGCGACCGGGTCAGACTTACGGAAAAGCACCGGGACTTGGGCCAGGACCTCTCCCGCTGCCAGTCCGGGTTCGGCCTGACCGGTGTGACCTGTGAAGACGCCAAACAGCCCATCTCCGAGACAGCTCTGACCAAATAGCCCAGCCCAGTCGTGTCGAGACTAGGGGCCTTGGGCAGTCTCTACAGTGTGTCCAGTGAGAGTTTGGACAGGTGAGTCTCTACAGTGTGTCCAGTGAGAGTTTGGACAGGTGAGTGTGTACAGTGTGTCCAGTGAGAGTCTGGACAGGTGAGTCTGACCAGTGTGTCCAGTAAGAGTCTGGACAGGTGAGTCTCTACAGTGTGTCCAGTAAGAGTCTGGACAGGTGAGTGTGTACAGTGTGTCCAGTAAGAGTCTGGACAGGTGAGTCTCTACAGTGTGTCCAGTGAGAGTCTGGACAGGTGAGTGTGTACAGTGTGTCCAGTAAGAGTCTGGACAGGTGAGTTTCTACAGTGTGTCCAGTGAGAGTCCGGACAGGTGAGTCTCTACAGTGTGTCCAGGAAGAGTGTAGGACGTCCAGAGGCAATCTGTGCTCTCAGAAGGCCATAATGGACCTGCAGCTTGGTTTTCCTCGGACCCGCGACCCTGTCTCTTGAGCCGAGGCGTGTCCTCAGTCAAGATCACCATTGGAAGTGTCTCTCCTCGTCTGGAGGTGTTACCTTGAGACCTGGTCTGTCAAGCACTTTGCGCTGCTATGTGTGTGAAAGGTGCTCTATCAGTGAAGTTTATTATTATTATTATAATACAGCGAGCGCTGCTGGGGGCGGAGAGGCCAGTCGGAGGAGGGCTGGACGCTGGACGCTGGACGGCGGGCGGGAGGGGTGGACTTACGACGCCTCGCCGGGCCCGGGTCCTGCTGCGACCGCGCACGGCCGTGCGGCATCTCTGTCGGTCCATCGCCCTGCCGAGACAAGCAGAGTCACAGAGGGGAGGGGAGGGGGCGGAGCCACACAGCTGGGCGGCTTGTTCCCCACCCCCGCCCCCCTCTGTGTATAGTAGAGCCTCCTGTCCTGACTGGAGGAGCTCACCCAGCTGTGTCTGGAGAGAAGCCAGGGTATCGGCTTCAACCACAGGGCTGGGCAGCTTGTTCCCCATCCCCACCACTCTCTGTGTAGAGGTGCACCTCCTCTCAATATCTTTTTACAGCACGATCACACCCATAAGAGTGGAGTAACGGAAAAAAACAACAACTTATTTCTCAACTTATTTTGTTATTTCTCGACAGCGGCATTTTTAACTGACTTGCCGATTTCACGGGGATACTTCAGAGTGAATCTGAATCTGGAACTATTATTTGATTGAAGTCGAAGTAACCCACGAATCTTTTTTGGAAGAAACACGTGTTTAGAAAGCGCTATATAGTCCTTTCCTCCTCCTCTCTCTTCACTCCTCTGAGCTCACGGGGCTCCAGCGCCGCCCCCCGCTAGATTCCGCCGCTCTGTGACGTCAGGCGGCTCATTGTGACGCCCCTGTGATGTCGCCCCCGACGCGCTCACGGCTCGGCCGCGAAACAAAAATGGCCGACATTTTTCGCGGTTGTTTTTTTTTTAGGTGGACATTTTATTTTTCCAACTCTCAGCGGCCAGCCGGGTGTCCCTGTACGACCCCGGTAGTCGCCACCTCGGACAGGCAGGGGAAACGGGTCCAGGTGTTTCCGGCCCAATGGTTACAAAAGCTGCACTTGAATTTAAAGACAAAATCACGTCGAGGGCGCATTCAGCACCCCCACGTCCAACACGGGTTTCCGTTAGGTATGGTTCAGTGAAATTAGCACCCCCCCTACCCCCAAGTCAAAGAAAGACCAACCGCCACCCCCCTCTAGCGGCCAAGGGCGGAAATTTCGGGCCACGCCACGTCCAAAAAACACGGGTTCCCCCCCCCCGTCCTGCGGGGAAAAGAGACGGCATTTTCTTTTCCGAGCGCTGCGTGGGACCTCACGACCCCCCCCAAAAAAACGGGCTTCGGAGACGAGGAAAACCAGGCACGTCGACCTCTCTACAACACCACCCGGCCGTTTCTGTTTCAGACCGTGGGAAAAAAGAAAATTTCACCCCTCACCGACCGCCGCGCAAAAAAACACAACTTCACGCTACAGAAACGGCCTGTGTGAGGGGGGGCACGGGAAAAAAATAAAACCTGCGTGTTTTCGGCAGAGTAAGCTCAGCGGGGAAACTCCCTGAATCTCGGGGTTGCTTCTTGAACCCCGAAAACGACCTTTTTTCTCTCTCTCGTTTTCTTGGTGTCTGGGACGTTCACGAACTCCGCCACGTCGGTGCGATTCCCAGCAGGACTTGAACATAACCCCCACCCCGTGGAGCCACAGCGCCCCCGTGTGGCCGAGAGGACCACCACCCGCAGGGCTGAGCTTTTACTGCCGTGTCCCGCTTTCACTCTGGCGATAAATGAGGGAATCAAGGAGGAGAATTAATATTGTGATCCACCAGTCCATCACAGGACACACACACACCCTGGACAGGACACCAGTCCTTCACAGGATACCAGTCCATCACAGTACACACACACACCCTGGACAGGACACCAATCCATCACAGGACACACACACACTCACACACCCTGGACAGGACAGCAGTCCATCACAGGACACACACACACTCACACACCCTGGACAGGACACCAGTCCTTCACAGGATACCAGTCCATCACAGTACACACACACACCCTGGACAGGACACCAGTCCATCACAGGACACACACACACTCACACACCCTGGACAGGACAGCAGTCCATCACAGGACACACACACACTCACACACCCTGGACAGGACACCAGTCCATCACAGGATGTTCAGTGCCTCTCTCTAATAAAGTAGAAACGCGACATTAAACTCCATTCAAAACGGGAGAAATCACCAGGACACCATACACTTTGCTCCGGACGATGGGAGAAGACCTGTACCTTCACGAGTCCGGGTTGTGAAAACTTCTTCTGGCAGTTCAAAACGTTTCGAAGAGACTACAGCGCTACCCTGTTTTCCATTTCTATCGTGTATTATTATACAGTCATAAGTATCTGTACTGATCACAGAGTCCCTCTCTCACTGCCAGAACTGAAGCCCAGTGCAGCACGAATAATAATAATTAATTCGTCTGGACTCTCCACTCAGAGCCCTTCCCAGGTCAGGGGGATCCAGTGGAGAGGAGAGCAGAGGGATGGAGCCAGTTCAGAGAGGGGGGTGATTAGGAGGCCATGATGGGTCAAGACCAGGGGGGGAATCAGGCCAGGATAGTGGCGTAACACCCCTACTCTTCTCCAGAAACACCCCGGGATTGTTAATGAGCACAGAGAGTCAGGACCTTGGTTTGACGTCTCATCCGAAGGACGGTGCCTGTTTACAGTCCACTGTCCCCCGTCACTATACTGGGGCATCAGGACCCACACAGACCGCAGGGTGAGAGCGCCCCCTGCTGGCCCCACTCACACCTCTCCCAGCAGCAACTTTGGGGGGGGGAAACCAAAAGCTAAACAGATTTTTTTTTTTAATTTTTTATTGATTCTTAACAAAAGAACAAAAATTACAAGCTTCAGTCCAGACTGGGGTCTGGGGTCCCTCAGCTTCAGTCCAGTCCAGTTTGGGGCCCCTCAGCTTCAGTCCAGTCCAACCTGGTGTCCCTCAGCTCCAGTGCAGTCCAGACTGGGGTCCCTCAGCTTCGGTCCAGCACAGTCTGGTGTCCCTCAGCTTCAGTCCAGACTGGGGTCCCTCAGCTTCGGTCCAGCACAGTCTGGGGTCCCTCAGCTCCAGTCCAGTCCAGTCTGGTGTGTCTCAGCTCCTGTCCAGTCCAGTCTGGGGCCCCTCAGCTCCAGTCCAGTCCAGTCTGGTGTCTCTTAGCTCCAGTGCAGTCCAGTCTGGTGTCTCTCAGCTCCGGTCCAGTCCAGTCTGGTGTCCCTAGGCTCCAGTCCAGTCCAGTCTGGTGTCCCTCAGCTCCTGTCCAGTCCAGTCTGGGGCCCCTCAGCTTCAGTGCAGTCCAGTCTGGCGTCCCTCAGCTCCAGTCCAGTCCAGTCCAGATCTTAGCTGGCACAGAACCAGGAAAGGAACCTGGAAAGAATATTGTTATTGCAGGTGTGAGGGACACAGACACAGACGTCACCATGACATCAAACAGCAAGAGGAGACTCCTCCTTGAATCACAGACACGACCGGGCGGCGCCCCCCTGTCTGCTCACCTGCACCTCCTCTTCCTCTTCTTGTCCTTCCCGGCAGCCTGCTCCTCCTCTCCCTCGCTCTTCCTCTCCTGACCCACGGTCTCCGCCGCCTCCATCGGCTCGTCCTGATCATCTGTCTCCACCGACACGCAGCTCAGGGAGTTTAAAAAGACGCACCAGCGCTTCTGAAGCAGAGACAGGAGAGTCACGTTAAGAGTCGGACTGGACACTCCAGGACATGAACACTGCACTGAGAGAGAGAGAGGGGTTCATACAGACACATGACTGGACACTCCAGTACATGAACACTGCACTGAGAGAGAGAGTAGTTCATACAGACACACTGACTGGACACTCCAGTACATGAACACTGCACTGAGAGAGAGAGGGGTTCATACAGACACACTGACTGGACACTCCAGTACATGAACACTGCACTGAGAGAGAGAGGGGTTCATACAGACACACTGACTGGACACTGACTGGACACTGGACAGGAGTAAAGAGAGGATCAGAGCATTACCCACCTTATTTTTCTTCTGTCTCACAGGAGGTGGTGATTGGACCTCCTCCAGCTGGAGTCCGAGGAGGGAGAGAGGGGGTAGGAGAGGGACAGCACAGGGAGAGAAAGAGAGAGACAGGTGAGTCAAGTGTCCCAAGAGTACAGAGACTCTGCTGAGATCACACTCGCAGTGAGTGACACCGACACTAACCAGCCTCAGGACAGCACTGCTAGAGCACCACAACCCAGACTCAACCACATCACAGCACAGATCAAACAGCAATATCTCACACACTGGGACACACACACACAAACACAACATAAACTGGAATGCTACAGAACCTTAAACAGACAATACACACTAGCTGAATATTTGACCAAAATAAAAAATAACAAACAGAAACAGACCCTGACGAAGTACAGGCTCAGTGTCCACAACCTGGCCATAGAAACTGGGCGACACAGGCAGACCTGGCTGCCCAGAGAGGACAGGCTGTGCTCCCACTGCCAGCGGGGAGAAATAGAGACAGAGGTGCACTTCCTACTGCACTGTGACAGATACTCTGGGATTAGAGAAACATTCTTCCCGAAATTCGGAAATCTAATCCCAGAGTTCCCACACCTGCCAGAATCACAACGGGTCCCAATCCTACTGGGAGAGGGAGGAGGGAACTCAGTTGATCTGGCAGCCCAGTATGTGATCTCCTGTCACAGCCTGAGGAACTGTCTCCCAATAATGCTCCAGCCGCCTACAGTATATGTCAATATTTTATAATATGTCTTTGTTGTAAATGTCTGTAACATCTCTGCTTTACGCAGAGAGTGGCGGGGGTTGGATGTCAAGGCCCGACGATACCGCATTACGCAGAGAGTGGAGGGGTGGGATGTCAGGGCCTGACGACACTGCTTTATGCAGAGAATGGAGGGGTGGGTGTCAGGGCCATACGACACTTCTTTATTCAGAGAGTGGAGGGGGTGGGATGTCAGGGCTAGATGACACTGCTTTACACAGAGAGTGGAGAGGTGGGTGTCAAGGCTATACGACAGTGCTTACCGCAGAGAGTGGTGGGGGTGTGATGTCAGGGCCATACAACAGTGCTTTACACAGAGAGTGGTGGGGGTGGGATGTCAGGGCCATATGACACTGCTTTACACAGAGAGTGGCGGGGCTAGGATGTCAGGGCCATATGACACTGCTTTACACAGAGAGTGGTGGGGGTGGGATGTCAGGGCTTGACGACACTGCTTTATGCAGAGAGTGGAGGGGTGGGATGTCAGGGCTATACGACGGTGCTTTCGGCAGAGAGTGGTGGGGGTGTGATGTCAGGGCCATACGACACTTCTTTACGCAGAGAGTGGCAGGGCTTGACGACACTGCTTTATGCAAAAAATGGAGGGGTGGGTGTCAGGGCTATATGACAGTGCTTTCCGCAGAGAGTGGTGGGGGTGTGATGTCAGGGCCATACAGCAGTGCTTTACACAGAGAGTGGTGGGGGTGGGATGTCAGGGCCATATGACACTGCTTTACACAGAGAGTGGCGGGAGTGGGATGTCAGGCCCTGACGATACTACTTTACGTAGACAGTGGCGGGGGTGGGATGTCAGGGCCTGACGACACTGCTTTATTCAAAGAGTGGAGGGGTGGGTGTCAGGGCTATACGACAGTGCTTTCCGCAGAGAGTGGTGGGGGTGTGATGTCAGGGCCATACGACACTTATTTACGCAGGGAGTGGCAGGGGTGGGATGTCAGGGCCTGACGATACTTATTTACGCAGAGAGTGGCAGGGGTGGGATGTCAGGGCCTGAAGATACTGCTTTTCGCAGAGAGCGGAGGAGGTGGGATACGACCTCTCAGTGGGGCCAGCAGGGGGCACTCACCCTGCGGTCTGTGTGGGTCTTAATGCCCCAGTGTAGTGACGGGGGACACGATCTGGCCCACCAGCGACGAGCAGGTTACCAGATCTAGACAAAGGGGGCAACTCTTAGTCGTATGAGCTTAGTCACACATCGCAGCGATTAAAAAAACAAAACAAACATATTATGTCTGTTACTGACGACTTTTTTTTCCTACATTGAAAGTCTCTTTCCCAGGTGATTTTCTAGCGCGACTGGGGCTCTTCATTTCTCCTCGGTGTCTCATCGCGGGTGGATTTGAAACAGACCACAGAAGGTGGTCACACACTATATTATTATTGAGAGACAGGCTCACTGTACCTCAGGCTAGGACAGTAGATCACACTGTATTATTATTATTATTAATATTATTGAGAGTCTGGCTCACTGTTCCCCAGGCTGGGACAGGAGATCCCACACTGTATTATTATTATTGAGAGACAGGCTTACTCTCTGTTCCTCAAGCTGAGACAGGACATCACATACTGTATTATTATTGATTGACAGGCTCACTGTTCCTCAGGCTGGGACAGGAGATCACACACTGTATTATTATTATTGAGAGACAAGCTCACTGTCTGTTCCTCAGGCTGGGACAGAGGATCACACACTGTATTATAATTATTTAGAGACAGGCTCACTGTCTGTTCCTCAGAGTTGGACAGGAGATCCAACACTGAATTATTATTATAGAGAGACAGGCTCACTGTATGTTCCCCAGGCTGGGTCAGGAGCTCACACAGTATTATTATAATTATTGAGAGACAGTCTCACTGTCTGTTCCTCAGTCTGGGACAGGAGATCACACACTGTATTATTATTATTGAGAGACAAACTCACTGTCTGTTCCTCAGGCTGGGACAGTAGATCACACTGTATTATTATTATTGAGAGTCTGGCACACTGTTCCCCAGGCTGGGACAGGAGATCCCACACTGTATTATTATTATTTTGAGACAGGCTCACTGTTTGTTCCTCAGGCTGGGACAGGAGATCACACACTGTATTATTATTATTGAGAGAGAGAGGCTCACTGTCTGTTCATCAGACTGGGACAGGAGATCCAACACTGAATTATTATTATAGTGAGACAGGCTCACTGTATATTCCCCAGGCTGGGACAGGAGGTCATACATTATATTATTATTAAAGAGAGACAGGCTCACTGTATGTTCCACAAGCTGAGACAGGAATTCACACTGTATTATTATTATTGAGAGACAGGCTCGCTGTCTGTTCCTCAGGCTGGGACAGAGGATCACACACTGTATTATTATTGAGAGACAGGCTCACTCTCTGTTCCTCAGGCTGGGACAGGAGATCACACATTGGCTTGTTATTGAGAGGCAGGCTCACTGTCTGTTCCTCAGGCTGGGACAGGAGATCACACGCTGTATTATTATTATTGAGAGACAGGCTCACTGTCTGTTCCTCAGGCTGGGACAGGAGATCACACGCTGTATTATTATTATTGAGAGACAGGCTCACTGTCTGTTTCTCAGGCTGGGACAGGAGATCACACACTGTATTATTATTATTGACAGATAGGCTGACTGTCTGTTCCTCAGAATGGGACAGGAGATCACACACTGTATTACTATTATTGACAGATAGGCTCACTGTGTCTTCGCTTGGGCTTGAACAGGAGATCACACACTGGATTATTATTATTGAGAGACAGGCTCACAGTCTGTTCCTCAGGCTGGGACAGGAAATCACACACTCTATTATTATTATTGAGAGACAGGCTCACTGTCTGTTCCTCAGGCTAGGGTAGGATATCACACACTGTATTATTAGTATTGAGAGAAAGCCTCAGTGTTCCCCAGGCCGGGAAAGGAGATAACACATTGTATTTTTATTATTGAGAGACAGGCTCACCCTTCCTCAGGCTGGGACAGGAGTTCAAACTGTATTATTATTATTGTTGAGAGACAAGCTCACTGTTCCTCAGGCTGGGACAGGAAATGACACACTGTATTATTATTATTGAGAGACTGGCTCACTCCTGTCTGTTCCTCAGGTTGGGAAAGGAGATCACACACTGTATTATTATTATTGAGAGACGGGCTCACTGTCTGTTCCTCTGACTGGGGCAGGAAATGACACACTGTATAATTAGTATTGAGAGACAGGCTCAGTGTTCCCCAGGCTGAGACAGGAAATCACACACTGTATTATTATTATTGAGTATCTGGTTCACTGTTCCCCAGGCTGGGACAGGAAATCACACACTGTATTATTATTATTGAGAGACAGGCTCACTGTCTGTTCCTCAGGCTGGGGCAGGATATCACACACTGTGTTATTAGTATTGAGAGACAGCCTCAGTGTTCCCCAGGCTTGGACAGGAGATCACACACTGTATTATTAGTATTGAGATACAGACTCACTGTCTGTTCCTCCTGCTGGGACTGGAGATCACACACTGTTCTATTATTACTGAGGGACATGCTCACTGTTTGTCCTTCAGACTGGGACAGGACATTCCACACTAGGTTATCATTATTGAGAGACAGGCTCGCCGTCTGTTCCTCAGGCTAGTACAGGAGATCACGCACTGTATTATTATTATTTAGATACAGGCTCACTGTGTGTTCCTCTGGCTGGGACAGTAGATCACACTGTATTATAATTATTGAGAGGCTGACTCACTGTTTCCCAGGCTGGGACAGGAGATCACACAGTGTATTATTATTGAGAGACAGGCTCACTGTCTGTTCCTCTGGCTGGGGCAGGGAATCACACACTGTATTATTAGTATTATTAAGAGACAGGCTCGCTGTCTGCTCCTCAGGCTGGGACAGGATATCACACACTGTTGTAGTGTTCTCTCACGAAGCACCAGTTCTGTAGGGGTTTGGGCATTTACTGGGACAATTATTTTTGTGGCAGTAAATCACAAAATTGATTATTTTAATGGTCTTAGAATCCAACCATGCGACATAACTCAAACAACGCACACACAGGTACTAATACGCGAGGATACATTTGTTAATATATAGAATATGCATGCAAACCTAACAGATCTTATCGTAAGGGTTATCAGAATTCATTCAGTTACAAAGAGTTACACATATCAAGAGGACATAAGTTCGGTATATCATTCATCTAGACCGTTTCGTAATTGAACTTGTTTACAACTTCTACATGAGATACTCAAAACAAGTACATAAGCCTTAGGAATTAAATTGATATCAACTGGTTGGGAGCAGTAATGCAATAAGCTTGAATACTCCCTGCTGGTGGGCCCCTTTTCTCACCGTTTCCGTAGTGCAGCAGTTATCACGTTTGCCTCACTCGCGAAAAATCCCCGGTTCGAAACCGGACGGGAACAGCCTCCTTTTGTACCCTACTGTACTTCACAGAGTTCTTGAGCGACTGGTCACATGTTCCTTTCCTTCTGAGTGACGTTCCTGCAACACTCTCCCGCTCCTCTTGGTGCGCTCATGCCGCAACACAGGAAGGCTGGAGCAGGTGGGTGTGGGCTTGGCGCACTGCTGAAATAGCTCAGTTGGGAGAGCGTTAGACTGAAGATCTAAAGGTCCCTGGTTCGATCCCGGGTTTCGGCATTTTGTTTCATCGCGCCCTTTGTTCCTCTCTCCAGCGCCCCCTGCCTAAAGTGACGCGTCCCTTTCTCAGCCCGAAACGCAAGCGAGACACCAGCAGCGGTTCCTGCAGGTTTCCGTAGTGTAGCGGCTATCACGTTCGCCTAACATGCGAGCGGTCCCCGGTTCGAGACCGGGCAGAAACAGCCTCGTTTTGCACACTCCTGTACTTCACAGAGGTCTTGAGCGAAGGTCATTTGTTCCCAATGTATTTCCGGTGCCTTCGTGCACTCTTGTACCAAACGCACGTTCCTTCTGTACGCGGAGCCGATCATTTGCAATTGGGCTGTTCCGACAGACCAGGACGAGCTCTGTCGGCTCAAAAGCAGCGCAGGACCTGCAAGAACAACAGAAAGATAAGCATCCAGCGGGGGCCTCTTAGTGAGCCCAAGAGCTCATCAAGAATCGGCTCCAGCAACAGGGCTGGACGCATTTTTCCATTCTCCGACCACTCTCGGTGTAAACAAGTCCCTCCTGGTCTCTGCTTGAAATGCACTTTCCTGCGTTTGCTTTGGTGTAACTGGCTTCCCCTGCATGGGCGAATGTGAAGAAGATCCTTAGTAAGTCATTGAAGAAAACCGAGAAGAGGTCGGAGTGGCCTCTGTCGTTCATCAACGATCCAGTCAGGCAGTACTCCTCTGCAAAGCGCCGTTCGTTCACATCGATTGGCTTTTTTTTGCCTTCATTCGTGCGAGTAGTAAAAGCAGACGCCCCTATTCTGCCGTGAGCCGGATTCGAACCGAAGTTGTTGCGGCCACAACGCAAAGTACTGACCACTATACGATCACAGCGAGTTACCGAGACACACGCGGCAGGGTGGAAAGGGCTGTGCTCTCTCCGTGTGACATAATTCGGAAAAGTCCTGACGTTGCATTTCAAATGAGCCCCAGTATACATCGACCCTTCGACACTCTGAGTGACAACTCTCTTGCGTGTTTTCTCATATTTATGTAGTTTGCTTGCATGATGCCGGGAACTGCATGGTTGTTCGCTGCCATATAGTCTAGCGGTTAGGGTTCCTGGTTTTCACCTAGGCGGTTCGACTCGGTTTTGCCTCCTGCTTTCCAAAAGATCAGCACCGTGTACGAAAGAGCCGCATTAAAACTACTCGAACGTGCAAAACGTGCGAGAAGAGGGGGCGCTTGTTTCCAACCGAAACTTCTCGCGTGTGAGACGAGCTGATCATCGCTGTGGGAGGGTTACTCTGGAAGACAGGGCTGACCTTCGGCAATAGGATTTATACTCTCCAAGATGATATTTGCACTTTCTGGAGAGGCGATTTTCTCCACTTCAGTAGCCCGATTTCGTCGATTGCGTGGAGAGGGCTGTAGAATGTGGCGCCGCCTTTCCTGCTCCGTCCATGACAGGCGTGCTGGACTCTGGAGAGAGAGCACGGTCCATCAGCGCACTCCAATAAAGGCACTGGAAGCAGCTGAATCGCATTGGCGAAGCTCAGCGCTGGGCCGCTGGGCACGTCTTACCACCGTTTCTGTTATGTAGTGGTTATCACGTTCGCCTCACACGCGAAAGGTCCCCGGTTCGAAAGCGGGTGGAAACAGACATCTTTTGTCGCCAGGCACAAAAGGGGATTGGGGATTCGCCTAGCGCTGTGATCGAACAGACCCACTCTCCTCTTAGTGTGGCGGGATCTGCACAGTGCATGTCGCAGCGCTTCCTGCTTTCACTTCAATGTGCTTCCTGATGTCGAGTCGTGTGCCGTGCGGAGGCTCTGAAAGCGAGAGCAATGAAAAGGTGCACGACGCTGTGAAAGAAAACAGAGAAGTGAAAGGCAGTCCTTTCTCTAAGGAGGTGAAAGAAAAGCTACTCCCCGTCGGGGAATCGAACCCCGGTCTCTCGCGTGACAGGCGGGGATACTTGCCACTATACTAACGAGGAAGACGTCGCTCTCTCCGACCCCCGGCATCGTGTCCCGACCCAGCGTGCTGGAAGCCGACGCGTGCTGTGATTCCTTTACGGAGCAGAAATGACAACCGAGGAGCCGAGAGATCATTTCAGCATATCGCGTCTGAACGGAAAACACAAACGACCAACTCGGAATGACTTGCCTTTGAGGCTTTTCAAAGCGTTCTTTGTGCACGATGACTGCGCCGCTTAGCAGATACAAATGGGTTGTACAACTTTGAACTAGCAAATGGAAGAGGGCTGAAGTAAGAGACAAGATGTAAAAAGGGTTAACTTAAGTCAGTTCTGCCTGAAAATTAGACTTCTAAGCAACAGGGGTTTATGGCAGGAAAGGGGGTTAACTGATAAGGATTCCAGATGCGAGGGGGCATAATCTTAAACTGACCATTTGGCCAGGGTCTCTTAACTGGCCAAATACCATGACCCCCCCCCCCCTTACCATAACACCGAATGACGTCTGAAGCAGCAAGGAAGGACTATATAACCTAAAAGTTTGTACCGGCACATCGAACAATACTTCGGTTTTGTTGTTTCTTGCGGGAAACAAGACTTCGGCTTTATTGTTCCTTGCATGCAATACACTCATCTGTTTTACGTCATCTCGGGATCCAGAACCTTATTCTTTCTGTTACAACGAATTTGGCTTAGTCGGCGGATGCTCCAGAAGGCGCAGAACTTCCCATCGGTAGGAGAGACGGTCAGCGCTCACATTACTAAGAGGTAAGGACTCCTCTTTTTTTAAAAAAAAAGTCCCGACTCTCTCTGATCGATAGGGAAATCTCTTCTCCCTGCGAGAATGCCCCGAGATGACAGAGTAAACGTGAGTTCCTGAATTCCTCTGGCCCGGGGAAGACACCGGTGTATGTAATAGGTGGTTTGCTGTAAGCCCAGAATTTGGTCTGGCAGGCGGTCCGCGGTATTGTGTACAGGCGTTCGAAGCTGGTGTAAGCGTCCCACACTGACAGATTGAAGAAACTGAGTCTCTTTAGTCTGAAGGGAGTGTCTCACACTGACAGGCCGGAGGAACTGAGTCTCTTTAGTCTGAAGGGAGTGTCTCACACTGACAGATTGAAGAAACTGAGTCTCTTTAGTCTGAAGGGAGTGAACCCAGGTGCCCTGTGCTGAGCCAGGATCAGGGTGGAGTGGCGATTGCCATGATCTGGCGAGCACAAAGCTTCATCAGCTGCCCTTTGCCACAGGAGGTAAGAGGATGTCCAGTGATGACGTGCTTCCCTGTCCGTCGTGGCAGTGAACAGGTCCTGGTTACAGGATCTCTAAAAAAGGAAATAAAGACTGAAATCAGATCTGACCCACCATGCTGCCACGGCGACGGTGCACTGCCCAGTGAAAGTGGCAGCCTGTCCCTGGACTGTGGGTGGAAACTGGAGCACCTGGAGGAAACCCCCACAGACAAGGGAGAGAACATGCAAACTCCACACAGACAGCACCCACACCCCAGGTCCAGAACTGTGAAGCATGCCCGACGATGCGGAAGGGCTTTTACAAATGAGTGTGTAACTCACACTGGTGCCCAGGATGGCCTGCTACCGGAATGCAACCTAATTTTCTTACTGCAGTTTGTTCGAAGCGGTTCCCAGGAGCTGGAGATGAGGACTGAGCTGGGGTCCAGGGTGCGAGAGTGACTGCTGGTGTCGTGTGTGTGTGTGTGTGTGTGTGTGTGTGTGTGTGTGTGTGTGTGTGTCTGGATCATTGTGAGCGCCGTCAGGTTTGTGTATTTGTTTAAACAAGAGGACGTGTCTGTGCGGGTCTGACTCTGTGTGAGGGTGCAGCTCTAACTGTGTGCGCGCGCGGGCCTGTCTATCTCTCTACACTGCATGAAGGGCTAAATCTGCCTCCGAGAACCCGACTTTTCAGAAGAAAAATCTATGAAAAGGCACGGCCTGGCCCTCTTCTCTTGCTCTCGACGTACAACACACTGGGGGATGAAGCTGGTGTCTTCAGCTGTAACCCTAGCTATTTATGCAAACAGCTCTTTTATGAAAAGCAGCTCTAGGCCTAGACAAGAGGAACAGATAAAACAAATCTTGGATTTATGGCTTATTCAAAGCAGACTGAGCGCTGCTATACTGTATGTAGGAGCCAGAGATGAAGAATGAGCTATTTAAGGAAATCAGGAGTGTGAGAGAGGGACTGTGTGTTTTTCCTCCCAAAAGAGAAGGCTTGTGGTTCTTTTGCTTTTCTGCACAGGCTGCCAACGTGAGTACGTGTTGGGTTCTTGGTTTGAATGCTCGAGTTGTCAGGCTGGCGTTTTTTGTTCCTGTTGGAGCCCATAATTGTGAACAAGGCGCTTGAGGACGTCTCTGTGCGGGTGTGCGTTTGTAATGACGTGTGTGTGCCTCTCTGTTTCAGTATAAAAAATGCATTTAAGAAATTCAGCCTTTTCATGTTCCTAATATTCTTTCCTTCTCGACAATAATAACTAAGGTGGCTGCTGGAAGAGGTGTTAATGGGGCCAGCAGGGGGTGCTCACCCTGCGGTCTGTGTGGGTCCTAATGCCCCAGTATAGTGATGGGGACACTGGACTGTAAACTGGCGCCGTCCTTCGGATGAGACGTAAAACCGAGGTCCTGACTCTCTGTGGTCATTAAAAATCCCAGGGTGTTTCTCGAAAAGAGTAGGGGTTTTACCCCAGTGTCCTGGCCAAATTTCCCATTGACCCTTACCAATCATGGCCTCCTAATAACCCCCATTTATGAATTGGCTTCATTACTCTGCTCTCCTCCCCACTGATAGCTGGTGTGTGGGGAGCGTTCTGGCGCACTATGGCTGCCGTCGCATCATCCAGGTGGATGCTGCACATTGGTGGTGGTGGAGGGGAGTCCCCATGTCCTGCAAAGCGTTTTGAGTGGAGTGTCCAGAAAAGCACTATATAAGTGTAAGCAATTATTATTCATTATAATGTAATAAGTCCATTATTTCTCACCCCTCCATTGCAAGGCATACACAACACAAACACCAGGAACAATTATCTCAGAAGCCAGTTAACCTCCCAGAAGAAATAAAAGGTGTTAAAAGTAAGTATCTCCTTTAGGTGAGGACAGACTGGATCAAACAAAAACAATATTTGAAGTGAATTGCAAATGTATTGAGTTGTGATGCAACTGTAACTTGAACCTAACATGACTGGGGCGTGCATTTTTGAAATTGCATTTTCACAGCTGAAATACAAAATGAAGCTGATCGCAGTCCAAACTCAAGGTATTGTTGTAAAACTAAATATTCAACATGTTTCTACCTGTCCCTTTTCAGCTCACTCAGAAGTCCATAGCCTGCAGCCTGGTGCCTCTCTGTCTCCCCCCTCCACACTGCTGGTCCAGTGGAGGTGCTGTTTGATCCTGCATGATCTGTCCAGAATCGTATAGTCTTACTGAGCAGCGCAGGGCTCCCTGGCCCCAGGTACGAACAGTGAGTGTCAGTGCAGAACAGCTCTCTGACACTCCGCTCCCTCACTCCAGCTGATCAGGGCAACTACACAGTGAGGGACCTTAAGGGAAGCAGTATCAGCACTGTGATCGTCACTGTGGGTGGTAAGCAGGTCTACAGTAGGGTCACTAGAGGGCTCTATATTCTTGACAGAGTGTGTTCTTATATCATCCTCTGTCCTGATTGTCTTTTAGCTCACAGAGACACTGTCACCCTGCAGCCTGAAGCCTCTCTGTCTGTCCCTCTGTTCACTGGAGAGCCAGTGGAGGTGCTGTTCGATCCTGCAGGAGGTGGAAACTGGACCTCAGTGTGTTCTGTCCAGAACAGCACAGCCAGCTGTGTCCCCCAGTACAGTTTTTTTTTTTATGATTAGCCATATGTTGATTACAATATTGTACATAATGTATAATTTGAACTCGATATTTTTCAGGAGTGAATGATTGTATATTTTCAGAATAAATTTCGAAACCAAATTATTGTCCCTCGATCTCTGTCTCTCTCTCACCCTGCTGTCTGTCTGTCCCTGCCTCTCTGTCTCTCTCTTTCAGCCCCGTCTGTCAGTCTGTCTGTCCCTCGATCTCTGTCTCTCTCTCTCTCGGTTTGTTTGTCCCTCAATCTCAATCTTTCTCTTTGCCCGCTGTCTTTCTGTGCCTTCATCTTTGTCTCTCTCTCTCCTTCCTTTCTGTCTGTCACTCTGTCTGTCCTGCGTTGTCCCAGCTGGGCCTGTCTCCCCGGCTCTCTGCCTTCAGCTCTGTTCGCCGATGTCCCACCAGCCCGTCTCTCTCTCAGCCTGTCTCTTGACTTGCAGGAGGAAGAGGAGGTGGAGACAGCTCCTCCGGCAGGAGAGAGGAAGGAGGTCAGTGCTGGTCCCACCCTGCCTCCTGTCCTGTCTGTGGTGGAGTTTCGCCGTCTTGTCTGTCCCTGGGTCTCAGTGTCTCTCTCTCTTTCAGCCCTGTCTGTCAGTGTCTCTCTCTTCCTCCTCTCTGTCCTCAGTGTGTCTCTCTCCTCCTCCTCTCTGTCCTGTGGTGTCCAGTCAGTGTGTCTCTCTCCTCCTCCTCTCTGTCCTGTGGTGTCCAGTCAGTATGTCTCTCTCCTCCTCCTCTCTGTCCTGTGGTGTCCAGGCAGTGTGTCTCTCTCCTCCTCCTCTCTGTCCTGTGGTGTCCAGGCAGTGTGTCTCTCTACTCCTCCTCCTCTCTGTCCTGTGGTGTCCAGTGGGTCAGTATTAGTGGGCTACACCCAGGCTCACTCACCGCGAGTGTGATCTCAGCAGAGTCTCTGTGCTCTTGGGACACTTGACTCACCTGTCTCCCTCTTCCTCTCCCTGTGCTGTCCCTCTCCTGCCCCCTCTCTCCCTCCTCGGACTCCAGCTGGAGGAGGTCCAATCACCACCTCCTGTGAGACAGAAGAAAAAGAAGGTGGGTAATGCTCTGATCCTCTCTTTACTCTTGTCCAGTGTCCAGTCAGTGTCCATTCAGTGTGTCTGTATGAACCCCTCTCTCTCTCAGTGCAGTGTTCATGTACTGGAGTGTCCAGTCAGTGTATCTGTATGAACCCCACTCTCTCAGTGCAGTGTTCATGTACTGGAGTGTCCAGTCAGTGTGTCTGTATGAACCCCTCTCTCTCAGTGCAGTGTTCATGTACTGGAGTGTCCAGTCAGTGTGTCTGTGTGAACCCCTCTCTCTCTCTCTCTCTCTCTCTCTCTCTCTCTCTCTCAGTGCAGTGTTCATGTACTGGAGTGTCCAGTCAGTGTGTCTGTATGAACCCCTCTCTCTCTCAGTGCAGTGTTCATGTACTGGAGTGTCCAGTTGTGTGTCTGTATGAACCCCTCTCTCTCTCTCAGTGCAGTTTTCATGTCCTGGAGTGTCCAGTCCGACTCTTAACGTGACTCTCCTGTCTCTGCTTCAGAAGCGCTGGTGCGTCTTTTTAAACTCCCTGAGCTGCGTGTCGGTGGAGACAGATGATCAGGACGAGACGATGGAGGCGGTAGAGACTGTAGGTCAGGAGAGGAAGAGCGAGGGAGAGGAGGAGCAGGCTGCCGGGAAGGACAAGAAGAAGAAGAGGAGGTGCAGGTGAGCAGACAGGGGGGCGCCACCCGGTCGTGTCTGTGATTCAAGGAAGAGTCTCCTCTTGCTGTTTGATGTCATGGTGACGTCTGTGTCTGTGTCCCTGCAATAACAATATTCTTTCCAGGTTCCTTTCCTGGTTCTGTGCCTGCTAAGATCTGGACTGGACTGGACTGGACCAGAGCTGAGGGACACCAGATGATTGGACTGGAGCCTAGGGACACCAGGCTGCACTGGACCGGAGCTGAGAGACACCAGACTGTGCTGGACCGAAGCTGAGAGACCCCAGACTGCACTGGACCGGAGCTGAGGGACACCAGACTGGACTGGACTGGAGCTGAGGGACACCAGTCTGGACTGAAGCTGAGGGACCCCAGTCTGTGCTGGACCGAAGCTGAGGGACCCCAGACTGTGCTGGACCGAAGCTGAGGGACCCCAGTCTGGACTGCACTGGAGCTGAGGGACACCAGACTGGACTGGAGCTGAGGGGCCCCAGACTGGACTGGACTGGACTGAAGCTGAGGGACCCCAGACCCCAGTCTGGACTGAAGCTGAGGGACCCCAGTCTGGACTTGACTGAAGCTGAG
This sequence comes from Lepisosteus platostomus, assembly GCF_059453375.1. NCBI lineage: Eukaryota > Metazoa > Chordata > Actinopteri > Semionotiformes > Lepisosteidae > Lepisosteus > Lepisosteus platostomus. The sequence goes on along the minus strand of NC_142615.1, from coordinate 41,932,376 downwards.
GGACCCCAGACCCCAGTCTGGACTGAAGCTGAGGGACCCCAGACTGGACTGTGGAAAACGTTCACATTATCTCCACCTGAGTCCTCAGATCGTCTGCATGACCTTGTATTATTAAGTATTATTTTAAGGTCCTGTGATGATCGTAAGATGGGGGGGGGGGGGGGGGGTCACTAAATAAACCCTTGACATTAATCTGTATTGTAATTTTTGTTCTTTTGTTAAGCATCAATAAAAAAATTTAAAAAAAAATCTGTTTAGCTTTTGTTTTTTTCCCTCCCCCCCCCACCGAAACGAACGAACAGAGTCTGTCCTTCTCTTTCATCCCGGAGAGTTTGTGGTTGACGGATTGAGGCCGAGAGCCCTCGTCGTCGGCGTGCCACCAGTTGGCGGGGATATAGCAGGGGGAGCATCGTGTCCAATACTCCTTGAAACGAGACAGATTTAAAGCCACCTCCGTCTGAAGAGAAGGAAGTCGACCACGAAGTCCAGGGTCCTAGGAAGCTCTTTAGCCATCGTTTGCCCAGCAGCCATCTCACCCTGCAGCTCCCAGCTGGCAGCCCCCCCCCCCACTGGAGCCCAGCAGGTGGGAGCCTGGTCAGTACCTGGAGGGGAGACTCCTGGGAAAAACTGAGGTTGCTGCTGGGAGAGGTGTTAGTGGGGCCAGCAGGGGGCGCTTTCACCCTGCGGTCTGTGTGGGTCCTGATGCCCCAGTATAGCGACGGGGGACACAGGCGCCGTCCTTTGGATGAGACGTCAAACCGAGGTCCTGACTCTCTGTGCTCATTAACAATCCCGGGGTGTCTCTGGAGAAGAGTAGGGGTGTTACCCCAGTATCCTGGCCTGAATCCCCCCCTGGTCTTGACCCATCATAGCCTCCTAATCACCCCCCTCTCTGAACTGGCTCCATCCCTCTGCTCTCCTCCCCACTGAGAGCTGCTGTGTGCTGAGCGGACTGGAGCATCATCCAGGTGGGGCTGCACACTGGGGGGACTGGAGGGGATCCCCCTGACCTGGGAGGAGCTCTGAGTGGAGAGTCCAGACTTATTAATTATTATTATTATTATTCGTGCTGCACTGGGCTTCAGTCCTGGCAGTGAGAGGGGGACTCTGTGATCAGTACAGATACTTATGACTGTATAATAATACACGATAGGAATGGAAAACAGGGTAGCGCTGTTATCTCTTCGAAACGTTTTGAACTGCCAGAAGAAGTTTTCACAACCCGGACTCGTGAAGGTACAGGTCTTCTCCCATCGTCCGGAGCAAGGTGTACCGTGTCCTGGTGATTTCTCCCGTTTCGAACGGAGTTTAATGTCGCGTTTCTACTTTATTAGAGAGAGGCACTGAACATCCTGTGATGGACAGGTGTCCTGTCCAGGGTGTGTGAGTGTGTGTGTGTCCTGTGATGGACTGCTGTCCTGTCCAGGGTGTATGAGTCTGTGTGTGTCCTTTGATGGACTGGTGTCCTGTCCAGGGTGTGTGTGTGTCCTGTGATGGACTGGTGGATCACAATATTAATTCCCCTCCTTGATTCCCTCCTTCATCGCCAGAGTGAAAGCGGGACACGGCAGTAAAAGCTCAGCCCTGCGGGTGGTGGTCCTCTCGGCCCCACGGGGGGGGGGGTTATGTTCACGTCCCGGTGGGAATCGCACCGACGCGGCGGGGTTTGTGAACGTCCCAGACACCAAGAAAACGAGAGAGAGAGAAAAAAAGTCATTTTCGGGGTTCAAGAAGCAACCCCGAGATTCAGGAAGTTTCCCCGCTGAGCTTACTCTGCCGAAAACACGCAGGTTTTATTTTTTTCCGTGTCTCCCCCCCCCTCACACAGGCCGTTTCTGTAGCGTGAAGTTGTATTTTTTTGCGCTGCGGTCGGTGAGGGGCGAAATTTTAATTATTTTTTTTTTCCCACGGTCTGAAACAGAAACGGCCGGGTGGTGTTGTAGAGAGGTTGACGTGCCTGGTTTTCCACGTCTGCGAAGCCCGTTTTTTTTTGGGGGGGTTGTGAGGTCCCATGCAGCGCTCGGAAAAGAAAATGGCGTCTTTTTTCCCCGCAGGACGGGGGAACCCGTGGTTTTTGGACGTGGCGTGGCCCGAAATTTCCGCCCTTGGCCGCTAGAGGGGGGTGGAGGTTGGTCTTTCTTTTATTTGGGGGTCGGGGGGGGGTGCTAATTTCACTGAACCAAACCCCACGGAAACCCGTGTTGGACGTGGGGGTGCTGAATGCGCCCTCGACGTGATTTTGTCTTTAAATTCAAGTGCAGCTTTTGTAACCCTTGGGCCGGAAACAGCTGGACCCGTTTCCCCTGCCTGTCCGAGGTGGCGACTACCGGGGTCGTACAGGGACACCCGGCTGGCCGCTGAGAGTTGGAAAAATAAAATGTCCACCTAAAAAAAAAACAACCGCAAAAAATGTCAGCCATTTTTGTTTTCGCGGCCGAGCCGTGAGCGCGTCGGGGGCGACGTCACGGGGGCGGCACAATGAGCCGCCTGACGTCACAGGGCGGCGGATTCTAGCGGGGGGCGGCGCCGGAGCCCCGGGAGCTCAGAGGAGTGAAGAGCGAGGAGGAGGAAAGGACTATATAGCGCTTTCTAAACACGTGTTTCTTCCAAGAAAGATTCGCGGGTTACTTCGACTTACCGGGTTACCGTGAAATCGGTAAGTCGCTCAAAAGCGCCGCTGGCGAGAAATAACAAAATAAGTTGAGAAATAAGTTGTTTTTTTTACCGTTACTCCACTCTTATGGGTGTGATCGTGCTGTAAAAAGATATTGAGAGGAGGTGCACCTCTACACAGAGGGTGGCGGGGGTGGGGAACAAGCTGCCCAGCCCTGTAGTTGAAGCCGATACCCTGGCTTCTCTCCAGACACAGCTGGGTGAGCTCCTCCAGTCAGGACAGGAGGCTCTACTGTACAAAGAGAGTGGCGGGGGTGTGGAACAAAGCCGATATCCTGGCTTCTCTCCAGACACAGCTGGGTGAGCTCCTCCAGTCAGGACAGGAGGCTCTACTATACACAGAGAGTGGCGGGGATGTGGAACAAAGCCGATACCCTGGCTTCTCTCCAGACACAGCTGGGTGAGCTCCTCCAGTCAGGACAGGAGGCTCTTCTGTACACAGAGGGGGGGCGGGGGTGGGGAACAAGCCGCCCAGCTGTGTGGCTCTGCCCCCTCCCCTCCCCACTGTGACTCCGCTTGTCTCGGCAGGACGATGCACCGACAGAGATGCCGCATGGCCATGCACGGTCGCAGCAGGACCCGGGCCTGGCGAGGCGTCGTAAGTCCACCCCTCCCGCCCGCCGTCCAGCGTCCAGCATCCAGCCCTCCTCCGACTGACCTCTCCGCCCCCAGTAGCGCTCGCTGTATTATAATAACAATAATAATAATAAACTTCACTGATTGGGCACCTTTCATACACATAGCAGCGCAAAGCGCTTGACAGACCAGGTCTCACGGTAACACCTCTAGACGAGGAGAGACACTTCCAGTGGTGATCTTGACTGAGGACACGCCCTCGGCTCAAGAGACAGGGTCACGTGTCCAGTATGGCCTTCTGAGAGCACAGATTGCCTCTGGATGACCCAGACTCTTCCTGGACACACTGTACACACTCACCTGTCCAGACTCTCACTGGACACACTGTAGAGACTCACCTGTCCAGACTCTTACTGGACACACTGTACACACTCACCTGTCCAGACTCTTACTGGACACCCTGTACACACTCACCTTTCCAGACTCTTACTGGACACACTGGTCAGACTCACCTGTCCAGACTCTCACTGGACACATTGTAGAGACTCACCTGTCCAGACTCTTACTGGACACACTGGTCAGACTCACCTGTCCAGACTCTCACTGGACACACTGTAGAGACTGCCCAAGGCCCCTAGTCTCGACACGACTGGGCTGGGCTATTTGGTCAGAGCTGTCTCGGAGATGGGCTGTTTGGCGTCTTCACAGGTCACACCGGTCAGGCCGAACCCGGACTGGCAGCGGGAGAGGTCCCGGCCCAAGTCCCTGTGCTTTTCCGTAAGTCTGACCCGGTCGCCTTCCGCGAGACTGGACCGGCCGCCCTGTGGTGGGCCCGGTGCCCCACATCTACCCTACAGCTCCCCCACTGACCCCTAAACTCCCGATACCCTACAGCTCCCCCACTGACCCCTAAACTCCCGATACCCTACAGCTCCCCACACTGACCCCTAAACTCCCGATACCCTACAGCTCCTCACTCTGACCCCTAAACTCCCGATACCCTACAGCTCCCCACACTGACCCCTAAACTCCCGATACCCTACAGCTCCCCCCACTGACCCCTAAACTCCCGATACCCTACAGCTCCCCACACTGACCCCTAAACTCCCGATACCCTACAGCTCCCCCCACTGACCCCTAAACTCCCGATACCCTACAGCTCCCCACACTGACCCCTAAACTCCCGATACCCTACATCTCCCCACACTGACCCCTAAACTCCCGATACCCTACAGCTCCCCACACTGACCCCTAAACTCCCGATACCCTACAGCTCCACACTCTGACCCCTAAACTCCCGATACCCTACAGCTCCCCACTCTGACCCCCACAGTCCTGATGGCCGAGAGGTCTCTGCTTGCTGTAGTGATTGAGTGAGCTCTGTGGACCTAACCTCTGTCTTGTGTCCTCGTTTCCAGCGTCTCCTAGTGGTCCGTCATTTCACCAGAGCTGAAGGTGAGATCTGGGGAGGAGACAGAGCACCCCCTAACACCCCTGAGCTAGGTTACAGGGTAAGACAGCTTCTTACTGTTGGACACACCTGTCCACACTCTTTCTGGACACACTGGACACACTCGCCTGTCCAGACTCTTACTGGACATACTGGACACACTCGCCTGTCCGGACTCTTACTGGACACACTGTACACATCCACCTGTCCAGACTCTCACTGGACACACTGTACACAACCATCTGTCCAGACTCTCACTGGACACACTGTCCACACTCACCTGTCTGGGCTCTTATTGGACACACTGTACACACCCACCTGTCCAGACTCTCACTGGACACACTGTCCACACTCACCTGTCTGGGCTCTTATTGGACACACTGTCCACACTCACCTGTCCAGACTCTTACTGGACACACTGTACACACTCACCTGTCCACACTCTCACTGGACACACTGGACACACTCACCTGTCCAGACTCTTACTGGACACACTGTACACACTCACCTGTCCACACTCTCACTGGACACACTGGACACACTCACCTGTCCAGACTCTTACTGGACACACTGTACACACTCACCTGTCCAGGCGTAGTCTCTGCTCCTCATCCCCCCTGCGTTGTGTCTCCCTCTCTCCCCGCTGGACAGAATCCCGTGGTGTCTTCGTGTTTCCCCGAGCTCGTCCAGAAGCTGGAGAGGGCGGCCGAGCTGCAGCTGGAGCTCCCGGGGTCGCCCGGCTCGTCCCGCTCGGGCTCGCCCAGCTCGTTCCGCTTGGTGTCCCCCTGGAGAGCCCCCTCCGCTCCCCGCCCCCGGCCCCCCCCTCCGGCCCCCTCAGGCCCCTGACCGCCCCGCCCCGCCGCCCCCCCTTCCTCCCCACCATGCCCCTCGAGCCCCCCCTGCTGCCCGGGACGGTGCCCCTGCCCCTGCCCCCGCCCGTCCTGCCCCCCATCGCCCGCCCGGCCCCGCCAGGCCCCGCCTGGGGCTCCCCAGTGCGGAGGGCAAGGAGAGAGGCTGAGATGTCTGACGAGGCAAGTGGGGCAGAGTCTGTCCGTCTGTCCGTCTGTCTATCCATCTGTCCTTCTGTCAATCTATCCTTCAGTCCATCTGTCCCTCTGTCCATCTGTCCCTCTGTTATTCTGTTCTTTTCTCTGTCCATCTGTCCATCTGTCTTTCTGTCCTTTTCTCTGCCTTTCTGTCCATCAGTCCATCTGTCCTTTTCTCTGTCTTTTTGTCCGTCTGTACTTCTCTCTTTCTGTCTTTCTGTCCTTCTGTCTGAGTCTCTCCATGTCTCCCTGCTCTCTGTCTGTCCTGCGTTGTCCAAGCTGGGCCTGTCTCCCTGTGTCTCTCCATGTGTCTCCCTGCTCTCTGTCTGTCCTGCGTTGTCCCAGCTGGGCCTGTCTCCCTGTGTCTCTCCGTGTGTCTCCCTGCTCTCTGTCTGTCCTGCGTTGTCCCAGCTGGGTCTCTCTCCCTGTGTCTCTCCATGTGTCTCCCTGCCTGTCTCTCTGTCTGTCCTGCGTTGTCCCAGCTGTGTCTCCCTCCCTCCTCTCTCTCTCCGTGTGTCTCCCTGCTCTCTGTCTGTCCTGCGTTATCCCAAATGGGTCTCTCTCCCTGTGTCTCTCCTTGTGTCTCCCTGCTCTCTGTCTGTCCTGCGATGTCCCAGCTGGGCCTGTCTCCCTGTGTCTCTCCGTGTGTCTCCCTGCTCTCTGTCTGTCCTGCGTTGTCCCAGCTGGGTCTCTCTCCCTGTGTCTCTCCGTGTGTCTCCCTGTCTGTCTTTCTGTCTGTCCTGCGTTGTCCCAGCTGGGCCTGTCTCCTCTGCTCTTTGCCTTCAGCTCTGTTCGCCGATGTCCCACCAGCCCGTCACTCTCTCAGCCTGTCTCTTGACTTGCAGGAGGAAGAGGAGGTGGAGACAGCTCTTCCGGCAGGAGAGAGGAAGGAGGTCAGTGCTGGTCCCACCCTGCCCCCTGTCCTGTCTGTGGTGGAGTTTTGCCGTCTTGTCTGTTCCTGGGTCTCAGTGTCTCTCTCTCTTTCAGCCCTGTCTGTCAGTGTCTCTCTCGGCCTGCTGTCTGCCTGCCCCTGCCTCTCTGTCTCTCTCTCTTTCAGCCCTGTCTGTCAGTGTCTCTCTCCTCCTCCTCTCTGTCCTCAGTGTGTCTCCTTCCTCCTCTCTGTCCTGTGGTGTCCAGGCAGTGTGTCTCTCTCCTCCTTCTCCTCTCTGTCATGTGGTGTCCAGTGGGTCAGTATTAGTGGGCTACACCCAGGCTCACTCACTGCGAGTGTGATCTCAGCAGAGTCTCTGTGCTCTTGGGACACTTGACTCACCTGTCTCTCTCTTTCTCTCCATGTGCTGTCCCTCTTCTGCCCCCTCTCTCCCTCCACGGACCTCAGCTGGAGGAGGTCCAATCACCACCTCCTGTGAGACAGAAGAAAAAGAAGGTGGGTAATGCTCTGATCCTCTCTTTACTCCTGTCCAGTGTCCAGTCAGTGTCCAGTCAGTGTGTCTGTATGAACCCCTCTCTCTCTCAGTGCAGTGTTCATGTCCTGGAGTGTCTAGTCAGTGTGTCTATATCAATCCCTCTCTCTCTCAGTTTAGTGTTCATGTACTGGAGTGTCCAGTCCGACTCTTAACGTGACTCTCCTGTCTCTGCTTCAGAAGCGCTGATGCGTCTTTTTGAAGTCCCTGAGCTGCGTGTCAGTGGAGACAGAAGATCAGGACGAGCCGATGGAGGCGGCGGAGACCGTAGCTCAGGAGAGGAGGAGCAGGCTGCCGGGAAGGACAAGAAGAGGAAGAGGAGGTGCAGGTGAGCAGACAGGGGGGTGCCGCCCGGTCGTGTCTGTGATTCAAGGAAGAGTCTCCTCTTGCTGTTTGATGTCATGGTGACGTCTGTGTCTGTGTCCCTCACACCTGCAATAACAATATTCTTTCCAGATTCCTTTCCTGGTTCTGTGCCTGCTAAGATCTGGACTGGACTGGACTGGACTGAATTGGACTGGACCGGAGCTGAGGGACACCAGACGACTGGACTGCAGCCTAGGGACACCAGACTGGACTGGACCGGAGCTGAGAGACACCAGACTGGACCGAAGCTGAGGGACCCCAGACTGTGCTGGACCGAAGCTGAGGGACCCCAGACTGGACTGGACAGGAGCTGAGGGACACCAGATTGTGCTGGACCGAAGCTGAGGGACCCCAGTCTGTGCTGGGCCGAAGCTGAGGGACACCAGACTGTGCTGGACCGAAGCTGAGGGACCCCAGACTGTGCTGGACCGAAGCTGAGGGACCCCAGACTGGACAGCACTGGAGCTGAGGGACACCAGACTGGACTGGACTGGAGCTGAGGGGCCCCAGACTGGACTAGACTGGAGCTGAGAGGCCCCAGACTGGACTGGACCAAAGCTGAGGGACCTCAGGCTGTGCTGTACCGAAGCTGAGGGACCCCAGACTGTGCTGGACCGAAGCTTAGGGACCCCAGTCTGGACCGAAGCTGAGGGACCCCAGTCTGTGCTGGACCGAAGCTGAGGGACCCCAGACTGGACCGAAGCTGAGGGACCCCAGTCTGTGCTGGACCGAAGCTGAGGGACCTCAGACTGGACCGAAGCTGAGGGACCCCAGACTGTGCTGGACCGAAGCTGAGGGACCCCAGACTGTGCTGGACCGATGCTGAGGGACCCCAGTCTAGACTGAAGCTGAGGGACCCCAGACTGCACTGGACTGAAGCTGAGGGGCCCCAGACTGGACTGAAGCTGAGGGGCCCCAGACTGGTCTGGACTGAAGCTGAGGGGCCCCAGACTGGACTGATGACCTTTTGTTAAGCATCAATAAATTTTTTTAAAAAAAAATCTGTTTAGCTTTTGGTTTTTTCCCTCCCCCCCACCCCAAGGTTGCTGCTGGGAGAGGTGTGAGTGGGGCCAGCAGGGGGCGCTCTCACCCTGCAGTCTGTGTGGGTCCTGATGCCCCAGTATAGTGACGGGGGACACTGGACTGTAAACAGGCGCCGTCCTTCGGATGAGACGTAAAACCGAGGTCCTGACTCTCTGTGCTCGTTAACAATCCCGGGGTGTTTCTGGAGAAGAGTAGGGGTGTTACCCCAGTGTCCTGGCCTGATTCCCCTCCTGGTCTTGACCCATCATGGCCTCCTTATCACCCCCCTCTCTGAACTGGCTCCATCCCTCTGCTCTCCTCCCCACTGAGAGCTGCTGTGTGCTGAGCAGACTGGAGCATCATCCAGGTAGGGCTGCACACTGGGGGGGCTGGAGGGGATCCCCCTGACCTGGGAGGAGCTCTGAGTGGAGAGTCCAGACTTATTAATTATTATTATTATTATTCGTGCTGCACTGGGCTTCAGTCCTGGCAGTGAGAGGGGGACTCTGTGATCAGTACAGATACTTATGACTGTCTAATAATACACGATACAAATGGAAAACAGGGTAGCGCTGTAGTCCCTTCGAAACGTTTTGAACTGCCAGAAGAAGTTTTCACAACCCGGACTCGTGAAGGTACAGGTCTTCTCCCTTCGTCCGGAGTAAGGTGAGAGGTCACCCCCTCGGGGCGCAGTATCCCCGATGCACCCCCCCCCCACCACCCAAAACGACACACACTTCTGTGATGATTGGGAGACCCCGGTTCGACCAGCCCCTGCGGTGGAGGAAACGACCCGCTGGAGAGAACACGCAGACTCCACACAGAAGGGTCACCTCGGCATTTATTCCAACAGCAAAACAACACCAGAGAGAAACGGTCTCCGAAAGATAAGCGCACACCGGGAAAAACACGACGGGGTCATTACAAATGGGAATAGGAGTTCTTTTTTTCTTTTCCGGACGTCAGTTGTATAGTGTCCTGGTGATTTCTCCCGTTTCGAACGGAGTTTAATGTCGCGTTTCTACTTTATTAGAGAGAGGCACTGAACTTTGGGGAACGTGACATCCACCCAGTATTACTAGTAGGTTGATAAATATAAATGTTCTTTTTCCCCCCGTATGATACCTCGCGAAATATAACGATGGCCAACTCCTTAAGTCGAAATTTAAACCCTTCTCACGCTACAAGACAGTCCGTCAACATCGCCGCGGCCCGAAGCGCGACCTTCGGTATGACGTTGGCGGAAAAGGGGGTAGGGTAAGTACGTCACAGCCGGGGGAAGCCCCTATCACGTGAGTGGGGTGCGGCGGGCGACGAGCCCCCGGGGGCGAAGAGAAGTTGATTTGCGTGGGGTGTGGAAACACTACACGACCGGGCAAGCGAGCCGTTTTTTTTTTGTTTTGTTTTTTCCAGAACATCAGAACAACCGCAGAGATGACCATCGATCCACCTCCAGACGTTTCCTTTTTTGTCCTCTTTGGCCCCCAAAATAAAAAAAAAAACTGGGATCCATCGTGGCGTTGCCAAATTAAAACGTCAACCACTTTTCGGGCTTTCGTGCTGTCCATGATGAAACCGTCATGGTTGTGTAAGCATACGTTACGTCACAGACCGGCGGCGCTCGGACGTGAGGAGTGTCGTTACGTTTTTGAAATGGCACGTCAGACAAGATCTCTGACAAGATCTCCGAAAAACCCAAACCTGTAAGATTCAATTTCAATTCAGTTTTTTATATAGCTCCTTTCACAACAAGAATGCCCCAAGGCCCCGAACAAAGGAGTTGTTCCACACCCCCGCCACCCTCTGTGTACAGTAGAGCCCCCTGTACTGACTGGAGGAGCTCACCCAGCTGTGTCTGGAGAGAAGCCGGGGTATCGGCTTCAACCACAGGGCTGGGCGGCTTGTTCCCCACCCCCACCCCCTTCTGTGTACAGAAGAGCCTCCTGTCCTGACTCCAGTAGGAAATGTCACCTGGAGGCAACACACCGGCTTCTTTTAACAGATCACCTCGGGAATCGGGAACAACGGAGCTGTGTGCGGCCGTCTGTACGGAGGGGTTCAGCGCGAAAGGGCTCCGGGCTCGGGTCTGGACCCGGGGGGGGGGGGGGACTGTCTGTGTGGAGTCTGCATGTTCTCCCTGTGTTCTTCGGGTCCAAAGACAGGCTTTTGGGCTAATTGGCTTCTGGGAAAACTGGCCCTGGTGTGTGTGTCCTATGATGGAGTGCTGTCCTGTCCAGGGTGAGTGAGTGAGTGTGTGTTTATCATGTGATGGACTGGTTCCTGTCCAGGGTGTGTGAGTGTGTGTGTCTGAGTGTCCTGTGAGGGACTGGTGTCCTATCCAGGTTGTGTGTGTGTGTCCTATGAGGGACTGGTGTCCTGTTCAGGGTGTGTGAGTGTGTGTGTCCTGTGAGTGACTGGTGTCCTGTCCAGGGTGTGTGAGTGTGTGTGCGTCCTGTGATGGACTGGTGTCCTATCTAGGGTGTGTGTATGTCCTGTGATGGACTGGTGTCCTGTCCAGGGTGTGTGAGTGAGTGTGTGTGTGTCCTGTGATGGACTGGTGTCCTGTCCAGGGTGTGTGAGTGTGTGTGTCTGTGTGTCCTGTGATGGACAGATGGTACCAAGCCTGGACACCCATGAGACACTGGCTTCCTCAGAAGACTCTCACGGAGGGCACACTGTCCCTAACCCGGGTCCAGAAGAAACTACAGTGATCTATAATTCCTGCGCCTCGGAAGGGTTTATGACGTCTATGTCCGGCGCCCGCGCCCGTGGACCGGCGGTTTGGCGTCGCGCTCCGCAGCTCGAGCTTCGGTGCGAGGCAGGGCGGGAGGGAGTCGATGTGGCCTTGGCGCCATCTTTGCTGGTGAGTCAATTGTGACCGTTGCGGTACAATAAACCATCAATAAACCTTTTCCCACCCCGTCCAGTATTTCTATCGCGGCCCACGTCCCTTACAATCGACAAACTATAAAAAAAACAGTAGCCCTTCGCAACATTACACGCCATTTTTTTTATTTTAAACGTCCGCTAGATACGCAGGTGGCTCGATACCTGTCTTATCCTCTCCGGCGTCTTTATACCGGCAAGTGAATTTTATTTGGGGTCCCTCAGAATTGTGACAGAAATGTCAGTGAAACAACAATAAAAAACGAAACTTTTTTTTTAAAGGCGGTGAATGGATTTTTTGAGTAACCGTGTAGCGACTAACGTAAGGAAAAAAAAGTTGTCTTTCCCTACGAAGACGTTTTGGTACAGGACTTTCTTTAAATATCAGTTGTGCATAGCGTTTTACAAAAAGTTGATGATGATCTTGGAGATAATTGCAAAGGAAAATTGAGATAACTACCAAAACATTACGTGTGAAACGACAGGACAGAACTTTGAACCCACAAAGAAACAAAGGTATGAAATATTGCCTCGTCATGGGGGGTTGATAATTGTAGTAAGTGTTCCTAATTTTCGTAAAGAAATGTATATTATGGGAGTCACACGTGAGATTTAGTGTATATACGTTTCATATTGTGCATATATACGGGGTTAAAAAGTGGAATGAGTATGATTATAAACTCGTGTGTCCTATAATCAGATAATTTTGAACAAGCTTTGATTAGACAGGTGAAAAACAACATCAGATCCTTTTTTTTAATATATTCTCACGTCTGAATATCAGCTTCTCCCCTCTGGCCAACATTTCAGGGCTCCCAGGTGTAGATCCCAAATTGAAACAAATATTAATTTGTTACCCAGTTAAACAGTTAATAGAAGTGAGTGACCAGGGTAAATAAAGGTGGGTCAGTGTAAACTGTTTATTCTGGACCAGACTTCGTCATGTGTGATATGTCATGACTTCTTATATTAAGTTTTATCTTTATATTTAGTTCTACATGTGTAATAGATGCGATGTGTGTCCATAAAAAGGTTTCTCCAGGGGAAAATCAAGTTCGTTTTAAAACCGTGTTTCCTTTTTAGGGTACGTTTGCATTCCAAGTGTGGGGTTTTTGCCTTTTTATCATATTTTGGATGTGAATCCGTGGTATTTTTGCTGAGACAAGTTGCCTTTCTTATACGCGGAGGGATCTGCTCGTGAGATGTCCGCTTGGTCCATTTCTGAGCTCAGTATAAGGTGTAGAAAGCATGACTGTCATCATAACCCGCATCTCACCCAGGTGTGGAATAATGTTGTGACTATTGCTTCAGCAATAACATGCTGATTGCATGTTTCTAGATGGGTATAACAGAGATCTCAACTACTGAGGGGCCTTATTAATAAAGTCTCCACAGCCGAAGCGCTGTGTCTCTTTTCAGCTGGCGATAAACCTTTCCTCGATCCTTTGCGGACTTGTAAAACTGTTCCTGATCAGAATAAAAAACGCTCACGCTAATACACAAGCACCCGTGTCTCGCCAAAGCTGACAAATAAACAGACGGACAAGCCGCACTGCACGTGTGAACAGGGGAATGAGCGAGCGAGCGGGGATAGGGCGTCTCCTGCGCTTAAAAGCTTACAGCACCTGGTATTCCCAGGCGGTCTCCCATCCAAGTACTAACCAGGCCCATCCCTGTTTAGCTTCCGAGATCAGACGAGATCAGGCGTGCTCAAGGGGGTGTGGCCGTAAGCGAGAGCAAGTCTCGCTGGCACCCTTCTTATTGAGAGGACAGCTCCGTCACCTCTTTTACGACGCTGCTTTTTTTGCCTTGCGTTTTTCTCTTCCCACGTTCTCTCTCTTCACTGCCTTCGTCCCCGCTCTATTTCACTTCAGCCTTTCACTCTTGCTTCCTTCCAATGAGGACGGAGCTGCGGGAGAAAGGGCGCTATAGAGGATCGCTGTGGAGAGCTGCTGCTGTGCTTTGACATCTGAGCTCTGTTGAAAACGATCTCAATACAATTCTGAAAAACGCGATTCCCCGAAAGCCAGCCGAACAAGTCTCCACAGCCGAAGCGCTGTGTCTCTTTTCAGCTGGCGATAAACCTTTCCTCGGTCCTTTGCGGACTTGTAAAACTGTTCCTGATCATAATAAAAAACGCTCACGCTAATAAACAATCACCCGCGTCTCGCCAAAGCTGACAAACAGACGGAGAAGCCGCACTGCACGTGTGAACAGGGGAATGAACGAGCGAGCGGGGATAGGGCGCTTCCTGCGCTTAAAAGCTTACAGCACCTGGTATTCCCAGGCGGTCTCCCATCCAAGTACTAACCAGGCCCATCCCTGTTTAGCTTCCGAGATCAGACGAGATCAGGCGTGCTCAAGGGGGTGTGCCCATAAGCGAGAGCAAGGCTCGCTGGCACCCTTCTTATTGACAGGACAGCTCCGTCACCTCTTTTACGACGCTGCTTTTTTTCCCTTGCGTTTTTCTCTTCTTCCCACGTTCTCTCTCTTCACTGCCTTCGTCCCCGCTCTATTTCACTTCAGCCTTTCACTCTTGCTTCCTTCCAATGAGGACGGGGCTGCGGGAGAAAGGGCGCAATAGAGGATCGCTGTGGAGAGCTGCTGCTGTGCTTTGACATCTGAGCTCTGTGGAAAACGATCTCAATACAATTCTGAAAAACGCGACTCTCCGAACGCCAGCCGAACAAGTCTCCACAGCCGAAGCGCTGTGTCTCTTTTCAGCTGGCGATAAACCTTTCCTCGATCCTTTGCGGACTTGTAAAACTGTTCCTGAGCAGAATAAAAAACGCTCACGCTAATACACAAGTACCCGTGTCTCGCCAAAGCTGACAAATAAACAGACGGACAAGCCGCACTGCACGTGTGAACAGGGGAATGAGCGAGCGAGCGGGGATAGGGCGCCTCCTGCGCTTAAAAGCTTACAGCACCTGGTATCCCCAGGCGGTCTCCCATCCAAGTACTAACCAGGCCCATCCCTGTTTAGCTTCCGAGATCAGACGAGATCAGGCGTGCTCAAGGGGGTGTGGCCGTAAGCGAGAGCAAGGCTCGCTGGCACCCTTCTTATTGAGAGGACAGCTCCGTCACCTCTTTTACGACGCTGCTTTTTTTCCCTTGTGTTTTTCTCTTCTTCCCACGTTCTCTCTCTTCACTGCCTTCGTCCCCGCTCTAGTTCACTTCAGCCTTTCACTCTTGCTTCCTTCCAATGAGGACGGAGCTGCGGGAGAAAGGGCGCTATAGAGGATCGCTGTGGAGAGTTGCTGCTGTGCTTTGACTTCTGAGCTCTGTGGAAAACGATCTCAATACAATTTTGAAAAACGCGACTCCCCCAACGCCAGCCGAACAAGTCTTGAAGTGGAAATCTAATAAGTAAATTGATTCTTAAAATGTAGAGAGCTTTGCAAAGAAATATATTGGGGCTTTTAGATAATATATTTCAAGGATGTAATTGCTGTGCTACAGTACGTGCAGAATTTTAGGAAACAGTGCGTCAAGAAAGTACACTGTTTAGGTTCCTTTAGAAGACAATTTACCAAAACAATATATGCTGTCTGGGTCGTTAGAATTAGCTGTAAGTAACTGATAAGCTTTGAATAACATATCTAGTGCTTCTTCTTTCGCTTTTTGATGTAATCTGTTTTCTCTTAGGGAAAGTGGAAGTTTTAGAAGGGACAAAGCGCTGAGCTTTTTTCCAGCGCAACGTCTTATGAAAACCCTGTACTGCCTGTAACAAATTGAGTCTCTGGTTGCTCCCAATATTGAAATAAAGACCTTACTCAGGTGAGAACTCTCTCTTGTGGCTTCCTTGATAGTTATATTTCCATGACACCGGTTTTAATGTCTGTAGATTGTATCTTATTTTTATTTTTTGTTTTGTTTCATGTTCATATTATGTGTTTTCACCCAGTTGACTCCAGTTAATAACAGTTCATCCAGTTAATAGCCACTTTTGATGCGAGAAAAACGGGTGATCTTTCTATCTCGTGATCAGCTTAGTATCTTTCTGTAAATTTTTTTCTGCTTAATTAAACGTTTAAAATACATGAATTTCATAAAGACAACACACGTTTCGAACAGAAAAAAATCATATTCTGTTCTCTTCCTGGTATGTATAACAGATCAGCAGGTCTTATTTTCCCAATTGCTTTTTTCCACTGTATTATAATGGCAAGCCAATGTCTTCTCTTAGCTAGGTAATGTTACTTGTGGATGTGCTTCTGAGTTGCGTAGAAGCACATGTATCCATAGAAAGTATATTATACTACTATTTGAGCTACAGTACATAAAAATAATTATATCGTTATTAATTTCTTTAGGTACGTGATTCCATATTATATTCCCTATTAATCAAATTCTAAAAGTATGCTTTTGTTTACTCCGATAACGAGCACATTCACAGAAAATGTTAATATCTTATGACTTTTCACAAAGTATATAAAGTTAAGATGGTCAGAAGGAGCATGTAAAAACGTTTCCGAAACGTGGTAAAATCTTACTACATGTAAGACTTTGATGCTTAAAATGTTTAGGAAGAAAGTGGAATACTGGTGTGTATTTTTTTTTAAACTACCAATACCAGCCATATACAGTTTACACTATATGTTTATGTTCCTAAATTAATATAGTTTATGGTGGTGTATCGTGGTTGTAGAGGTTTGATGGGTTTACTGAGACAATTATTAATTGTAGCAGTAATCACGAGGTTGTTCGTTGTGGCTTTTAGAAAATCAATCGTCAGAACAACTAACAACGCACACACACGGGTTCAATACACGAGATACATTTATTCATATAAATTGTGCACCAAACATATGCTAGTCTGCCTTGATACGAGCGGCAGACCTTACTGTGAGGGTTATCAATATACAAGGTATATAATCTCGAAGAGATGCCAACACAAAGAGATACACAACAGAGAATATATGTCAACATATATCGTTCGGTTACCAAATCGCTAATCAGTGTTATTACCCACTGTTACTCTAAACTCGGAAGTAAATACATTACTCATGAATTAAATTGATAACAACTTGTGTTGAGGTACAATTGAATTCTCGAGACACAATGTAGAACATGGGGTTTACTTATCCACTGTGTATGGATTTGGAATCTCCCGGCACGAACACCAAACCAGCTGACAGGCTCTGTTGCAGCCTCTGTTCCAGCGGTTGTCCAATGGGCGTTGTCCCGGCGTCCTCTGGCTACCGGCCAACCAGTTGAGGTACAGCTCGGAGTAGGACAGGCGGAGGAATCTGACTGCGGCGTGCAAGGCAGTCGTTGCTCCGAGGAGATCTACCAGCAGTCCAGCTGGCTAGTAGAAAGTCTCTATGCACAGAGTGTGACCGCGAGTCCTCACAAGTCACTCTTTTGCCTGGGAAGAAGCTGGTTCGTTCCTGGTCCAGCGCTGCTTCTGAATAACCTATTCAGGTTGTCGATTAGGGTCCAACTGTAGGCTGCCGTTGATCAAGCGGATCATTCACGTTGGTAGAATTCTGAGTACGTATGGGATCCTCGGCCTCGCGCTTAGAACAAAGTCCAAGTCCCTTTGCAGACAACAGCAGTTGTCACGTGATTGTCTCTGAGGATGCGCGAAAATGGCCAAGGAGAGCCCCGATCTGAGCTTGCGCTCCCTTTTTGACCAAGACATAGATGTGTGCTGATTGGTTGAGAGTTTGGCGGGCATTAGAGACCCACGTGGTATTACCACGCCCTGCCAATCACTGATTGGTTGGTCAAGGTGAGATATGAGTCACTTACTCTTGACACTTAGGAATGCAGTCCAGATGTCCATTCGGCACTCCCTAGACAGATAGGCACCAATGGATGACCATTGATCATGATAGCCAGGCTAAGCTAAGTGCATCCCCATCTGGGAGCTGTCCATTATCAAAAGAAAACATCTTAAATCAACCTGCATGAATACTTTCTCTGTGGCTGCACCACAAAGATGGAGGGTGAGATGAGGCCTCATTTAGGACAGAATACCACCGCCTAATTCTGTCTTATTAACAAGCATTGCCGCTACAACGGCATCTCTCCTGTCAAACTTCCTCCTGACGTGTTTGACAGGATCTGGGCCGTGGTGAACAGTGGGAAAGACGCCCTGTGGAGAGTGAGGAACATGGGGCTGTTCAAAGGCATCGAGGTCCCAGTCAAGGCAGCAGGTAGCCTGGCCCTGTTCATCACCCGAGAGAACTATTACCTCAGAGATCTGTGGAGAGAAAGGAGGGAGGAAGCAGAAAATCTGTGGGAAATAGAGAGCATAGGTCAATATTTCAAGAAACTGTGAAAAACATTATCATGTTTAATTAAAGAATGTGATTTACACCAGAAAAAAAGAAATTGTTGCTATGTAACTGGTACCGTGTCAATATGTAATGAGATGTGATTATATATACTGTTTTAAGTATGTATATTAATGTAAAGCTTTCTAATTTGTGATGTCCTGTATTTTTTTGTGAAAAGAAAATAAAGTTCTTAAAAAATCGATTCACCCAGGGCGAGGCTCGGCCATTGCACTTCGGCTGTGCTGACCCCTGCGAATTCCCCAAATGTGGGAATCTCGACTGCATAATTTCTGGTAGTGGGGGACTGCGTTCGCGCTCTCTCCTGATGTGCTTGGTCCAATATCAGATACGGGAGAGTTAGGACACCACGAGCTGCGATAGGATCCCAGTTCGAAAGGAGTCGATGCCACTGCTGGTTCCCGGTTTCTTTTAGTTAGAGGTCCGGAGAAGCATTTCAAGCTGGTTACACTACTCCTTCCGGACATTCATTCCCTTTTCAAAGTCAGTCGTTTTGCTGTTGTCTGCATTATTTAGGCTGATTATCGAGGTTAGCCTTTATTTGGTCATGGGGGCCTCGGTACTGTATGCTAATTCTCAAGACAGTTTCACCCGTTTTCTGATTGCTAGGTTCTGTACCAGTGCAGACATGTCAAACAGTGAATGGCTGTACCTCTATTGTATCCGTGCTCAATGAATGAAATCAGTAATAAATGAATATATGTATAGTTATACGAAAAACAAGTGGTTTATCGACTCATCTTCATTTGCAGATTTAGAGGCAGCTTCGATATTCGGGGGAGGCATAAAACATGGTGCTGATCTTTGGAAAGCAGGAGGCAAAACTGACACGTTCTCATACAAGGAGATGAAACCAGGCCACCTGGGTGAAGATCAGGTATCGTAACCGCTAGACCATATGGGAGCATACAGCCATGTTGTGCGTGCGTCATGTAAGCAAACTGTAATTGCTGCCTTCATGACCTGCTTGATGGAGAAAACACACAAGAGAGTTGGCACTCAGAGTGTCGAAGGGTTGATGTATACTAGGGCTCAGTTGAAATGCAGTGTCAGGACTTTTCCGACTAGTGTCACACAAAGAGAGTACATCCTTTCCTACTGGCTGTGTATGTCTCGGTAACTCGCTGTGATCGTATAGTGCTCAGAATTTGTGTTGTGGCCGCAACAACCCCGGTTCGAATCCGCATACTGGCAGAATAGGAGGAGTACTGCCTGACTGGATCGTTGATGAACGACAGAGGCCACTCCGACCTCCTCTTGGTTTTCTTCAATGACTTACTAAGGATCTTCTTCACATTCGCCCATGCAGGAGAAGCCAGTTACACCAAAGCAAACGCAGGAAACTGCATTTCAAGCAGAGACCAGGAGGGACTTGTTTACACCGAGAGTGGGCGGAGAATGGAACAATGCGCCCAGCCCTGTTGCTGGAGCTGATTCTTGATGATATCTTGGGCTCACTAAGAGGCCCCCGCTGGATGCTAATCTTTCTGTTGTTCTTGCAGGTCCTGCGCTGCTTTTGAGCCGACAGAGCTCGTCCTGGTCTGTCGGCACAGCCCAATTGCAAATGATC
This sequence comes from Lepisosteus platostomus, assembly GCF_059453375.1. Lineage (NCBI taxonomy): Eukaryota > Metazoa > Chordata > Actinopteri > Semionotiformes > Lepisosteidae > Lepisosteus > Lepisosteus platostomus. The sequence goes on along the minus strand of NC_142615.1, from coordinate 41,913,057 downwards.
GGCTCCATGCACAGAAGGAACGTGCGTTTGGTACAAGAGTGCACGAAGGCACCGGAAATACATTGGGAACAAATGACCGGTCGTTCAAGACCTCTGTGAAGTACAGGAGCGTGCAAAACGAGGCTGCTTCCACCCAGTCTCGAACCGGGGACCTTTCGCGTGTTAGGCGAACGTGATAGCCGCTACACTACGGAAACCTGCAGGGATCGATGCTGGTGTCTTGCTTGTGTTTCGGGCTGAGAAAGGGACGCGTAACTTTAGGCAGGGGGCGCTGGAGAGAGGAACAAAGGGCGCGATGAAACAAAATGCCGAAACCCGGGATCAAACCAGGGACCTGTAGATCTTCAGTCTAACGCTCTCCCAACTGAGCTATTTTGGCGGTGCGGAGAGCCCACAGCCACCTGCTCCAGCCTTCCTGTGTTGCGGCATGAGCGCACCAAGAGTAGCGGGAGAGTGTTGCAGGAACGTCACTCAGAAGGAAAGCCACCCAGCTGCGCCCTTTGAGCTCTGTCCAGCGCATCTTCCTCGCATGGACTCCTGCCTGCGACGGGCAGGAAACAATTAGCAAGAACAGAACGACACCCCATGGGTGTCTCATGACCGCACCCTAGGTTGTGACACGTGCAGGTGTGAGGGGTTGCTGGGCTACTTTGGAGCAGAGCTTGGGCGGAGGGGGGGCGGGAAAGCAGACAAAGAGGTGACACCTCAAGGTCTGCACGATCACAGCTCTCCGCCGCCCCAGGCTTCCGCTCGATAAGCTACTGGACACACCCGCCCCTCCTCACACAGACCGTGGAAAAGCCCCCGAGTGGGAGGGCTCTCTCTTCCTCCCAGGAGCTCTTGGACACGACGCACAGACAGGGCGCGGGAAGCTGCCGCCTGCAAACACGGCTCCAGGCAGGACTCCACTCCGCAGGAGCCGCAGAGCAGAGGAGATGGGGGCAGCTTACCTCCTGTGCAGAGACCTGAGCTGTTGTTGCTGTGGATGCTGTCTTTTCTGCACTCGGGGTAGGAGTGAATGTTGAGTTGCCCTTAGAAATGAAGCAGAGCACTTCAACGGCACGGGTGTGTGTGTGTGCGTGCGCCCTGGTGATTCTGGGAGACAGATCGAACCTGGGCTAAAAGAGAGGGGGCTTAGCCCTCTTCCATTTGCTAGTTCAAAGTTGTACAACCCATTTGTATCTGCTAGGTGGCGCAGTCGTCGTGCACAAAGAACGCTTTGAAAAGCGTCAAAGGCAAGTCATTCCGAGTTGGTCGTTTGTGTTTTCCGTTCAGACGCGAAATGCTGAAATGATCTCTCGGCTCCTCGGTTGTCATCCCTGACATCCCAACCCCGCCACTCACTGTGTAAAGCAGTGTCGTATGGCCCTGACACCCACCCCTCCACTCATTGAATAAAGCAGTGTCATCAAGCCCCGACATCCCACCCCCGCCACTCTCTACATAAAGAAGTGTCGTATGGCCCTGATATCCCACCCCCACCACTAACTGCGTAAAGTAGTATCTTCAGGCCCTGACATCCCAATCCCGCAACTCTCTGCGTAAAGAAGTGTCGTATGGACCTGACACCCACCCGTCCACTCTGTGCTTAAAGCAGTGACATCAAGCCCTGACATTCCACCCCCTTCACTCCCTGCGTAAGGCACTATCATATGGCCCTGACACCCACCCCTCCACTCTCTGTGTAAAACAGTGTCATATGGCCCTGACATCACACCCCCACCACTCTCTGCGTAAAGCAGTATCGTCGGGCCCTGACATCACACCCCTGCAACTCCCTGCGTAAAGCACTGTCGTATAGCCCTGACACCCACCCCTCCACTCTCTGTGTAAAACAGTGTCGTTTAGCCCTGACATCCCAACCCTGCCACTCTCTGTGTAAAGCAGTATCGTCGGGCCCTGACATCCCACCCCTGTCACTCTCTTTGTAAAGCATTATGGTCAGGCCCTGACATCCCACCCACGCCACTCTCTGCCTAAAGCACTGTCATATGGCCCTGACACTCACCCCTCCACTCTCTACGTTAAGCAGTGTTGTCAGGCCCTGACATCCCACCCCCTACACTCTCTGCGTAAAGCACTGTCGTATGGCCCTGACATCCCAGCCTCGTCGCTCACTGCGTTAAGCACTGTCATATGGCCCTGACATCCCACCCCTGCCACTCTCTGCGTAAAGATGTGTCGCATGGCCCTGACACCCACCCTCAACTCTCTGCATAATGCAGTCTCGTGAGGCCCTGACATCCCAACCCCGCCACTCTCTGTGTAAAGCACTGTCGTATGGCTCTGACATCACACCCCTCCACTCTTTGCGTTAACCCCTGTCGTATCGCCCTGACACCCACCCCTCCACTCTCTGCATAAAGCAGTGTCGTATGGCCCTGATACCAACCCCTCCACTCTCTGCATTAAGCAGTGCTGTCAGGCTCTGACATCCCAACCCCGCCACTCTCTGCGTAAAGAATTGTCGTATGGCCCTGACACCCACACCTCCATTCTCTGCATAAACCAGTGTCTTCATGCCCTGACATCCCACCCCCGCCACTCTCTGCGTAAAGCAGTATCGTCAGGCCCTGACTTCCCACCCCCGCCACTCTCTGCGTTAACCCCTGTCGTATAGCCCTGACACCCACCCCTGCACACTCTGCATAAAGCAGTGTTGTCAAACCCTGACATCCCACACCCTCCACTATCTGCGTAATGCACTGTCGTATGGCCCTGACATCCAACCCCCGCCAATCTCTGCGTAAAGCAGTATCGTCAGGCCCTGACATCCAACCCCCGCCACTCTCTGAATAAATAAGTGCCGTATAGCCCTGACACCCACCCCTCCACTCTTTGCATTAAGCAGTCTCGTCAGGCCCTGAAATCCCACCCCCGCCACTCTTTGCGTAAAGCAGTATGGTCAGGCCCTGACATCCCACCCACGGTACTCTCTGCCTAAAGCACTGTCACATGGCCCTGACACTCACCCCTCCACTCTCTGCGTTAACACTGTCGTATGGCCCTGACATCCCAGCCTCGCCGCTCACTGCGTTAAGCACTGTCGTATGGCCCTGACACCCACCCCTCCACTCTCTGCGAAAAGCAGTGTCGTCAAGCCCTGACATCCCACCCCCGCCACTATCTGCGTAAAGCAGTATCGTCAGGCCCTGACACTCACCCCTCCACTCTCTGCATTAAGCAGTGCTGTCAGGCTCTGACATCCCAACCCCGCCACTCTCTGCGTAAGGAATTGTCGTATGGCCCTGACACCCACCCCTCCACACTCTACATTAAGCAGTGCTGTCAGGCTCTGACATCCCAACCCCGCCACTCTCTGCCTAAAGAATTGTCGTATGGCCCTGACACCCACCCCTCCACACTCTAAATTAAGCAGTGCTGTCAGGCTCTGACATCCCAAACTCACCACTGTCTGCGTAAAGAAATGTCGTATGGCCCTGACACCCACCCCTCAACTCTCTGCATAATGCAGTCTCGTGAGGCCCTGACATCCCAACCCCGCCACTCTCTGTGTAAAGCAGTATCATCAGGCCCTGACATCCCACCCCTGCCACTCTCTGCGTAAAGTAGTATGGTCAGGCTCTGACATCCCACCCACGACACTCTCTGCCTAAAGCACTGTCATATGGCCTGACACTCACCCCTCCACTCTCTGCGTTAAGCAGTGTTGTCAGGCCCTGACACCCACCCCTCCACTCTCTGCATGAAGCAGTGTCTTCATGCACTGACATCCCACCCCCGCCAATCTCTGCGTAAAGCAGTATCGTCAGGCCCTGACATCCCACCCCCGCCACTCTCTGCGTAAAGCACTGTCATATGGCCCTGACACTCACCCCTCCACTCTCTGCGTTAAGCACAGTCGTATGGCCCTGACATCCCAGCCTCGTCGCTCACTGCGTTAAGCACTGTCGTATGGCCCTGACACCCACCCCTCCACTCTCTGCATAAAGCAGTGTCGTCAAGCCCTGACATCCCACCCCCGCCACTATCTGCGTAAAGCAGTATCGTCAGGCCCTGACATCCCACCCCTGCCACTATCTGCGTAAAGCAGTATCGTCAGGCCCTGACATCCCACCCCTGCCACTCTCTGCGAAAAGAAGTGTCGTATGGCCCTGATACCCACCCCTCCACTCTCTGCGTTAAGCAGTCTCATCAGGCCCTGACATCCCACCCCCGCCACCCTATACGTAAAGAAATGTCGTATGGCCCTGATACCAACCCCTCCACTCTCTGCGTTAAGCAGTGCTGTCAGGCTCTGACATCCCACCCCTGCCACTCTGTGCGTTAACCCCTGTCGTATGGCCCTGACACCCACACCTCCATTCTCTACGTAAAGCAGTGTCTTCATGCCCTGACATCCCACCCCCGCCACTATCTGCGTAAAGCACTGTCGTATGGCCCTGACACCCACCCTTTCACTCTCTGCATAAAGATGTCTCATCAGGTCCTGACATCCCACCCCCGCCACTCTCTGCGTAAAGCACTGTCGTATGGCCCTGACATCCAACCCCTTCCACTCTCTGCGTATAGCAGTATCGTCAAGCCCTGACATCCCACCCCAGCCACTATCTGCGTAAAGCAGTATCGTCAGGCCCTGACATCCCACCCCTGCCACTCTCTGCGAAAAGAAGTGTCGTATGGCCCTGATACCCACCCCTCCACTCTCTGGGTTAAGCAGTGCTGTCAGGATCTGACATCCCAAACCCGTGACTCTCTCTGTAAAGAATTGTCGTATGGCCCTGACACCCACCCCTCCATTCTCTGCATAAACCAGTGTCTTCATGCCCTGACATCCCACCCCCGCCTCTCTCTGCGTTAAGCAGTGCTGTCAGGCCCTGACATCCCACCCCCGCCACTCTCTGCGTTAACCCCTGTTGTATGGCCCTGACACCCACCCCTCCACTCTCTGCATAAAGCAGTCTCATCAGGCCCTGACATCCCACCCCCGCCACTCTCTACGTAAAGCACTGTCGTATGGCCCTGACATCCAACCCCTTCCACTCTCTGCGTATAGCAGTATCGTCAGGCCCTGACATCCCACCCCTGCCACTCTGTGCGTAAAGAAGTGTCTTATGGCTCTGACAATCACCCCTCCACTATCTGCATAAAGCAGTGTCTTATGGCCATGACACCCACCCCTCCACTCTCTGCGTTAAGCAGTGTTGTCAGGCCCTGACATCCCACTCCCGCCACTCTCTGCATAAAGCAGTGTCGTCAAGCCCTGATATCCCACCCCCACCACTCTCTGCATAAAGCAGTACGGTCAGGCCCTGACATCCTACCCCCGCCACCTTCTGCCTAAAGCACTGTCATATGGCCCTGACACCCACCCCTCCACTCTCTGCGTTAAGCAGTGTTGTCAGGCCCTGACATCCCACCCCCGCCACCCTATACGTAAAGAAATGTCGTATGGCCCTGATACCAACCCCTCCACTCTCTGCGTTAAGCAGTGCTGTCAGGCTCTGACATCCCACCCCTGCCACTCTGTGCGTTAACCCCTGTCGTATGGCCCTGACACCCACACCTCCATTCTCTACGTAAAGCAGTGTCTTCATGCCCTGACATCCCACCCCCGCCACTATCTGCGTAAAGCACTGTCGTATGGCCCTGACACCCACCCTTTCACTCTCTGCATAAAGATGTCTCATCAGGCCCTGACATCCCACCCCCGCCACTCTCTGCGTAAAGCACTGTCGTATGGCCCTGACATCCAACCCCTTCCACTCTCTGCGTATAGCAGTATCGTCAAGCCCTGACATCCCACCCCAGCCACTATCTGCGTAAAGCAGTATCGTCAGGCCCTGACATCCCACCCCTGCCACTCTCTGCGAAAAGAAGTGTCGTATGGCCCTGATACCCACCCCTCCACTCTCTGGGTTAAGCAGTGCTGTCAGGATCTGACATCCCAAACCCGTGACTCTCTATGTAAAGAATTGCCGTATGGCCCTGACACCCACCCCTCCATTCTCTGCATAAACCAGTGTCTTCATGCCCTGACATCCCACCCCCGCCTCTCTCTGCATTAAGCAGTGCTGTCAGGCCCTGACATCCCACCCCCGCCACTCTCTGCGTTAACCCCTGTTGTATGGCCCTGACACCCACCCCTCCACTCTCTGCATAAAGCAGTCTCATCAGGCCCTGACATCCCACCCCCGCCACTCTGTGCGTAAAGAAGTGTCTTATGGCTCTGACAATCACCCCTCCACTATCTGCATAAAGCAGTGTCTTATGGCCATGACACCCACCCCTCCACTCTCTGCGTTAAGCAGTGTTGTCAGGCCCTGACATCCCACTCCCGCCACTCTCTGCATAAAGCAGTGTCGTCAAGCCCTGATATCCCACCCCCACCACTCTCTGCATAAAGCAGTACGGTCAGGCCCTGACATCCCGCCCCCTCCACTCTGCGTAAAGCACTGTCGTATAGCCCTGACATCCCAGCCTCGCCACTCACTGCGTTAAGCACTGTCATATGGCCCTGAGACCCACCCCTCCACTCTCTGCGTTAAGCAGTGTTGTCAGGCCCTGACATCCCACCCCCGCTACTCTCTGCATAAATCAGTGTCAAGTAATAGGTTTATTCCATGCTGAAAAAAAGCAAGAGAACACAACGTTTCGGCCGTGGAGCCTTCTTCAGGTGTGAGAGAGACAGGACAGTAGGCAAAGGTAAAGTAGCGGGAGAACAAAGGCTGGGAGAGAGGAGGAGTGAGAGGCGGGAGCAGGGGACAGAAAGAGAGGCCAATCAAGAGGTTTGAAGTCAGATTGGGTGCAGAGAGGTGTGAAATGAAACTTCCAATGAATGGAGAAAATTTAAAAGAACAGTAGTCTGTCGTTAAGGGAAGGGAGAATGTGTGATCCTAGCTGCAGAATAATTTTAGTTTCGGTGGTCTTTCTGATGTATGAGTTTCTGAAAACTGTCTTTGAGAACACATACAGAGAGATTAGAGTGGTTGTGGCCGTCAGAGGTGAAATGAGAAACAATGGGCTTGGAGAGATCTTTAATCTTCACAGCCCTGACGTGTTCTCTGAAGCGGTCTTCGAGTCTCCTTCCTGTTTCTCCAATGTAGATGGCTGGGCATTTACTGCAAGAGATACAGTAAATAAGGTTGCTGGAGGTACAAGATGCTGTCTGGGTGATCCAGAAATTGTCCTGAGGGGCCTTGAATGAGTGTGGTGGTGGCTGTGTACTTGCAGGTGATACAGCGAGCTCTGTTGCAAGGGAAAGTGCCTGGTGTGGATAATAATAATAATAATAATAATAATAATAAACTTTATTTTATATAGCACCTTTAAAGGTGGCTTCTCAAAGCGCTTTACAGGATGACAATAACAATAAATAAGAAGACTACAACAATAAATAAGAAAATTTCACAAGACAGGACACAATTATAATTACAACAATACAACAATAACAATAGAGGAGACCGTGGAAGATGGTATTAAGAAGAGCAAAGGGGTGAAGAATGGAACCAGTTAAGTAAAGGCTTTTCTGAAAAGGAGGGTTTTGAGTCTGGATTTGAAGGAGTTTAGAGAAGGTGACTCTCTAATATCCTTGGGCAAAGAGTTCCAGAGCTTGGGGACATAGCAGGAGAAGGCCCTGTCGCCCATACAATGTAGACGGGCTTGGGGGACAGTAAGGAGGGCAGAATTTGAAGAGCGGAGGTTGCGAGGTGGGGAGTAGGGCGATAAAAGTTCAGACAGGTATTGAGGTGCCAAGCCATGTAAAGCCTTGTAGGTGAGCATGAGGATTTTAAAGTCTACGCGGAATTTGACCGGAAGCCAGTGCAAGGACTCCAGGATAGGAGTAATGTGAACACTTGCACTAGACCTGGTCAGGATTCTGGCTGCTGAATTTTGGACATACTGCAGCTTGTTCAGAGTAGATTTAGATACCCCAGGGAGCAGAGCATTGCAGTAGTCAATTCGAGAGAATACAAATATGTTGATCAGCTTTTCAGCCACAGTTAATGATAGCATAGGGCGTAGTCTTGCGATATTTCTAAAGGTGAAAAAAAGATGTTTTGACAGTATGCTGTACATGTGGGTCGAATGTTAAGCCAGAATCGAATATAACCCCAAGGTTTTTCAATTTTGATTGGAGCTCAAGTACAGAGCCATCTACAGACAGGGTTACATGGTTGTTGAGGGCGGTCAAGGGAGCTGTGAACAGGGAGGTTACGCAGATTAGGTGGTCGGCGATATGAGATGATAGGGCGATCAGAAAAGAGGGCCCCAATGGAGGGATCATCCTGTACGATGGAAAAGTTCTGGTTAATGGTCCTGGGGATAGGAAGTGTGTTAGGGTGGTAAGGAAGCACCAAAGGAATGCAGTTTTTACGGCGGGAGTTCCTGATCGGGTTGATGGTCCGGGGGGTGTTTTTGGCTTGGGCAAGGGCCTTGTCAATCACACTGCTGGGGTATCCTCTGTTGATGAAAAATGAGTACATTTCGAGGGCTTGGTTCTCGAAGTCGATGTCGTCGCTGCATAATCGTCGTAACCTAAGGAATTGTGAAAAAGGAAGAGAGTTTTTAGTGTGGTTGGGGTGAAATTAGCTGTACAGGAGGTAGCTGTGTGAATCTGTGGGTTCGTAATAAACTGAAGTGGACAGTCGGGGGTAGTTGATAGACAAGTGGATGTCTAGAAACGGAAGAGTGGTGGAAGATATGTTAACCGTATATTTGAGGGACGGGTGGAAGTTGGTGAAATGGTGCAGGAAGAACTCAAGCTGATCGTTGGAGCATGTGGCGGCACCGACGCAGTCATCAATATATCGCTTGTAGAGGTCAGGGACATAGCCAGTGTAGGAAGCGAAGAAGCGTTCTTCTACCCAGCTGACAAAAATGTTGGCATAGCTGGGTCCCATTCTGGTGCCCATGGCAACTCCACTGACCTGTTGGTAAAAAAGATTATTGAAAGAGAATGCGTTCAGTGTGAGGACCAATTCTGCACGGCGTACCAGGGTGTGGGTGGGTGGATCAAGCACTGTGCGTTTGTCCAGCGTGTGCTTGAGGGCTGTAAGGCCGTCATTATGGGGAATGACGGTGTACAGAGATGTGATGTCCATGGTAAAAATGTAGCATTCGGTACCCTGAAATTGGAAATCATTAAAAAGTTGGAGCGCGTGGTTGGTGTCTTTGATGTATGAGGGAAGATCTTCAACCAGCGGTCTCATGAGGCTGTCGAGAAAGGCTGAGATGTAAGTAGTTGGACAGTTACATGCTGATACGATGGGGCATCCAGGGGTGTCCGGTTTGTGGATTTTGGGGAGGAGGTATAATTGAGATACCTGTGGATGTTCCATGATGAGCCGGTTCGCCTCCTGGGGGAGCTCGTTACTGCTGATAAAAAGGGAAATGGTGGAAACCACTTCCTTTTGGTAGTCAGTGGTAGGGTCCTGTTGGAGAGGGAGGTAGGCAGAAGTGTCAGTTAGTTGTCTAGAGGCTTCAAAGATATATAGATCCTTACGCCACACCACAACAGCACCTCCTTTGTCCGCTGGTTTGATGACAATATCATCCCTGTTGCGGAGAGACTGGAGCACCTGATTTTCTCCTTGGGTGAGGTTAGACCTATGTTTACTGGGTATAGGGAGTGCCTTGGGAGCTTGATTAGTGCATTGGTTGATGAAATAATCAACTGGTGGAAAACGGCCAGAGGAGGGAGTCCAACAGCTCTGTTTGGGATTAATGTTGTTAATGACATCAATAACCGGGTTGTTATCAGCTGCCTGTGAAGAGAAATTGTCTGCAAAATGTGCTCTGAGACGGATCCTGCGGTAAAAGCGGTTAAGGTCGACATTGGTCTGGGTGATGTCCAGTTTCCTGGGAACTGGTACAAAACTGAGCCCTTTGCTGAGGAGGGATCGCTCATCCTGTGAAAGGGAAAGGTCAGAAGGTATGGTGACAACAAGGTTAGGGTTGGTGAGGGTGTTCGGGGTGTTGATGGTTTTCTTCTGTAGAAGATGACTGAGTTTTTGTCCTTCTCTGTAGTGAGAAACTGGTAGAGTTTAGAGTTGAGAGATCTAATGAGGTAAGTTATGAAGGGAAGATGATGTGGAGCTGTCAGCCGTAGAAATTCCTTAGCCTCTTTGATGTTGTTGTCGTAAAGGATAATCTGTTTTTTGAGGGAGAAAATGGTAGAGAGCATTAGTTTCCTAGAAAATTGTTTTAGAAGTCTCTGAGTGTTACTCTGGGTGGTATCAGAGTCAAAAGAAAAGGTATTAAATTTAAGGCGAAATCCTTTAGGGATGATATTATGTCGACGACATCTGTAAAGGAATAGAAGGTGGTTAGAAAGCCTGGTCTTGGAACAGATAGCTGTAAAGAGACTGCTGGTTTAGTGAGAGAAGCGGGCAAGTGGCCCAGGGAGGAAGAGAAGTTATGACGAAGAGATCTAGAAAAAGATTTGGAGGAAGGCATAGTGGGTCGCATATATTTTCGTTTTTCTCTTTTTTACATAACACGCTTACGAGAAATAGACTGTCTTGTAATGAAAGCTGCATTAGAAAATGTGTATCTAAATTAAAATCGGGAATATGTCTTTTGCGTTATTCAGCTTTCTTAGCGCTTGGGTCTCGATTCAGATATTGCAATGAAAGCAACAGGGGAGTAAGTTTTCCTTTTCTAAATCAAAGGTGATCTGCTCACAAGGAAGTATAAAAACTTCAGCGTTTACTTTTTGAAGACCGCAAATTGTCGAAACACTGTTGCTTCATAAGCTAATAAGTAACATTTCTGAGCACGCATTGTATTACTAATGCTATTATTAATTAAATAAAACTTAAATTCACATAATGGAATTTGGACGGCTCAAAGTAGTCTATTCCTTTTACACCTTTACTTGCCCGCTGAGTAGAGTTTTAACCAATGGCAGCAGAAGTATCAGTAATAGCAACAGTGTGGTTAGAGTGTCACAATACACTCTATGAAAGAATTGCGGCTTCAGATCGTTTTGTTCTGTTGAAGCTGCCTACAGGCTCCGATTTGCTGACATTGGCTGTGATCTTTTTCATGAAATTCTTCACATATTTGAAATATTTAATTCGGGTTCGCCTAATACACGGTGCAACCCGTACCTGCAGCAGAATGCTGTGGCACATGAAGCCGTTTTGTTTATCGGTTGTAAGGATTGAGGAGCGTACTACAAATCGAGCAAGCGAAAAGAAAATTAAACAGGAGTCAGGAGTTTTTGGATTGCTAATCCATTGTGCTCTGCTCATCTAGGTTCAAATTCCATTCTTGTCATGGTTAAGGCCTGAGACGTGTGTGTTTTTTCTAAACGGTGTTTGCATTTGTTTCCTCCTTTACTCCTGTAAACTCAGGATTTTTTTTTCCTTGGTGGCAACAATACGCTTCTGTAATACAGTAAATGGTAGACTCTGCTTTCAAATTAGCTGCACCAGGCATTCGGATACAGAAAAACACAGGGATTTAAAATTCAGGAATATGAATGGCCAATTGCTTACAGCTAGGGTTTTTACGTTTTCTTATTTAGCGATTTGTGTATCAATCTTTTAACAATTCATTAAAATGCTAACAATATGTAAAATCAAAACAACAGCACCTTTAAATGCTGGGGAGACAGGTAGTTGTTTTTTTCATCAGATGCCAATCTCTAATGCTGTGTGTGAGAGCTTACGTACCTTTCCTTTTCTCACATTTTCTGACAACTATTCCAAAGGGGCACCCTGTCAGCTCCTAATACTTTTTAAAAGTCTGCCTGCATGTTTGGTTATTGTCGTTTTATTTAGAAAAAGTTCAATATTGATCATAACTAAAGAAAATTAGGATCACGAATAAAAAAAGGGCTGAAGATGCGAGTCGCTCTTGAATCAGAGCTGGGCGACACGGGCTTCTGTTCTGATATGATTGTACGAAAAGCAGGAGGAATCTCTTCTCTCCTATGGAGCATGAGCTGAATCAGGAGTGAGACATTTCGTATGCTCGTGCATATGTTAACGCATGACCTACATCGTAAAACTAAATTAAAAACTAACATTAAGTTGTCAAAGACATTCATTTATATACAAACAAGAGACACACATAGTAATGATTCTACATTAACTTGTCCTGCACTGATCAGACTAATTGAAATGTACAGTGCCTTGCGAAAGTATTCGGCCCCCTTGAACTTTTCAACCTTTTGCCACATTTCAGGCTTCAAACATAAAGATATAAATTTTTTATTTTATGTGAAGAATCACCAACAAGTGGGACACAATTGTGAAGTGGAACGAAATCTATTGGATTTTTGAAACTTTTTTAACTAATAAAAAAATGAAAAGTGGGGCGTGCAAAATTATTCGGCCCCCTTGCGTTAATACTTTGTAGAGCCACCTTTTGCTGTGATTACAGCTGCAAGTCGCTTGGGGTATGTCTCTATCAGTTTTGCACATCGAGAGACTGAAATTCTTGCCCATTCTTCCTTGCAAAACAGCTCGAGCTCAGTGAGGTTGGATGGAGAGCGTTTGTGAACAGCAGTTTTCAGCTCTTTCCACAGATTCTCGATTGGATTCAGGTCTGGACTTTGACTTGGCCATTCAAACACCTGGATACGTTTATTTGTGAACCATTCCTTTGTAGATTTTGCTGTATGTTTGGGATCATTGTCTTGTTGGAAGATAAATCTCCGTCCCAGTTTCAGGTCTTTTGCAGACTCCAACAGGTTTTAATCCAGAATGGTCCTGTATTTGGCTGCATCCATCTTCCCCTCAATTTTAACCATCTTCCCTGTCCCTGCTGAAGAAAAGCAGGCCCAAACCATGATGCTGCCACCACCATGTTTGACAGTGGGGATGGTGTGTTGAGGGTGATGAGCTGTGTTGCTTTTACGCCAAACATATCGTTTTGCATTGTGGCCAAAAAGTTCGATTTTGGTTTCATCTGACCAGAGCACCTTCTTCCACATGTTTGGGGTGTCTCCCAGGTGGCTTGTGGCAAACTTTAGACGAGACTTTTTATGGATATCTTTGAGAAATGGCTTTCTTCTTGCCACTCTTCCATAAAGGCCAGATTTGTGCAGTGTAAGACTGATTGTTGTCCTATGGACAGACTCTCCCACCTCAGCTGTAGTTCTCTGCAGTTCATCCAGAGTGATCATGGGCCTCTTGGCTGCATCTCTGATCAGTCTTCTCCTTGTCTGAGCTGAAAGTTTAGAGGGACGGCCAGGTCTTGGTAGATTTGCAGTGGTCTGATACTCCTTCCATTTCAAGATGATCGCTTGCACAGTGCTCCTTGGGATGTTTGAAGCTTGGGAAATCTTTTTGTATCCAAATCCGGCTTTAAACTTCTCCACAACAGTATTACGGACCTGCCTGGTGTGTTCCTTGGTCTTCATGATGCTCTCTGCGCTTTCAACAGAACCTTGAGACTATCACAGAGCAGGTGCATTTATACAGAGACTTGATTACACACAGGTGGATTCTATTTATCACCATCAGTCATTTAGGACAACATTGGATCATTCAGAGATCCTCGCTGAACTTCTGGAGTGAGTTTGCTGCACTGAAAGTAAAGGGGCCGAATAATTTTGCACGCCCCACTTTTCATTTTTTTATTAGTTAAAAAAGTTTCAAAAATCCAATAGATTTCGTTCCACTTCACAATTGTGTCCCACTTGTTGGTGATTCTTCACATAAAATAAAAAAAATATATCTTTATGTTTGAAGCCTGAAATGTGGCAAAAGGTTGAAAAGTTCAAGGGGGCCGAATACTTTCGCAAGGCACTGTATACTAGTCTGCCTGGATACGAGCAGCAGACCTTACTGTGAGGGTTATCAATATACAAAGTATATAATCTCGAAGAGATGCAAATACAAAGAGATACACAACAGAGAATATATGTCAATATATATCGTTCGGTTACCAAATCGCTAATCAGTGTTATTACCCACTGTTACTCTAAACTCGGAAGTAAATACATTACTCATGAATTAAATTGATAACAACTTGTGTTGAGGTACAATTGAATTCTCGAGACGCAATGTAGAACATGGGGTTTACTTATCCACTGTGTATGGATTTGGAATTTCCCGGCACGAACAACAAACTAGCTGACAAGCTCTGTTGCAGCCTCGGTCCCAGCGGTTGTCCAATGGGCATTGTCCCGGCGTCCTCTGGCTACCGGCCAACCAGTCGAGGTGCAGCTCGGAGTAGGACGGGCGGAGGAATCTGACTGCGGCGCGCAGGGCAGTCGTTGCTCCGAGGGGATCCGGCTGGCTAGTAGAAAGTCTCTATGCACTATGCACTCTATGCAGTGTGACGGCTAGTCCTCACAAGTCACTCTTTTGCCCGGGAAGAATCTGGTTCGTTCCCGGTCCAGCGCTGCTTCTGAATAAGCTATTCAGGTTGTCGACGAGAGTCCAACTGTGGGCTGCCGTTGATCAAGCGGAGCGTTCACGTTGGTAGAATTCTGAGTACGTACGGGATCCTCGGCCCCGCGCTTAGAACAAAGTCCAAGTCCCTTTGCAGACAACAGCCTTTGTCACGTGATTGTCTCTGAGGATGCGCGAAAATGGCCAAGGAGAGCCCTGATCTGAGCTTGCGCTCCCTTTTTGACCAAGACACAGATGTGTTCTGATTGGTTGAGAGTTTGGCGGGAATTGGAGACCCACATGGTGTTACCACACCCTGCCAGTCTCTGATTGGTTGATCAAGGTGAGATACGAGTCACTTACTCCTGAAATGCAGTCCAGATGTCCATTTGGCACTCTCTAGACAGACAGGCGCCAATGGATGACCATTGATCATGATAGCCAGGCTTATCTAAGTGCATCCCCGTTTGGGAGCTGTCCCTCATCAAAAGAAAACATCTTAAATCAGCCTGCATGAATACTTTCTCTGTGGCTGCACCACAGAGATGGAGAGTGAGATGGGGCCTCATTAAGGAAAGCACAGCAACGCTTAATTCTGTTGTAGCGGTGAGGCTTAAATATAAGGCAGAATTAAGTGTTCTGAGCCTTCCCAAATGAGGCCCCATTTCTCTGTTCATCTCTGTGGTGCAGCCACAGAGAAACCATTCATGCAAGATGTTTTCTTTTGATAAGGACAGCTCCCAAAGGGGGATGCACTTAGCTAAGCCTGGCTATCATGATCAATGGTCATCCATTGGCGCCTATCTGTTTAGGGAGTGCCAGTTGGACATCTGGACTGCATTACTAAGTGTCAGGAGTAAGTGACTCATACCTCACCTTGATCAACCAATCAGGGATTGGTAGGGCCGAGTAACCCACGTGGGACTCTGATGCCCATGGAACTTTCAGCCAATCAATGAGCTGAAGTTCCTCCAGGTAAAAACAGGCAACACAGAGAGCCTGAGAGATTCAGATTCAGATTCAGATTCAACAATTCTAAAGGGAATTCAAAGGAGAAGAATTCCAGGGCAGGACGGCCCAGGAGCAGAAGGCTCCCAAGGGCAGGACATTCTCGCAGCGCGCCTCCTGACCATCCTGAGACTCAGCCCGGACAACCACGGAACGGCCAGTGTGTCCGAGTGCCAGAACTTTCCTTTGTTCTAAGAGTCTAGAGTGGAGGTTGCCAGAGAGTAACCAGCAGCAGGCCTCGTGAACAGGACGGAACTGTGGAAAGCTGAATCACTATTCAGAACTAGCTCTTCATCAGGAATGAACCGGTCCTCTTCCTGACTTGCTGGGACCCACAGTCATCTTTTCTCCTGTGCACAAACTTTGCTAGTTAAAGCCAACAATGAGCATCAGCAGCGCACCGTCGCAAGCCGCACAGCACAGCCTGGCACGGAGCCAGAGAGCGTGGATTGGACAGCAACAGCCTGCAACTGTTCCTTTGTGCCCGCAGGAGATCTGAATCCCCAAAGATTGGATGAGTATTCAACTTCAATGCATTACAGCTCGAGAATTCAATTGTTATCCCAACCAGTTGATATCAATTTAATTCCTAAGAGTTATGTACTTGTTTGAGTATCTAATGTAGAAGTTGTAACCAAGTTCACTTTACGAAACGGTCTTAATGAATGATATACTGAACGTATGTCCTCTTGATATGTGTAACTCTTTGTAACTGACCGAATATACCTTTTGTATTCTGATAACCCTCTCGATAAGATCTGTTAGGTTTATATGCATATTCTATGTATTAATAAATGTATCCTCGTGTATTAGTACCTGTGTGCTCGTTGTTTGAGTTATGTCGCATGGTTGGATTCTAAAGCCACCAAAAGAATCAACTTTGTGATTTACTGCTACAATTAATAATTGTCTCAGTAAATGCCCAAACCCTACAGAACTGGTACCTTCAGAGAGCCACTATGATTACATATTTGGCGTCCCTGAACCGGTTTTCCCTACACTGTCTTATTACCAAGCATTGCTGCTACAACTGCTTAAATTCAAACTAAACAGGACTATGGGAATGAGATTTGATTTCGAACTGGGTTTTAAATAAATAGGACCGCTGCACTACATTGTGCTTTATGTAAGACAAAAGGTGGGCTTCCTGTGTTTTCGATAACTCAGTTATAAGAGCGGAGGAATATAGTGGAAACAGCTGGGAACTCTTTGTTCTCTGGTTTGAATCTGGCTGGAAGAAAGGTGTTTTTTATGTTCTTTAATCAAAAAGTGAAAATTTATCTTTCACTTAGTTGTCTTATTTTCTAGGCTTGTAGACTCCTCACTCTTCCTAAAAGAAAGTGCTGCAGATAAAGATACAGTAGTTGTCAGAAGTTTAGTTCAGTGGTAGAGCACATACAGGCTGTATGTGGTTGTTTTCAATCGCCGGCGTCTCCACTCTGGATTTCTTCCTAAGCGCGATATCTTTCCTTACTTGTGTGTGAATTTCAGCGCAACACATAAACCCTTTGTCTGTTTTATAAAGATTATATTTTAAATCAGTTAAAACAAAAAAGTACCAATTACATACACGTAGAAAACACATGTATCTAATTTGAAAATTTGGGCAATGTATTACTAGTAGTGGAGCTGAGCTCACAGAAGAGCAGTTGATATTGTTAAACCACGTATTATTTTTAAATGACGCTACTAAGCACTGGCACGGTGTTTGTGCAGTCCTACCCAAGCTTTCTATCGACTGGATGAGTCTCCTGTTCCATCTCCAATTCTTTCCGCACATTTCGCCTGTTTCACCACCGTTATCATTAGACTATAGCCACTAATACGAGAATACTGTTCTGAAAGACTGTCTTAAATAATAATGTTGAAAAGGGTAAGGATAAGAGTTTTTTTCATTAAGGTAACCATACATCTGCCTGTATAGTACAACTTATTATCTGTATCCGCAAATCCCCAATATTAATGCTGTCTCCTGAGAAACACAAGTGTAGAGTCAAATAATATTACAACAAATCTATTCAATTAACACCCCTATGTGACAGAACACATTTAAGACTTACACCCCTTTTAAATATGTATTTCCTTCATTTCAGTTCTCTCCCCGGGATACCTGAAAATTCATTATAGTATAATAAAGTCTGTGCATGCATTACCTGTAATACAGCTACTGATATAGATAACATTAAACTTCATTATTAAGATACTACACTTTTATTAATAAAATATGTATTGATAAAATTCCTTGTGAATAATTGTAGTGTCTGGAAAGCAATTGTTCATTACTTAATGACGATATTATTTCCACTACATTCAGGACAGTTCCAATGTAATCTATTGTTCCACTTCGTCTGCTTAGTCTCCTACTTTAGTAACATCTAATGGGGAGCAGCTGTTATTTTAGGTTTGTTGCAATTGAGAACAGGTTTGCTACAGAGCTGCTGACAAATTTCAGCAGCCAGTTTGTTGCAACTGACCCGTTGTAGCTACCAATCAGAAAAAAAAACAAACGCAACAACTTCAAAAGAGAAAGAACATTAAAAACAAATCTGGGGAACAACATAAACACAGAATCTAATGCGAGAGCTTTATCAAGTCTTCAGTGCTCCTCTTGTCTCAGTAGACCTCTCTCATATATTTGTGTACAGGTCAACTGGAGGTACACAGCTGATAGTAATTTAAGTAGGGAGCTGCATCACAGCATGCGTGGGCTGCAAATGGAAAAGTATAGGTTTATTCCATGCTGAAAATAGAAGTAAACACAACGTTTCAGCTGTGGAAACTTCTTTGATTGTGACTCGAAATAAATCTTTACTTGTTCGTTTGATGTTAATTTATCTCCATCAAATACCTAACAGTATCTAAACTCGACAGTTGCTCTCAGTAGCTAAAGACACTACTCCAGGTGAGGCTTGAACTCACAACCGCGGCATGACTCCGCTGTGCACTGCTGTATAAGTACCGCACGCTGACCGATTGCGCCACTGGAGCTGTGCAAGTCATGCTCCTCATACAGACTGACGCTGCAGAAACACAGGGTGAAAACGGTTTCGGTTGTGGATCCATCTATACATGGGGAACACTAAAATAGCAAGGAAAATACTAGAAAAGAAACTGAAAGAATTGTGCTAACAGCAAAGGGGAACTGAGGGAGGTGGTCAGACAAGTAAATCAGCCTGGCAGATTATTTGTATCGACATGTTTTGAGTCAATCAGCAAACAGATTTCTCTTCATGTGCCTTAAACTGTGCAGTTTGTATCTTCGCTGTAGATAGGTTTCTTCAGAAGTCCAGTAAACTGACAATAATGGAGAACTAGCTGACGCACCCCGTCGTGAAGACCCTCTGTAAGGTGATTACATGTTTCAATTTCAAGTCGCCTCCTTTACACTCAATTGCAGCCCCGAAACTGAGAGAAAGCATGAGAAATGGCTTCAATTTCAATGTGAAAGTGCAGTACAGGCTCGATGGCTTCACATCTCCCATCAATCAAATAAAATTGCAGTAAAGCGATCTAAATATGACTCTTAAGTACTGGGAAAGATGATTATTTTGAGCGTGCCTCCAAGGGTCTGCTACGAGGCTTAAGTTGGCTTCTTATTCGCCAGCTTCTTATGCGTGTTTTTCGTTCCACCTTAAATGGTGCTGCTGTGATGTTATGTCGCCTTTCGCCTGTAGATGGCTCTCTTCGATCAGTACTAATCCGGCTGGAATACTGCAGACATCTTCACTGAAAAGGAATATCCAAATAAATAGCGACTGTCCAAATTATATTTTTGTATGGAATATATTTCAGAAAATCGCAAACCAATTTTAAAAACTCACCACAACAAGGACTTACACTGGGAAAAGGTGACTGTACTTTCTGTTTATTGCTACTGCCTTCCCCCGATTATGAAAATGTCTCACAGTTCTGACACCGACGTGTGAAAGACAATGTAACAGACTATCAAAATCCTGAAGTACAAGAAATTTTAATGCACCAGTTTTTTAAATATGACCCTCTGATCCTGGCATGTCAGTATACATTTCGAAAAAGTATGGCACCAATCGCACGAATTGCAATGGCACAAATTGTTGAGAATATCACTGACCTTGCCGATATTTGCAGGGGATACGGATGTTTTGCACATGTTGAACTAAAACACGTAAATATTGAGCTTCTTAGTCAATATCACCGGGAATGTCCAATAATGACGAACATCAGTAGCTTCAAGGAAACTTTGACTCGCACATGGAGTTTTATCTTCAAATGGAGGGTGGGAGAATTTATTTGTACTCTCGTTGCTCATTAGCTAAACTATTTTAAAAATATGACACAGATTTGTTCGAGAAACTTGTAATCGCCTTAAAGAGAGTCTTCTTGAAGATGTGCACCAGCTAGCTCTCCACTGTCAATTGACAGGACTTTAGGAGAAACTGTTCTCATACAACCAACATACAAATTACACATCTTAAGGAACATGAAGAGAAATCCGTGTACTAAATAACATAAAATTGTCGCTGCAAATTATCACCAAGCTGTTTTATGTGTCTGACCACCTCTTTCCTACTTTGCAGCGAGCACAAATTTTTCTGTTTCTTCATCGCAATTTTACTGTCTCTTTCCCCCATGTGGAGATGGATCCACAGCCGAAACTTTAGGTCAGTTCCTGTTACTCTGTCCGATTGAAAGAGCTGTATTAAAGGGACTCCCATCTCTGCAGGAAAGTTAATGCTGCTCTCAACACAATATACTGCAGCCAAATATAGCGATTCTGTCACTGCCTGTGGGCCACGTGTTCCTGCTGTCAGTCTATAATGTCATGTTCATCTACACCCAGAAACATTACTGCTGGAGCACAAGAGTTATATAGGCGCAGTCCATAGAGCAAGAATCTCTTAATCTCAGAACTGTGGGTTCAGCCCCCACATTGGGTCCCTCTGTGTCAATTTGACCCCCCCAATCCTCCTAGCATGACCTGATGGCGTAACAGTGATACCCAGTACCCAGCGTAATTCAGCTTTCTTTCCACTTGATTCAGATTTTGATCTGAAATCATCGGCCAAACAAGAGTTTGTCTAAATCGAGGGAGATCTGCTCACAAGCAAGTATTAAACACTTCAGCATTTTCTGTTCGAATACCACACTTTGTCAAAACACTGCCGCTTCTTAAGCTAATAAGTAACGGTTTTTGAGCACGCATTGTATTGTTAATGCTTATATTAAAAAAGCATAAATTCACATAGTGGAATTTGGACTGAACAAAGTAGTCCAGCCCTTTTTTCAACATTACACAACATTGTCACACATGAAACCTTTTTGTTATTCGGTTCTGAAGTTTGAAAATGAAAATAAAACGGGGGTCACTTCATAGGCTTGAAAGAAGTCCAAGCAGCATAAAAACCCGCGAATTCTCACAAAGGCTGCACCTTTCTTCTGCTGCTGTTATAAATAAGCCTTAAACATTTGAATGCATGCCTTACTGCTGCTAATCCCATTCACGTGTTTACAAAGCTTTTTTCTGTCCGTTATGTTTTTGCTAAGCAGTTTCTCCGTTTTCCTCGTACTGTGATTGTCAGCGAGCACAACACGACTGAAACAGTGTAAAGGCAGGTAAAAAAGACAGGGTAAAACGCCTGATTGTCGGGAGTGGGATTTGAACCCGTGCCTCTATTTGGAGATCGAAACACAAAGCTTAAAAGACACGAAGCTGTGAAATTACTGTTTTAAACCGCTTGAGTAGCCTGAAAAAATGGGTACTGATTGCACCAGTCGCATCCGATTTTCCGTAACTTTAGAACGATTGATACGACTGGGCAAACACAATTTATGGCGTTTAGCATGACATGGAAAACGGTACCGGAGGATTCGGGTCCAGACTACCAGACTCAGAAACTGTTTTTGCCCCGCACTATCAAACTATTAAACTCCCAGCCTCTCTCACTCTCTCCTCACCTCTCACCTATGATCTGAACCTCACGGTGCCTTCTTTCTTACCAAAAATCCAAACACACATTGAAAATCTACCTCTACCATACATGTCAAAAGCTCACTCCCCATCATTTCTATCCCTTTATTTCATTCTTTTGATGCATGTTTTTGCACATAACCTGTTACCTTTTTGTTGTTTTGCACACTGCCTGTTGTTGTTTTTTGCACATCGGCTGTTGTCTTTCTTTTGTTATACAATTATATTGATGTTGTGTTTTTTTCTTTGTACTACTTATGTCCGAGAGCTAGCTAAATAGCATTTCGTTATACCATATACCTGTGTATGAGTATAATGACAAAAAACTTGGACTTGAACTTGAACTTGACATAGTCTTGCAGGCAGTATATTATTTTATCGTTTACTCGTATAAAAAACACGGTCTTCTCGTTCCTAAGTCAGATTTTTAGTGCTTTCAAACGTTACTTCCAACCTGGACTGACAGCTCACCAGATCTGTTTGTGATCAGACCATGGAGTCGGGGGCTGTACCAAGCGCACGTTCCTTCCCATTGCTGAGGCGATCATTCGGAAGATGGGGTGAAGAGAGATAAGCTTTGTCGACTAAAAAACAAGGCAGGATATGGAAGAATACTAATCACTGGCGAAAGTTATGTTCTCTTACTATTGAGATCCCTACATTGCGAGTTTTTTTAAGACTTTGAAACTAAAGGAAAGCGGTGACAAATTAAACAGGCACGGGTGGGGTTTGAACCCACGTTCTTCGGTTCACGAGACCAACGCCTTACCACTTGACCACCGCCCCTTCGAGGCAGCAATAACAATAAAAGGGATACTTGTCCTTAAACTCAGACGTGATGTTCTGCAGACATGTGCACAATGTCCTGTTTTCTTGCAGTGTAGACATTTTGCTGTTCACGCTCCGCATTCATCTGCTTTGTGCGTTGTTAGTCCGCACCTGTAACATGTAATGTCAGCCGTCCCCTGTTCTTCTATTTCTCTAGCATGACTGTGTCCTGCTGCTCGGCTTCTTTTTGTAAAGTTTGAGCGAGCGCCCCGTTCAGTGTCACTTTGTCACTGTGGTCAGAAAGCATTCTTGATTCTGCTTGAGCTGCTTCATGAATTCTAGCGACTGTAAGAGCTCTTTTTAAAGTCAGCCCTTCCTCCTGCAGCAATTTATAGTCTCTTATGTGCACATTTTTCGACAAGTTGATCTCTTAACATGTCAGTTTCCAATACTCCAAAGTCAAAAGATTTAGCCAGTTCTCTTAGTGCAGTCACAAAAGCATCAACAGATTCGTCCTGAGACTAAGTTCTCTGCCTAAATTTATGCCGTTCCAAAACCGCATCTTTTAAGTGCTCTTGATTAAACTATGCATAGAAAAACAGCACTACTGATTATTTTCATGGACTGATGCACACTTGTTCTGTACAACTCGAGTGATAAAGCCCTGTCTGCAAATATTGTAGAAGAAAATAAAAGGTGAAACAACGCCCCAACCACAGGAATGGTAACAGGAAGGATCGTGTTCTTATTTGATAAGTCCTTTTGAGATGTCTTGTCAATGCACACAGGCGTTAGAGCTGAATAATTTACTTTTAGTGGTGTTTTTAAACAAAGATGGAACATGTTATTTCTATACCAGGAAGAAAGGAGCAGACTTTAACTTTAAGAGGCAAAAACGACACCTTATCAAAGCTAATATTAATTAAAATGACATCACAACAAAAGAGTGGAGCCTTGAGTGAATACAATTAGTTTTCATTGGACGTCTGTGTCTCCATAACTTTGTAGGTGAGAGAGAGGATTGTGATAATTTGCAGGTGCTTCTCGGAAGTGCGTTGGTGGTACAGGCGCCTTCCAAATAATTGAGTCGGGTTTGAATCCCAGCCAGTACAAACCCAAATCTTTTCAAGATAATTTGTGGTCCGCTAACACATCTTTTGAAACACTACAACAGGTAACACCCCGTGTGAAACATCATGAACATCTGTTAAAGCCTGAGTTTTACATACTCTAACGTAAATAAACGTTAGTGTCTTCCGGTGTGTGAGCCAATTTCTCCCAAAAATATTCGTTAGTCTGTCGGGAGGCTGTGCAGGGTGTTAAGAAATAGAATTTCTAAAAGACAGGCTCCCTAAGCTTAACATCAAGTCAGAAAAAATGCTGTTTTCTCTACAGAAATGCTCTTTACATTTCAGCACTGTTGCAACTCCCTTTATAAAGGGTGTGCACACGTATACAACCACGGCATTGAAATATTTTTTTTTTAAATTATTGTTCCAAAAAAATGTTCTATTTGTTTTCTTTTTAATTTTGTTGATTAAAAGATTTTATTAAATGTGAAAAAAATCTGAATGTGAAAAAAGGTCAAAATGCTATTGAAAAAAAAATCAGTAATGTGAGGAAAGATGGATTGTGGGAGCCCCTTGACTTCCCATGTCATGATGTATTTCTCACTCATTCTACTGGGAGTGGTGCCGTCGCTTCTGGATAAAGTCTGTCAGTGGTCATTCCAGACGGGTCAGGTATGACTGCTCTTCGACACAAGAGACACGTGACTTGCGAGGCTCGCGACAGTGTCAACTCTCTCTCAGAGCCCGAATAGTTCAGTCGGTAGAGCATCAGACTTTTAATCTGAGGGCCCAGGGTTCAAGTCCCTGTTCGGGCGGCTGTGCCGTTCTTAAGTCTATTGTGAATGTCATTCTAAGTAGTCTTTTATCTTTCACTCTTCTAGCTGTACTGTGGTTATTTTAAATGTCCATTACTTGTATTTACAGTAGTGTATTTAGTGTTTCATTTCACAAACCGAAAATGTTCAAGTAGATCTTGTCACTCTACTCCACGTAATCATCTAAATTAAATCACAGTAGAGTACAGAACACGCAGTGAGGAGCTCACACAGTGAGTACTCTTGAATACGACAAGAGGAAAGGCACACTGCACATCTGCAGAACATCACGTCCGAGTTTACAGTGACAGCAGAGGTTGGAAGCGAAGTAGTTTTTTTATTACTCGCTCGCTGAACGATCTCTCAAGAAACCTCGGTGGAGATTTAACGGGTGTCTAATAATCACGTTCAAAAAGGTGACGATACGTTTTTTTTTTTACTAGGTAGCCTTAATGGCAACACGGTGTGAGTAGATCTTAAAGCAGCAGCAGACAGAGTACCTGTAATGGCACCGCAGTGCTTTGAGTTCGGCTTTTCTTATTTCTTCTGCAGAACCAGTGGTATCGGAATATACTGATCCGCATAAGAAGCGCTTTCGGGTTCTGATCATTTTTATTGAGCGCTACTCTAAACTTTACTTTTGCTCGGGCTAGTTTTCCCCATGAAAAAAAGACATATCCCTAATTACATAATTTCACTTTTTTTCTTATCAACGAGTAGAAAGAAATAAAATATGTACTTCATTATAAGTACCACAGGCAAGATGGCTGGTGGTCTAAGGCGTTGCGTTCAGGTCGCAGTTAACCCTGGAGACGTTTGTTAAAATCTCACTTCTAATAAAGAGGTCTTTCTCGTTAGAATAGAAACGATAGAAGCCTTAAGCAGGAAAAAAATCACAACATCTCGCATTTCACGTGTTTAATGTTAACTGTCTCAGTGGTTGCCTCGGTGATTGATGGCTCTTCTCTCTCGCAGGGTGACGGCAAACTTCTTCAGAGAGGGAGTCTCCCACGCACGGCTTTTCTTTATCAAAAGCTGAGACAACAGAAACAGGCTTCAAACTGACATGAATTACTTCTTGAGCGTTTATGACCGTCTTTAAAAGCTGAGAGCAGGTGAAAAAGTCTTTGAAAATGAGGAAATGACTGCTGACGCTCAGCTGCAGACAAGCGCTCCTCATTAGTATAGTGCTGAGTACCCCCGCTTGTTGCGCGGGAGACTGGGGTACGTTTCTGTGACAGGGCGCTGGTTTAATTTTTTAACAACCTGAGTTCACTTAAAAAGTGTGTACTGTGTCCTGCGTTTCGGACTTGTTACTGCGGTAGAATATGGAGATCATCTCCAGCTTTGAGTTCAACTGCAACAAGAAGTCATGCTAAATGTAGTATAGTGAGTAGACATCGCGAGACAACAGAACGAGAGAGTAGAAGGCAGGAAAATATGGTGTAAGGGCGTGATCTGTGTAGTTAATAAAATAGTTAATATAAAAACGTCTCTTTATTAAGATACACAACATTTATGGCGACAAGAGATGGACTCAAAGCAAGCAGAACACTGCAGATTTTAGTTCTCTTGCTGGTAGAAACGAACTTCTGAATTTTCGGACTTTTCGTTTAGTTTGCGCCATGGAAGATATGGCAGCCGCGCCGAGAAGCTTTGCTTATGCCCAGCTTTTTCCACCGTTTCTACTGAACCTCGGAGCACCGGATTTGTATACGGAATACAAGATATGGATGGAGTCTTACAGATTTTTTTAAATAGCCAGTGGATCTACAGAAGCTCCGGATGCCGTGAGACGGGCTACATTACTGCACTGTATCGGGGCGTCCGTGCAGCGGATTTTCGTCAACCTCCCTGGAGAAAAAGGTACATATGAACAGACTGTAGCTGCCTTAGACGCTTACTTTACACCGCGGAGAAATGTGGGTTTGGAACGGCATAAATTTAGGCAGAGAACTTAGTCTCAGGACGAATCTGTTGATGCTTTTGTGACTGCACTAAGAGAACTGGCTAAATCTTGTGACTTTGGAGTATTGGAAACTGACATGTTAAGAGATCAACTTGTGGAAAAATGTGCACATAAGAGACTATAAATTGCTGCAGGAGGAAGGGCTGACTTTAGAAAGAGCTCTTACAGTCGCTAGAATTCATGAAGCAGCTCAAGCAGAATCAAGAATGCTTTCTGACCACAGTGACCGGGGTAAAGTTAGCTTGAAGTTAGAAAACGATTTTGGAACGCCTGTAGGGCTTTCGCAAAATCTCTTAGAATTACAAAAACACATGCTTTGTGTATAAAATACATTGTGAGTGCTTTCTCAGCCTTCACTTCTTTCGTTTTTATGACGTTTTTTTGACCACAATCGAATATTCTTTTGTCCATATCTTCGCAATGGAAGCACAGAACGCCTTCAAACCAAATGCATTTTAAAGACCACGACTTGTGGATATTTCCACAGCCTCTACACCAAACTATCAGTGAGCTTATTATCTTTTTTTAAACCTCCGGTTTTTCATCTATGCGTAATTACGCACGAACTGGAACCCGGGGACCGCTGTGTGCACACGTTCACAACGCCAGAAATACTGTTCAATACGGTCAATATGACCATAGGAAGCAGAACAGCGCAGTCTCCAATTACCCAGACTGTAAGCACGGAAATAAAGCTTTGTTTGATTTCTGAAACCCCTCCTTTACGTCCTGTTTTCATTCAGGTAAGGGTCAACTATATTGACAATACTACTGACAGCAGGAAGATTAAAATATTCTTTACTCAGCGGCTTATTAAAAACAGCTCCCATGATGTTCCAACCGATTTACACAGAACACTGACACAGCTTTGTGTTCTGAATCTCTTTTTCTCATGCTTTTATTTAATGTGGCACAATGCACTGGGGTAGGGGTATTCTGTTCACAAACCAATAGCATTTAAACCACAGCACCCACAATGCTGCATGTAAGTGTTTTGCACACTAAGCAGGTCCTCTGACTTTTCCCAGCTTTGTTTTGGGTTGTGGCCCCTTTATTTTTTATGATTTTCTGAAGATAACACTAAAGGTAATACACTGGGATAGGTGGGTCTTTTTTATGGCTCAATAGCAATTCAAATACAACAGCCACACTGCTGAAACCAAGTGTTTTACACACCAGACAGGCCCCCGAACCTCATACAACCTTGCTGTTGCTGTGGCCCCTTTCTTTATTTTTTATGATTTTCTGAAGATAACACTACAGGTAATACACTGGGATAGGTGGGGTCTTCTTCATGGCTTCATGATTTTTTGACTGTAATCAAGTGTTGTGCACACAAGGCAGGCCTCCTGACCTTTCACAGTCATGCTTTGTTGTGTGAAACTTTAATTCTCTTTTTAGGATTTTTTGAACATGGCAACTTCCACCGAGATGAATGGGGTGCTCTTCAATAGCTTTTTCATCTATACACACAAGCGTTTATAACCAAGACACTCAGAACCAACAGAATCAACCTGAAGTCATAGAAAATCAAGAATGCCCCCGAGACACCTACACCCCCCTCCTGGACCACTCTGGTATCAACACCCCCAAACCAATCCATACCAGCTAATAAGACTCAGAATCGGTGCAACCCTCCAACCTGGACCAAGAGCAGGATGGGACAAGAACCTGCAGCACACTACGCACCCCTCAGACCTGTGGTCAAGGGCTGGTGGAGTAGGGAATATGATCAATGAATTTCTGAAGTTTTCTAAACTCGAAAAAAAATAGTTGGAATGACAATATGTGGTCAACACTGTCAAACAGAGTCCTTGGAGAGGATTGCCCCAGCAACAAGAAATGGTTATCAGTGTTTGGCATGAAGATAGAAAAAAAGTAAGAACCCAAGTGCTTAGGGTGCAGAAAGAGGAGAGTATTGGTAGGGATTCCAAACCAGATGACAGTACACAATCTATAGTCAGTATTTCAAGTCAAAGTGAGGGACATAGTTTGGAAGGTAACACAGAGCTCAGAAGTTCATCAGAAGATACAAAAGATACATGGGCAGCACATGGCAGCACAGACAGTGGTGACATGTTAGAGGGAGAAAACAAATCTGTGTAGAATCAGAAAAAAAGCCTGAAGAGCACAGTGAATATTCCCAGGGGGCAAGCTCGTCTGGGACGTCACCTCAGGATAAAAGGGGATTAAGAAAGATTATGTCTGTGCCTAAAACTTTCAAAGTATGTCTAAAGGCTGAACAATGGAGAAAAATAGCACCTCTAAAAGGTACATCTAAACTAAGATGACCATGGAGCACATCTTTAGTACCACGTTTGACATCTCAACATGTACTACCGAGAGAGTGCAGCATGTAGAAACTGACTACTGCTGGGCCCTGATTCACAGTGTTTTTTTGCCTTCAATGGGGACACCATCCATGCATACTTAAATCGTGCAATGAAAGTCTGCCAAGGCAAACTTAAGTACACAGAACTTCAGATGTTCACTGTTCTGCACCTTTGCTCTGCCCATGTCATAAAGGCTGTCTCTCAAGCAATTAGTAAAAAAACAACAGACAAAGGACTGCGAGACTTTGCAACATTTTCCTTTGCCATCCTGCAAAACAGCACAACTTTGAGTGTCGCCAGAAATGTTTTCAAACACATGTGTATTGTACTCTCAAGCAGGAGGTTCACAACTGAAGTCCAATCTAGTGTCTGCCTCCTTAACGCTTATATTTCTCAAACAACCACACCAGACCAGATGGAAAAGGAAGCAGAAGTCAAAGACACAGATGAGGTACTGTACCCAAACATGAGAGGCAGCCTGGGCTGCTCTCCTTTCGCTGTGGAGTTCAAAGGTATTTATGAAGACAGCATATCAGTTCAAGGACATGATGACTATGGGACACAACACAATGTGAACCCCTATTTCTGTGAAGACATAATAAGATTTCTGTTGCAAAGATACATGGCATTATTTCCACTGTGGAGTGGAATTTTGTTGGGTGACCTGACAAGATATGCTTCAGACAGCAAAAAAGACATATCAATGTCAGAGGTAGCACAAACAAGAGCCACTAACTGTCATGTTGAGACATGGTTTGGCGTTGTCAAGCAATCAATACTTCAGCACAGGAGGAAACTGAAGCCAGCAGAGTTTATTACGATGATGAGAAAATCCCTCTAGGGTGGTACAGAGAACATATAATCCAAAATGATCTCCCCAAAAAGGTTTTGATGGCACCATTGATCACCACTAAAACACGTCATGAACATGCACAGGAACAATGGGCAAAGAGAGCACCAGGTGTAGGCAAAGAAACAAAAAATAAATTCTACAGCGCACCACAGAAAATTCCAATCCCCCAAAAAATGAGAAAACAGGAAAAAAAAGTTAGCAATAGAAATATTGAAACAAGTGAAAAGTCGCCAGATGACAGCAACGGCCTGCAAGTACAGCAGGGGAAAGCAGGAACCATAGAATGTAAAGAATGGCAGCACAAAGAAAAAGGGAAAGTGTCACCCAAGCAAGCTGCCGTGGGCATGACTGAAGTGATCACACCACACTGTGATGCACGCCCCATCTCAAAACTTATAAAAGAGAAAACAGATTTCAGAAAGAAGGTAGGATTTGTATTTCAAATATTTCTCTGTGTGGACATTCACTTCTTTTTCAGAGCTTATGAATGTCATCTTCTACTACTGTAGGTGTTCTTTGTCGTTTCTCTCTAACTTGTTATACTTGTTGATAGTGGTGTGTAATCTCAATTTTCGTTATGTTAGCTCCAGTGATCTCTTGTGTATGCTTTTGGCTTGGTAAATCTTTTTTAGGTTCACGCCCTTTGGAACATCAATCCGAGTGAATTAGTGGTTGCAGTTTTGCCATCCATGCACAGTGCAGACACATATATTCTCAGACACTCGGAGTTTGTGTCTCTGAAACCAGATGAGTGGCTCATAGGCGAGGTGAGATGAAAGTGTTTGATTGCAAGGTTTGTTAAGGTTTCTGAGCTTTTGTGTAATCAAATGTGTGTGAGTGCGTGAAATCATATCTTCTTCAATTGTATTTGCTTTTTCCATAAGACCATTGAGTGTTACTTTCAAGTAGTGAAAGAATCCATGGACTTGGGGAAGAAGGTTTTCCTAATGAACCACTACACAACTAGTGTAATCATAAGTGGGAATAGAGAGCACATGGCTAGACAACGTTTGTACAAGGTAAGGACATCAAACACAAATGTTGATGGATTACATTAGTGAGAGGCAAACATGGTTTTTCACTAACTGATGATTGTTTTATCAATAGAGAAACAAGGAGAGCTACAAGCAATCAAAACAGGTCACAACTGTGCCCATGGTGCTGCCTAAAGAAACTACCTTTATAGTCAGAAATCAAAATTCAAAGGTAGCACACCATCCATGTGAGCTTGTCTTGCTAATCTCGTCATTCTTTTCATTACAGGTCAACTTTGAAAACTATGAAGCCATAATTAGTTTTTTTTAACAGTGGTGTCCATTGGAAGTTGTTGGTAAGTGTGGTGCAGGTAATCCAAAACAGCGTAGGTTTATAATTACACTTGGAACCATAACACAGTTCAAGTGATTATCCCTGTTGCATCTAAAAAAATTACAATGTATTGGTTCCTCTCCTGTTAAAAAAGGCGGACATGGATAGTGAGTATCCAAGGCAATAGTGACAGTGCACTTTTCCTAAAATATTATTGTGAATACTGCTGTGTAATAAACAGAAAACCAAGTGTCATGAATTACACCCCCGCAGGCAGGCGGTCATGCATTCCCACGAGCTCCTCCCATCCCAAACGTGCACGCACCAATCTTTCCTCTATTTAAACCCTCGCCAGACCCCCTTTCAGTGCTCACGATTGAGATCTTCTCCCTGAGCTTAGTTCCTAGTTTACATTCTGTGATACTACTCTTTGACTCCTGGATCTTGACCCTGCTGTTCTTCTGCTACGTCTTTGCCTCCCAACTTTGTACCTACGCGCCTACTACTCTCTCCTGGATTTTGGACCCTGCTCTTCTTTCCAGACGACGCCCACGCCTACCGATTCTGTACCGACGCTCCTACTACGACTACCCGGATTTTGGACTTAGCTACTTCTCCGACCACGCCTTCGCCTATCGTTACCCTTCCGAAGAGCTCCGCATAGAATCCCTATCCTCCGCAGTCACCCCCTCCGTGACACCAAGCAGGTCAAAGTGTCATGTAGGAAAAAAAAAGTACTGTTAGGTCATTTTCTGACTGTCTTTGCTGAGGTTTGCAAAATATTACATGTTAAATAATATATAAATATAAATAAAATATTTAAATATTAAAAACTTTTGTTTCCACAACATTAAACTCCTGAAACTGCCTGTGTGTCTGGCCCCACATTAAATGCAACTTCATGTCTGATGATGTGCCCTTTGTTTCTTGCAGTATCTGTGTGCTCCATCCCAGAAAGTCTTTGTGGTCGACCCTATGGGGAGTGACGAGATGGCAGACCCCACTGCAGCGGCAAAAAGTTTCAGGTAAGAAATCAAGCATTGGTTTCGTGGTGAAACTCTGCACGGGCACACATGCATTTCACATTCTAATTCAGCATGACAAATATGTCCTCATTTATCAATAACCTATTATTTTGATTCACAGGGGTTTTCAAGATGCGAAGGAACGTCCTAGGAAAAGAAGACTGGTTGAATATCATCTGGCACCCAAGCGTGATTGGTCACACCAAGCAAGCAGATGCCTCAAGCTGTGGGGTCTTTGTGATGCAGGTCAGCATAACCTTTCCATGCAGAAATTTTGGACTGTCTCAAAACTATTGTATGAGAGATTTTTAGGGAAATAATAATTGTGAAAAACCTTCACCTGTTAGATGGGCGCAGACATCGTGAACAATTTCCTGGATATTCCAACATACATCGAGATGAACAGCAGCGCCAAAGAAATAAGAAAGTTGCGGGAAGACCTGTCAATCAGAATTCTTGAAGCTTCAGGTATTGTACCATTTGATCATCATTGCCTGCGTTTATTGGTGTATGTTGTTTTCCTGAAGCATGTTCTGTCTATGTAACAAGTCTGAATGAAAAAAGATTCTCGATTTATTTATATGCAGAACTCATTTGAGATGAAAAGTTAATTAAATTACATTTCGCACAGTTAAAATTCAATGACACTTTGGCCTTCGTCGTGGTTGACACAACCACAGTCTGGGAAAAGTGTGGGTCTTGATTGCCCATAGTGAAACAAACTGGTTGAACATGGCTGTGTTATCATGTGCCCCCTTAAAGTCATAGCAACAAGAAAAGGGTAACAGGTGTTGACAGGAGTATTCTGAGACATGACAATGTGCGGTTTAAGAAGCAGTAGAACACCTAATCAGGAAAGTGCATACGAAAAGGTCTCTATCAAATGGTCTTCAATTATGCAACAATGATCTGTAGATAACATTGGAAAAATCAGTCTATTTGGCATGTTTATTATAGCTCCTCTCCAGGACATGTGTCTGATGTGTGGAGAAACACTGGTGCTGCAGACAAACTGGGAAAGTGAACATCATTTCTATCTGTATGTTAATTGTTATGTCCCAGTATGTGGTCTGTGTTTTTTTATGTTCCACACTGCTGACCCTTTGATTGTTCTCCCTCCCCCATTGGCCCACCATTACACCACTGTTCTGTATGACATCATGATCAATTAGCTTCTCAGCCAGCGTGCATCTTATTCACTATATAACATGGAGGTTTTCTGAAGGAAGAGCCTTTCGTTTGACTTTGGTCCTGCTTGGTTTTGCTTTGCTTCATTTAGTTGTGGTTATCGCTTTGTTTTGCTATTGTTTTGGCTTTGTTGGTTTGTTGTTTTCTGTTCATTTCTTTGTACTTTCGTTTGTTTGTGTTTGTCCTTGTTTTGCCATTATCTTAACATGTTCAACTTTTATGTTCTTTTGTACCCTGTTCCTGTCGATTAGTCTTGTTTTCCCTTATTTGTATTCCTAGTTCACTTGTGTTTTTGTGTAAACTTTTGTGTATAAGGTTAGTTCAGGTTGTTGGGTACATTCTACACACTTAAATGATTTTGTATTAGTAACACTAGTTAAGTACGGGTGAGTGCCATTTTTCTTGTATGGTTTTGAGTAGTCAGGGGAGGTTAGCTAGGGTGTTGAAGACGCAGAAGACCGTGTGTTTCGGGTTTTCTTTTGCAGTCAGGTTAGCTTTCCCTCACTTTTTTTAGCCAGCTCCATTTTGTTTGGTTATTTTCTTTTCTTTGGCACCACTCTAGTTCCCTTACCCCTGTGTGTTATCGTGTCTGACCAGTCACTTATTTAACTTAAAATCATCACTTTTACACCCACCTTTGTTATCGTGCTTCCTAGTCACTTACCAGAACCCACCTGCTTCCAAAAGAATTATTCTAAATGTTACACCCCTTTACCCCTAGATACTTGGGGTCGTAACATTATTATGCGTAATGTATGCACATAATAACAAAACATGCGAATGAAATGTGATAGCTGAACTAATATAAGGTTTACTCTGTGTAGGTCCAGTGTGACAGTTGTGAAAACTGGTTCCATGAATTGTGCATCTCAAAAGAAGAGTATGAAAGCACAAAGAATGAAGTAACCTGGATATGTACATTTTGCCAACCCCAGTTTGGTGAGTATGCTCTGCATGCAAACTATCACTATGAAAGGGTTTTTTAAGCAGGACATGTAGTTTTAGATTCAACAGAAACATAGGATGACATTTTTCAGTGGATGTTATAATTGTTTGTTATTGTTAGGAAGTTTGGATTTCAGGGTTATCTTCTGGCATTAATGGTTCTATAAATTAGAGATACCTTTTCAAAAAACACTCCAAAGAAGGCATAAAAAGGCATAAAAGATTATTGATAATCTTTGCAATTTATTACATGACACAGGCATCTCAAAGATAGAATTACTGTGTATCAGATTGATGATTAGATATGGATGCATCAAATCAATTATTAGGTTTCTTTCCAATAATATAGAAACAAAGGCACGAACATGAACACCTTAAAGAGCTTGCCATTTAGCACAGAAACAATATAATGTCTTGCTATAAAAACACAAAGTAAGAAAAAAGGAGTTTGATCAAGAGAGATCTGTCAAATTCTGCAAATACCTAGATCTTGATCTGTGACCCATTAATACTCTTTGGATTCTTTGCAGTTCGTAACCCTTCTTACGGTTTTATATTTCAGGCACTATTGATGAGTGAGCAACCACCCCCTACTCCCAAGCATTACATAAAAGACATGCTGGAAACTCAAGAAGACTGTCAATGTGTTCTCAGCAGAATTCAACTCCAAAAGACATGTAAGTACAAGTTTCAATATTCCCCCAAAAATCTCTTCAGACACTTTGCGAAAAAATAATGAAAAACACTAGAACACAAAAAAATCACTAGAAACCATTTGTTATCTATTGCCAGAAACCAAACAAAGTATTATGAAAACGGTAAAAAAGTTCATCATAACACAACACAGTCCCTTTTATATATGATTACTACACAGTGTTAACATCAAAGTAGCAGTGCAAAGAATTCTAAATCAACAGTATGTCACCATGACATGATTTATTCCACTCCGATGTAAGAAAGATCAAAGAAAACTGGCTTCTATCCAACAGAGGTGTATCTAATGTGATTCCTTATTATTAGGTTACCCAAATAGTACCATCTCTACAGTACCTTTCAGACATGACACACTACTAAAAGCCTAGACACCAAAGTGATCCTTTTCTTCCAGTAAGATTATGGCAGTTGCAGGATGCTGTCTAGATCAATGAACAGATTACGTTAATAATAGCGAGCAGGTGGCAGAGCATTTAAGCACACAGCCCCTAAATTGTGGAAATATGTCAGACCTTGTAGGATGCCCCATACCTACAAGCATATTTAACAATGCTGTAGTCTCCTACATCATCTCTGTAGTCTTATTGATCCTGAGTGATCTAATTCTTTAGGAAGTGCAGAAACAGATATCAGGTGGGTAAGTAGACAACCACGTTGCAATTGTTTTTTCTGTGTCTAACCCATTTTTTTTCTCCACACCATGCCTGCCACTGTTCTCTCTTCGGTGCCTTTGGTTTATATTGAGCTCTGTCCCCCATGACAAGGGATCCTCCTGGATTTCTGAAGCAAGGAACCCAGCCGATATGAGTCCTTACAAAACTCAAGATCCTGTACTGCTCAACCCAGTCGATGGGACATACTCAACATTAATATCTAGCCTGACATAATACAGGAAATAGAATTCACCATGTCAATCTGCATGGTGGTGCATGTGAACTGTTTCTAGTAACTACTTGTAATACCTGGAGGGGAGGTCAACCATCAGGCCTTGGACCCCCAGAGATTTTTGTTTTTCTCTCCTTCGTGCCTGATGGTTACACAGTCACATCTGCATACCACACCTTCATTGTGATTTGCTACAGATACAGCTTATTTAAAATGTGAAATTAGGAAAAACTAAAAGAAAGCGTGAAATAAAAAGAATGTCAAATCTAAAATTTTCAGATGTTGTGATGAAGCTTTTGACTCATGAATAGCACCCCCCATCCCAGTGTAATGCATGTTTAATGGTGCCGTATTGAAAAAATAATTTAAAAAAAGGTTTCACAACCCCAAGCAAGGTTGTATAAGGTGAGGGGGGCTGTCTGGTGTGTAAAACACTTGGTTGCAGCATTGTGGGTGCTGTAGTTTAAATGCTATTGGTTTGTGAACAGCATACCCCTATCCCAGCGCAGAATGCCACATTAATTAAAAGCATGAGAAAATGAGATTCAGAATGCAAAGCTGTATTAGTCTTCTGTGTAAAAAATCGGTTTGAACATCATTGGAGCTGTTTTAATTAAGCTGCTGAGTAAAGGATATTTTTAATTTTCCCGCTGTCAGCACTATAGTGTATATATAGTTGACCCTTACCTGAATGAAAACAGGACATTAAGAAAGGGTTTCAGAAATCAAACAAAGCTTTATTCCTGTGCATACAGTCTGGGTAATTGGAGACTGCGCTGTCCTGCTTCCTATGGTGATATACTGTTTTTTTTACACAAAGCCCTATTGAGCAGTATTTCTTGCATTGTGAACGTGTGTACACAGCAGTCCCCCGGGTTCCAGTTAGTGCATAGTTACACATCAATGAAAAACCAGAGGTTTAAAAAGATAATTAGCTCACTAATCGTTTTGATGGCTTAAAAATGACATCGTGAAGGCTGTGAAAATGGTCACAATGTAGTTTGCACACTAAGCAAGTGTTTTCATAACCCTAAGAGGTTTTGTGAAAATGCTGCAGGTGTGCCAAATCGTTTTCGAACTTCAAGCTAACTTTACTCTGCTCAATGACAGTACCTACAGGCTATTGATAGGTTTGCTGGCACTGTGGGTTTGTTGTTCCTGACAATGTGCACGCTGAGAAATGGGCACAGACTGGCTTTCTTTCGGAATGAAAATGTTACCGCTTGTTCCTCATGTAAACACAGTTTTAACCATTAGCACACTCATATATATATATATATCTCCTGAATCAAGAATGAATGTGCCCTGGAATCCGCTGTACCGCTTCAAACTGAAAGTCAGATATTTAGAGTCTTGGTAAAGACTTTTTACAGGAAGAGACGTCGTGCTTCAGCTGCTCTGGCCTGCAAAGTGCGAAGGGGCTTCATTTGAAATACCCGATTGTATTTCAAAATCCAAGGTATTTTTGTTGTGCTAGAATGTATAATTTATTATAAATGTTTTATTCACAGCCTCTTCTTCAGGAAACCTCGCACACACTAAACAATCTTCAAAGACTATAGGAACAGTGAAAAAGAAAGCGGTAAGATGGATGAAAATAAAAGATTTTGACATCTCTTCCGTAACTGATGAATACTCCTGTGTGACGTTATTTCTTACATGGATTCCGTTATTTTGCCACAGGCTGCGGGTCTCCGTTTTCAAAAAGAGCAAGTAAAAAGTTTTGTAAAAAAAGCAAGAGCACCTGTTTGGAGTGTTTACGACAGCAGCGGGTCTCCAAACAGAACTTCATCTCCTGAAAAGTGCCCGTCCCTGCCACACAGGTTGCTGTGCCCGGTGCAATGCATATCTCCACACAGCCCTCCACCCCCAGCAGAGCACACACCACCTTAGGACACTCCATCCTGTCCTCTCTGCTCACCACCACCCAGGAATTGGCTGATGCCATCCCCACTGTCTCTCTCCCCTCAGGAAGCACTATCTACACAGCAGAATTCACAGATGCCAATGCCATGTACAGTTCTCCCAGATTTCCACCTTTTGTCCATCAGTCAAGAGAAGGAGGGGGGGATTGAATGTGCAGTGTGTCGGCACGGGGGGACAGCCAGAGCCGACCACTACGCCGCTTTTCTGTTTTGTAATTTTGTGACTAGGAGTGAACCACATCCATAAATGTCGACTGGTCCAGAGACAAAAGGGCCTTGCCTTGCATTCTCCGCGAACGCATAGGCATGGTCAATTGGAGATTCCCAAAACTTACTTTGTATGATTGGAAACCGATACATGATAGGATAAACAAAATGCTTCTCTCTGGTTTTAGTCTGTGCAGCAATGAAACAATCAGATTAAACAGAGAGTGTGACGTTACTTTTCGTTAATGAAAAAATTGTCTTTTCATGTTTATTTAAGTGTCCTTCTTTCATTTGGATTGTATGAAACAACTCGGGAGTTATTGTTATGATTACTCTATTATCGAATCCTCAACTCGTTCACTTCTTATTTTGGGAACATTTTGACATGTTGCTTTTAGCCGTCGATACTGTTGAATTCATTCAGTTTGTAATGTAGGGTGCTCTGAACAAGTTAAACTTTGATACAGGACAAATGTATTTCCCACAAGCTATACTGTAGTAGCTTTAAAAGTATACAATATCACACCATATGCATGTGGCACGTCTTTGTTCAACTTAAGAAAAAACAGGACATTTGATTGCTGGTTGCCTTATGTTAAAGGCCAACAATGACACCAGAAAACTGAAAGTTCCTTCCCCTCCCCCCATAGAACTGTCTAATCTACATAAACACAGTGGGATGTAACACCTAGCCTAGACTTTGTGAGAAGTATGGAGCTGCGTCGCATTAAATTGGCTGCAATGGAATATACAGTAGTAGGCAAAAGTTAATTTCAAGCTGAAAAGAAAAGACTCAACATGTCCCCTCTATATATTTTCCATTTAGACCATCCAATGTCATTTATTATTAATAGCTTCCGTATCCCATTAAAATCAGAAAGTTTCTTACACGTGTAAATCCAACTATTTTCTAATCGCTTTATCCAGGACAGGTAACAGTTTCACCAATACTATTTGGTAACTTTTTACGATTGTCAGACTTCAGAATGCTTCAACTGATGCTTAAAGATATGACATAATGCGCACTGTGTTAAAGAGCTATTGAGCACAGAACATCTTTTCGCCTGTGAAAAGATTTGCACGTCCAGTTTATTCTTATCTGTGTGAAAACAGGAAATATCTATGGAGTTTCAGAAAGTAAACAGAGGTATAGAACACCCTATCTCAGATGTTTAATAAATTCAAGTTTGTGAAAACAGTGACAAATCACCCCAAACAAAATACAATTTTAGAATACAAGCAGTTTGAAATTATTAGTTGTTG
The DNA here is from genome assembly GCF_059453375.1 of Lepisosteus platostomus. NCBI lineage: Eukaryota > Metazoa > Chordata > Actinopteri > Semionotiformes > Lepisosteidae > Lepisosteus > Lepisosteus platostomus. The sequence goes on along the minus strand of NC_142615.1, from coordinate 41,874,522 downwards.
TTATTAATAAATCACTTAACTTTGAACATGTTGTGATGTTTAGAAATAGCAACAAATCAATATAATTTACTATTTTAGTTTTTCAAAGAAATGTTTTTGTTAAAGGAAAACTCATGCCAGGAGCTAGGTTCAAACAAAGCTATAGCTGAAAAGGGCAGGCAAAATGTTTAAGTAATCATGGGCGAATGAGACAAATTGATGCAGATGTTTAGAAAGAAAGTGGACTACAGTAATATTTTGAGCTTACAGCCTATCCAATGTTATTCATTATTAATCTTTCATATCACATTAAAATGAATGTTTTTTTTTAAATGTAAGAGGCAATACACAATTTGTGTCCTCTATAACACTCCAGTGTACTTTTTAACCAGTTTAATGTTTAACAATGCAATACAAAGCTTAAACTTATTAAATTGGATATACCGTTTAGACTGTTTAATTCTGTAATTGACAAAAGATTGTCCCTCAGCATTGACAGGGATTCAAAACCAAGTGTTTTCTGGCAACAGCCCAAATGCTGCACATGAGAGCTTTCATAGCTCCACCTGGTGGTTTTACAAGATATTCCACCCTACTTCGATACATCATGCGGTATCCTACAGTTCTTTGCGGAACGAGCACTGCGATTTACTGCAGCATACCTTGCACATTTTGAATGGTTGGATCTGTAGTTCTACTCAGTTTGGTGAATTCTTGATAAACCAAACTGGTGCCCTCCCTCTAACTCACCATTCCTCCCTTATGGTAGTGTATGCAGAGAAACCCATAGGGTCAAATGCAATGGACTTCCCGAGTTAAAACACAGCCGCGTACTAAGTTAGTATGGTACATTGTGGAGATTATCTCCTGCTCCGAGTTCAATTTCAGCAAAAAACATGTGGAACAAAGTTGGAGCTCAGCTCAACTTGTGCTTAATCCGGTTCCAAGGGCTCGGCCTTGTTGTACTAATTAGCCCGAACTGGAGAGGACTGTACATCAGAACACTTCTGATTAGTAGAATAATATGTAGGTCACGTTAATATTCAATTACTTTTCTGTTTCTCATTTAAATTCAAACTAAATTTCCTAACAAATCAGTTAGTTTTTAATTTAAGAATTGCATTTAGGCTACAATTCATCTCATGAGGCTACATAGTTATTAATGAGATACCCAATTATAATTAGTCATGAAACAAATGAGAATCGCAGCTGTGCATTTGAAATTAAACACTACTGTATAATTGCAGCATTAATTTTGTTTAACACTCCAGATGAATAAGCAGACATCATTATAGCTAAATCGTTACAAAAGACACCGACTAATAACCAGTAAAGTTAAGTTTTATTTTTAACAGAACTGGAAATTAAACTTATAAAAATACTTGAGCAAAAAAAACCAACAACAACAATTGTTCCTCTGACCTTCTAAGCATTTTTTTTAAGGCAATACATTTCTTTAGCAGGGTGTGCCTTGTGCTTACTTTTCAGAATTTTGATTTTCTCTCTCTCCTGTGTCAGCTCAGATTAAGCTCTTTAATCAGTTCCAACATCTTCCTTTCAAAGTGGGGAAGTGCTTGCTGGCGTGTTGTTTTGCTAACTCATGCTTATCCTTTATGACAGTATCTTCTGACACCTGTGCACAATCCAACAACATTGCAAGACCAGCACTATAACAGGAATCATAAAAACACAAGAAGCCACGAGCTTTCAGAATTGTAAAACAACGCTTTGCTTGTCTGTCATTTGGTTTGCATACCAGTCCATCAAGAGATAGCACAACCCTGGCTGTTTCAACACAGTCATTGGATCACAGCCACAGGACAGAAAAGGGACTGTAAACCATCATATATCACTTAAGATGCTGAGTTTTTTCCTTTAACATGCTTGGGTGCCACCTATTTCCTCCTCATCCCTGCTTTCCTCGGATAACCACAAATACGGAGACCCATCACTAAAATATTTAACAAAATCTATCCAGTTGACTCCTCAATTTTATAGAACAAATAAAAGCCTCATGCTACATTTTTATAAATAATAGCTTAGGTTCTGTTCTCTTCACTCCCTAGCACCTTAAACTTCACAGCTACTAGTAATGATTAACATTCAACATAATAAGTAAGTGTCACTTTTGTAAATAGCCACATTTATTCATAACGAAGTGGTATGAGTGTTAAGCAATTTTAATTAAATATTACAATGTTTCCAAGCGACGGATGCATAAATTCAGTACGTGGTAACGATATTATTTCCACTATATTCTGGAGCCTTCTAATGCGATTCTTCGTTACACCAAGTATGGTACTAAGTTGCTCAAGCCATATTAAGAGGTGGTTTAAAATAATTCACTAGTTTAGTCACTTCTAGCGGGCAACAACTATTAATTTGTGTTCGTTGTAACGGAGAAAAGGTTTAGTACAGTGCTGTGGACTAAGCACAGCAGCAAAGTTCGTTGCAATTGGACTTAAAGTGGAGCACAACTTCAGACCACAGCTGCGTACTAAACACGGGTTGAACGCCTGTTAGTACGTCACTCTCAGTTTGTTGCAATTAACCCCTAGACTTTGCACTACTAAGGTCTAAATCAAGCTCAAGCAGAGACAACCCATTAACGGCTTTCATAACTTCCATTAGTCTCCACCTCTGTCTTCCCTAACTCGTTCTTGATCTTCCTAAATAGGCGTTTAACTGAAATTCAACCCAATGATACTGTTTAGTCTGAGAAAAAAATATAATAAGCGCTATTCCTGACAGCCTGAAAAGAAACACATATTCCTATAGTCTCAACTGAGCAAAAGAGTCAGTTTCTGCACCTTCTGAAGTATTATTTAAAAAAAAAATTACCCTTTTAAAATCTCCAGCACTGGCTGGAGAGGCTGTGTGTGTCCGGGCTCAGCGGTTATATAGGACAGGACTCAGCGCGCAGCAGGTGTGACTCATTGCTCTGCGCTGCCCGTGCGGAATGCGCGTCTCCTCCCTCTACACGCCACCGCCTCGCTAAACCGCCTTCATACTCCCCAGCGGCAATAACATCTCCATTTATTACATTTATTCTTCCCTCTTAACCCAGAAAACTCCCGGGACGTTTCTGTGAACCGGTAAAGCTCTCTCTGTTGGTGGTCACAAGTAGAAACAATGCACGAGCTGAAAGCAGGAAGTCAAAGCACTCCTCCCTCACTGTATATCTGAGTCCAGACTTCCGAAAACTCCTAAAAGTGAATTTCATATTAAAGTCTCCCATCCGTTCGTTTCAAATACATAAATTAGATGAGTTCGGGTACTTTTCTGATGTATTTTAATAGTTCGGCACTGTGCCTTGTTAAATATGTTAAATATGTCACAAGCAAAGTTTATCAACTTCACTTTAATGCGAGGTTTTGCGTGGATACAAAAACATTATATGATATCTATATATAAACATTACAATACGGTAGATGAAAATTGTTGTTCAGCGCTCTTGTATTAAATATACTCTAGTCATGTGTCAGAAATAAAGTGTATACAATTTGCTAAATCAAACAAAACACAAGCTCTACGAAAAAGAAAAAAATGTGTTAATCCTGCAATTTTATCTCGTTGAAACGTTTTTTTTTCTCTGTGGCACTAACGGGCTAAGGCTTAGGATTCCTGGTTTCCTGATTACATAGAAATGTGTCTCTCTTGCCTTACGATGTCCAAATGATCAGTTCAGTGTAGAAAAGAGCACCGTAAAACCCCGTCAGGCGTGCAAAACGTATAAATGAAAGAGATCGCTTTGTTTCTGCCCGCTTTCTCACTGAAGCCCTTTGGTGTGTTAATAGAAGGTTATAACCGCTACACTGCGCGATGTGGGGAGGGGTGACTTACAAGCAGAGTTGACCTTTGAGAAAGGACTCGTCTCGGGAATATATTTCCACATTTTGAAGAGAATTTCTCCATTTATGTAGCCTGATTTCCACTATTGCAAGAGAGCTGTAGAATCTGGAATAACTTATCCAGCTCTGGGAACAGTGTGTAGATGACAGGTTTGTGACTTTCTCATGAGCACGGTATATGAATCCATCATATTAAAGACACTGTGAGCATTTGAATAAAATTAAGGATAGTCTGTCCCAGCTCGCCGCGATGGTATAGCGGTCAGTATTTTGTGCTGTGACCGCACTACCCGCGCTTTGAATCCGGGTGACAGCAGCCCAAGACAAGAGAGCTTCCTTCGTCTATGTTATTTCAGTGAAGGGGGGGCATGCGTGTACAGCAGCGATCATCGAGTTGATGTGTTGCCCCATATAAGCAATGTGAACCAACACTGCTTTACAAAGGAGCACGGTCTGATCTTATAGTTGATAATCTGGAGACCAGACCTCTTCTCTAACGAGAAGAAAAGGTCAGGAGCCGCAGTATTTAATATAAATAAGAGATTTCATTTTTTCTGTGGCGCAACTAGTACCAAGCACTTAATCTCGGGGTTGTGAATTCGAGCTCCACGCTGGTAAGAAATCATATAGGTTATGATAAATTTACTTTTTTTAATAAAAACAAATATCGGAAAGAATTCGCCTGTCACTAAGGAATTTAAGTGGAAAGATAAGTAGAGACATAATCAGAAAACCTACATATAGGAAATGTTAGTTACTTTGTATGTGCTTTAGCGTTTTCTTTTATATACCGAAAAAAAAGTTCAAGGCGTTCTAGTCGCTGTACTCCTCGTAGATAATCTCAACGAAATCACAATACAGTACAGGACACGCAGTGAGGAGCTCACGCAACGAATAGTCTTGAACATGCCAAGCGTAAAGGCACACTGAACATCTGCGAAACATCACATCCTAGTTTAGTTACAGTGAGATTATAGACTGGGAGGTAGGAAGTCTCAGATCACTTTTTTATTAAAGGTTCAAGCAAACCCAAATACATTTGCAAGAGACTTTGCAAGAGAGCTGTGCGGACCTTATCTTCATTTACCTAGTTTAATCGTTTTCAGAAAGTGTAATTGTATTATTTTATGTACCCCTGACGATTCTACTGATGTTATAAGTGCTCTTGTTTATATTGAATCTATTTTGTTGTTCAAATAAAAAGTTAAAAAAAACTTTCCGGATGCGTCTGCTGTAAAAATAAAATGACATCAAAGGCGTTGTACGTAGAGTTCTGAAGCCTGCTCCACAGAAGAACTAGCTGAGATGAAAAGTTCAATATTCTACTGACAGGGCTATTCCCGTCAACTCAGTTTCTTTCTGAAACAACGTTTTATAAGAAAAACTTACACTTTGCAAAATGTGAAATAAAATACTTGCTTAAAAGTTCAGATTGTTTTTTACCCAAAAACTGTAAATGGAGAAAACCGACCCGTTGGAGTCTCTGTTGTACCATTGCTCAGTGCGGTCAGGTCGGGACTAAAATGATAGTAAGGTGCTGGTTCAAGCACATCTAGGCACGCCTTTCTCACTGTTCCACCGTGAACATCATCTGGAGAAAAAGTGGCATGTAATGTTTAATACATTATTGACCTTATTAATAATTTGAGGGAATACAAATGCTTTGCATGTATCGAATTACAGCACGTAACAACTGACTACCTGAGTCGATATCACCGGGCAATTTCCAATAACGACCAACATCAGAAACTTCAAGAAAAATAAGATTCCATATCTTGGAATGTAGGGCGGGAGAATTCATTTATAATCCTGTTGCATCTTGAGCTAAACTCAAGAGGGCACAAGCCCTAGAACCCGAATCCGTTACAATAACAAAAGGACAGACATTGAAATATGGGCTATTTCGAAGTAGCAAATGTGAGATATAAAGTCGGAATTCTGAGTTGCTAAGTCGCAATTCTGAGATACCATAGCGGTTTTTTTTTTACTCCCTGGCGGAAACGGGCTTCCATAGAAATCCGGGTTGTGAATAACAACTGTCACTACACACGATTGAGTTCTTGAGGCTGGCACCTAAGACCACTCAGCCATCCTGACAAGCAGTGGAGGATGCCCGTTACTTTGTCAAAGGATTATTAACTACTTTTCTTTTCTTGTTATTACAGAGATTTCTACATTGCAAGACAATTGACGATTTAGATAAAGGTATATCGTGGCACGCAAACCAGGCACGGAGGGGGTTTGAACCCGCGCTCTTCGGTTTACGAAACCGATGCCTTACCACTTGGCCACCGCACAGACAGTTTAGTTTTTTTTCCCATCAAGGCTAATACATTTTGAAAAAAAAAATCTGTGCGCAAATTGCAATGGCAGGAGAAGTAAAGAATATAGTTCTTCTGTGGAGCTGGCTTCAGACTCTGCTTATAGCGCCCGTCAAATAAAATAGATATTTTATTTTTACAGGAAGACGCATTCCGAAATGTATCTCTGCAGTTTTAGAAAAGTTTTGAATGGTATATTTTATACAACGCACAAACCGTATTCTAATTGCAGACTGCAGATCTGTGCAGCAATCCTACTACATTTCACTGTGATTCTGAAATACTTCTAGCAAACATATTCAGGTTTCCTTGAACTTTAATAAAAAACTACTTCGCTTTCAATCTCTGGTGTTACTGTAAACTCGGACGTGATGTTCCGCAGATGTGCAGTGTGCCTTGTCTTATTCGTTTACTGGATTTGTGAAACGAAAATACAAACTGGACAGTTTCAGACACATGAAGACTCATAAATGTCACTACAAATGACAAATTTGTAGTGTAAATCCGCCGGGCTGATTTACGTGTCTGACCATCTCTCTCCTCCCTCTTCGGCAGTGAGCACTATTTTTTCATTTTCTTCCCTTGTAGTTTCCTCGCTCTTTTACTGTCCCTTTCTCCCACGGAGAGACGGAAAACATGCCGAAATCGTTTTCACCCTGTGTTTGTGCAAGGTCAGTGTGTGAAGGGAAAGTAATCTATGTGGTTCCAGTGGCGCAATCGGTCAGCGCACGGTACTTATACAGCAGTGCACAGCGGAGTCATGCCGAGGTTGTGAGTTCGAGCCTCACCTGGAGCAGTGTAGCCTGTCTTTAGCTACCGAAAGCAACCGTCCACTTTAGATACTGTTACTTATAGGTCGTCCTTAACACCTTATCTAACGGGATTGTAGCCTGTTAGGTGTTTGCTGGAGATCCAGTCTAAATTAACATCAAAGGAACAGGTAAAGGTTTATTCCACGTCACACCAGAAGAAGGGTCCACGTTGTGTTTCCTTCTCTTTTCAGCATGGAATAAACCTATAATTTTTCCTTTGCAGCTGACGCAGGTCATTACTTAAATTCCCATCAGCTGTGGACCCCCAGCTGATCTCTACACAGACAGATGAGAGATATCTCATCTTCTTAGATGAGAGGTCTACTGGGACTAAGGGAGCACGATGGTGTACCGAAGACTTGAAAAAGCTCTCGCATTAGATTCTGTTTTTGTTGTTTCCCAGATTTGTTTTTAATGTTCTTTTTGTTTTGAAGTTGTTCCTTTAAGTATTTTTTTATTTTATTTTCTGTAGTCGTTAGACTACTACAGTGATTTACCTAGGTTCCCGGAAGGCTTCTCGCATCGTGGTTGTTGTGTTTTTGGGTTACAAGTATTTTTTTTCTATTGATAGGACCCCACGCATTACTGTGGGACTAGTTAACTTAAGTTCTTACATTGTACCTGAAATTACCACATAAACTACTACTCTGTTTTTCTTTTTTTTAAATAAAGGCACAAATGATGTTTTTTTTTCTTGCAGCTGATTGGCAATGACCCTACAACGGGTCATTGCAACGAACGTGGCTGCTGAAATTTGTCAGCAGCTCCATACTAAACCTGTTCTCAATTGCAACAAACCTAAAATAACATATGCTGCCCATTAGATGTTACCGATGTAGGAGACTAACTTAAACCACCTCTTCACAGGGTTTATGTAGTTCAGTAGAGGAACAGTCGATCGCATTTGAACTGTTCTGAATGTAGTGGAAATAATATAGTCACAAAGTAACGAACATACGCACCACTCGCTTGAAATATTTACTGTAGCTAAAATTGTTTTCTAGACACCACAACTATTCACAATGAATTTGATGAATACATGTCTTTATTAATAAAAGTGTAATTTATTAATAATTAAGATTAATGTATATCTTTATTAGTAGCTGTATTACCGGTAATGCATGTACAGTCCTTAATATGGGATAGTGAACTTTCAGGTATCCTGGGGAGGTAAGAAAACTGAAATGAAGGAAATACATATTTAAAGGGGGTGTAAGTCTTAAATGTGTTCTGTTACATCTGGGTGTTAACTGAATAGATTGTATTACTTATTGTGATTTGACACATGTCTGTCTCAGGAGACAGCAGAAAAATTGGGGAATTTGCAGGTACAGAAAATAACTTGAACTGAACAGGCAAATGTAAGGTTATGTTAAAGAGAAATAAACTTTGTCACCTTTTTAAACATGATTATTTAAGACAGTTTATCGGAACCGTATCTCTCCTCGATTCTGTGGCTGTGGTCCAACAGTAACGGTGGTGAAACAAGCAGAATGTGCGGAAAGAATTGGAGACGTAACGGGAGACTCATCCAGTCGATAGAAGGGTTGTGTACGCTGAGAAGTGTAGTTTAAAAGCTTAACGAGCCAGGGAGGAGTCAAACCTGCAATCTTCTGAGCCAAAGTCAAACACATTATCCATTGCACCACTGGCTCTGATACCCTAAAGCCACCACTGTGAGCTTTGTGCTGCTATTAGTAATACTGTAGCACTCCGGTGTTCACAACAGCCCCCCACCACCAGGAACTCAAACCCAGGCCTCCTGCATCACTCAACAGGGACCTAGCCTGTTGAGCTAAAGAGCAATCTCCCTCAGTCCTGCGGCTGTGGCCCTGCTATTACATTGAAGGGCAGTGACATCACCGCTCTGGTAAGCCGGCTCTTACACACTCAATGGTGGCCGTATGCGTTACACTCTCCCCCGCTTAACTCACCAACCTCAGCAAAGGGCTATCCCATTCCACTGCTGACACCAATGTAACGCTCCAGGGTTCACATGGGCATCCTCGCCACTGCCACATCAGGTCAGTCCCCCACCGTCAGGGACTCAAACCCAGACCTCTGGCATCACTCAACAGGAACCCAGCCTGTTGAACTAAAGGGAGACCGTCCTTAAGCTCAAGCGGCTGGGTCCCTGTTGAGCTATGGTGGCAGTCGCAGGTTTGAGTCCCCGACGGTGGGGGGCTGACTTAAGTGGCAATGGCAAGGGTGCCCGCCTGAACCCCCAACCATTACAATACTATACATCGCTCCAGTCCAAATTTTCTCAATTAGATTCACGTGTTTTCTACTTGTATTTAGCTACTAGGTCTTTCGTTTGGTCTGTTTTAAAAATAGCATCTCAAACGATTTTATGTGTCATGCTGAAATTCACACACGGGGGACGTCACATGAAAGACAATCACAGATAAGATGTTGCATTTAAAAAGAAATCCAGAGTGGCAGTAGAAAACAAAGCCTTATACACGAGATGCAAGTGCTCTACCACTGAACTAAACTGACAGGCACTTTTGCCTGCAGCTCTTTAATTGAGTTAGGGAGAGTGAAGGGTCTACACAGTGTACAATTTAAAGGTCGAAGCAAGACAATCTGATGCGAGGAGAATTCACAAAACGAGCCTCTGCTTTATCGTTTACTGAGCATTCAATGAACGTCTAAGTGAAAGACAAATTCACTATTTTCACTTTTTGTTTAAAGAACACTTTTATCACGTTCTGCACTCCCGGTGTTTAACGGTGTTCTTTTCTACACTCCTGATTTGAGGATCCCCAGCTAAAATATTTTTTAAATACAACAAAATTCCGATATATTGAATAGTATTTATGTTTACATTTATATTCACTCGTGCCAAAAGCTTGTGTTCTCTGCATATATCAGGATGTGGAAAGAGGCCCAATCACATCTGGAGTAGATAGTATTTAGGTCAAAGCTAATTCAAAGTGCATCTCTGGGTGTGTTTGAATTACCTACGTGTTTGACTGAAGGACAAGCTCACGGTGCCATAAAAATTGACACTCGTCATCTTTTCTTCTACATTCACAGGTTTTACGCTAAAGACAAAAAAATTTTTTTTGTCGTTTTCATGCCAGCTGGCACTAATTATTCTGCACTGACAGGGAAGATTAGTATTTTATCTATCGCAATATGTGTGGAATTTGTTTTTAAAAAAGTTGTTCCAGAAATGAACACTTCCATTAAAGTTAAGGCAGACACCTGTTGCTGTCCACAACGACCAACTCTGCATGGCAAGAGAGGAGAAAAGCACTGTGGTGATTTCAACCCAGAAACTTATTTACTAGACATGCACATTAACCAGCTAAGCCACAGCACCAACAGAGCACTATCCTTTTACAGCCTCTTAGACACACCGCTCTGAGATACCTGCGTTCTGTGTGCGCTGAGCCTGCTCGCTGAGCAAGTGATGAGAAATGGCTTTTATCTGGTAATTTCAAGTCCAAGGAGCTCAATATGCTTTTTATGTTGGACATCTTCAAGGAAAATGGTGAAATCGCAGGTGGAAGAGGAAAATGATCCTTGAGTAGAGGAAAGACGACCATCTTGAGTACTAACTCATGTCAGGAGGCTAACTTCTGGGATGAGGTGGTGGAGTGGTAAGGTGATGGACTACTAATCCATTGTGCTCTGCACATGTGGGTGTGAATCCCATCCTTGTGAAGTTCAGTAGTTGACAAATGTGCCTTTTTAAACTGGGTGTGCTTTCGTTTCGTCTTTCGCTCCTGTACTACAGCAGTAATATTTCTAGATGTGCATGAACATGGTATAGTAGGCTGACGGCAGGAACACGGGGTCCACAAGCAGTGACAGTATCAGAGGTGTCTGCGGTGTGTTGGTTTGTGAGCACTAATAAAATAACTTGCCGTGGAAGCACGTGTGCCTGCATTAATACAGCTCCATTGAGCAGAAAAAGCAACACAAACACCGACTTGTCAACAGGAAGTTTCCGTAGCTGAAAACACAGCCATTGTGCTCCAGGTGAAGCTTGTGTCGCAGGATGTGGGTCATTGAGGCAGTCACGGGCTGGGATTGATTGGGTTATGTTGATTTGTGTTACAGGGTGTGGGTCATTGAGGCAGTAACAGGCTGTGATTGATTAGGTTATGTTGAATTCCAGGATGGTGTCAATGTTGCCTCTCACTCAAGGGGGTGACTGCAGTTGTCCCAATTAATACAGGAACAGTCAGTAAAAACAGTCAAACCCAAGTCGTTCAGGGAGCAATTAGGTATCGAGACTTGGAGGTGTGAGGAGTCGCTGAGCCAGTTTTAGCCAGACCAAGGGGTGAACTGATAAGGTTCCATGACACCTAGCTCAGCACTCCCACACCCCTCAAACAACACAAGCTTCCTCCTGGAAAAATACTGGGCAGACCTGATTCTGACAGGGACAGTGGAAACCCCCCTGAAAGGGATTGGCTAAGGAGAGGGATAAAAAGACCTGAGACAGAACAGAGGGGGCTCCCGATTCCCACTGGATCCTGGAGACGACACAGGCAGCACAAGGGAAGCTGCAGAGTGCAAGACCCCGGAGGAACTCTGCAGAGACTTCTAATACCTGGAGGCAAGGATCTACTGGTTCAGTAACTGACGACAACGAGAGACATTGGCATTGAAACAGAGGTACTGTACAGACTTTTAACACCTGAAGGTGAGGAACAAGGAAACTGGCACAGCTAGCCGATTCAAACTGAGAGGAATGTAATACAGTCGCAGAGGATTTCTATTGTAACCTGAACAGAGACTGGGAAAATAGGACTGGGTGATACCCCTCTCCTCAAAGTGGGCCATCAGAGACTACAGGTACTAAGTAGAGACGTTCGAGTGACCTCTCTTTAATATTTTACAGGAAAGACTGCTGCCCCTCTGTATTCATTATGACCCTGGGAAGGACCTTTTGCTGCTGTGAATTCTGTTTTCGTTGTGTTTTTGGGTGATAGTGCATGTGAATGTAGTTGGAAAATAAAAAGGGCACTTATACAATACAAATGCTTGTCGCTGGTCTATGTGTGCATTGGTGATTCTAGGAGATAAACAGAACCTGTGGTAATGTAGAGGGGCCCTAGCACCCCGTTTGTATTGCTAGGTGGTATAGTCGTACACGAGGCAGGAACATCCCTCGCCCATAGGATTCACCTTACTGTGACACCTTCTTCATCTATGTTTTTTGAGTGCACTGCAAATGATCTTAGTATCGAAGTGCCGTCCCACATAACCGATCCGAACAGTCTGCTTTACAGAGGAGCACTGCCGGAGCTTATCGTTGGCAACGATTGCTGGATCCTTTGAATTCGACTGAACTATAGCACAGATCTGCAGTCCACCATTAGAATACTGTGGGTGTGCTGTATAAGCCATACCGCCCAAAATAGTTCTAAAACAGGAGAAGCATCCTCGTTTAGGAATGTGGTATAAAGTGAAATGGTCTGGGAAGAGTCCTACGTTTGAACAGTTCAAAATAGACGTAAAGGGGTATTTACGGACTCTTTCGAAATGTAAGAACAAGCTGTGCGGACCTTATCTTTATTTACCTTGTGTAATCGTTTTTCATAAAGTGTAATTGTATTATAGCATGTGCCCCTGACGATTTTCTTGATATGTTATATGTGCTCTTGTTTGTGTTGTATGTAGTTTTGTTGTTCAAATAAAACGTAAAAGACACAACTTTCTGGATGCGGCTGCTGTAAAAATAAAATGACATCAAGGGTGCTGTACGCAGAGGTCTGAAACCTGCTCCACAGAAGATCTTTATCCAGAGGTGTTAAAGAAGTCGAGATCTCGCCATGAGAGGGGAAGCATCTCAGAAAAAGCAGGTGCAGTCGGTTCCACGGTCATAACGCCACTAAATCGGGCGACAAGAGCAAAACCCACCCGGCTTCCTCTGGGCAAGTAATGAGACAAAGAGACAGCACACAGCGGGTAGCGTGGCCGAGCGGTCTAAGGCGCTGGATTAAGGCTCCAGTCTCTTTGGGGGCGTGGGTTTGAATCCCACCGCTGCCAGGTGCTCCTGTTGAGATCCCCTTTCAGCTGGCTTCAGACAAAAGGGAGGGAACTGCTTTTTGGCAGTCTCTCGAGAAACTAAGCAAAGTGTTTAAAGATACTTTCTCAGTTTGACATCAAGGCACAAAACAAAAACCTTCTTGCGTCCTCTCAACCCAAAAGCGCTTTGCCACTTTTTGCGTTATGGAGGGAACGACGTCTGCCCAGATCACTTTTGTGTCAATGCAAATCGTAGTGTGCCCTCCGTTTTAATGTTGGCTGTGCTGGCGTGCTGCTTCTGTCTGTGAAACTTGAATGTTCTGCTTCTTCACACCAAACCGTCGGCGGGGGTTGAGCTTGTTAAATCTTTGCGCATAGCGCTCCTTTGGAAGTACTTTGTCCAAGTTCAAAAGCGATCGTGGGATTTACTTCATGCGTGCAAAAAGCATGCCTCGCACGACAGATCTAAATGGGGAATGGAGCCTGCTTCTTGCTCTTTTTCCTGTGGTTGCAGTTACAAAGTTGATTGTGCTTTCACATTCTGTTAACAGTATTCACTGGCTGAGCTTTATCAGTTGGTTCGTAAAGGAATCTCTGCTTCGGTTCCAGAAAAGTCATCTGTAGTGTGTTTTTTTCCGTGCCCATGGCAGTCTTTTAAAGCTGGTAGTAATGGCGGCGAAGTTAATTTTTTATCCTCTTTAAAAGAATAAGGACGGGCTGGGGCGAGCTCCATTTACCACTCTTTCAGCTAACCGCCGAACTCGCGAACTGATTACACTGCAGAGCCACAGGCGCCTCGCTTTTCTCCATTCTCTGGGTCAGGGTGAAAAAAAAACTTGCTGGTATTAGCTGGCCTGCTGGGAGCACCTCTTCTTCACTGATAAGCAAGATTTGTGTTTCATCTTTCGCAAGCTGTATAGATTTCTTTCAAAACAAGTTGTTCCAGAAAGGAAACGAACACTTGCATTCACCTGAATTAAAAGGCATGGGATTTGCCCATAAGGATAAATTCTGTACAGTAAGACAGGTAGAAAGGCACCGCTGGGAATCGGACCCAGGATCTCCTGTTTACTAGACAGGCGCTTTAGCCAATTAAGCCACGGCGCCAGCAAAGTGCTGTCCTTTGACAGCCACTTGGACACGTCTCAACTGCTCTGAGACATCTGCGTTCGGTGTGCACCGAGCCTGCTCGCCTTGCAAGTTGCCTCATTTACATGCGATAGCTCCACCACTAAGAGAAAGGATGAAAAATGGCTTTTATCTGGCACTTTTCATGTCAGAGGATCTCAATCTGCTTTCCGTGTACAAGAGGATGTCCAACTCATGTAGCTAAAGACGTAGACGACAGTGCTCCACTGAAATCTTGATCTCACAACCCTCGGCATGACTCCGCTGTGTTCTGCTTTAGACAAAGGGGGGAAAAGACTTCTTTCATCACACGTTTTGCACTGTTTACGGTGTTTGCAGTGCTCTTTCTTAAATGAAAACCAGGAATCGACACCATATGAGGTGAGACTAGATAATATTGGATCAAGTAGCCTCGCCATTCCATGCGTGACGTGAGCAAAGTGTAATTCCTGTCTTTATAGTGTGCTTGTTAGAGACTTAGCTGGCACCCAGAGCGCTTTAAATCCGGGAGTCAGCAGCCCAAGACAAGAGAGTTTCCTTCGTCTATGTTTTGTGCGTGAAGGGGGAAACCATGCGTGTGCTGCAAACAATCTTAGTATCGAAGTGCCGTCCCACATAACCGATCCGAACAATCTGCTTTACAGAGGAGCACTGCCGGAGCTTACCGTTGGCAAACTGAAGACCAGGCTGACCTCTTCTGTGACTCTTGAACACTGAGTCTCAAGGTTGTGAATTCAAGCTCCAAGCTGGCGGGAAATTCCATAGGTAATGATCACATTTTCTTGCATGCTTCTGTAGGGTTTGGGCATTTACTTGGACAATTATTAATTGTAGCAGTAAATCACAAAATTGATTCTTTTGATGGCTTTACAATCCAACCATGCGATATAACTCAAACAACGCACAAACACAAGTACTAATACACGAGGATACATTTATTAATACATAGAATATGCATATAAACAGATCTTATCGAGAGGGTTATCAGAATACAAAAGGTATATATTCAGTCAGTTACAAAGAGTTACATATATCAAGAGGACATACATTCAGTATATCAATCATTTAGACCGTTTCTTAATTGAACTTGGTTATAACTTCTACATTAGATACTCAAAACAAGTACATAACTCTTAGGAATTAAATTGATATCAACTGGTTGGGATAACAATTGAATTCTCGAGCAGTAATGCAGTGAAGTTGAATACTCATCCAATCTCTGGGGATTCAGATCTCCTGCGGGCACAAAGAAACAGTTTCAGGCTGTTGCTGTCCAATCAGTGCTCTCTGGCTCGGTGCCAGGCTGTGCTGTGCGGCTTGCGACGGTGCGCTGCTGATGCTCACTGACCGGCTAGTTAGTGTTGGCTTTAACTAGCAAAGTTTGCGCACAGGAGAAAAGATGACTGTGGGTCCCAGCAAGTCAGGAAGAGGACCGGTTCGTTCCTGATGAAGAGCTAGTTCTGAATAGTGATTCAGCTCTCCACAGTTCTGACCTGTTCACGAGGCCTGCTGCTGGTGTTAACCTCGGGTGGATCCTCTGGTTACTCTCTGGCAACCTCCGCTCTCGACTCTTAGAACAAAGGAAAGTTCTGGCACTCGAACACACTGGCTGTTCCGTGGTATTCCGGGTTGAGTCTCAGGATGGTCAGGAGGAACGCTGCGAGAATGTCCTGCCCTTGGGAGCCTTCTGCTCCTGGGCCGTCCTGCCCTGGAATTCTCCTTTGAATTCCCTTTAGAAAAGTCCACAGAATTCCACCAGGCCCTCTGTGTTGCCTGTTTTTACCTGGAGGAACTTCAGCTCATTGATTGGCTGAAAGTTCCATGGGCATCAGAGTCCCACGTGGGTTACTCGGCCCTACCAGTCCCTGATTGGTTGATTAAGGTGAGATATGAGTCACTTACTCCTGACACTTAGGAATGCAGTCCAGATGTCCATCTGGCACTCCCTAGACAGATAGGCACCAATGGATGACCATTGATCATGATAGCCAGGCTTAGCTAAGTGCATCCCCCTTTGGGAGCTGTCCCTTATCAAAAGAAAACATCTTTAAATCAGCCTGCATGAAAAGCTTCTCTGTGGTGCACCACAGAGATGAAGAGAGAGATGGGGCCTCATTTGGGAAAGCACAGCAACACTTAATTCTGTCTTATTAACAAGCATTGCCGCTACATATCCCCCCTTTTTGAAGGTCACGAGGTCCTGAGGCGTTGTTGCCTTCAAAACAAAACAGAGTTAAGTGATGTCCCTTGCCATTAGAACATTAACCTTAAATGTCCACATTACTCCTCGAGAATTCATACAGGAACCAGCATTGGGAACAAACAGGATGAATAACATCTGGAGTACGTATAAACAAGGTAGGAGACATCATCTCAGTCTAGGAATTACACATCAGGAAGTTCACTGTCAGTATCTGATACCTCTGTAGTAGATATTTGGGGAGAAGTCACTTCCTTTCTTTTGACATTCTACCTTTGAGTCATTCGTGCTACCCAGAGTATATCTTGATGTAAGAGTACAACAGTCAGAGTACACTGTCAGTCATGATCCAGCTACCCGGCAGTAGTGTTACAATAACACCAGTTCCTGTTCCCAGCCCCCCGATAAACCACAACACCTGTGTTGGGTATCTGCTAGGGTGGTTTGGAGGTTTGTTCCATTAAAGCAACCTCTTCAGGGCTTACTGTTTCTTGGATTTCTATCCAATTCAATAGTGTGGCACCTGAAGGCATCCACGACCTCAAGTTTGGTCTTATATTGTCTGGTTACAGACCGTACAGTGTTAAGTTCAAGCTGTACTATGGCCTCCTCGGGAACTTGCAGGAAAACTGTTTGATTAGGTAGCTGCATTGCAGTAGCTGTATCATGCCTGTCACAAGTCATAGTGTCAGTTAAATGTGGTGTGCTGACCAGCCATTTACTTCCCACCTGCACTTCATGGGGTTCATTAACCTCCCTCTGCTCGTTAGTAGTTTTACACCCTTCATTGGTGAATCGTTTAGACACAGCCAATGGATATCTTTGGTAGCCATACCCATCTCAAGATTTGGAACCAAATTAAATCTTGGATTGCCTTCTGGGTGAGCTATGAGCGATGGGGTTAATGTCACATACTCCTCTACTGAGAAGAGTAGAATCAAGTGGGTTGGGATTTGTGCCATGGTTAGACTGGCTACAGTGGCACTAAGCCCCCATAACAGGTCTTGTGTCAACATTCTGGCATGTTGCACACAAGCATAAACCCATTGTATAACACTGGCAATCATGTCCACTGGTTGGGGGATAAGGTTTAACCCTGTTGCATAGAAAGTTGCCTGTAGGGTTTTCCCTAAGCTTTCCAGCCTTTGCTGCTGTCGATACAGTCTGTCACTACCCTCTGGCATCTCTGACACCTGCCTTCTTGGGGCAGTCAGGGTGAGAGTGCCAGTAGCACACAAACCTACCAGAAAAAGCAAACGTGCAACAGTGGTGGCAGCAATCAGTCCTCCCAAAAGTCTTTTCAGGTGGCTGATCCCAGTCATCTCCTTCTGAGTGATTGTTGCCTTTCTAAGCTGGCGCAGCATGTACATGGTGTCTTTCTCAGTATGCCATGTGGCATCTTGGGCACCAACATCCTGGAAATCTGGGGAGATCTGACGCAGCTGCTGATGCTGCTCCTCCTTTTCCAGGGCATCTGCTTTTTCAATTTGTTCATGCCTGTGCTCTAGGAACCCTGCAGGGGGTGGTGCAGCGGTGGAGCATGCCTGACCCTTGGCTGAGTGGTCATCTGGAGCACCTGAGTGATCTGGGATTGTTATCCCATACTCACTGTTCAGGTCCACCCTGCACACCTCCTGATTGAGGAATCCCTCTATCGGTATGTTTACAATCGTTTGCTGGGCGTGGGTGTAGGACACCTGCTCGCTCCCCCCTTCCCTCGCTAGGGGTTTAGGGAGCTGCCCCAGCACTGGGATAGCTAGTTCACTGTCTTCGAACTCGCTATCACCCACCAGGCCCATGTCAGTGAGGGCGGGGATTCTGACACCCCTCTTTGCGATGTCCTGCACTGGCAGGCGGGTGGCTTGACCATCCAGCTCCAGTCTGGGTGAACCACTGTTGGTCAGACTCAGACTGACAGACTGGGCTGGTGGCTGTAAGAAAACCAGCTCGGCTTTCATTCCCTGTCCCTTCCTGGGGACTGGGTGTGTTGGAAACCCTGCTGTCAAGGCAGGAACAATCAGGTCAGTCTCACTCACTACCTGGTAGTTGTGAGAAATAATGTTACCTGGCTGCAGGTTCCCTGGGTCACAGCAGAGGAAATCGGCATCTGGGATCAGGTGTGTCCACAGCGCAGTAGTCTCAGCGTCCAGCTGGACCTCCTGTCTAACCTGTGAATATTGCACCAGGGGCACCTGGTGGTGGCCCTGTGACAGCTGCTCAAGCAGATCCTCACTGATAGAGGACCTCTCAGGGCTAAAGGCGAGGGCTACATCACCAACCTGCTCTCCTGCCATCTGGATCCCTTCCACCACTGCGGGGTGGTGTTCCTGAACCCTCTTGGGTGCCAGGGTGCACAGGGAAAGCTCCTTCTCATCGCCAGGTGGGGAGATCTGCTCCTCTTTAGGGATGTAAAAGGGGTGTGCTTTACCTGGTGGATCAGGCGGCTGCTCGGAGCACTGCTCCTGTGGCAGGGAGGCTGTTGTGACCTCAGCCGGGACATGACTTCCCTGTATATCTGGGGAACAAGAAAATATTTGTATTTCTTGTCCAGAGGGAACAGAAGGAATCTCCGCATTGGCTTCTATGTTCGGTGGGCACTGTGTGAGCACAGTCTGCCTCTTGGCCCCCCTTTCCTTCTGTACAGAAGGCTTAGGAGCCTTGACCTATTTCCACACTTTGCCTTTCTGGTGATCCACCAAAGGTTCCTCTCTGAGTCGCATGCCCTTTTCTTTTTCAACCCGTTTGAGCTTGCTGTGTGACATCAAACACCTTTCAACCTCAGTGTCAATCAGTGTCTCACTGTGTAAGACATCTCCCATGGCAGCCTTGAGGTAAAAGCTTCTTGCTTTTCCTCTGTGTTTTACTGCCTGCTCTGTGATTTCAGGGGTGGAGTCAGCACTCGCTGGGGAGTGGCTGACCTCATCCAGGCAGGAACCCTTCCGCTCAATCAGATAGACTGAGGGAGGGAGCTTTATCTAACCCTTTCCCTCCCCCGGTGTTCTCATGACACTTAGAACGCTGGGTGCGGTCCTGTGTGCCTGCTTTGGAATGGGGCTTAGCCAGCTCAGGAGCCTGTGCTCCTTCGAGCAGGAGGGAATTAAACCTGCTGGCTCTGACAGCGAACACAGTTGCTTTAGCAGCTTTTTGCTTAGAGCGACTTTGGACATCATACTCCCAGGCTTTCTGCACGAATCTCTTAATATCAGTCATTTTCATGGTCTGTGCATCTGTATGCATTAAGATCATCTTTCTGATTGATGGGTGGAGATTCGCAATGAATAAACCCTTGAAATGTGTGTTCTCTTCGCAACCCTCATCATTTCGCCCTGCAAAATAAGTTCGTCTATGTCTCTCGTAATATTCGCAAGGGGACTCTGCTCTCTCGTGCTTAATGTTAAGGGCGGTGGCTATCGCAGCAGTTGGGTCAATAAACGCACTGTATTCTTCGATAAGTGCTTGACACAGCTCCTCAAAATCATTACAGACTTCTTTCATCTGCCTAGCCATCCACTCATGTACAGCTCTGCTGGTAGTTTTCCTGACCAGAAACACATTCTCCTGTTCTGTGGCGTTTGGTAGGTACTGCAGGGTATACCTGAGGTCTTGAATATACCTCTCGATATTATTCTCTGACACTGTGGGGTCAAATCTCTCTATGTCCTTCGCTAGCTCTCTCAGAGAATGGAGGTTTATTCTCCTAGCTTCTCCGCTGACGGAGATATGGCAGAGATCGTGGTCAGACCTGTCGCTGCTAGAGAGAGTGCTTAATAGCGACTCGAATTCAGACCTTTTAGCAACCATCGTTAAACTTAAGAGTATTACTTTTAAGTACGAAATCACAGTTTTACCACAGAAAACCACAAGATCAAGTATGGAATCAACCCGGTAGATCGCAAAAGATCACAAAACAATCAAGCACTGCTTAAAGAACAAGGGGAACTTTTTTCCTTTCGGCTTTCAGCACACTGTATTGTCGTGTATGAAACCCGCGGCGTTTTATGTGAATTATTTCGCTTGGTTGACTCATTTCATTCTTGCCATAGCCCACCCAGGGACGCCAATAAAAATGTAGTGTGCTCTTTGAAGGCACCAGTTCTGTAGGGTTTGGGCATTTACTGGGACAATTATTAATTGTAGCAGTAAATCACAAAATGATTCTTTTGATGGCTTTAGAATCCAACCATGCGATATAACTCAAACAACGCACACACACAGGTACTAATACACGAGGATACATTTATTAATACATAGAATATGCATGTAAACCTAACAGTTCTTATTGAGAGGGTTATCAGAATACAAAAGGTATATATTCAGTCAGTTACGAAGAGTTACATATATCAAGAGGACATACGTTCAGTATATCATTATATTCATTATATCAGTATATCATTCATTTAGACCGTTTCATAAATGAACTTGGTTATAACTTCTACATTAGATACTCAAAACAAGTACATAACTCTTAGGAATTAAATTGATATCAACTGGTTGGGATAACAATTGAATTCTCGAGCAGTAATGCAGTGAAGTTGAATACTCATCCAATCTCTGGGGATTCAGATCTCCTGCGGGCACAAAGAAACAGTTGCAGGCTGTTGCTGTCCAATCCGCGCTCTCTGGCTCGTGCCAGGCTGTGCTGTGTGGCTTGCGACGGTGCGCTGCTGATGCTCACTGACCGGCTAGTTAGTGTTGGCTTTAACTAGCAAAGTTTGCGCACAGGAGAAAAGATGACTGTGGGTCCCAGCAAGTCAGGAAGAGGACCGGTTCGTTCCTGATGAAGAGCTTGTTCTGAATAGTGATTCAGCTCTCCACAGTTCTGACCTGTTCACGAGGTCTGCTGCTGGTGCTAACCTCGGGTGGATCCTCTGGTTACTCTCTGGCAACCTCCGCTCTAGACTCTTAGAACAAAGGAAAGTTCTGGCACTCGGACACACTGGCCGTTCCGTGGTGGTCCGGACTGATTCTCAGGATGGTCAGGAGGCGCGCTGCGAGAATGTCCTGCCCTTGGGAGCCTTCTGCTCCTGGGCTGTCCTGCCCTGGAATTCTCCTTTGAATTCCCTTTAGAATAGTCCACAGAATTCTACTGAATCCCACTGAATCTTACTGAATCTCCCTGAATCTCTGTGTTGCCTGTTTTTACCTAGAGGAACTTCAGCTCATTGATTGGCTGAAAGTTCCATGGGCATCAGAGTCCCACGTGGGTTACTCGGCCCTACCAGTCCCTGATTGGTTGATCAAGGTGAGATATGAGTCACTTACTCCTGACACTTAGGAATGCAGTCCAGATGTCCAACTGGCACTCCCTAGACAGATAGGCGCCAATGGATGACCATTGATCATGATAGCCAGGCTTAGCTAAGTGCATCCCCCTTTGGGAGCTGTCCCTTATCAAAGGAAACCTTAAATCAGCCTGCATGAATAGTTTCTCTGTGGCTGCACCACAGAGATGAACAGAGATGAACTTAATTCTTTCTTATTAATAAGCCTCGCCGCTACACTGACATTTGCTCTGCTTTAAGTAATCAATGAAGAACACAATGTGCTTCACTAGACTCCGGTCCAAACAGGATTAAAAGCCAGCAAGTATACCTTTTCAAATTGACGTCAGCAGGGACTAGATTGGCACTTTAACCAGTGCCTGATTGGCTCAGTCAGTAGAGCATGGAACTCTTTATCTCAGGGTTATGAATTCAATTTTGGGTGATACAGGTGTTCTCATTAATTAAGTTTCCTGTTCATCTTTGACCATGTTACATCTTGATGGTGACTCAAATTAAGAAAAAAAGGACTGATCTAGCTCCTCATCTGAGTAGATAAGTCATAGACTCCGTAGATAACCTATTCATACCAAGCACTTGGATGCAGCTTCACCTATCACAACTAGTATTTAACATTATAATAGCTCCTGTCTATTTACACTATAATTTACACTAGTGTTTCCTTAAAAATTGCTTGTAAGAATGAGACATTACACATGTATTCCAATAAAATAAATAGTATTAATCTTTTCACTGTAACAGTTTCACTGTGACTTGGCAGATAACTGGCAGTGATCAATAACCACACCAAAAAATATGGGAAAGCAATGGGGAAAATCGACTCTTCAACATGTGGAAATGTATTACTGAGAGGAGGAGTCCTTTTCTCTTAGGTCAACACTCTTTGTAAGAGTCAATTCTCCCAGCTCACATCCCTGGGTTTCCGTAGTGTGCCTGCAAAGAGTGATCAATTTGAGACAGGTAAACGTCCTGATTTTATTTAACAAAGCTAGATGCACATTTGCTAATGCTGCCTTCATTGTAATAGGCGGTTTATTTCTCGAAAGCATGTTATGTAAAAAAAGAAAAAATGAAAACATGGATAACAATCTTTCAAAGCTAAAGATTTTACTTTTGAGAACTGGACATTTTATGTTTCTGGGTGCTTTTCAAATGCTGGTTTTAGAACTTTGCTGTGCTTCAAGCATAATTTTTCACCTTATAAACTGGGTATTGAGTGTTAGGGTTAGTGTTTTTTATTTTGATGACTTAGTAAAATGTCTGGAATTTTTTCACTTTGATATTATAGAGCACTTTGTGTTGATGAGTGCAACAATTCTCAGTTAAATACATCATGGTTCCATACTGTAACACAATAAAATGTGAAAAGGCCAAGGGGGGTGAATAGTTTTTATAGGCACTAAACGTATTACAAAAATATAATGCTTCATTTTATGGAAACTTCTTACTATAACCACCAACACACTCGCTGTTTAAGCAATGGGGGTTTCACAATCCTCTTTCTCACTGGTAATGTTATGAGCAGGAAAAGTACCATTGAAAATGGATTTCAATCACTCAAAACTAATAGTTGTCACACCCTCTACAGCTAGAGGGCGCTCCCACTCTGTCCTGTCCTAGTTTCCCTGTGCTTTGCTTGTCCTTCTGGTTTGTCTTTGTCTGGGGCTATATATTTCCGGGTCACCCTTTCCTCCTCATTCAGTATTGAGGGTTCATATGTCTTCAGACCTGCCTAGCACCAGGCCATCTCCTCCGCGACCTGAGGACTTAAGTTTCTACCCGACATCATCTGACCTCCTAAACGGGCTAACACCCGTTTTGCCACTACACATAGGGCCTATTTTGCTCTCCTGGCCATTCCACGGTATGCCCTTATAACATCCGTGACAGTAGTTCCAACGCTGTGCTGCCCTTTTAATTAACATTGGCTGTAACAATGTGTTGTTTTTGTCTCTTAAAGGGTCTGCTCCTTTACTCCGTCTTGCCAGTGTCGTATAGAATTGAGTACCCATAAAATCTGAGACCCCTTTCAAAGTCTGCATGTGCAGTGGACATAAGAGGCTTGGCGCGTGTCGCAATTGTTGCCCTATCTACTAAGCCCATCCTCCAAGTTTGCACTTCTGTGATGTAGTCTCACAGGCCTGAGAGACATAGATTTCACACATGTAATTACTTATAAAAGCCAACAAACCTTTTCTGAGTGGTCTAAGGCTCTGTGTTAAGGTTGCAGTCCCCCTGAAAGCTGGGGTTATAGTCCTGACGTTATACTTCAACTAATTCTCAGTAAATAGATCTTGCAGTACTCTGAGTGCCAGCTACCTATGGAACAAGTGCGCTATAAAGACAGAAATTACACATTGTTTGTGAGGCTGTGTGCTCCTGTATGGTCTAGTGGTTAGGATTCTGGATTTTCACCCAGGTGGCCTGGGTTAAACTCCCAATAAGGGAAACTTTTCTCTTCCCTTATGTTTTCCAAATAAGCAGCTCAGTGTAGAAAAGAGCCCCGTTAAGCACTGTCAGGAGAGCTAAACTTTTGATAAAAGAGATCGCTTGTTTCCTCCTGCTTTCGAACTGAAACCCTTCAGTGTGTTAAGAGAACGTGAAAATCACTACACTGCACAAGGTGGGGAGGAGTGACTTGCAGAGAAAAGGACTCAATCCAGGAAAATATTTCCACATTCTGGAGAGGAGATTTTTTCCATTCCCCCACTTTTGCAGCCTGACCTCCTCTATTTCTAGAGATCTGTAGAATGTGGAGAAAACGTTTGAAGTTGTTACTGCTACCTCCCCTTGCTTTGAACAATGTGTGGAGTTGTTTGAGTCAAAAAGAGTGATAGTTCAGGCCCATGGGAAGATCCACATTCAACTGTGCATGTTGTTTTGTTCTCAGAGTTTGCAAAGATGGAGGACATTCGCACCTGGCTAAGCCAGTATTCTATAGTCCTTCATGGAACTGAGTTCAGAGGTGCTGACGGAATAAAAACAGGAGGTTGAGGAACATGGGGGTGTTCAAAGGCATTGAGGTTCCAGTCAAGGGAGCAGGTAGCCTGGCCCTGTCCATTATTAGAGCACTATAACCTAAAGAGATGGTTTCATATATATTGTTTTGGGTATTGTCATGGAAATATAACTATCAAGGAAGCCACAAAAGAGAGTTCTCACCTGAGTAAGATCTTTATTTCAATATTGCAATATTGGGAGCCCTGCTGCCACTTCGCAAAGTGCAACCAGAGACTCAATTTGTTACAAGCAGTACAGGGTTTTTATAAGACGTTGCGCTGTAAAAAAGTTCAGCAATTGGACCCTTCTAAAACTTCCCCTTTCTCTAAGAGAAAACAGATTACATCATAGAGCGAGAGAAGAAAAACTAGATTTGTTATTCAAAGCTTATCAGTTACTTTCAGCTAATTCTAATGACCCAGACAGCATATATTGTTTTGGTACATTGTCTTCTAAACTAACCTAAACAGTGTACTTTGTTGACGAACTGTTTTCTAAAATTCTGTAGCACAGCAGTTACATCCTTGAAATATATTATCTAAAAGCACCAATATATTTCTCTACATTTTTAAGAATCAATTTACTTATTAGATTTCCACTTCAGTATATTTATTAAAGTTTCCTATTTTGTGATTCTTTGTATTTGTTTGTGAAATTAAAATAGTTCTTAAAAAATAAATGGAAGGTTTTTCTGAAGTCAGAAAGCCAATTTATTTGGTGGAAAAACAGATTGGTGAAGCTCCAACAAATAAATCCAGTTTATTTGTTTACTTTTTTTTCTGAAACAACTGAATTAGATGGTGTGCTAATATGCAACCTAACACCAGTGTTAATAATTAGAAGAGGGGAGCAGCGCTATTCCAGACCATGGGAGCTTTGTGATTGGCTGGCACAGATCTCTAATTTGCATATCAGATTTGGAAATATAACACTAAATTTAGTGGATTTAATTTACACTCAAGAGTCACCTACTGTGTATTGCCACTTCATTTTTTTTATGAGTAGCTGTGATTACCAGTTGACAGCTTTTATTTGTTTAATTTTAAATTGTTTTGTATTATCACGCTGAATGGCCTGTACTCGAGGTTTGGTAGGGTATATGTGTTTTTGTTTTTTTTCACCAACTGGATTTTTTGCTCTTTTAGTATTTGTCTAGAAGGCTTTCTGAAGTCAGAAAGCCTGTTTTCTGGTAAAAAAATAGATGTGTTTAACAATAATTTTCAAACAATTTAATTGGGACTTTTATGAATAAAAAGATCTTGTATGATAGTTTCAAGAACACTGCTGTTGTCAGCTGACTTTTAGTGAAGCTCTTTCCTCTGGCCACCTGCACAGAATTTTCTTGTGCCTTTAATTTCAAGATGTAAAACCTAACAAACAGTTGCGTTTGTTCATGTATATTTCTGAAACTGTTAAATGAACTACTGTGTGTAAATCTGCAAATGTTGTTTGATAGGATGCTGGATAAGCAAAGTACTTTCTGATTGGTTAGCCAGATATCATATTTGCATACAACATTTGAAACAAAACCATGTGGTCTCTTTCTTATATGCACTGAACGTTACAACCACATTCTTCTACATCTTCTTTATGAGCAGGTTAGTTTGAAAGCCATTTTACACGTTTTGTGTTCAATTTGAAATGCTCTTACATTCTTGAAATCTTGTGTTAGGCAGGATATGTCAGCTTCAGTAAACTTTCTTTACAGGGTTTATTGTTCTTTTAGTCCTTGTCCTTCATATCTTATGAGAAGGTTCACAAGCTTATCTGTCAAACTACAATCTAATGGTTGTGTTTAAATTCCAGGTCATTTGTTTACATTTTTTAACAATAACAAGAAGAGGAGAGCAGCTCCATTCCAGACCATGGCAGCTTTGTGATTGGCTGAGCCAGATCTCTCATTTGCATATCAGATTTGGAAGAATAACACTAAACTCTCTTCTTGCATGGATTTAATTTACACCCAAATATCACCTACTGTGTATTGCCACTTCAGTTTTTTATTAGTAGTTAGGATTGCCTGTTGACAGGTTTTATTTGTTTAATTTTAAATGGTCTTGTATTATCACCCTGAATCGCCTGTACTCAAAGTTTGGTAAGGTACATGTGTTTTTGTTTCCTTCAGGAAGTGGAATTTTTGCTCTTTTAGTATTTGTTTAGACGGTTTTCTGAAGTCAGAAAGCCTAGTGTTTTGGTGAAAAACAAACATCTGTATTAATATTTCTCAAACAATATAAATAGGGTCTTGCATTTGGATATCTTGATATAGCTGTGTGCTTCTGTAGTATTCCTGGTATTTGACTGTGGTTACTTGGGTTCAACCTTAGGTGTGGGAACGTGTCTTTTTCACCCTTTAGTTTCCAATTGATCAGCACAGTATAGAAAATAGACCCATAAAGCAACGTCAGCAGTGACAATTGTGAGAAAAGTGATCACTTGTTTTCGCCCGCTTTCAAACAGAAACCCTTTGCTGTGATAAGAGAATGTGGTAACCACTACACTGCGCAAGGTGGGAATGGGTGACTTGCAGGGAGTGTTGAACTTCGAGAAAGGACTTCTCTCAGGAATATATTTCCACATTCTGAAGAGGAGATTTTCTCCATTTCTGTAGTCTGACTTCCTCTATTGCTAGAGAGCTGTAGAATGTGGAGTCACCTATCCAACTCTAGAAACAGTGTGTAGGTAACAGGTTTGTTACTGCCTGATGAGCACAGTAAATTAATACAGCAGAAGACTGTGAGTATTTGAAGAGAATTAACAATGTTCTACGTCTCGCCACGTTCAATGCTGCTGTCATTTCTGTAATATTGTGATTATCACTGTTACAACCCCAAGTGTCTATGGGTAAAGGGGTGTAACATTTAGGATAATTTTTGGAAGCAGGTGGGTTCTGGTGAGGGACTAGGAAGCGTAATAACAAGGGTTGGTGCAAAGGTGATGATTTTAAGTTGAATAAGTGACTGGTAGGACACAATATCACACAGGGTAAGGAACTAGTGTGGTGCCAAAGAAAAGAAAATAACAAACAAAATGGAGCTGGCTAGGAAAGTGAGGGAAAGCTAATCTGACTACAGAAAACCCGAAACACACGGTCTTTGGTATCTTCAACACCCTAGCCAACCTCCACTGACTACCCAAAACCATACAATACAAATGGCACTCACCCGTACTAAACTAGTGTTAGTAATACAAAATCAACTTAGTGCGTAGAATGTACCCAACAACCTAAACTAAACTATACACAAAAGTTCACACAAAAACACAAGTGAACCAGGAATACAAATAAGGGAAGAGAGTAATCAACAGGAACAGTGTACAATAGAACACAAAGGTTGAACATATAACACATTAGGGCAAGGTAATGGCAAAACAAGGATAACACAAACAAACGAAAGTATAAAGAAACTAACAGAAACCAACAACACAAGAAAGCCGAAGTTATACGAAAATACACACACAAAGCAAAACAAACCAACAAAGCCGAAACAAAATCAGAAGCGAAGCGATAACCAAAACAAAATGAAGCGAAGCAAAAACGAAGCAGGACCAAAGTCAAACGAAAGGCTTCTCCTTCCTGAAAACCTCCATGTTATATGCTGAATAAGGTGCAGTCTGATTGGCTGAGAGGCTGATTGATGATGATGTCATACGGAACAGTGCTGTAATGGTGGGCCAATGGGGAAGGGAGAACAATCAAAGGTCAGCAGTGTGGAACATAACAAAAAAAAAACACACACAGACCACACACTGGGACGTAACAATCACATTCATCACACATGCGCAAGATCCCCTGTTTGAAATCAGGCAGAAACAGGTGTCTTTTTATCCGCTCAAGTTTTGTACTTCTGCCAGTGTTTTATGGATCTTGTTTCTCTTATTGCAAGAACAC
This sequence comes from Lepisosteus platostomus, assembly GCF_059453375.1. Classification (NCBI taxonomy): domain Eukaryota; kingdom Metazoa; phylum Chordata; class Actinopteri; order Semionotiformes; family Lepisosteidae; genus Lepisosteus; species Lepisosteus platostomus. The sequence continues at coordinate 41,846,069 of NC_142615.1, read as the reverse complement.
GCATTTACCGTGTCATTCATGATTACGCCAAACAGCCAGAAGATCATGGCACCTTTCAGATAGTCATTCCTCTCCTTCCTAAATATCCCTATAGACAGGCCATTTCAGCAGAACTGACAAACGTGCCAAAGCAACCTGATAAGACCAGGTCATTGGAGTCACTTCTCAGTCAGTTACTGCTGCCGAAATGCGAGCCCTTCCTCCAGCCTGAAGAAGTTGATCCTACATTACTCATATGGAAAATGTATCTACCAGACCTCAGAGAGCTAAGCTGGATCACTTCCCTTCTGAATGACATCTCAGTAACACTCTACCACTCCTCTTTGTGCACTCATGCTGGAACAGTGGGTGGCTAATGCAGACAGCATTATTATTTATACTTACTCATCAAAAGAGGATAGCTGAGAAAAACGTGACAGTATTTAACCTAAATGGCAAACAACAAAGACAGCTTTGCAGCCTACGCATGCTGACGCAGCTACCCACCTGAACTACTACCGCCTACAGCTGCTGCGACCCACTATGCCTTCCTCCAAATCTTTTTCTAGATCTCTTCGCCATACCTTTGCCTACTGCCCTGTCTCTCTCACACCTGAAGAAGGCTCCACGGCCGAAACGTTGTGTTCTCTTTCTTCTTTTTTTCAGCATGGAATAAACCTATTACTTGTTCCTAAATAATAATAATACTATTTAAATACATACAGGTCTTACTTAATATTATTTTGATTAAAAATAGTACGTTAATAAGCAATAAATGGCACATCAAAATATTGTGAAGGTGAAGATCATACAACATCAACTACAAATGTGGAAATTTAACAATTTTAGGATTATAAATTGCATGTAGCACATTAACAACACTACAGTTATGCTAATGTAACAATAGTGTAAGAAAATCCTGACCTAATTCCTTTCAAATGCTGATACAAAATGTGAATGATTTCAGAGTTTTGGGTATTGGGTCTCCTGATAGAGATCAGAGATGAACTGAGGCGTGTGGGAAAGTGTACAGAACAGGTGGACTCCCAATTCCACATCAAGAGGCTGAGCACAATGGAAGAGTCCTGTACACACAAGCAAGTCTTTGACAACATGGACAATCAAAACCTACTGGTATGATATTATATTCTCTCTGTGGTGTGGAAAATATTCACTACTAGTATTCTAGGTTACAGATAGGTCATTATATGACAGCTTACATCTGATTAATAGGATCCACCTCTGGCATACTTTCTTTTTTTAGTTTATAATGTATAATCTTGCTGATCTTTTAATGCCAAAATAAAGTGTTTTACAAAAAGCTCCATGTTCTAAAAAGTTACTACAACTTTTGAACTTTGAAATATGGTCACTTTGTATTCTATGACTGAGCAAATACTGTAGAAAAGTGCAGTTAATATGTGAAAATGTGTAATGGGTATGTCTGATTGGTTGATTTGTGAAGATCTAGTAGTAGTTGATGATTAGCCATATGTTGATTACAATATTGTATATAATGTACTATAATTTGTGACTACTTAAATTACCATCAGCTGTGTACCTCCAGCTGACCTGTAAACAAATATATGAGAGAGGTATACTGAGACGAGAGGAGCACTGAAGACTTGAAAAAGCTCTCGCATTAGATTCTGTGTTTTTGTTGTTCCCCAGATTTGTTTTGTTTTCTTTTTCTTTTGAAGTTGTTGCGTTTGGTTGTTTTTTTTTCATAGTTGTTAGACTACTACAGGGATTTACCTAGGTTCCTGGAAGACTTCTCGTTTTGTGTTTGTTGTGTTTTCGGGTTACAACATTTTATTTTCTATTGATAGGACCCCACGCATTACTATGGGAGTAGTTAACTTTAGTTCTTACATTGCACCTGAAATTACCACATAAACTACTACTCTGTTTCCCTTTTTTTAAAAGGCACAAGTGAAGTTTGTTTTTCCTTGCTGCTGATTGGTAGCTACAATGGGTCAATTGCAATAAACTTATATACAATAAACTCCACTGAAATTTGTCAGCAGCTCTGTACTAAACCTGTTCTCAATTGCAACAAACCTAAAATAACAGCTGCTGCCCATTAGATGTTACTGCATTAGGAGTCTAGCTTAAACCACCTCTTCATAGGTTTTAAGCAACTCAGTAGCGGACTAAGCAGAACAATTGATCACATTAGAACTGTCTTGAATGTAATGGAAATAATGTACTCATTAATTAACAAGCTTATGCACCACTTGCTTGAAAATTATTATTATATTTAACTAAAATTGCTTTCCAGACACCACAAATATTCACAATGAATGTTATCATAACACATCTTTAGTAATACAAATGTTATTTATTAATAATTAAGTTCCATGTATATCTTTATTAGTAGCTGTATTACAAGTAATGCATATACAGTCTTTATTATAGTTAGTTTTCAGTTATCCTGGGGAGGGAAGAGAATGGAAATTAAGGAAATAAAAATTTAAAGGGCTTTTAAGTCTTCAATGTGTTCTGTCATAGCTGTGTGTTGTCATATCTGGGTGTTAATTTAGTATATTTGTTGTATTATTTATTGTGATTTGACACTACACTTGTGTTTCTCAGGAGAAAGCAGTAAGATTTTTTTTTATTTGAGGGTACAGAAAATTGTATTGTACGGCCAAATGTAAGGTTACATTAAGAAACCCTTATTGTTACCTTTTGCAACGTTATTTATTTAAGACGGTTCTTCGGAATAGTGTCCCTTACGTATCTGTGACTGCAGTCCAACAATAACGGTGCTGAAATAGCCGGAATGTGTGGGAAGAAGATGGAGATGGAACAGGAGGCTTATTCAGTCGATAGAAAGGTTGTGTCGGAATGAACACACTACGGTTATGGTATTGGGTTTAAGAGCATTACGATCCTACAGTCTCCTGATCCATAATCAGATGCGTTATCCAGTGCACCACTGGCCCTTGTACCGCATTCCTCAATTGCACCACTGTGAGCTTGCGCCGCTACAATAATAAATCGCCCCAGTCCAAATTTTCTCAATAAGGTGCATGTTTTCTATGTGTATTTAGTTAAACAGTCTTTCATTTTGTCTGTTTTAAAAATTGCATCTCTTAAAAACAGACAAACGAGTTTATGTGTCGCGCTGAAATTCACACATGAGGGAATTCAAACGAAAGAAATCACAGAAAAGATATCGCGCTTAAAAAGAAATCCAGAGTGCAGACACCGGTGATAGAAAACAGAGCTTCATACGATGCATGAGATGCTTTACCTCTGAACTAAACTCGGCTCTTTAATCGTGTTAGGAAGAGTGAATAGCCAACAGTGTACATTTTAAAAATCAAAGCAAGACAATGAGACAAGAAGAGAATTCGGAACACGAGCCTCTCTTTCATTGTTTAATGAGCTTTTGATGAACGCCTAAGTGAAAGACAAATTCACTATTTTCACTTTGTGATTAAAAAACACTTTTATCACACGTTAAGCACTCCTGATGGTGTCGAATAGTTCTCTTTTCTACCCTCATCATTTGAGGATCCCCAGCTAAAATATCTTTTTAAACTACAACAAAATTGCAATATTTTGAATACTATTTAAGTTTACATAGTCACATTCCCGGTGATATTGACTTAGGCACTCAACTATTAACTTCTTGTAGTTAGCCAAAAGTTTGAAATCTCTGCAACTATCAGGATGCTTAAAGACATCCAAAGAAACCCCATCATATTTAGGGGAGATGGTGTTGAGGTCAGATTAATTTGAAATGCGTCTCTGGGGACTTTTGATTTACCAACGTTATGTTTAACTGAAGGATATGCTGACTGACTGTGCCATAGAAACTAACGCACATCACCTTTTTTCTACATTCACAGGTTTTTGACTAAAGACAAAAAAATCATTTTTGTTTCCTTGCCAGCTGGCAGTAATTCCTCTGCACTGACAAAACAGATGAGTATTTTATCTTTCGCAATTTGTATGGATTTTTTTAAAAACAAGTTGCTCCAAAAATTAAATGAACACTTCCATTAAATTTAATGTAGAAGCATGTTGCTGTCCATAATGATAAACTGTGTGGCAAGACAGGCACCACTGGGACTCAACCCCAGGATCTCCTGTTTACTAGGCAGGCACTTTAACCAACTAAGCCACAGCATTCTCGCATCCTAGTGTTAATCCCGCATCAGCAGGGTCAGCTTGTCGGCACGCCTGTCTCCATTTGGTGGTTTGAGCTGACGCTGCCATGACGTTCCCATTAAATGCGACCGAGAATACTCCAACCGGCGCGCCGCTACGCCTGCTGTCGGAGAACTAAGCCACGGCACTGGCATCAAATATCCCTTTTACAGCCACTTGGACACATCTCAATTGCTCTGAGACACCTGTATTCAGTGTGCGCTGAGCCTGCTCGCTGAGAAAAGTGACGAGAAATGGCTTATGTCCAAGGAGTTCAATATGCTTTTTATGTTCAATGGGGTGTCCACTACAGCTAACACTGAAGCGCAGCACAGGCTCTGTGGTTTGACATCTCACAAGGTAAATGTTGAAATTGTAGGTGGAAGAGGAAAATTACCCTTGAGTATGGGGAAAGAGGCAACTCATGTCCGGAGGGGGCTGAAGTGTGTATGGAGGTGGCCTAGTGGTTAAGGCAATCTCCTCTTAATACATGATACTCTGCACAAGTAGGTTTGAACCCCATTCTCCTCGAGGAAGGGCTTTGACACATTTTGACCTTTTTAAACTTGGTGTGCTTTCGTTTTGTTTCTTCGCTCCTGTCCTACAGCAGTAATATTTCTATAGGTGTATGATCATGGTAGGCTGACAGCAGGAACACGTGGCCCACAAGCAGTGACAATATCAGAGGTGTCTGCAGTGTGTTGGTTTGTAAGCAACGATAAAATAACTTGACATGGAAGCAGGTGTGCCTGCATTAATACAGCTCCATCGAGAGGAAAAAGTAACACAAGAACCGACATAAATTCAACAGCACGTTTCTGCAGCTGAAAACAGAACATACTCCACGTGATGATTGAGCTCACAACCTCGGTATAACTCCACTATAAAAGCACCACAACCTGACCAATTGCGCTACTGGAGCAGCACAGCACAGTAGCACATTTTCCTCAGTGCACTCAAACAGTGCTTCTTCCCTAGCCTACCAGCTTCAAGACTTTTTTAAATTGATCAAAGATTCATTGGAAAAGGTTTGTTGATGGGTCAGGTGGGAATCACACCCAGATTCACTGCTTGCAAGGCAGCTATGTTCATCATTATACCCAGGACTGGCGCCAGGGGAATGATCTGTAGGGGGGGGGGGGGGGGGGTCTGAAATCCTGAGGGGGGTAGTGATATTTCGGTTTAAATGGAGCCATTGCAACCATCCAAGTGAATTCTCGCAAGCATGCCACTGATTAGTATTTCATGTTAGAAGATAACGACAAGCAATCTGGTATTTAGTGATGAAGAACAGTTCCACGTTCATCAGAACTCACGTGATTATTTTTGCCTGGAGCATCAACCATATGTGTTCATTTTTGCAACAACATCAACGGTAACGAGGTTCTGAATCATTAAGAAATCATTGTAAAACCAACAGAAAGTAGAAACTTCTATAACTACAGTCCTAGTTATATAACGATTGTAAGTATAAGGATAAACTACTGCAAGGCATTGGTCCACCTGAGCAAATAAGGTCATAATAATGTTGACACCCCAAAACATAGACACTATGTAACGTGCTGTTCCTGGACAGATAGCCCTCCTGCACATTAAACAGTCTGATGTAGTAACTGTGAATTCGGGGTTAGTGTAGTTATCTGACCATTGACAATTTATCCAAAACTGAGGGGGGTGGGACTGTTCAGTTGAGGGGGCGATTTTGGCATGCCAGTAACATTTTGACAAAACGTCCAAGAGTTACGAAAACACTTACTTTGTGTATAAAGTACATTGTGTACACACTGTAAGTTCAGAACGCGAGAAATACTGCTCAATATGGGATCCTGTCCAGGAATATCAGGGCTGTAAGGGGGTCAGATCTATAGATGTAGTAAACACATTAGTGGAGACAGTGTGTCTGCCCTCTGTGTGAGAGCCAGACAGGAAAAATAATCTGTGGTCTGGGAAGAAGAGACCCTCGTTGGAAGAGCGGTGCTTCTCACAGGAGAGAATGAAAAAAAATATTTTTCTCCTTGGGGGAATTAAAAGCACTTATGGGGAGTGGTGTGATGGTAGTGCATCTGATACCACATCAAAAGGTTGTGTGTTCAAATCATGTTGAGATCGGATGATGTATGTTCAGGTTCAGCTGGTGCCGAACCCAGGAATTAGACCATGCCGTTTGGTTTTATCTGTACACCACATAGATAATCTAAATGAAATAACAGAGCAGTACAGGACACGCATTCAGGAAATTACACAGCAAGTCATTTTGAACATGACAAGAGAAAAGGCACACTGCACATCCGTGAAACATCACGTCCGACTTTAGAGACAGTTACATCACAGAATGGAAGTTTCAGGCCCCTTTTTCATTACAGGTTCAAACTAACCTGAAAGTTACAGAGTTTTAGGTCACTTTTGTATTAAAATGTGTCTGAAGCCTATAAATATAATTTGCCCTTTTTTAAATTGTGGATGAAATCCAATCCCATGTACCAAGACCTTACAGTATATTCATGTTAATTAAAATGACTAATGCTATTGGACATTAGCTGGTGCTTTTTGTAACGATTTGCTATTTCATGCTGGAAAGAAGGAAACCTGACCAACGTTTGCTTTCAGGTGCGGTTCATTCACATAATGGACTTCTATTTCTGAGTAGCCTGATTTAAAAACACACGAACCCGGTAGAAGTCGAACCTCCAATCTCATGATGCAAAATCAGACGCGTTATCCATGAAACCACTGGCCAATCATGTAACTGAATTGCACCATGGTGAGTTCAGTACTGCAACTAGTAATTACTAGTAATAGTAATAATCCCATCCTAAATTTCTAAGTGAGAAACGTGTTTTCTACATTTTTATCAGTTTTAAAATATCATCTCTTTAATACAGACAAAGGGTTTGTGTTTCACTTTGAAATTCTGATTGATTTAGAATTCAAAGAAAAAGATGCTTTCTTCAACAACGCAGTGCAATTATGACATCTTTCACTCTACTTCTCTCTTGTAGTAAAGCAGACCTTGCAGTGTGAGCATTTACTCTAGTAAATTAGGTCATGTATCATGTTAAATCACTTCTTCAAAACAAAACATTCCTGGTGCACGTTTTCTCCATGAAAAAAATACATTTTTCCCTTACATGATTTCTCTTTTTTTTTCCATCAGAGTACAGAAAGAAGAAAAAAGGGAAAAGCAGTGTCGCAAAAAAACTCCATCGCCCTTGGGAGATGTCAAGCTCATCGGATATGAAAAGTGCCCAATAAAAGCAATTTCTTTTCATTTATCTTAGCGTCAGGGCTGCTATTGTGTGTAGAGGAGGCAACTTGCTCAGCCAGCAGACTCACCGCTTACTGAATACAGGTATGTTTTGAGTGTCATGCTGATCGTCTTATAAATGCAAAAGAAACTTTTAAAGCTGATAAAGTTTTCCATTGTAATTTGCATGTAGCTACAACGTCCCTGGAAGAGAGATTTTATCAGTTGCATGTAATCAGTATTTTTTACTTTTTGTTTAGTACTGGAAATATATTTTTTTTTAATTTTTCTAAAGAAGATCTCAAGAAGTATTGCCAGGACCTTCCTTAAGCATTCAATAGCGATATTAATGGATCAGAAATGTAAGGTAAATTGGTGATCTGAGCCAAAATAGTCCTTACACGCCTCCTGGAACAGTGTTCATATTCATAGCAAGTTATATTCTTTTTCAACCCCAAACGTTGCTATTGCATTAAGCTTTGTGTGACCATTAGAGGTTTCGGTAGCTTCTGGAGAGCGCACTTTTCCAAACTGAAACCTATAAGAACATTATTCAAGACGCACCATGTCCCAGAATCATTCATCGGGACTTTGGATTAATATCAATGGAAAGTACTTCAAAATAAAAGATTTAACTGAAATATTAAAAGAGTAGGAAAGCATTTAAAGTAGAAAAAAATCAGTTCAGATGATATTTAATTTTTTGAGAAATGGGCACATACATCAGCTCAGTGAGCAGTGCGAGGTGCTCTTCTGGAGATGATGTTAAATTAGTTAAAATCATGTGATAGTTAAAAAAGCTTAATACTTAGTTAAACAGCCAGCACAAATGGTTGCGTTTGTGATTATGTCACTTCTCTACTACAGCAGCGTCGGTAAAAGACCCTCTGAAAGCAGTAAGGCTCTGCACAGCTGAATTCGTTGCTATTTGGAGAAATCCACAAACTCGTGTTTTTCATGTGCTTTAAAAGACAGCCATACTCACCGACAAAATAAAGACACTGCTGCTGATTTTTTCCGAAGCACAGTTGACCTTTCTGAGCCAATTGATGAAGCTCACCCAATGAATACTATAGCAGAAGGTGGAGGAAAGTGCAACTTTGTAACTATCACAACCACAGGAACAACTGCAAGAAGTAGAATCAATTTCCCATCGAATGGTGGTGTTGTCTGAGGTACGCGATGTGAGCGTGTGCAGAGAATCCCACAATCTCTTCAAAACTTGGACAAAGTATTTCTGATGGAGCGCTGTGCGCAAAGATTGAATAAGCTTTGCTCCTGCCGATGATTCTGCGTGAAAAAGCACAGCATTCAAGTTTCACAGACAAATGCACCATGCCTACTGTAGCGGCGAGGCTTATTAATAAGAAAGAATTAAGTGTTCTGAGCCTTCCCAAATGAGGCCCCATTTCTGTGTTCATCTCTGTGGTGCAGCCACAGAGAAACTATTCATGCAGGCTGATTTAAGGTTCCTGATAAGGACAGCTCCCAAAGGGGATGCACTTAGCTAAGCCTGGCTATCATGATCAATGGTCATCCATTGGTGCCTATCTGTCTAGGGAGTGCCAGTTGGACATCTGGACTGCATTCCTAAGTGTCAGGAGTAAGTGACTCATATTTCACCTTGATCAACCAATCAGGGGCTGGTAGGGCCGAGTAACCCACGTGGGACTCTGATGCCCATGGAACTTTCAGCCAATCAACGAGCTGAAGTTCCTCCAGGTAAAAACAGGCAACACAGAGAGCCTGAGAGATTCAGTAAGATTCAGGGAGATTCAGTAAGATTCTGGAAAGGATTCTGTGGACTGTTCTAAAGGGAATTCAAAGGAGAATTCCAGGGCAGGACGGCCCAGGAGCAGAAGGCTCCCAAGGGCAGGACATTCTCGCAGCGTGCCTCCTGACCATCCTGAGACTCAGCTCGGACAACCACGGAACGGCCAGTGTGTCCGAGTGCCAGAACTTTCCTTTGTTCTAAGAGTCTAGAGTGGAGGTTGCCAGAGAGTAACCAGCAGCAGGCCTCGTAAACAGGTCGGAACTGTGGACAGCTGAATCACTATTCAGAACTAGCTCTTCATCAGGAACGAACCGGTCCTCTTCCTGACTTTCTGGGACCCACAGTCATCTTTTCTCCTGTGCACAAACTTTGCTAGTTAAAGCCAACAGTGAGCATCAGCAGTGCACCGTCACAAGCCGCACAGCACAGCCTGGCACCGAGCCAGAGAGCGCGGATTGGACAGCAACAGCCTGCAACTGTTTGTTTGTGCCCGCAGGAGATCTGAATCCCCAGAAATTGGATGAGTATTCAACTTCACTGCATTACAGCTCGAGAATTCCATTGTTATCCAAACCAGTTGATATCAATTTAATTCCTAAGAGTTATGTACTTGTTTTGAGTATCTAATGTAGAAGTTGTAACCAAGTTCACTTTACGAAACGGTCTTAATGAATGATATACTGAACGTATGTCCTCTTGATATGTGTAACACTTTGTAACTGATTGAATATATATCTTTTGTATTCTGATAACCCTCTCGATAAGATCTGTTAGGTTTACATGCATATTCTATGTATTAATAAATGTATCCTCGTGTATTAGCACCTGTGTGTGTGCGTTGTTTGAGTTATGTCGCATGGTTGGACTCTAAAGCCATCAAAAGAATCAACTTTGTGATTTACTGCTACAATAAATAATTGTCTCAGTAAATGCCCAAACCCTACAGAACTGGTGCCTTCAGAGAGCCACTACAGTTACATATTTGGCGTCCCTGAACGGCCAGTTTTTCTTACACTACAGAACCAATTTTAAAAACAATTGCGGCACACTACGATTCACACTGACTCAAAAGTGATCACGGCAGATGTTGTTCCCTGCATAATGCTGAAGGGACCAAAGAGCATTGCTGTTGGGAACACAAAATGAGGTTTTTTTATGCCTTGATGTTAAGCTGACAAAGACTATCTTGAAACACCTAGTTCAGTCTCTCGACAGACTGCCAAGCAAAGCTTTTACCCATTGATGTCGCAATAGAAGGAAGGTCTTAACCCACCAACACTTAGCAGTGGCAAGATTCAAACCTAACCCAGTGAAGAAAATGGAGCACAAACCCAGCACTTAGACCACCCAGCCACACTCCTTACACCTTACTCTCTTGAGAACGTCGGGTGGGTTCAGCTCTTGTTGTGCGACGCGTGGAAATGACTGCATCTTCATTTTCCGAGATGTTTCCTATCACATCTTTGTCAGCTCTGAATAAAGTGCTTCTTTGGAGCAGGCTTCAGACCTTTTATTTTATTTATAAAGGAGGGCCATTCAGAAACATGTAATTCCTGTTTTAGAAATGCTTTGGGCGGTGTGTTTTATATAATGCACAAACAGTATTCTGATTGTATACTGTAGACCTGTGTAGCAATCATACTGGACGTGACTGGGATTCTGAAATGTTTCTTGAAAAGGTATTCAGGGCTGCTTGAATCTATAATAAAAAAGTGACCCGAAACTTCCAACCTTCCAATCACTGATGTCGCTCTCCCTAAACCTGTACGGGATGTTTTGCTGATGTGCAGTGTGCCTTTACTCCTGTATTAAAAACGACCTCTGTTGTTGGGCGGAGTTGAAGGAGAACTTACTGCACAGAAAAAGTACGTAACGATAAAATATTTCTGCGCGTGAAACACATCAATCGTTCAGCATTTCTAAAATGTTTAATTGAATTGACAAAGAAATCCTCTCCTTAAACTTCGAAAAGGATTATCTGTTGAGCCAGCAGGCGTAACACTGCAGTTGCCCGTTTCTCACAGGTGTTTGAAGTTGTGGATAACATTTAGCAGGTTTGGCACCATGGCTTAGCTGGTTAAGACGCCTCACTAAAAACCAGGAGACCCTGGGTGTGAATCCCAGCGGTATCTATTCGTAGACAACAGGCCACTCATTGTCAATATTTATGGAGCTTAATTTAAAGACAACGGGAGAAGCATGAGTTACAGCTTTCTGTAGCTGTTTTATATAGCGATGTGTCGGTTGGCTCTGTGGCGCAATGGAGAGCGCATTGGACTTCTAGGCTTTGATAGAATGAAGTCATTCAAAGGTTGTGGGTTCGAGTCCCACCAGAGTCATGTATCACTTTGATTCAACCTTTCAAAATCCTCTAGGGATCAGTGTTGATCAAGTCAAATAAAGGACTTCTTAAGAGTCCACAGTTGAAAATGAACCAGCAGCCACAAGAAAGAAATTAGCACTGGACTGTGATCACATTACTCCTGTCCTGGACTCCTTGCACTGGCTTCCTGTCAACTTCAAAATCCTCATGCTCACCTATAAGGCTCTCCATGGCTTGACACCACAGTACCTGTCTGGGTTATCGCCCTACTCCCCACCTCACAACCTTCGCTCTTCTAATTCTGGTCTCCTATCTGTCCCCCAGTCCATCTACACTCTATGGGTGACAGGGCCTTCTCCTGTTTTGTACCAAAGCTCTGGATCTTTATTCCCAAGGATATCAGAGAGTCACCTTCTCTAAACTCCTTCAAATCCAGACTCAAAACCCTCTTCTTTAGAAGAGCCTTTAATGAACTATTCTTTACCCCTCTGTTCCTACTGTATTTAATACCACCATCTATTGTCTCCTCTAACTGTGTATTCTCATCCTGCTTATCTTGTGTATTTTTTAACTTTATTGGTTTCATTCTGTAAAGCACTTTGAAAAGCCACCTTTAAAGGCACTATATAATGTATAGATTATTATTATTAATAATAATAATGAACAGCGCATTTAACACTGAGCACATGCGGTCCTTCTTTGCAAAGGATTGCAAAAGCTGGGAATTAGCCTTTCACTCGTGTTGTTGAAGACCGTATCCTGGCTTTGTTGCAGGAAATGTCTGGATGCCATCACCGGATCAAGGAGAGGATCAGGGTTTTGGGAAGTCTTTTTGATGCCTGACACTGTGTGTTTCCTGGTTGTAACGGGTGTCATTCTGGACCTAAACAACAGAGAACACCGTTGAAATAGCTGAACTGCCTAGCGGACACTTTGTTGCCTTCTTCTGACCTGTATTTAATGCGATTCTCTGAAAACTTGGCACGTTATATCTGTGCTACCTTTATGGAGGGCACACTCATAAGAATCATAGATTCGATCACAAGCATCTAAAAATGAGCCTGAGAAAATGACATCACGCTATGAGGCTGAATGGCACAAATTCTCCTGTTACTTCTGCAGCAAATGTGTGTTTTTTGCTTCTTATTTGGCAGCAGTGGGATTCCAACTCACACCCCCAAAGAGACTAGAGCTTTAATCTAGCTCTAAATTAAAAACTAGGTGACTTGTAATGGCTGGTAGGAGAGGAAAGGTATAAATGCTTCTTTTTTGGACAAAGTCTTTATCTTTTTTTTCACCAGTTGTTTTGATCAAATTATTGTAACGCAGTGCCATATTAAGGTATAATATGTACATGAACGTCATGTCTGAGTCGATGATGGCAGCTGAGTATCGCTGGAGGACAGTTCATCATGAGTGGGTAAGCCTGCATAATGAGGGAGAAGAGATCGGCCTCTCTGATGCAGTGTCCAGTGACACTAACCTTCTGTCCTACTGTTCTCTGCTAATGTAGATGGTGAATGTTTATTTAGGTGAATGTAAGGTTTCATTCTTGTAAAATATTTCCGAGCACTTTTTTTGTTGCTGAAAATTAATCCTGAGCATTTGAATGAATTCCGATATTGTCACCTAATTCCATACATTGTTTCATCAAACTAGAACATTTAGAGGAGGTCAATTGCATTTATGAATTGCATAGTGATAGTATTTCTTTCCATTTAAATACTTCAGTCAAAAATGTAGAGAAGGTGCTCCTGTTTTCACCATTATAAGAACTGTGATGCACCAGTAATATTTACTCTCATAAAAGTATTGTAATTGTATTGTTCTGTTCTGTAACAATCTTGAGTGACACAAACCTTCTGTTTTACTGCACTACACTTCTCCAGAGGCCAGTTCAGCACACAAGGATCCTCAGTCAAACAAACACTGCAATCGCTTGATAAACGCTATTTCTCATCCTTTCTCTTAGTGTCGGTGCTACTATTGTATGCAAAGGAGGCGACTTGACAATGAAGAGAGTCTTCATGAAGGTGTGTGTCGGCAAGCTCTCCACTGTCAATTGACTGGGCTTGTGAAGAAATCAATCTCATTCAACAACCATACAAATTGCACAGCTTAAGGCACATGAAGCGAAATCTGTGAGCTGATTGACACAAAACAATGTCACTTCACATTATCTGCAAAGTTGTTTTGCTTGTCTGACCACCTCTTCCTACTTTACAGTGAGCACATATATTTCAGTTCCTTTCTCCCATGTGGAGATGTATCCACTGCCAAAACTGCTGTCTGATTATTTAAATTATCTGTAAAACTGTTACATGACTTCATCTAATTGTAAATTTATAAGACGGTCTGTGAGACATTTGTGAGAGTAGCTGAATCCCAGGGCTGGTATGGAATCACACACAGGCGGGTCTTCTGTGTGATCTGAGTCCCACTGCTCAGAGCTACAGACTGGTCAAATGGTCACTATTGTAGACACGACCATCGGACCATAGGCTACAAATAATCAATATACCGATCATAGTGTCACTACTGTTGTTTATTACATAAATACTGTATATAAATAATAAGATAATTCCACACTCATAAAACATTTATAAACATTTTGGGAGGCTGACATACAGTAAAGAAAGTAATACTGAAGAGTTTGGAAGTCCTGGAAAGCGTTAATAGATCCTTCTTGCTTTCGACCTGGAACAGAGCCCACAACTGCCAGATCAGTGACCCCTGAGCCCAGTTCACAGAGAGGAGAACCAGGAGCTCTTCTATGTCTCTAAGAGGGCTGGGAGGAAAGATAAAAGGGGGAAATGTGACATGAGTCCAGGCTGTTCTGTCTGATATTGTTCATGTAGCAGCACTGATTGTCTGAATATCTTCTGGTTCTGGATTGTGAGGATAGAGAGCAGTACGGAGTTGAGATCCTGTCTGAGTGTGAGTCTGAGCTGTGAATCTCACTGAGAAGAGAATAATGATTTTTTATTCTGCCTGAGAATTTTCCTGAGAATTTTTTTCTTTTCCAAGTGGTGTTACATCCCCTTCAGATACTCTACACAGACTGCCAGAGAGAAGAGGATAGAGAGATGGACAGATAAGAGCACACACAGCAAGAGACACCGACGTCTTGATTTACTTTGAAGCAAGTGTTAATTTCTTTTCTGGAACAAGTTGTTTCTGAACTTCAAGAAATTCATACAACTTCTGAAAGATAAAATACAAATCTTGCTTCTCAGGACAGAAGAAATGCTTCCAAAAAATGCCAGTGATTTTTTCTCCCTTTAACGAAAAGTGGAGAAAAACAACAGCAGTGCAACTCCGTCGGCTTGATTTAGCTTAATACAAGTATTCACTTCCTTTTCTGTAGATTACAGCCTGCGAAAGATGAAATGAACTTCTTGGTTACTCTTAGTCAGTGCAGAAGAAATACTGCCAGCTGGCAGGAAAATGACAGTATTTTATTTTCTTTAACTACAAACATGTGAGTTGTGAAAAGCAACGGGAATGTGTCCCTGTGCAGCTGTTAAACAAAGGGCTGGTGGGTCAAACGTACTCAGGGACGTGCTTCAGATTGTGATGATGTAAACAAAATCTCCGCTAAAAATTGAAGGGATTTCTTCGCAAACCCTCTTGAATGTGGCAGGAAATCTTTGTGTTTTACTCGTGTGCAACTACAACAAGTAAACAAATAAGTACCTAAGTCAATGTCCAAGAAAACCATCTTCACGTGTGGAATTTTTCTTTAACTGGCTGTTGGGAGAATTCATTTATACACCCGTTGTATCCTTAGCAAAAATATTTTAAAATTAGAACACAGATTTGTTGGAGAACTTGACAATCCTTGACAATCATTATTAAATGAGCATTATACAAATGTGCGTTGATATTTTTAATATGTACCTTAATTGTAATATATATATACATAATTGCTTTGATATGGATGTTCATTTGAAGGAATTGAGGAAACTATGAAGGATCGCAGAACAACCAAAGATACATTTGGGCATCTGCTATTGGTAAAGATGAAAGAGTACCTTAAGTGTGAAGCTTTCATACACACGAGAGAAAAAAACAGTTTTAATGCACTTCATTAAACTGATGGTATGCTTATCAATCGTGCATAAAGTGTACATAGCAGAGGATGGTTTCGATCCATCGACCTCTGGGTTATGGGCCCAGCACGCTTCCGCTGCGCCACTCTGCTGACAGCTGTTATAATGTGATTCAACACAACTGCTCTATCTTTGCTTTCTAAAAGTGCGCCCGAGATGAAAAGTCTAAACGGTAAACGCAGACGTCACTTTGAGCACTTGGTCTTTTATAGCACAAATCATCACCCGCTGCTCTACATGGGCGTGTCTTCAATATCGTTGAGAACCAAACCTTCTGCTTTCCGAGGCAACTGATTCTTTCGTCGTTAATTCCCAAATCTTCAATGAGAATCAGTGAAACGAAAATCAAACACATGTACACACTCGCGTCCTAACCTGAAAGAAAAATCTACACCCACTTTATAATACTGAAAATGATTCAGGAAGTACAGCAAAGTTCTAAAACCAGCGAATGCATCTGCATACAGTACATAAAATGTCAATTTTTCAAAAGTAAAATCTTCAGCTTTGAAAGATTACCATCCATATATTTTCGTTTTTCTCTTTTTTTACATAACACGCTTTCGAGAAACAAACTGTCTTTTAATTAAGGTTTCATTAGAAAATGTGTATCTTGGTTTGCCAAGTTAAAATCGGCACATCCCAGTGGGCAAAAGATGTAGAATATACGACTATTGAACGCATACCAGACGTGTAACTGTGCTCCGTAACTGGTCTAGAATGAAATTGATTATATGTTTATTATACATAAATGGTTGTAGTTCTATTATACGGATAAATTTAGAAGACTACTATACATATATAGTTAAAGGTCTATTATACATCAAAGAAAGATTTTTATAGGTGTAGAAACTAGTAAATAAAGCCAATGATTTATTTTAGAAATTTATTCTTAAAATATACAACTATTCACACCTGAAAAATATGTAGTTCAAATTATACATTATATACAATATTGTAATCAACAAATGTCTAACCATCATAAAAAACACAACTAGTAAACTTCAGTTACAAATTCTAGTAACATGGCAATATATATATATAGTAATGACAAACACAAACTAATTACATGAACACGCTAATATTTAACTCAAAACCACATTTCGAAACTTCTTTATTTCCACGAAAATATTATTAATGTAGCACAAACGCTACTTTCTAATAAAGACAGAAAGAAACTATTTGTTTTGTGTCTCATGGTGATCCTCCTCTCGATACTAATGACATGTTTAATATGATCCCTCGAGAAAAAAAAGGAGTCAATTTCCGCCTGGAATGATTGATGCCCCATCAAACATTTTGTAATATCCCTGGAAGTTTATACAGTAGAATCCTGGTTCGTGGCTTAAATTCAAGGTAAACAAGACTAAGGAAACGAGTTGGAAACTTGATGTCGAAGTGGGATTTAAATCACCCGGAACATTTCACTACATTGGGCAGTATGTGCTAGGGAGCATTGCTTGACATCCCTTCGATAGCTCAGTTGGTAGAGCGGAGGACTGTAGTGGAGTCAGTAGGGAATCCTAAGGTCGCTGGTTCGATTCCGGCTCGAAGGAAGGTGCTTTTTGTGTACTTTAATCAAAGAGTTAAAAAAGCGAATCTGTTTCATTCAGACATTTATCAAAAGTTCAATAAACGACGAAGTAGAGGTTCCTGTTCCGAATTCAGCCCACGTCTGATTGTCTTGTTTTGGCCAAGATCCGATCTTTGAATTAAGGGACTACTCTGTCTGCTTTGTAATTCAAAAATACATACAAATGTCAAGTTTTTTGTAGATATAAAGGTGTTCTCTGTTTTCAAAGGATAGGTACTTAATTGGCATAATGATTTGGTATTGATTTTGTATCGTTGTATTATGAAGTTTGTGCTTTCTGTGTTTTTATCGTATTGTGAACTTATTTTTTAAACAAATGCTTACAAAGGCAAACAGGGCACACATCTGTTTATACCAGTGGTGAATTGTACATTTGTACAAGCTACTGTGCACTTCTGGGAGTATAACAGGTTCGATATAAAGTGGCAAAAATATAAAAGGGGAATATACCCCAGACTGCGTATAAGCTCTCGTTGTGACTGTTGTTTTATTTTTAGATAAAAATGGCGTACTGTGCACGAAATGTTGCAGAAACACAATTTGATATTTTAATAATTATTATTTTAATAATTTGATCAAATTGAGGCCCAGGATCCAAATCTTCAGTTCTGATTTTTTTAAGTGATATCTTTCCTTCCTGTCGTGGAAGTCACACGATGTGAGCAATTGTTTTTTTTACGTTGCGATCCAAAGATCCTCAGGCGCACTGTAACCAAACCAGGATGGATTCTGCTCGGAGCCGGACTGAGCTCATTCTCACTCCCTGTGCTAAAAACAGAATTAGCTCTTCCCCGAACATCGTCTACAGCTGCTGGATGGTGCTCTGCGTCTTACTGCTCTGGCAATTACTTTGACGAAAGACAGATCACTTGTGCGCTTTTAACCTTCTCGCAGCTACAGCTATAGCCCTGAAAAAAGCATTAGCTTTATCAGTTTTTACATTAATCTATTTTGAATCAAAGTTTGATATTTTTTTTATTGCATTTTACATTACAATTATAATAATAATAATCATTATTATTATTACGCACACTTATATAGCGCTGTTCTGGATACTCCACTCAATGCGCTTTACAGGTAATGGGGACTCCCCTCCACCACCACCATTCTCCTGAATGATCACAGAGAGTCAGGACCTCGGTTTTACGTCTCAGCCGAAGGACGGCACCTGTTTACAGTTTAGTGTCCCCTTCATTGTATTGGGGTATTAGGACCCGCATGGACCGCAGGGTGTGCGTCAAGCGACAGAAACCAGACGTGTGTCGGGCTCGGCTGCGAGCAGGACAATGACATCACAGGGACAAAGTAGAGGAAATCAAAAGGGTTCTATAAAAGACCTGTGTAAGCTGTTGGTTTGCAGTCTGGACTCTAAATCCTCCGATCCGATTTTAAATCTCTCTAATACCTGAGCTGCGGCTTCTTCCGAGTATTTATTCGTATACTTATTATGTGTAAGTGTATAGATGAAACCTTTCATATATTGTTCAGTTTAAATCAAAATGCTTTACTAATACAAGAGAGAAGTATAGTATGAAGGATGTGACAAATCTATGATTTCTTGGAACAAAACGGTTTTTATTTGCATTCGAAATGAAGCGGAATTTTAGCGGGACACACAAACCCTTTGTCCTTTTTAGAGTTTTTAGAGTGAACAGACATAAATGTAGAAAACGTGTTTTTTAGCACTACAATAGCAGGGTCAGTGGCATAATGAATAACGCGTCAGGCCTCGCGTCAGAAAATTATAAGTTGGACTGCCGTCTGGCTTGTTGCGTTTATACCACTTACGTTGTTTTATATAAATGAACTCCACCTGAAAGCTATAGAAAACACTTTGGGTAAGTTGTCTGCAGCCTCATGCGAATTTCGACAACTTACCCAAAACACTGTACTGTCTGGAGATCAGCTCCAGCTCTGAACTCAATTGCAATGAAAAACCATGCGTAACAAAACTGGAGAACAGCTGAACTTGTGTTCAGTTCGGTGATGAGGGACCAGAACTGTCCTTGTTGTAATTAGCACGAACTGCACAGGCTCTGAATCAGACCATGTCAATTAGTCTGATCAATGTAGGACACGTTAATGTAGAATTATTAAAAGGTTTATTAGTTAGTTAGTTCAGGTTTACCCACCTGAACTAATGTAGAATTATTACTTGGTCTGTCTCTTGTTTGTATATAAATGAATGTCTCTGACAACTTAATGTTAGTTTTACGATGTAGGTCAGGCGTTGACATATGCACGAGTATACTAAATGTCTCACTCCTGATTCAACTCATGTTCTATAGGAGATTGGCGATTCCTCCTGTTTCTCATACAACCATATCAGAACAGAAGCCCATTTCACCCAGCTCTGATTCAAGATCGACTTGCATCTTTATCCCTTTTTTGTTCGTGATCATTATTTTCTTTAGTTATGATCAATATTGAACTTTTTCTAAGTGAAATGACAATAATCAAACATGCAGGCAGATTTTTGAAAAGTATTCGGAATTGACAGGGTGCCCCTTTGGAACAATCGTCAGAAATTGTGAGAAAATGAAAGTTATGTAAGCTCTCACACAAAGCATTGAAGATTGGAATCTGAGTGTAAAAAAGTTACCCGTCTCCCAATGATAGGCAGGGATACACACCATGACTCGAATAGACTCAGCGAACTTTAACACCTATGATATTACGAGTGCTTTGCACGTGTCGAATTTCAAGAAGGAACTACTACAACAGTTGTGGACATAATTCAATACCACCGGCAAAGTCCAATGCCGGCAACATCTGAGAAAATAATGTTCACTCATGGAATTTGGTCTTTGAATGGCTGGCGGGAAAATTCATTTATACTCCTGTTGCACCCTCAGCTGAAACATGTTAAAATAACAACGCAGATTTGTTGCAGAACCTGACAAGAATTATTGGGTTAGCACTGTATGTATTCTTGTATATTTACTTTAATTTTAATATAAATGTAAACATGCATGCTGTATAAGCTATTGTAATTTTAAAATATGTTAGCTGAGGATGCGAAGGGGGCTATTATACCTTGTGAAACACGCAAGGAACTGTAAAAAAGGCTGTTATTTGAATAAAATTGGCGATCACAAGAAAACCACAATTTATGTGGTATTATCATCAATATCCTTCAAAATCTACGTTCAAATGAAGGATTTGAAGAAACTATGAAAAAAGCAACAGTAATAGCAGAGGATTTTGATTTTTGCTCTTCACGTCAGCAGATCACCGTAGAGTTACACCCCTACAAACAGCACAAAGGATGAATCCCACCACCTTCATTATTGCTGTGTTTGTGCCAGTGAAAGTAGCGTTTGTGTTATTGAAAGCATCTCGGAAGATGAAGGTGCAGTCACTTCCACATGTCATGATATCATTAGATCTGACGACAAGAGCTGAAGCCCCCCCTAGTCCAAGCCAGCAATGTGAAGATGGGTATGGAGGAAGGTAGCGTGGCTGAGTGGTCTAAGGTACTGGATTTAGGCTCCAGTCTCTCTGGGGGCGTGGGTTTGAATCCCACTGCTGCCAAATATTAATGTTTTAAGACCTGCAATACAATCAGTAAAAGCGCTTTTTGTTAGGCTGCGGGAGGTGTTTAGAGATAGACTTTCTAAAAGACAGGCTTAACATCAAGGCAGAAAAAATATTTTTTCTCAATAGAAATTCTCTTTGGCACGTTCAGCTTTATGTAGGGAACAACGTCTGCCGAGATCACTTTTGAGGCAGTGCACATGATAGTGTACCGGCAAGTACATTTAATATTGGCTGTGGTGGTGAGCTGCTTTTGTCTGTGAAACTTTTAATTCTTCACGCCGAATCGTTGGCAGGGGTAAAGCTTATTAAATCTTTGAACATAGCGCTCCATCAGAAATACTTTGTTCGTGATCAAAAGAGATCAGAGGATTAACTTCATGGATTCACATAGCATACCTTACAGGAAAGATTTAAAAGGGGAATTGATTGTGCTTCCTGATGTTGTTCCTGTCGTTTCTTTGGATACAAAGGTGAATGTTCTTTGACGTTCTGCTAGAGTATCCACTGGGTGGGCTTTATCAATCAGCTCGGAGAGGTCATCAGTGCTCTGTCTCTGGAAAATAATCAGCACTGTCGTTTTTCCCTGTGCTGTCTTTTAAAACATATAAGATCACGAGTTTACAGATTTCTCCAAATAACAACTATACATTTTAACCCAGCGGTTAGCATTCCTTCAATCCAATAGTTTTACTCCGGGTAAAAAGCAGCGAAATATATAGAGAGATTAATTCAAATATTTCAACGTTCTTATTGGATTACCTGTATGGATATATCGCTCAGAATTCCTAATATGATTTTGAGTTCAGTTTTGCTTTACTACTTTCAGAGTCTTTTATTGACCTTGCTGAAGCAGAGAAGTGACATAATCACAAATGCGACTTACCTGTGCTGCTGTTTTTGGTTAATAATGATTATTGCAAGGAAAAAAAAACAGCTCCTTGCATTAAGAGCAAGAGCAACCAACACGCTCGCTTGTTGAGTTGGGTTTTTTTTCCATGGTGCTCTTCCTCAGATGTAAAGTTATTTGGCGAGCAAGGACCTCTGAGAAGGAGCCTGAATCCATCAAGAACTCAGAAATTCTCATATCGCACTACTGTCTTGTGTACAGAGATCTGCTTCTTCCTTTTTGAGTGTTTTGGTGTTTAAGAGCACGCTTCCTACCTCGAATGTTAGTTTCAGGAGATGTGCTACCGGATAAATGATTATCTTGAAAAGGTTTGGGGATGCACTGGCCGGGATTAAAACCCGGCTCAATTATTTGGAAGTCACCTGTACTACCAACACACTTCTAAGAAGCACCCGCACATTTTCGCAATCCTCTCTCTCACCTACAAAGTTATGAAGACACAGACGACCAATGAAAACTAATTTGATTCACCCAAGGCTTCACTCTTCTGTTGTGATGTTGTTTTAATTAGTGTTAGCTGTGATGAGGTATTGTTTCTGTCTCTTAAAGTTTAAGAGTCTGCTCCTTTCTTCCTGGTATAGAAAAAAACATGTTCCATCTTTGTTTACAAACACCACTGTAAATTATTTGTCCATCTCTAAAGCCTGTGTGTATTGACAAGGCAATTCAAAAGCACATATTAAATAAGAACACGATCCTTCTTGTTACCATTCCCGTGGTTGGAGCGTTGTTTCGCCCTTTAACGTTCTTCTACAATATTTACAGACAGGGCTTTATCACTGGAGTTGTGTGCATCGGTCCATGAACATCAACTGTACTGCTGTTTTTCTATGCGTAATTTAATCGCAAGCACTTAAAAGATGCAAAAAGATTTCAAGGAAAACATAATTGAAAGACAGTCGAGTAAGGAGGTAGAAAAACGCTCTCCCCCATTGAAGAATCAACCACCGTCGCCCATGTGACTGGATATAAAAATAAATTATTCATTTCAATTATTCATGAAGGGTGGATTGTGGTCAGTGAACATATGCACATCTTTAAGTCAGTTCCACCATCTGTGCCATAGGGGATGTAGTTCAATGGTTTTCATGTATGAAGTTCCGAGTTCAATCCCTGGCATCACCAGATGTCTTACATTATTGTGCTCACATCGCAATCTTCTGTTGAGTGAGAACTCTTTGCTCGTGTTCATAGAGAGCCAGGTTTACACAATTAAACTCAGTCACACACGAAGTGCTACAGTGTTGCTCTGCTGTTTTAAATGTACCTCCAAAGCATTTTGTTCTGTTAACTACCAAATGATTTGAACTAATTTTACATCATATTCAGGAAATCCAGAGAAGGTCATCAGACTTTTAGTGGCTGTTGAAGAAAACACCTGTTGAATCTCACCAGGAATTTCTTGAGAGATCATTCAGCAAGCGAGTTAACAGGGGTTAACGTAGAGAGTGGCGGAGGTGGGATGTCAGGGCTTGACGTCACTGCTTTATGCAAAGAATGGAGGGGTGGTCGTCAGGGCTATATGACTGTGCTTCACGCAGAGAGTGGTGGGGGTGTGATGTCAGGGCCATACGACAGTGCTTTACACAGAGAGTGGCGGAGGTGGGATGTCAGGGCCTGACAACACAGCTTAACGCAGAGAGTGGATGGGTGGGTGTCAGGGCCATATGACACTTCTTTACGTAGAGAATGGCGGGGGTGGGATGTCAGGGCTTGACGACACTGCTTTATTCAAAGAGTGGAGGGGTGGGTGTCAGGGCTATATGACAGTGCTTTCCGCAGAGAGTGGTGGGGGTGGGATGTCAGGGCCATATGACACTGCTTTACACAGAGAATGGAGGAGGTGGGATGTCAGGGCCTGAAAACACAGCTTAACGCAGAGAGTGGAGGGGTGGTGTCAGGGCCATACGACACTTCTTTACACAGAGAGTGGTGGGGGTGGGATGTCAGGGCCATATGACACTGCTTTATACAGAGAGTGGCGGGGGTGGGATGTCAGGGCCTGAAGATACTGCTTTACGCAGAGAGTGGCGGAGGTGGGATGTCAGGGCCTGACAACACAGCTTAACGCAGAGAGTGGAGGGGTGGGCGTCAGGGCCATACGACACTTCTTTATGCAGAGAGTGGTGGGGGTGGGATGTCATGGTTATACGACAGTGCTTTCCATTGAGAGTGGTGGGGGTGGGATGTTATGGCCATAAGACACTGCTTTATGCAGAGAGTTGAGGGATTGATGTCAGGGCCATACGACAGTGCTCCACTCAGGCCTCTGCTTGAATTTGTACTCCTCCTCTCTCCCTACCTCTACCTCTATGATATTTGCACTTTCTGGAGAGCCGATTTTCTCCACTTCAGTAGCCCGATTGCGTGGAGAGGGCTGTAGAATGTGGCACCGCCTTTCCTGCTCCGTCCATGACAGGCGTGCTGGTCTCTGGAGAGAGAGCACGGTCCATCAGCGCACTCCAATAAAGGCACTGGAAGCAGCTGAAACGCATTGGCGAAGCTCAGCACTGGGCCGCTGGGCACATCTTACCACTGTTTCCGTAGTGTAGTGGTTATCATGTTCGCCTCGCATGCGAAAGGCCCTCGGTTCGAAACCGGGCGGAAACAGGCTGGCTTCTTTTGTCGCATACAAATGGGTTGTACAACTTTTAACTAGCAAATGGAAGAGGGCTGAAGTAAGAGACAAGATGTAAATAGGGTTAACTTAAGTCAGTTCTGCCTGAAAATTAGACTTCTAAGCAACAGGGGTTTATGGCAGGAAAGGGGGTTAACTGATAAGGATTCCAGATGCGAGGGGGCATAATCTTAAACTGACCATTTGGCCAGGGTCTCTTAACTGGCCAAATACCACGACCCCCCCCTTACCATAACACCGAATGACGTCTGAAGCAGCAAGGAAGGACTATATAACCTAAAAGTTTGTACCGGCACATCGAACAATACTTCGGTTTTGTTGTTTCTTGTGGGAAACAAGACTTCGGCTTTATTGTTCCTTATGTCCGTCATGGCAGTGAACAGGTCCTGGTTACAGGATCTCTAAAAAAGGAAATAAAGACTGAAATCAGATCCGACCCACCATGCTGCCACGGTGACGGTGCACTGCCCAGTGAAAGTGGCAGCCTGTCCCTGGACTGTGGGAAACTGGAGCACCTGGAGGAAACCCCCACAGACCAGGGAGAGAACATGCAAACTCCACACAGACAGCACCCACACCCCAGGTCCAGCACTGTGAAGCATGCCCGACAATGCGGAAGGGCTTTTACAAATGAGTGTGTAACTCACACTGGTGCCCAGGATGGCCTGCTACCGGAACGCAACCTAATTTTCTTAATGCAGTTTGTTCGAAGCGGTTTGCAGGAGCTGGAGGTGAGGACTGAGCTGGGGTCCAGTGTGCAAGAGTGACTACTGATGTCGTGTGTGTGTGTGTGTGTGTGTGTGTGTGTGTGTGTGTGTGTGTGTCTGGATCATTGTGAGCGCCGTCAGGTTTGTGTATTTGTTTAAACAAGAGGATGTGTCTGTGCGGGTCTGACTCTGTGTGAGGGTGCAGCTCTAACTGTTCGCGCGCGGGCGTGTCTATCTCTCTACAATGCATGAGGGGCTAAATCTGCCTCTGAGAAACTGACTTTTCAGAAGAAAAATCTATGAAAAGGCACGGCCTG
Source organism: Lepisosteus platostomus (assembly GCF_059453375.1). Lineage (NCBI taxonomy): Eukaryota > Metazoa > Chordata > Actinopteri > Semionotiformes > Lepisosteidae > Lepisosteus > Lepisosteus platostomus. The sequence continues at coordinate 41,820,773 of NC_142615.1, read as the reverse complement.
GCCCTCTTCTCTTGCTCCCGACGTATAACACACTGGGGGATGAAGCTGGTGTCTTCAGCTGTAACCCTAGCTATTTATGCAAACAGCTCTTTTATGAAAAGCAGCTCTAGGCCTAGACAAGAGGAACAGATAAAACAAATCTTAGATTTATGGCTTATTCAAAGCAGACTGAGCGCTGCTATACTGTATGTAGGAGCCAGAGATGAAGAATGAGCTATTTAAGGAAATCAGGAGTGTGAGAGAGGGAGTGTGTGTTTTTCCTCCCAATAGAGAAGGCTTGTGGTTCTTTCTGCTTTTCTGCACAGGCTGCCAACATAAGTACGTGTTGGGTTCTTGGTTTGAATGCTCGAGTTGTCAGGCTGGCGTTTTTTGTTCCTATTGGAGCCCATAATTGTGAACAAGGCGCTTGAGGACGTCTCTGTGCAGGTGTGCGTTTGTAATGACGTGTGTGCGCATCTCTGTAGCGGATGTTTCAGTAAAAAAACGTATTTAAAACATTCAACCTTTTCATGTTCCTAATATTCTTTCATTCTTCACAATAATAACTAAGGTTGCTGCTGGAAGAGGTGTTAGTGGGGCCAGCAGGGGGAACTCTCACCCTGTGGCCCATGTGGGTCCTAATGCCCCAGTATAGTGACGGGGACACTGGAAAAACTGTAAAGAGGTGCCGTCCTTCAGATGAGACGTAAAACCGAGGTCCTGACTCTCTGTGGTCATTAAAAATCCCGGGGTGTTTCTCGAAAAGAGTAGGGGTTTTACCCCAGTGTCCTGGCCAAATTTCCCATTGACCCTTACCAATCATGGCCTCCTAATAACCCCCATTTATGAATTGGCTTCATTACTCTGCTCTCCTCCCCACTCATAGCTGGTGTGTGGGGAGCGTTCTGGTGCACTATGGCTGCCGTCCCATCATCCAGGTGGATGCTGCACATTTGTGGTGGTGGAGGGGAGTCCCCATGTCCTGCAAAGCGCTTTGAGTGGAGTGTCCAGAAAAGCACTATATAAGTGTAAGCAATTATTATTCATTATAATGTAATAAGTCCATTATTTCTCACCCCTCCATTGCAAGGCATACACAACACAAACACCAGGAACAATTATCTCAGAAGTGAATTGCAAATGTATTGAGTTGTGATGCAACTGTAACTTGAACCTAACATGACTGTGGCGTGCATTTTTGAAATTGCATTTTCACAGCTGAAATACAAAATGAAGCTGATCGCAGTCCAAACTCAAGGTATTGTTGTAAAACTAAATATTCAACATGTTTCTACCTGTCCCTTTTCAGCTCACTCAGAAGTCCACAGCCTGCAGCCTGGTGCCTCTCTGTCTCCCCCCTCCACACTGCTGGTCCAGTGGAGGTGCTGTTTGATCCTGCACGATCTGTCCGGAATCGTATAGTCTTACTGAGCAGCGCAGGGCTCCCTGGCCCCAGGTACGAACAGTGAGTGTCAGTGCAGAACAGCTCTCTGACACTCCGCTCCCTCACTCCAGCTGATCAGGGCAACTACACAGTGAGGGACCTTAATGGAAGCAGTATCAGCACTGTGATCGTCACTGTGGGTGGTGAGCAGGTCTACAGTAGGATCACTAGAGGGCTCTATATTCTTGACAGAGTGTGTTCTTATATCATCCTCTGTCCTGATTGTCTTTCAGCTCACAGAGACAATGTCACCCTGCAGCCTGAAGCCTCTCTGTCTGTCCCTCTGTTCACTGGAGAGCCAGTGGAGGTGCTGTTTGATCCTGCAGGAGGTGGAAACTGGACCTCAGTGTGTTCTGTCCAGAACAGCACAGCCAGCTGTGTCCCCCAGTACAGTTTTTTTTATTTTTGATGATTAGCCATATGTTGATTACAATATTGTACATAATGTATAATTTGAACTCGATATTTTTCAGGAGTGAATGATTGTATATTTTCAGAATAAATTTCGAAACCAAATTATTGTCCCTCGATCTCTGTCTCTCTCTCGTCCTGCTGTCTGTCTGTCCCTGCCTCTCTGTCTCTCTCTCTTTCAGCCCCGTCTGTCAGTCTGTCTGTCCTTCTCTCTCCTTCCTCTCTCTCTCTCCTTCCGCTCTCTCTCTCGGTTTGTTTGTCCCTCAATCTCAATCTTTCTCTTTGCCTGCTGTCTTTCTGTGCCTTCATCTTTGTGTCTCTCTCTCCTTCCTTTCTGTCTGTCTCTCTGTCTGTCCTGCGTTGTCCCAGCTGGGCCTGTCTCCCCGGCTCTCTGCCTTCAGCTCTGTTCGCCGATGTCCCACCAGCCCGTCTCTCTCTCAGCCTGTCTCTTGACTTGCAGGAGGAAGAGGAGGTGGAGACAGCTCCTCCGGCAGGAGAGAGGAAGAAGGTCAGTGCTGGTCCCACCCTGCCTCCTGTCCTGTCTGTGGTGGAGTTTCGCCATCTTGTCTGTCTTGTCAGCCCTGTCTGTCACTGTCTCTCTCCTCCTCCTCTCTGTGCTGTGGTGTCCAGTCAGTGTGTCTCTCTCCTCCTCTTCTCTGTCCTATGGTGTACAGTGGGTCAGTATTAGTGGGCTACACCCAGGCTCACTCACTGCGAGTGTGATCTCAGCAGAGTCTCTGTACTCTTGGGACACTTGACTCACCTGTCTCTCTCTTTCTCTCCCTGTGCTGTCCCTCTCCTGCCCCCTCTCTCCCTACTCGGACTCCAGCTGGAGGAGGTCCAATCACCACCTCCTGTGAGACAGAAGAAAAAGAAAGTGGGTAATGCTCTGATTCTCTCTTTACTCCTGTCCAGTGTCCAGTCAGTGTGTGTGTATGAACCCCTCTCTCTCTCAGTGCAGTGTTCATGTCCTGGAGTGTCCAGTCCGACTCTTAACGTGACTCTCCTGTCTCTGCTTCAGAAGTGCTGGTGCGTCTTTTTAAAGTCCCTGAGCTGCATGTCGGTGGAGACAGATGATAAGGACGAGCCGATGGAGGCGGCGGAGAACGTGTGTCAGGAGAGGAAGAGCGAGGGAGAGGAGGAGCAGGCTGCTGGGAAGGACAAGAAGAAGAAGAGGAGGTGCAGGTGAGCAGACAGGGGGACGCCGCCCGGTCGTGTCTGTGATTCAAGAAGGAGTCTCCTCTTGCTGTTTGATGTCATGGTGATGTCCGTGTCTGTGTCCCTCACACCTGCAATAACAATATTCTTTCCAGGTTCCTTTCCTGGTTCTGTGCCAGCTAAGATCGGAGTCGCCTTCCCCACCAAGGACTGGACTGGACTGGACTGGACTGGAGCTGAGGGACACCAGACTGGACTGGACTGGAGCCAAGGGACCCCAGACTGTGCTGGACCGAAGCTGAGGGACCCCAGACTGCACTGGACCGGAGCTGAGAGACACCAGACTGGACTGGACTGGAGCTGAGGGACCCCAGACTGTGCTGGACCGAAGCTGAGGGACCCCAGTCTGTGCTGGACCGAAGCTGAGGGACCCCAGTCTGTGCTGGGCCAAAGCTGAGGGACCCCAGTCTGTGCTGGACCGAAGCTGAGGGACTCCAGACTGTGCTGGACCAAAGCTGAGGGGCCCCAGACTGGACTGGACTGGAGCTGAGGGGCCCCAGGCTGTGCTGGACCGAAGCTGAGGGACCCCAGACTGGACTGGACCAAAGCTAAGGGACCCCAGACTGTGCTGGACTGAAGCTGAGGGACCCCAGTCTGGACCGAAGCTGAGAGACCCCAGTCTGTGCTGGACCGAAGCTGAGGGACCCCAGTCTGGACTGCACTGGAGCTGAGGGACCCCAGTCTGGACCGAAGCTGAGGGACCCCAGTCTGTGCTGGGCCGAAGCTGAGGGACACCAGTCTGGACTGAAGCTGAGGGACCCCAGACTGTGCTGGACCGAAGCTGAGGGACCCCAGTCTGTGCTGGACCGAAGCTGAGGGACCCCAGACTGTGCTGGACCGAAGCTGAGGGACCCCAGACTGGGCTGCACTGGAGCTGAGGGACACCAGACTGGACTGGACTGCACTGGAGCTGAGGGGCCCCATACTGGACTGGACCAGAGCTGAGGGGCCCCAGACTGGACTGGACCGGAGCTGAGGGACCCCAGATCCCAGTCTGGACTGAAGCTGAGGGACCCCAGACCCCAGTCTGGACTGAAGCTGAGGGACCCCAGACTGGACTGTGGAAAACTTTCACATTATCTCCACCTGAGTCCTCAGATCGTCTGCATGACCTTGTATTATTAAGTATTATTTTAAGGTCCTGTGATGATCGTAAGATGGGGGGGGGGGGGTGTGTCCCTTGACATTAATCTGTATTGTAATTTTTGTTCTTTTGTTAAGCATCATTAAAATGTTTTTTAAAAAAAGCTTTTGGTTTTTTCCCTCCCCCCCCGAAACGAACGAACAGAGTCTGTCTTTCTCTTTCATCCCGGAGAGTTTGTGGTTGATGGATTGAGGCCGAGAGCCCTCGTTGTCGGCGTGCCACCAGTTAGCGGGGCTAAAGCAGGGGGGGCATCGTGTCCAATACTCCTTGAAACGAGACAGATTTCAAGCCACCTCCGTCTGAAGAGAAGGAAGTTGACCACGAACTCCAGGGTGTCCTAGGAAGCTCTTTAGCCATCGTTTGCCCAGCAGCCATCTCACCCTGCAGCTCCCAGCTAGCAGCCCCCTCCCCACTGGAGCCCAGCAGGTAGAAGCCTGGTCAGTACCTGGAGGGGAGACTCCTGGGAAAAACTGAGGTTGCTGCTGGGAGAGGTGTGAGTGGGGCCAGCAGGGGGCGCTTTCACCCTGCGGTCTGTGTGGGTCCTGATGCCCCAGTATAGTGACGGGGGACACTGGACTGTAAACAGGCGCCGTCCTTCGGATAAGACGTCAAACCGAGGTCCTGACTCTCTGTGCTCATTAACAATCCCGGGGTGTTTCTGGAGAGGAGTAGGGGTGTTACCCCAGTGTCCTGGCCTGATTCCCCCCCTGGTCTTGACCCATCATGGCCTCCTTATCACCCCCCCTCTCTGAACTGGCTCCATCCCTCTGCTCTCCTCCCCACTGAGAGCTGCTGTGTGCTGAGCGGACTGGAGCATCATCCACGTGGGGGCTGCACACTGGGGGGGCTGGAGGGGATCCCCCTGACCTGGGAAGAGCTCTGAGTGGAGAGTCCAGACGGATTAATTATTATTATTATTATTCGTGCTGCACTGGGCTTCAGTCCTGGTAGTGAGAGGGGGATCTGTGATCAGTACAGATACTTATGACTGTATAATAATACACGATAGAAATGGAAAACAGGGTAGCGCTGTAGTCTCTTCGAAACGTTTTGAACTGCCAGAAGAAGTTTTCACAACCCGGACTTGTGAAGGTACAGGTCTTCTCCCTTCGTCCGGAGTAAGGTGAGAGGTTATCCCCTCGGGGCGCAGTATCCCCGATGCACCCCCCCACCACCACCCAAAATGACACACACTTCTGTGACGATTGGGAGACCCCGGTTCGATCAGCCCCTGCGGTGTAGGAAACGACCCGCTGGAGAGAACACGCAGACTCCACACAGAAGGGTCACCTCGGCATTTATTCCAACAGCAAAACACCAGAGAGAAACGGGTCTCCGAAAGATGAGCGCACACCGGGAAAAACACTACGGGGTCATTACAAATGGGAATAGGAGTTCTTTTTTTCTTTTCCGGACGTCAGTTGTATCGTGTCCTGGTGATTTCTCCTGTTTCGAACGGAGTTCAATGTCACGTTTCTACTTTATTAGAGAGAGGCACTGAACTTTGGGGAACGTGACATCCACCCAGTATTACTAGTAGGTTGATAAATATAAATGTTCTTTTTCCCCCCGTATGATACCTCGCGAAATATAACGATGGCCAACTCCTTAAGTCGAAATTTAAACCCTTCTCACGCTACAAGACAGTCCGTCAACATCGCCGCGGCCCGAAGCGCGACCTTCGGTATGACGTTGGCGGAAGGGGGTAGGGTAAGTACGTCACAGCCGGGGGAAGCCCCTATCACGTGAGAGGGGTGCTGCGGGCGACGAGCCCCCGGGGGCGAAGAGAAGTTGATTTGCGTGGGGTGTGGAAACACTACACGACCGGGCAAGCGAGCCGTTTTTTTTTTTGTTTTGTTTTTTCAGAACATCAGAACAACCGCAGAGATGACCATCGATCCACTCCGGACGTTTCCTTTTTTGTCCTTTTTGGCCTCCAAAATAAAAAAAAAAACTGGGATCCATCGTGGCGTTGCCAAATTAAAACATCAACCACTTTTCGGGCTTTTGTGCTGTCCATGATGAAACCGTCATGGTTGTGTAAGGATACGTTACGTCACAGACCGGCGGCGCTCGGACGTGAGGAGTGTCGTTACGTTTTTGAAACGGGCACGTCAGACAAGATCTCTGACAAGATCTCTGAAAAACCCAAACCTGTAAGATTCAATTTCAATTCAGTTTTTTTTATATAGCGCCTTTCACAACAAGAATGCCCCAAGGCCCCGAACAAAGGAGTTGTTCCACACCCCCGCCACCCTCTGTGTACAGTAGAGCCCCCTGTACTGACTGGAGGAGCTCACCCAGCTGTGTCTGGAGAGAAGCCGGGGTATCGGCTTCAACCACAGGGCTGGGCGGCTTGTTCCCCACCCCCATCCCCTTCTGTGTACAGAAGAGCCTCCTGTCCTGACTCCAGTAGGAAATGTCACCTGGAGGCAACACACCGGCTTCTTTTAACAGATCACCTCGGGAATCGGGAACAACGGAGCTGTGTGCGGCCGTCTGTACGGAGGGGTTCAGCGCGGGGGGGCTCCGGGCTCGGGTCTGGACCCAGGGGGGGGGGGGGGGGGGGGGCTGTCTGTGTGGAGTCTGCATGTTCTCCCTGTGTTCTTCGGGTCCAAAGACAGGCTTTTGGGCTAATTGGCTTCTGGGAAAACTGGCCCTGGTGTGTGTGTGTCCTATGATGGAGTGCTGTCCTGTCCAGGGTGTGTGAGTGAATGTGTGTTTGTCATGTGATGGACTGGTTCCTGTCCAGGGTGTGTGAGTGTGTGTGTCTGAGTGTCCTGTGAGGGACTGGTGTCCTATCCAGGTTGTGTGTGTGTCCTGTGAGGGACTGGTGTCCTGTTCAGGGTGTGTGAGTGTGTGTGTGTATCCTGTGAGTGACTGGTGTCCTATCTAGGGTGTGTGTATGTCCTGTGATGGACTGGTGTCCTGTCCAGGGTGTGTGAGTGAGTGTGTGTGTGTCCTGTGATGGACTGGTGTCCTGTCCAGGGTGTGTGAGTGTGTGTGTCTGTGTGTCCTGTGATGGACAGATGGTACCAAGCCTGGACACCCATGAGACACTGGCTTCCTCAGAAGACTCTCACGGAGGGCACACTGTCCCTAACCCGGGTCCAGAAGAAACTACAGTGATCTATAATTCCTGCGCCTCGGAAGGGTTTATGACGTCTATGTCCGGCGCCCGCGCCCGTGGACTGGCGGTTTGGCGTCGCGCTCCGCAGCTCGAGCTTCGGTGCGAGGCAGGGCGGGAGGGAGCCGATGTGGCCTCGGCGCCATCTTTGCTGGTGAGTCAATTGTGACCGTTGCGGTACAATAAACCATCAATAAACCTTTTCCCACCCCGTCCAGTATTTCTGTCGCGGCCCACGTCCCTTACAATCGACAAACTATAAAAAAAACAGTAGCCCTTCGCAACATTACACGCCATTTTTTTTATTTTAAACGTCCGCTAGATACGCAGGTGGTTCGATACCTGTCTTATCCTCGCCGGCGTCTTTATACCGGCAAGTGAATTTTATTTGGGGTCCCTCAGAATTGTGACAGAAATGTCAGTGAACCACAATAAAAAACGAAACTTTTTTTTTAAAGGCGGTGAATGGATTTTTTGAGTAACCGTGTAGCGACTAACGTAAGGAAAAAAAGTTGTCTTTCCCTACGAAGACGTTTTGGTACAGGACTTTCTTTAAATATCAGTTGTGCATAGCGTTTTACAAGAAGTTGATGATGATCTTGGAGATAATTGCAAAGGAAAATTGAGATAACTACCAAAACATTACGTGTGAAACGACAGGACAGAACTTTGAACCCACAAAGAAACAAAGGTATGAAATATTGCCTCGTCATGGGGGGTTGATAATTGTAGTAAGTGTTCCTAATTTTCGTAAAGAAATGTATATTATGGGAGTCACACGTGAGATTTAGTGTATATACGTTTCATATTGTGCATATATACGGGGTTAAAAAGTGGAATGAGTATGATTATAAACTCGTGTGTCCTATAATCAGATAATTTTTGAACAAGCTTTGATTAGACAGGTGAAAAACAACATCAGATCCTTTATTTTAATATATTCTCACGTCTGAATATCAGCTTCTCCCCTCTGGCCAACATTTCAGGGCTCCCAGGTGTAGATCCCAAATTGAAACAAATATTAATTTGTTACCCAGTTAAACAGTTAATAGAAGTGAGTGACCAGGGTAAATAAAGGTGGGTCAGTGTAAACTGTTTATTCTGGACCAGACTTCGTCATGTGTGATATGTCATGACTTCTTATATTAAGTTTTATCTTTATATTTAGTTCTACATGTGTAATAGATGCGATGTGTGTCCATAAAAAGGTTTCTCCAGGGGAAAATCAAGTTCGTTTTAAAACCGTGTTTCCTTTTTAGGGTAGGTTTGCATTCCAAGTGTGGGGTTTTTGCCTTTTTGTATTTTTGCTGAGACAAGTTGCCTTTCTTATACGCGGAGGGATCTGCTCGTGAGATGTCCGCTTGGTCCATTTCTGAGCTCAGTATAAGGTGTAGAAAGCATGACTGTCATCATAACCCGCATCTCACCCAGGTGTGGAATAATGTTGTGACTATTGCTTCAGCAATAACATGCTGATTGCATGTTTCTAGATGGGAATAACAGAGATCTCAACTACTGAGGGGCCTTATTAATAAAGTCTCCACAGCCGAAGCGCTGTGTCTCTTTTCAGCTGGCGATAAACCTTTCCTCGATCCTTTGCGGACTTGTTAAACTGTTCATGATCAGAATAAAAAACGCTCACGCTAATACACAAGCACCCGTGTCTCGCCAAAGCTGACAAATAAACAGACGGACAAGCCGCACTGCACGTGTGAACAGGGGAATGAGCGAGCGCGCGGGGATAGGGCGCCTCCTGCGCTTAAAAGCTTACAGCACCTGGTATTCCCAGGCGGTCTCCCATCCAAGTACTAACCAGGTCCATCCCTGTTTAGCTTCCGAGATCAGACGAGATCAGGCGTGCTCAAGGGGGTGTGGCCGTAAGCGAGAGCAAGGCTCGCTGGCACCCTTCTTATTGAGAGGACAGCTCCGTCACCTCTTTTACGACGCTGCTTTTTTTGCCTTGCGTTTTTCTCTTCCCACGTTCTCTCTCTTCACTGCCTTCGTCCCCGCTCTATTTCACTTCAGCCTTTCACTCTTGCTTCCTTCCAATGAGGACGGAGCTGCGGGAGAAAGGGCGCTATAGAGGATCGCTGTGGAGAGCTGCTGCTGTGCTCTGACATCTGAGCTCTGTGGAAAACGATCTCAATACAATTCTGAAAAACGCGATTCCCCGAATGCCAGCCGAACAAGTCTCCACAGCCGAAGCGCTGTGTCTCTTTTCAGCTGGCGATAAACCTTTCCTCGATCCTTTGCGGACTTGTAAAACTGTTCCTGATCAGAATAAAAAACGCTCACGCTAATACACAAGCACCCGTGTCTCGCCAAAGCTGACAAATAAACAGACGGACAAGCCGCACTGCACGTGTGAACAGGGGAATGAGCGAGCGAGCGGGGATAGGGCGCCTCCTGCGCTTAAAAGCTTACAGCACCTGGTATTCCCAGGCGGTCTCCCATCCAAGTACTAACCAGGCCCATCCCTGTTTAGCTTCCGAGATCAGACGAGATCAGGCGTGCTCAAGGGGGTGTGGCCGTAAGCGAGAGCAAGGCTCGCTGGCACCCTTCTTATTGAGAGGACAGCTCCGTCACCTCTTTTACGACGCTGCTTTTTTTCCCTTGCGTTTTTCTCTTCTTCCCACGTTCTCTCTCTTCACTGCCTTCGTCCCCGCTCTATTTCACTTCAGCCTTTCACTCTTGCTTCCTTCCAATGAGGACGGAGCTGCGGGAGAAAGGGCGCTATAGAGGATCGCTGTGGAGAGCTGCTGCTGTGCTTTGACATCTGAGCTCTGTGGAAAACGATCTCAATACAATTCTGAAAAACGCGACTCTCCGAACGCCAGCCGAACAAGTCTCCACAGCCGAAGCGCTGTGTCTCTTTTCAGCTGGCGATAAACCTTTCCTCGATCCTTTGCGGACTTGTTAAACTGTTCATGATCAGAATAAAAAACGCTCACGCTAATACACAAGCACCCGTGTCTCGCCAAAGCTGACAAATAAACAGATGGACAAGCCGCACTGCACGTGTGAACAGGGGAATGAGCGAGCTAGCGGGGATAGGGCGCCTCCTGCACTTAAGAGCTTACAGCACCTGGTATTCCCAGGCGGTCTCCCATCCAAGTACTAACCAGGCCCATCCCTGTTTAGCTTCCGAGATCAGACGAGATCAGGCGTGCTCAAGGGGGTGTGGCCGTAAGCAAGAGCAAGGCTCGCTGGCACCCTTCTTATTGAGAGGACAGCTCCGTCACCTCTTTTACGACGCTGCTTTTTTTCCCTTGCGTTTTTCTCTTCTTCCCACGTTCTCTCTCTTCACTGCCTTCGTCCCCGCTCTATTTCACTTCAGCCTTTCACTCTTGCTTCCTTCCAATGAGGACGGAGCTGCGGGAGAAAGGGCGCTATAGAGGATCGCTGTGGAGAGCTGCTGCTGTGCTTTGACATCTGAGCTCTGTGGAAAACGATCTCAATACAATTCTGAAAAACGCGACTCTCCGAACGCCAGCCGAACAAGTCTCCACAGCCGAAGCGCTGTGTCTCTTTTCAGCTGGCGATAAACCTTTCCTCGATCCTTTGCGGACTTGTAAAACTGTTCCTGATCAGAATAAAAAACGCTCACGCTAATACACAAGCACCCGTGTCTCGCCAAAGCTGACAAATAAACAGACGGACAAGCCGCACTGCACGTGTGAACAGGGGAATGAGCGAGCGAGCGGGGATAGGGCGCCTCCTGCGCTTAAAAGCTTACAGCACCTGGTATTCCCAGGCGGTCTCCCATCCAAGTACTAACCAGGCCCATCCGTGTTTAGCTTCCGAGATCAGACGAGATCAGGCGTGCTCAAGGGGGTGTGGCCGTAAGCGAGCGCAAGGCTCGCTGGCACCCTTCTTATTGAGAGGACAGCTCCGTCACCTCTTTTACGACGCTGCTTTTTTTCCCTTGCGTTTTTCTCTTCTTCCCACGTTCTCTCTCTTCACTGCCTTCGTCCCCGCTCTATTTCACTTCAGCCTTTCACTCTTGCTTCCTTCCAATGAGGACGGAGCTGCGGGAGAAAGGGCGCTATAGAGGATCGCTGTGGAGAGCTGCTGCTGTGCTTTGACATCTGAGCTCTGTGGAAAACGATCTCAATACAATTCTGAAAAACGCGACTCTCCGAACGCCAGCCGAACAAGTCTCCACAGCCGAAGCGCTGTGTCTCTTTTCAGCTGGCGATAAACCTTTCCTCGATCCTTTGCGGACTTGTAAAACTGTTCCTGATCAGAATAAAAAACGCTCACGCTAATACACAAGCACCCGTGTCTCGCCAAAGCTGACAAATAAACAGACGGACAAGCCGCACTGCACGTGTGAACAGGGGAATGAGCGAGCGAGCGGGGATAGGGCGCCTCCTGCGCTTAAAAGCTTACAGCACCTGGTATTCCCAGGCGGTCTCCCATCCAAGTACTAACCAGGCCCATCCCTGTTTAGCTTCCAAGATCAGACGAGATCAGGCGTGCTCAAGGGGGTGTGGCCCTAAGCGAGAGCAAGGCTCGCTGGCACCCTTCTTATTGAGAGGACAGCTCCGTCACCTCTTTTACGACGCTGCTTTTTTTCCCTTGCGTTTTTCTCTTCTTCCCACGTTCTCTCTCTTCACTGCCTTCGTCCCCGCTCTATTTCACTTCAGCCTTTCACTCTTGCTTCCTTCCAATGAGGACGGAGCTGCGGGAGAAAGGGCGCTATAGAGGATCGCTGTGGAGAGCTGCTGCTGTGCTTTGACATCTGAGCTCTGTGGAAAACGATCTCAATACAATTCTGAAAAACGCGACTCTCCGAACGCCAGCCGAACAAGTCTCCACAGCCGAAGCGCTGTGTCTCTTTTCAGCTGGCGATAAACCTTTCCTCGATCCTTTGCGGACTTGTAAAACTGTTCCTGATCAGAATAGAAAACGCTCACGCTAATACACAAGCACCCGTGTCTCGCCAAAGCTGACAAATAAACAGACGGACAAGCCGCACTGCACGTGTGAACAGGGGAATGAGCGAGCGAGCGGGGATAGGGCGCCTCCTGCGCTTAAAAGCTTACAGCACCTGGTATTCCCAGGCGGTCTCCCATCCAAGTACTAACCAGGCCCATCCCTGTTTAGCTTCCGAGATCAGATGAGATCAGGCGTGCTCAAGGGGGTGTGGCCGTAAGCGAGAGCAAGGCTCGCTGGCACCCTTCTTATTGAGAGGACAGCTCCGTCACCTCTTTTACGACGCTGCTTTTTTTCCCTTGCGTTTTTCTCTTCTTCCCACGTTCTCTCTCTTCACTGCCTTCGTCCCCACTCTATTTCACTTCAGCCTTTCACTTTTGCTTCCTTCCAATGAGGACGGAGCTGCGGGAGAAAGGGCGCTATAGAGGATCGCTGTGGAGAGCTGCTGCTGTGCTTTGACATCTGAGCTCTGTGGAAAACGATCTCAATACAATTCTGAAAAACGCGACTCTCCGAACGCCAGCCGAACAAGTCTCCACAGCCGAAGCGCTGTGTCTCTTTTCAGCTGGCGATAAACCTTTCCTCGATCCTTTGCGGACTTGTTAAACTGTTCATGATCAGAATAAAAAACGCTCACGCTAATACACAAGCACCCGTGTCTCGCCAAAGCTGACAAATAAACAGATGGACAAGCCGCACTGCACGTGTGAACAGGGGAATGAGCGAGCTAGCGGGGATAGGGCGCCTCCTGCACTTAAGAGCTTACAGCACCTGGTATTCCCAGGCGGTCTCCCATCCAAGTACTAACCAGGCCCATCCCTGTTTAGCTTCCGAGATCAGACGAGATCAGGCGTGCTCAAGGGGGTGTGGCCGTAAGCGAGAGCAAGGCTCGCTGGCACCCTTCTTATTGAGAGGACAGCTCCGTCACCTCTTTTACGACGCTGCTTTTTTTCCCTTGCGTTTTTCTCTTCTTCCCACGTTCTCTCTCTTCACTGCCTTCGTCCCCGCTCTATTTCACTTCAGCCTTTCACTCTTGCTTCCTTCCAATGAGGACGGAGCTGCGGGAGAAAGGGCGCTATAGAGGATCGCTGTGGAGAGCTGCTGCTGTGCTTTGACATCTGAGCTCTGTGGAAAACGATCTCAATACAATTCTGAAAAACGCGACTCTCCGAACGCCAGCCGAACAAGTCTCCACAGCCGAAGCGCTGTGTCTCTTTTCAGCTGGCGATAAACCTTTCCTCGATCCTTTGCGGACTTGTTAAACTGTTCATGATCAGAATAAAAAACGCTCACGCTAATACACAAGCACCCGTGTCTCGCCAAAGCTGACAAATAAACAGATGGACAAGCCGCACTGCACGTGTGAACAGGGGAATGAGCGAGCTAGCGGGGATAGGGCGCCTCCTGCACTTAAAAGCTTACAGCACCTGGTATTCCCAGGCGGTCTCCCATCCAAGTACTAACCAGGCCCATCCCTGTTTAGCTTCCGAGATCAGACAAGATCAGGCGTGCTCAAGGGGGTGTGGCCGTAAGCGAGAGCAAGGCTCGCTGGCACCCTTCTTATTGAGAGGACAGCTCCGTCACCTCTTTTACGACGCTGCTTTTTTTCCCTTGCGTTTTTCTCTTCTTCCCACGTTCTCTCTCTTCACTGCCTTCGTCCCCGCTCTATTTCACTTCAGCCTTTCACTCTTGCTTCCTTCCAATGAGGACGGAGCTGCGGGAGAAAGGGCGCTATAGAGGATCGCTGTGGAGAGCTGCTGCTGTGCTTTGACATCTGAGCTCTGTGGAAAACGATCTCAATACAATTCTGAAAAACGCGACTCTCCGAACGCCAGCCGAACAAGTCTCCACAGCCGAAGCGCTGTGTCTCTTTTCAGCTGGCGATAAACCTTTCCTCGATCCTTTGCGGACTTGTAAAACTGTTCCTGATCAGAATAAAAAACGCTCACGCTAATACACAAGCACCCGTGTCTCGCCAAAGCTGACAAATAAACAGACGGACAAGCCGCACTGCACGTGTGAACAGGGGAATGAGCGAGCGAGCGGGGATAGGGCGCCTCCTGCGCTTAAAAGCTTACAGCACCTGGTATTCCCAGGCGGTCTCCCATCCAAGTACTAACCAGGCCCATCCCTGTTTAGCTTCCGAGATCAGACGAGATCAGGCGTGCTCAAGGGGGTGTGGCCGTAAGCGAGCGCAAGGCTCGCTGGCACCCTTCTTATTGAGAGGACAGCTCCGTCACCTCTTTTACGACGCTGCTTTTTTTCCCTTGCGTTTTTCTCTTCTTCCCACGTTCTCTCTCTTCACTGCCTTCGTCCCCGCTCTATTTCACTTCAGCCTTTCACTCTTGCTTCCTTCCAATGAGGACGGAGCTGCGGGAGAAAGGGCGCTATAGAGGATCGCTGTGGAGAGCTGCTGCTGTGCTTTGACATCTGAGCTCTGTGGAAAACGATCTCAATACAATTCTGAAAAACGCGACTCTCCGAACGCCAGCCGAACAAGTCTCCACAGCCGAAGCGCTGTGTCTCTTTTCAGCTGGCGATAAACCTTTCCTCGATCCTTTGCGGACTTGTAAAACTGTTCCTGATCAGAATAAAAAACGCTCACGCTAATACACAAGCACCCGTGTCTCGCCAAAGCTGACAAATAAACAGACGGACAAGCCGCACTGCACGTGTGAACAGGGGAATGAGCGAGCGAGCGGGGATAGGGCGCCTCCTGCGCTTAAAAGCTTACAGCACCTGGTATTCCCAGGCGGTCTCCCATCCAAGTACTAACCAGGCCCATCCCTGTTTAGCTTCCAAGATCAGACGAGATCAGGCGTGCTCAAGGGGGTGTGGCCCTAAGCGAGAGCAAGGCTCGCTGGCACCCTTCTTATTGAGAGGACAGCTCCGTCACCTCTTTTACGACGCTGCTTTTTTTCCCTTGCGTTTTTCTCTTCTTCCCACGTTCTCTCTCTTCACTGCCTTCGTCCCCGCTCTATTTCACTTCAGCCTTTCACTCTTGCTTCCTTCCAATGAGGACGGAGCTGCGGGAGAAAGGGCGCTATAGAGGATCGCTGTGGAGAGCTGCTGCTGTGCTTTGACATCTGAGCTCTGTGGAAAACGATCTCAATACAATTCTGAAAAACGCGACTCTCCGAACGCCAGCCGAACAAGTCTCCACAGCCGAAGCGCTGTGTCTCTTTTCAGCTGGCGATAAACCTTTCCTCGATCCTTTGCGGACTTGTAAAACTGTTCCTGATCAGAATAGAAAACGCTCACGCTAATACACAAGCACCCGTGTCTCGCCAAAGCTGACAAATAAACAGACGGACAAGCCGCACTGCACGTGTGAACAGGGGAATGAGCGAGCGAGCGGGGATAGGGCGCCTCCTGCGCTTAAAAGCTTACAGCACCTGGTATTCCCAGGCGGTCTCCCATCCAAGTACTAACCAGGCCCATCCCTGTTTAGCTTCCGAGATCAGATGAGATCAGGCGTGCTCAAGGGGGTGTGGCCGTAAGCGAAAGCAAGGCTCGCTGGCACCCTTCTTATTGAGAGGACAGCTCCGTCACCTCTTTTACGACGCTGCTTTTTTTCCCTTGCGTTTTTCTCTTCTTCCCACGTTCTCTCTCTTCACTGCCTTCGTCCCCACTCTATTTCACTTCAGCCTTTCACTTTTGCTTCCTTCCAATGAGGACGGAGCTGCGGGAGAAAGGGCGCTATAGAGGATCGCTGTGGAGAGCTGCTGCTGTGCTTTGACATCTGAGCTCTGTGGAAAACGATCTCAATACAATTCTGAAAAACGCGACTCTCCGAACGCCAGCCGAACAAGTCTCCACAGCCGAAGCGCTGTGTCTCTTTTCAGCTGGCGATAAACCTTTCCTCGATCCTTTGCAGACTTGTAAAACTGTTCCTGATCAGAATAAAAAACGCTCACGCTAATACACAAGCACCCGTGTCTCGCCAAAGCTGACAAATAAACAGACGGACAAGCCGCACTGCACGTGTGAACAGGGGAATGAGCGAGCGAGCGGGGATAGGGCGCCTCCTGCGCTTAAAAGCTTACAGCACCTGGCATTCCCAGGCGGTCTCCCATCCAAGTACTAACCAGGCCCATCCCTGTTTAGCTTCCGAGATCAGACGAGATCAGGCGTGCGGCCATAAGCAAGAGCGAGGCTCGCTGGCACCCTTCTTATTGAGAGGACAGCTCCGTCACCTCTTTTACGACGCTGCTTTTTTTCCCTTGCGTTTTTCTCTTCTTCCCACGTTCTCTCTCTTCACTGCCTTTGTCCCCGCTCTATTTCACTTCAGCCTTTCACTCTTGCTTCCTTCCAATGAGGACGGAGCTGCGGGAGAAAGGGCGCTATAGAGGATCGCTGTGGAGAGCTGCTGCTGTGCTTTGACATCTGAGCTCTGTGGAAAACGATCTCAATACAATTCTGAAAAACGCGACTCTCCGAACGCCAGCCGAACAAGTCTCCACAGCCGAAGCGCTGTGTCTCTTTTCAGCTGGCGATAAACCTTTCCTCGATCCTTTGCGGACTTGTAAAACTGTTCCTGATCAGAATAAAAAACGCTCACGCTAATACACAAGCACCCGTGTCTCGCCAAAGCTGACAATAAACAGACGGACAAGCCGCACTGCACGTGTGAACAGGGGAATGAGCGAGCGAGCGGGGATAGGGCGCCTCCTGCGCTTAAAAGCTTACAGCACCTGGTATTCCCAGGCGGTCTCCCATCCAAGTACTAACCAGGCCCATCCCTGTTTAGCTTCCGAGATCAGACGAGATCAGGCGTGCTCAAGGGGGTGTGGCCGTAAGCAAGAGCAAGGCTCGCTGGCACCCTTCTTATTGAGAGGACAGCTCCGTCACCTCTTTTACGACACTGCTTTTTTTATCTTGCGTTTTTCTCTTCTTCCCACGTTCTCTCTCTTCACTGCCTTCGTCCCCGCTCTATTTCACTTCAGCCTTTCACTCTTGCTTCCTTCCAATGAGGACGGAGCTGCGGGAGAAAGGGCGCTATAGAGGATCGCTGTGGAGAGCTGCTGCTGTGCTTTGACTTCTGAGCTCTGTGGAAAACGATCTCAATACAATTCTGAAAAACGCGACTCCCCGAACGCCAGCCGAACAAGTCTTGAAGTGGAAATCTAATAAGTAAATTGATTCTTAAAATGTAGAGAGCTTTGCAAAGAAATATATTGGGGCTTTTAGATCATATATTTCAAGGATGTAATTGCTGTGCTACAGTACGTGCAGAATTTTAGAAAACAGTGCGTCAACAAAGTACACTGTTTAGGTTACTTTAGAAGACAATCTACCAAAACAATATATGCTGTCTGGGTCGTTAGAATTAGCTGAAAGTAACTGATAAGCTTTGAATAACATATCTAGTGCTTCTTCTTTCGCTTTTTGATGTAATCTGTTTTCTCTTAGGGAAAGTGGAAGTTTTAGAAGGGACAAAGCGCTGAGCTTTTTTACAGCTCAACGTCTTATGAAGACCCTGTACTGCTTGTAACAAATTGAGTCTCTGGTTGCACTTTGCGAAGTGGCAGCAGGGCTCCCAATATTGCAATATTGAAATAAAGACCTTACTCAGGTGAGAACTCTCTCTTGTGGCTTCCTTGATAGTTATATTTCCATGACACCGGTTTTAATGTCTGTAGATTGTATCTTATTTTTATTTTTTGTTTTGTTTCATGTTCATATTATGTGTTTTCACCCAGTTGACTCCAGTTAATAACAGTTCACCCAGTTAATAGCCACTTTTTATGCGCGAAAAACGGGTGATCTTTCTATCTCGTGATCAGCTTAGTATCTTTCTGTAAGTTTTTTTCTTCTTAATTAAACGTTTAAAATACATGAATTTCATAAAGACAACACACGTTTCGAACAGAAAAAAATCATATTCTGTTCTCTTCCTGGTATGTATAACAGATCAGCAGGTCTTATTTTCCCAATTGCTTTTTTCCACTGTATTTATCATAATGGCTAGCCAATGTCTTCTCTTAGCTAGGTAATGTTACTTGTGGATGTGCTTCTGCGTTGCGTAGAAGCACATGTATCCATAGAAAGTGTATTATACTACTATTTGAGCTACAGTACATAAAAATAATTATATCGTTATTAATTTCTTTAGGTACGTGATTCCATATTATATTCCCTATTAATCAAATTCTAAAAGTATGCTTTTGTTTACTCCGATAACGAGCACATTCACAGAAAATGTTAATATCTTATGACTTTTCACAAAGTATATAAAGTTAAGATGGTCAGAAGGAGCATGTAAAAACGTTTCCGAAACGTGGTAAAATCTTACTACATGTAAGACTTTGATGCTTAAAATGTTTAGGAAGAAAGTGGAATACTGGTGTGTATTTTTTCTTTAAACTACCAATACCAGCCATAAACAGTTTACACTATATGTTTATGTTCCTAAATTAATATAGTTTATGGTGGTGTATCGTGGTTGTAGAGGTTTGATGGGTTTACTGAGACAATTGTTAATTGTAGCAGTAATCACGAGGTTGTTCGTTGTGGCTTTTAGAAAATCAATCGTCAGAACAACTAACAACGCACACACACGGGTTCAATACACGAGATACATTTATTCATATAAATTGTGCACCAAACATATACTAGTCTGCCTGGATACGAGCGGCAGACCTTACTGTGAGGGTTATCAATATACAAGGTATATAATCTCGAAGAGATGCCAACACAAAGAG
Source organism: Lepisosteus platostomus (assembly GCF_059453375.1). NCBI lineage: Eukaryota > Metazoa > Chordata > Actinopteri > Semionotiformes > Lepisosteidae > Lepisosteus > Lepisosteus platostomus. The sequence goes on along the minus strand of NC_142615.1, from coordinate 41,801,808 downwards.
ATACACAACAGAGAATATATGTCAATATATATCGTTCGGTTACCAAATCGCTAATCAGTGTTATTACAGTGTTATCAGCATTTGTATCTGCTAGGCGGTGCAGTCGTCGTCCACAAAGAAGGCTTTGAAAAGCGTCAAAGGCAAGTCATTCCGAGTTGGTCGTCTGTGTTTTCCGTTCAGACGCGAAATGCTGAAATGATCTCTCGGCTCCTCGGTTGTCATTTCTGCTCCGTAAAGGAATCACAGCACGCGTCGGCTTCCAGCACGGTGGGTCGGGACATGATGCCGGGGGTCGGAGAGAGCGATGTCTTCCTTGTTAGTATAGGACCTGTCACCTGTCCCCACCTGTCACGCGGGAGACCGGGGTACATCAGGACGCGCATTGAAGTGAAAGCAGGATGCGCTGCGACATGCACTGTGCAGATCCCGCCACAGTAAGAGGTGAGTGGGTCTGTTCGATCACAGCGCTAGGCGAATCCCCAATCCCCTTTCGTGCGTGGCGACAAAAGAAGGCTGTTTCCGCTCGGTTTCGAACCGGGAACCTTTCGCGTGTGAGGCGAACGTGATAACCACTACACTACGGTAACATGTGCCCAGCGGCCCAGCGCTGCGCTTCGTCAATGCGATTCAGCTGCTTCCAGTGCCTTTATTGGAGTGCGCTGATGGACTGTGCTCTCTCTCCAGAGACCAGCACGCCTGTCATGGACGGAGCAGGAAAGGCGGCGCCACATTCTACAGCCCTCTCCACGCAATCGACGAAATCGGGCTACTGAAGTGGAGAAAATCGCCTCTCCAGAAAGTGCAAATATCATCTTGGAGAGTATAAATCCTATTGCCGAAGGTCAGCCCTGTCTACCAGAGTAACCCTCCCACAGCGATGATCAGCTCGTCTCACACGCGAAAAGTTTCAGTTGGAAACAAGCGCCCCCTCTTCTCGCACGTTTTGCACGTTCGAGTAGTTTTAATGCAGCTCCTTCGTACACGGTGCTGATCTTTTGGAAAGCAGGAGGCAAAACCAACACGTTCTCATACCGGGAGTCGACCCCGGGCCGCCTGGGTGAAAACCAGGAATCCTAACCGCTAGACCATATGGGAACGCACAACCTTGCTGTTCCGGGCATCATGCAAGCAAACTGCATAAATATGAGAAAACACGCAAGAGAGTTGTCACTCAGAGTGTCGAAGGGTCGATGTATACTGGGGCTCAGTTGAAATGCAACGTCAGGACTTTTCCGAATTATGTCACACGAAGAGAGCACAGCCTTTTCCGCCCTGCCACGTGTGTCTCGGCAACTCGCTGTGATCGAATAGTGGTCAGTACTTTGCGTTGTGGCCGCAACAACTCCAGTTCGAATCCGGGTCACGGCAGAATAGGGGCGTCTGCTTTTACTACTTGCATGAATGAAGGCAAAAAAAAGCCAATCGATGTGAACGAATGGCGCTTTACAGAGGAGTACTGCCTGACTGGATCGTTGATGAACGACAGAGGCCACTCCGACCTCTTCTCGGTTTTCTTCAATGACTTACTAAGGATCTTCTTCACATTCGCCCATGCAGGGGAAGCCAGTTACACCAAAGCAAACGCAGGAAAGTGCATTTCAAGCAGAGACCAGGAGGGACTTGTTTACACCGAGAGTGGTCGGAGAATGGAACAATGCGCCCAGCCCTGTTGCTGGAGCCGATTCTTGATGAGATCTTGGGCTCACTAAGAGGCCCCCGCTGGATGCTAATCTTTCTGTTGTTCTTGCGCTGCTTTTGAGCTGACAGAGCTCGTCCTGGTCTGTCGGCACAGCCCAATTGCAAATGATCGGCTCCGCGTACAGAAGGACCGAGCGTTTGGTACAAGAGTGCATGAAGGCACCGGAAATACATTGGGAACAAATGACCAGTAGCTCAAGACCTCTGTGAAGTACAGGAGCGTGCAAAAAGAGGCTGGCTGTTTCCACCCAGTCTCGAACCAGGGACCTTTTGCGTGTTAGGCGAACGTGATAGTCACTACGCTACAGAAACCTGCAAGGATCGCTGCTGGGGTCTCGCTTGCGTTTCGGGCTGAGAAAGGGAAGCGTCACTAGGCAGGGGGCGCTGGAGAGAGGAACAAAGGGCGCGATGAAACAAAATGCCGAAACCCAGGATCAAATCTGGGACCTTTAGATCTTCAGTCTAGCACTCTCCCAACTGAGCTATTTCGGCGGTGCACACAGCCTACAGCCACCTGCTCTAGCCTTCCTGTGTTGCGGCATGAGCTCACCAAGAGTAGCGGGAGAGTGTTGCAGGAACGTCACTCAGAAGGAAAGCCACCCAGATGCGCCCTCTGAGCTTTGTCCAGCGCATCTTCCTCACATGGACTCCTGCCTGCGACGGGCAGGAAACAATTAGCAAGAACAGAACGACACCCCATGGGTGTCTCATGACCACACCTTAGGTTGTGACACGTGCAGGTGTGAGGGGTTGCTGGGCTACTTTGGAGCAGAGCTTGGGCGGAGCGGGGGCGGGAAAGCAGACAAAGAGGTGACACCTCAAGGTCTGCACAATCACAGCTCTCCGCCGCCCCAGGCTTCTGCTCAATAAGCTACTGGATACACCCGCCCCTCCTCACACAGACCGTGGAAAAGCCCCCGAGTGGGAGGGCTCTCTATTTCTCCCAGGAGCTCTTGGACACGACGCACAGACAGAGTGTGGGGAGCCGCCGCCTGCAAACACGGCTCCAGACAGGACTCCACTCCGCAGGAGCCGCAGAGCAGAGGAGATGGGGGCAGCTTAGCTCCTGTGCAGAGACCTGAGCTGTTGTTGCTGCGGATGCTGTCTTTTCTGCACTCGGGGTAGGAGTGAATGTTGAATTGCCCTTAGAAATGAAGCAGAGCACTTCAACGGCACGGGTGTGTGTGTGCGTGCGCCCTGGTGATTCTGGGAGACAGATCGAACCTGGGCTAAAAGAGAGGGGGCTTAGCCCTCTTCCATTTGCTAGTTCAAAGTTGTACAACCCATTTGTATCTGCTAGGCGGCACAGTTGTCGTGCACAAAGAACGCTTTGAAAAGCGTCAAAAGCAAGTCATTCCGAGTTGGTCGTTTGTGTTTTCGAAATGCTGAATTGCTGCTAAATGCTGAAATGATCTCACAGCTCCTCGGTTGTTATTTCTGCTCCGTAAAGGAATCACAGCACGCGTCGCCTTCCAGCCCAGCGGCCCAGTGCTGAGCTTAGTCAATGCGATTCAGCTGCTTCCAGTGCCTTTATTGGAGTGCGCTGATTGACCGTGCTCTCTCTCCAGAGACCAGCACGCCTGTCATGGACGGAGCAGGAAAGGCGGCGCCACATTCTACAGCCCTCTCCACGCAATCGACAAAATCGGGCTACTGAAGTGGAGAAAATCGCCTCTCCAGAAAGTGCAAATATCATCTTGGAGAGTATAAATCCTATTGCCGAAGGTCAGCCCTGTCTACCAGAGTAACCCTCCCTCCTCCTGCAGCGATGATCAGCTCGTCTCACATGCGAGAAGTCTTCGGTTGGAAACAAGCTCCCCCTTTTCTCGCGCGTTTTGCACATTCGAGTGGTTTTAATGCGGCTCCTTCGTATGGTGCTGATCTTTTGGAAAGCAGGAGGCAAAACTGACACATTCCCATACCGGGAGTATGGAGTTTTCAACCCGGGCCGCCTGGGTGAAAACCAGGAATTCTAACCGCTAGACCATATGGGAGCACACAACCCCGCTGTTCTAGGCATCATGCAAGCAAACTACATAAATATGAGAAAACACGCAAGAGAGTTGTCACTCAGAGTGTCCAAGGGTCGATGTATACTGGGGCTCAGTTGAAATGCAACATCAGGACTTTTCCGAATTATGTCACACGAAGAGAGCACAGCCTTTTCCGCCCTGTCACGTGTGTATCGGTAACTCGCCGTGATCGTATAGGGGTCAGTACTTTGCGTTGTGGCCGTCCTGATGTACCCCGGTCTCCCGCGTGACAGGTGGGGATACTCGCCACTATACTAACGAGGAAGACATCGCTCTCTGCTTAGTGTGCAAAACACTTACTTGCAGGATTGTGGGTGCTGTGGTTTAAATGCTATTGGTTTGTGAACAGAATACCCTTATCCCAGTGCATTGTGCCACATTAAATAAACGCACGAGAAAAAGAGATTCAGAACGCAAAGCTGTGTCAGTGTTCTGTGTAAAAAATCGGTTTGAACATCACGGGAGCTGTTTTTAATAAGCTGCTGAGTAAAGAATATTGTAGCATTTACAGGTTCTTTTCAGAACAAAGGACGAGTGGAGACGCGATTAACAAACAAGCGCTTTGTTATTAATACTCACACTTTGTTATGAACACTACCATTAAAACTACCAGTTGTACTCTCACTAATGTTAAAATGAATACACTAGTAGTAGTATTAGTTGCTGCCCGTGACGTCACATACACTCTCTGTGACGAATGCGAGACACCTAGACACATACAGTGACGTGCCGGCTGTTGCCGTGGTTACCATACTTATGATTTAGAAACACTGGAAAAAATGAATTTAAACTGTTACTTACATACATTTATCAACTTGGAATATAATTTTCTAGCTCTAGGATAGAGTTACCTAAATAATAATATGAATAATCATTGTTTAATTTCGGATTGAACATTATTAACACTAAACGCACTATGGTAATTGATCGATACAGTCTTTATTGACTGTTTTCTAGATATTTAAACAGGGTCAAGAAAAGAATCAGTACTCACCAATCAGTGAAGTTAATCGATTATTCTATGGTCCTTCAGTTGAATAAATTGGTTGTCGATACATAAGTGATCAATAATTCTCCTCCGTGCGCTCCTCGCACCTTCCACGTTCTCGCTCTCTGATCCCGGCGCTCTGGCTGGTGTCTGTGACGTCACAGCGCTCTTTCTGACAAAGCAGAGCTGGAGGAGACTCCTGTCCGGAGCCCGGGGGGCTTTTCTTACAGATATAAAATCTCCCCCCCCCAAAAAAAAACACACCGGACTGTGAAGAGAAGCGAATCATCACAGTTGGAGAAGGAGAGCGACAATCCTAGGAATAAAATACATTAAACAGAAAAAAAAAGTTTACATCACAGATTATTGTGTTACAAAGCGTACCCGTGTGGAGCAGTAGAGGACAAGCACGAGTCCCTGAAATAAGCGCTTTTAAGAGTTTTACACGAATCTTCAGAGTAAAGAAGCCAGGAGGATCAGACTCCTGATCCTGGAGGTTAAAATGTGTATCCTGGTTTTATTTCCACCCAGCTCTCAGTTCCATTAGTGGTCTGATGATTTAAATTAACTGTAAAACTGTTACCAGACTTAATCTAAATTGTAAATTTATAAGACTGGCTACTAATAATAAATATACTGATCAAAGTGTCAATACTGGTGTTTATAAAGTAAATACTGTAGCATTTGCAGGTTCTTTTCAGAACAAAGGACGAGTGAAGACGCGATTAACAAACAAGCATTAACACAAAACCAAACACAGGATATACACACACATGAGGAGACTGACGGAACACGTACACATAGTTAGGGTGGTAATTACCTAACAACACACTATACTTTTACAAGACTACACAGGGTACTAGAACTACTAGGACATTATTTACACAGGTAGGGTCAGCCGCTGGTCATCGTGCTGACCCTCAGACTCTCCCCGGCTACCACTCCCAGCATGCCCAGCGGCACTACGAGCGCCTAGGGGTGCTTCCTCCTCACCACCAGACGAGGGCGTTACACTGCCCCCACCTGAAGCGTCTGGTTTCTGGCGTCTGGCGTCTGGCGTCTGGCGTCTCGCCGACGTCGAACACCCCCCTCAGGCTGTACTCGTACTGGGCTAACTGCTGTGGAACCCTGCGCCGCGGTGACGGCTGGCGACCCACGGACGCCCCACTATCGGCCGGCTACAGCCCCGGCTGCTCCTCTAGAGCCTCCCCACACGGCTCCCATTCCCGGGCCCGGTAGGGGGCCAGGCGGTCTCGGTGCAGGACCACCACTCTCCCCCGTGTTCGCAACCGGACACGGTAGCAGACCTCGCCCACCACCCCGAGTACCTCAGTGGGACCCTCCCACGACGGCGCCAGCTTAGGGATGAGGCCTTTGCAGCGGCGCGGGTTGTACACCCAAACCGAGTCCCCGGGCTGGAAGGCAGGCCCCCTGCAGCGCAGGTCGTAGTACCGCTTCTGCCGGACCCCCGCCTGTGTCAGGTGGGTCCGTGCAAAGCTGTGCACCCGCTGCATCCTCTGCCGCAGGTCCCACTCGTAGTCCGGTCCAGCCGGCGGTGCCGACCCGTCTCCGGGCGGCGGGCCAAAGACCAGGTCCACCAGGGTTCGCATTTCCCGGCCCAGCATGAGCGAGGCCGGGGTGCACCCGATGGATTCCTGGACCGCGGTCCTGTACGCCCAGAGCGCAAGGGGGAGGTGGCGGTCCCAGTCCCGTTGGTGCCGGGACACCAGGGTGGCCAGCTGGGTGGCGAGCGTCCGATTAAACCGCTCCACCAACCCGTCGCTCTGGGGATGCAGCGGTGTGGTCCGCGTCTTAGTAATCCCCAGGCGCTGGCACACTCTGGCGAAGACCTCGAAGTTACGCCCCTGGTCACTGTGTAACTCCTCCGGCACCCCCAGCCTGGCAAACATCCCCTCCAGCAGTGCATCGGCCACCGTGGGGGCACTCTGGTCCGGGAGGGCGTAGGCCTCCGGCCACTTCGTAAAATAATCCATGGCCACCAAGACGTAGCAGTAGCCTCATCACGCTGCTCCCGCCAGGCGCAGTGGTGGCAGTCCGCGGCCTCGCAGGGGCGCCGCGAGAGAGCGTCGGCATTGAGATGGCGAGACCCCGCACGGTGCACGACAGTGAAGTCGTACTCCTGCAGGATCTCTATCCATCGCGCCATCTGGCCCTTTGGCTCCTTAAAGTGGAGCAGCCAGGTGAGGGACGCATGGTCGGTCCTCAGCCGGAACCGGGTCCCGAACAGGTACGGCCTAAAGTGGTGGACCGCCGCCATCACCAACAGCAGCTCGCGACGGGTCACGCAGTAGTTCCGCTCAGGCCTAGTCAAAGCCCGACTATAGTAGGCCACTACGCGCTCCCCATCCGGCCCCTCCTGCGCCAACACCGCACCCACCCCCGAGTCACTCACGTCGGTGTCGAGAACATACGGCAACCGCGGGTCGGGGTAGGCCAGCACGGGGTCCCCCACCAGAGCTTCACGCAACCGGCCGAAGGCAGTCTCACAGCCCGAGTCCCAGTCGAAACGGCGGCCCTTGTCGGTGAGGCGGTGCAGCGGGGCAGCGATGCTGGCAAAGTCCCGGACGAACCTCCGGTAGTACGAGGCCAACCCCAGAAAGCTGCGGAGCTCCGTGACGGTGCGTGGAGTCGGCCAGTCCCTCACTGCGGCGACCTTACCTGGGTCCGTAGCCACCCCTCGCGGTCCAACAACATGTCCCAGGAAGCTCACCTCCCGCCGCAGGAGCTCGCACTTGCGGGGGTTGAGCCTCAGGCCAGCACGGCGGATGCAGGCCAGCACCTCCTGGAGGTTTGTCAAGGCCTGGTCGAAGCCCCGGGCATGAACCAGCAGATCGTCCAGGTACAGCACACACTGGTTCCGCGGGACAGATGCCAGCACCCTCTCCATCAGCCTCTCGCAAAGAGATCCTCGTTCTGGGCGAGTAGCGCCTGGAGCCGCTGCCGCTGGTCCTGATCGAGGCCCTCGCAGTTCCGCTGGTAGAGATCCTCAACGGCGCGCCTCGCTTCCACGCAACGCTCGGCTCCCGCCGCCGCCGCCTTGTCTGGCCCCCCGGCTGACTCGGGAGCAGGATCCAGCACGCTCGCTCCCCAGCTCACAGGCCTGGTCTGCCCCGGCGACTGCCGCCGCCGCCACTGCCTCTTTTTCTCCCGGCTCCGGCAAGCCCGCGTCCCTCAGCCTTCGCCGGGCCTGCCCTCCACCAGGTGAAGTCACCCCTGCCACACCAACTCCTGCCAGCTCAAGTCCAAACTGGCCCCCACTCGCTGCAGTACGTCCAGCCCCAGAATGCAGTCCTCCTGGATGGGTGCGAGGTAGCAGGGGTGGTGCACCGTCGCTGCACCTAGATGGAAGGCAAGCACCTGTTTCCCCTGGACTGCAGCGAGCTGTCCCGTCACGGCCCATAGCCGCAGGCTGGAGGCCTCCCATCCTGGGGGGTTGGTGCCCTCGGTGTCGGGGAGGACGCCCGGCCGGTGTAGGGTTACCGATGAACCGGTGTCGAGTAGGGCCAGGCAGGGTTGGTCCTCGATCCGGCAGTGGAGGTACAGGCCCCGGCTACAGCCGACTCGCCCCACGGTGGCGTGAGGGGCGCCGGTTTTTACAGCGCTCTCCGGAGCGGGGGTTGAGGTGTTCGACGGGCGGCCTTCCCCACGCTGAGTCACACCGTTCCCGTTTCCCGACGCCAATCGAGGAGTGCGAGGTTCGGGTGCCCGGCAGAACCGGGCTCGGTGTCCTCTCTTCCCGCAGCGGTTGTAAAACAGCGTGCGGGGCTGTTCCGCGGGGGTCGCTGCCCGGGCTGGCTCCTCTTCCCCCTCGCTGGATTCCTCCGTCGCCGTCTCGGTCAGCCGGCAGGGCGCACTGCGTCTGCTGCCACTTCCAGTCACCCCGAACACGGCCTCAGCCCATGTAGCAAGGGCCAAGGCCTGCTCCAGCGATGTTGGCGCGGCCAGCTGCACGTGGCGCCACAGCTCCTCGGGTGAGAGGGCCTTGAGAAAAGCCTGGAGAGCCATCTCCTGCTGCGCCTCCCGGGGGAAAGTTGGGTATCCTCGGCGGGCGAGGAACGCGACATCAGCGGCAACCGGGCCCAGTCGCTCTCCTGGTCGGCGCCGCCGCAGGGCCAGCCTCTCCCGCATCAAGTCCGGCGCCTCCTCCACACCGAAACGCAGCTGGAGAGCCGCCGCCAGCGCCGTGTATTCGCCTCTGTCCTCCTCCGGGACGTCCAGGAGCACCTGGCAGGCCACTCCTTCCATCTCCGCCCGGCTCCAGCCATTCGTCCGGGCCGCGAGCTGGAACTGCGCCTCGTAGATTTCCCACGGCGCTTCCCCATTGTAGCAACCTGGTCGCACCCGCGCTTATGGGTGTGGGAATCTCTGATCGGCTCCAGCAGGGAGAGTATCCTCTATCTGGGGTGCCCGCTGACCAGGAGTAGCGGCCAGTCGCCCCAATTCTACCGGCAAAACCACTATTGAATAGCCCTGGTAAGGGCTGTGGCCACCTGTCGCACCCAGGAATTGCTCAGGCTCCCTGTGTGCGCTGCCGATGGGTTCTGTTTCTTCCAGCGTCAGCTGGCGCTTAACAGAATCAGGTAGTGTCTGCCACGAGTTGTCCATTCTGCCCACTTCTGACACCAATGTAGCGTTTGCAGGTTCTTTTCAGAACAAGGACGAGTGGAGACGCGATTAACAAACAAGCATTAGCTTTATTCGTTTACAACCACACAAAACCAAACACAGGATCTACACACACATGAGGAGACTGACGGAACACGTACACATATTTAGGGTGGTAATTACCTAACAACACACTATACTTTTACAGGACTACACAGGGCACTAGAATTACTAGGACATTATTTACACAGGTAGGGTCAGCTGCTGGTCATCGTGCTGACCCTCAGACTCTCCCCGGCTACCACTCCCAGCATGCCCAGTGGTACTACGAGCGCCTAGGGGCGCTTCCTCCTCACCACCAGGCGAGGGCATTACAATATGGACTCCCGGGAGGCTCCCATACTTCTGATTCTTGCGTTCTTATCAGAACATACTGATGCGCAAACATATTCATTACCATATTTCAAAGCATTGGAATAATATATGTCGTACAGCAACACAAAAACAGGAAGACAAGTATCACAGCTACTATAATCGGTGTTAGTAACTTAAAGAAAAACATTCCCCCTGGCCCAAACAGTGATTCTAACCAGGAGAGAAAGGGGTGATGCTGTAGAATGAGGCATTAAAGCACATACATAACAAGATGCATTAAATTTCTTTAACTTTACAGTATGATTTATAAGTTTATACCACAAATTACTCATATCCCCCTCATTATCAGTTTCATTCAGCCAGTTTGTATACAAAGAGGCTTCGCATTTAGATTCTTCCTCTTTCTGGGTGGTGACAGGCTTCCACATAAAAAGGAAAAAGGCTGGGCACATCAGTCCCAAGCATGTGATCCCCATCTATCCCTGTGGAGACATCACTCCTGCGCTTTGCTCAGTTCGTTTGTGACCTTTTTACAGTGGGAAGCATGAATTCAGGGCACCCTTTCCGTGACTTTCACAGCAGTCGCAGTGGTCAGCAGCCGTGGTACGGCCCCCTCCACCTGAGTGAACACCACTTCTTTTTCCTGAAGTCTTTCACCAGAAGAGTAATAACTCTTAGAAAAATCTACACATTGTTCCACTGCCTCAGCTGTGCCATTTTGCAGAACAATTCTAGCTGAAGTTGTAAAATTTCTCATTGGCCCGTTCCTGCAAAACATCTTATTATGAACAAACAAATCATAATAATAATGTGCATCTAGGGGAATCACTCCCAAGGGTAACCCCCCCTTAAAACTATATTGTTCTACCCATCAGGTTCTGCCACTAGATAAGAGAACCTTTCCCATGAAATCATTTTTTGACCTTCATGATCCCTTCAGGGCGTACAATTAGCACAGAAGCAGCAGCTTTAGTCCACATGTTTTTCAAGCAGGATATTAACAGTATGATTATAACGAATAATACCAGACACACAAATATGTATTGAACCAGAGACCCTCTCCAGGTTCCTAGCACAGACTGTAGCCATGCACCAATGCCCCAATCATCTGGATTATAATTATGCTATATATTTTTCTTCATCATAGATGTGCTTTGCTAAGTCATTAATTTGCTAATAATTGTCTAGAATACAAGTACTGTTTAGTCTTTGCTCACCTAAACAGCTGTCTATCACCCTAATAGAGAATGGCCTAAAACTGTGATTATAGCGAGGAGCATACAGTTATTTCCATTCTAATACATCTGAGTTACACTCAGACTAAAAGCAGGGCTATTTACCCATGCCAATAAACCTAAATAATCACCTCTATCAAAGGGGATTACTCCCATGAGCATCTTTTATAGCAATACAATCCCAACAGGAGCTCTGATTATTATTTGTGGCTGACTGATGAAGTATTGATTCCATATCCCCATTTATAAAAGTAAAACTCCTTACACTTAACAGGTACACTGTCACCCCCCCTCAGGAAGCTCAACAAACACAGAAACAGTGACAATATAATAATGTTCACTCAGTCTCTGGTGCAGTGGTTCGGTGTCAGCGCAATGCGTAGATCCAGCGATCTCATCCTGTCACTCAGATGGCAGAGTCGGTAGTCAGTTGCACTTGATATGGTCCTTCCCAGCAGGGTTGCAACATCTGGCAGGGTATATCTTCCTCACCCACACCCACTCGCCAGGTATCAGATCGTGTCTTCCCTCTACTGGAGGTATCCAAGCGTCCAGCACCTGTTCACCAGCCCCGTGCACCACTTCAATTAACAACCTACAATACTACAATAGCAAATTCAACAATCCATTAGCCAAATTCATCCCTCCAGGAAGTTTCGTTGATTGGCCTGTGATGATATCAAACAGGCTCTATTACACAGTTCTGTTTGATCCAACCCGCATCCCATGGTGTTCCTTCAGTCTGATGTCTAGTCAATCTTTTCTGTTCCTTCATTCCACTGTTCCAGCAGACTGAGGGTGATCTCAGTCCATCTCACCCCGAATAATAAGCCTCTTGATCATAATACATGCGGTAGGGCAGTGCCCACCAAGGGCTTATCTCCATCATCAAGTGTTTGGTAGACACAGAGGCAGTGACAGCAACCCACTGGGAAAACAGATTATAAGAGCCAAGGTTGTAAACATTTGCTACTGCATGAAAGGTTTCTCAGGAGCAGGCCTTTTGAGCTGTAGCACCTGCACCTGAACTGTAGTTGAGTTCCTTTGATAAGCATCACATTGAGATACCACATAAGTGGCTACTGCTTCAAACACGGTCCCCACCCAGGTTTGGGTAACCGGCATACCATTTGACTCGCACCCAGGTGTCCGACAGAGTGCATTAGTCGAGCTACAAAGGGCATTAGGCTGTGAGGGCATGCAGAGCGTCCAGTGTGCTGGCAGCACCACACTCTTTTCTAACCATGTCCTTTTCTCTGCTTTAGAGGCCTCAGCCTGAATATCCTGTAGCTGTCCCCTTTTCACCAACAGAGGTCACACAGGGGTCTCAGACTCCTGTTCTACCAGGACTGTGCACCTGACAGCTACATCTGCAAAGTTGTTCCCTCGAGTTACTGGAAACATTTCTTTATTATGTGATTTATACTTTACCACAGCTACTTCAGTCAGTAGCTGCAAAGCTTCTAACAGTTCAGAGACAAACCCAGCATTCTTGACTGGAGTCCCTTCCATGTTGGGGAAATCCCTATTCCTTCACTGCCATCCAAAATTGTGGCATACACCAAATGTATATATACTGTCTATATAAATTGCTACAATTTTCCATTTAGCATATTTACAAGTTTCATTTAAATATTTTCATTCGGTCTGCTAGTTCTACACCAGATTATTCACAGTTTATACAGCCAGGCAGGTAGCCTGCACAACACATAAACACGGCCCCTTGGCCACCGCATCAAGGGGTCCTGAATAATAATAACCCACCAGACGATGCCTATCTCCATGCTCCTGCACCAGCACAACGGCTCACAACCCATTTCTTTCACTTACAGACAGATTACATACAGATGATCCGTCTGAGGAAATACAGTCCAGGGCCAGTGTCTGCAAGAAAGCTTGTTTCAAAACATCAATAACGGTTTCTGCTGCAGGGGTCAAGGCAATTATGTCTTTAGACTGCACTACCCCCCTTAAACCAATACGTCACTGGACAAGCTCGTTCTGAGAAGGCATTCACCCTGGCTTTATCATGTAGTTGGTTTTATACTCCTTTTTTTTCTCTTTAGATCCAATACTTGGAGAAGCCCGGCCTTATGGATTCCCTAATTAGGTAAAACAATCACAATATCACATAACTCTATTGAGTTAGTTTACATAAATGCTATTTCATGCAGTAATTCCTTATAAAATGCTGCAGTCTGGGCCTAAAATAGGTCTGGGGTGTCCCCCACCCACATCAGTAGTTGAAACTGTACATCTTTTCCCAAGCAGACTGTGACAGCTTATATTTGCTTTAAACTCAACCCTTGCACCCCTTCTCCTGTAGCCTCCTGTTACCCGTTAGAAAACTTTATATCACATCTTTATGCTGTTTTAGTTTAAAAACAGGACAGCTGTGCTCCTGTGTCCCCCAGTTTCTGGTTACAGTTAAGATTATTTCACTTTTATTTAAATCCTGAGATAAATTTAGGAAGGCTACAGAGGGGTTTACTAGATTAAAACTGTTAGTTCACGCACAGCTCTCGTTTCAGCTTCTGACATGTTCTTTAATTGTGAAATCAAGCCTCTTTCTTACAATTTCTCCAAAAAACACCTTTTTTTAAGTAACTGCACACCAGCTTATTAGTAGTTTTGTCTTTGGGGTTTTATATCTCGGTATAACATTAAAGTCGCACAATAATTTCGACAAACTGGCAGCTCCCTTTTCTCCTCCTTGGGAGTCTTTTTACCTCCCATTTGCAGCGCTCGCACTTCTGCATGCATGCTTCGCGAGTTATTAAATCAAATCTGTCTCCGCTGTCCGTAATATCAGGAAAGCATAGTTGTACATTCTTGGCAACATCAGGTTTTAACCCACTCAAGTAAATTTGTTTTATTACTGTGGAAGTATCTTCATTCACTTCCTTCTCATCGGCTAACCCCGAGTATACTATCCATAAAGCTATAAACCTTTCTGTAAAATCTGAAACATCCTCACTTCCTTCTGCTGACATGCTGTTACTTTTCTCTAATCAGATTTCGGTGGGTAATGCTCTTTCAAAAATCTCCACACTAATTCCCACCCTTCTCCTAGATTCTCTCTTCTATTTCTTCTTTTGCTGTTTCTTTTTCTGCATATATAACTTCGTTTCGTTCAGCCATTGCTTTTAGCTTTTCCATCAGAGATTTTTGCATCTCATCTATGATATTCTGTTGAATTCTCAAATATTCCTCTAAATATTGTTTATTTTTATCCAAATGTTCATACACTTTTCTACATTCCTGTTCAGCCTAAATTCCGTCTGACATATTTCTTTTAAGTTTCACTTTGGATTAATCAAACTTTTTTTTTTCTTCACACCAAACCATTTTCACGTCTCCCACGTGCCCCGCGGAGCCCCCCAGTCAAGACAAACTGACGAGCTATCAAAATTCGGGAACACGGACCAGGTTCCAAATCCTGGCTTTAAACACACAGTTGAATCGAGTTACCATTTTCGTCTCTTCTGCGAGTACAGTTCTAGTTACTACCTTCAGCTGTACTGCAGTCGTGTACCAGGATGCAACACCTGGATTGTTTCGCACGGGTTGGGCGAGACGCTATTCCTTCAGCAATCCCTTTTTTTCTACCCCACCTTCACAAAACAGGCATCTAAAAACACATACACCATTAACTCATTTTTCTGTTGTACTTGTTTCAGCACCACAGCAACATGGAGAGGACAAGGGACTTTTTAGAAAAGAGGAGTCCTTACCTCTTTTTAGAAGCGGCCGCCTAACTTTTCCTCTCCATGTCCGTGTGGTTTAATTTAGATGGATACTTCTTCATCATTTGGGTCACGTATCCGCCAATCTGCCTCCTCCTTTTTAGAGGACGTTGTAAACCTTTAGGAACAATATAATCTAGCAACAAGGTTATGTAACTGTAATTAGGCTTAAGACAATCAAGAACAAGGCTTGCCTTTCTTCGAAATTCTTTACGGTCATCAGGCAATTTAGGAAAAGTCTTAACTAATGCAAATAATTCACTAGGAGACCAATGTCAATGTTCCTTCTGGACCTGTAAAAGTGCACATTGGCATTTCATGAACAAGTGAAAAGGCTTTGGCTCCTGACCGCTTTTTAGTTTCGGTGGAGACTTTTTCTTTTTAGAAGGCAAGGCCATGACTTTAGCTGCAGCTTGCTGTTCTTTAGTTTCAATACTAGTCTTTTTTGAAGCTTCCCATTATTTCTGTGATTCCTCTTTCCATTACATAAGTTTTCCAATTCACTTTCTTTTCTTTCTTCTCCTTCTCTTCTAAGTTTCCCCTTCTTCAGGAAACTTCTTTTTCCTAATTCAACTTTCCTCTGTCCATTCTGATTCACTTACAAAGATCCTTCATAGTTATGGGCCCCTAATTATCATATATAAATTATGTGCAAGTTCCCTTACACCTATTACCCTAGCTTTACAGTTCATGAACATAATTTTTTTTTTTTTACTCTAACACAGGCTATAATTGTTTCTCTGAATTTGTCGTACATGTACTTTTGCTGGACTGCTCGGTCCCATTTTCGTCTTTGAATTTTAATTTCCCATTTTTACCGATCGGTGCCTTACTTAGAACCTTATCACATTAACTACTCCGCAGAGCAAAAACCACACGTCTGTGTTAAGATAAGTTCTTTATATGAGTCCCAGACTCATTAAACCCGCGTGAGAACACCACTGTGGCTCGCTTCTCAAACTATTAATTTTTAAGGATCACTTACTGACGTCAGACAGCTGCCAATTCTCCAGACGCGTCTCTGGAAGGATAAACAGTTTATCCTCCAAGGTTCGTCCAATTTGCTAAAATTGTCCGGGTCCGGATGGAGTTTCAGCAGCCGTTCGCGTTCAGGTTTGTGATCCCGGATGAGCCCCCAAATTGTCATGGAAATATAACTATCAAGGAAGCCACAAGAGAGAGTTCTTACCTGAGTAAGGTTTTAATTTCAATATTGCAATATTGGGAGCCCTGTTGCCACTATGCAAATTGCAACCAGATACTCAGTTTGTTACAAGCAGTACAGGGTTTTTATAAGACGTTGCTCTGTAAAAAAGCTCAGTGCTTTGTCCCTTCAAAAACTTCCCCTTTCCCTGAGACAAAACAGATTACATCATAGAGCGAGAGAAGAAGCAATAGATTTGTTATTCAAAGCTAATCAGTTACTTTCAGCTAATTCTAACGACCCAGACAGCATATATTGTTTTGGTACTTTGTCTTCTAAAGTAACCTAAACAGTGTACTTTCTTGACGCACTGTTTTCTAAAATTCTGCACGTACTGTAGCACAGCAATTACATCCTTGAAATATATTTTCTAAAAGCACCAATATATTTTTTTCTAAACTCTCTACATTTTAAGAATCAATTTACTTATTAGATTTCCACTTCAAACGCTTGCAGAAAATGCCAGCAATTCAAAGCGTGTAGGCAGCATGAACAGACCAATTCTGCAATTTCATTTATTGCGGGCGGTGCTTTCCGAGTCGATGGCTCTGCATTAGAAATGAGAAGTGCTGAACTCTAAACACGTTGTTGCCATTACTGCTACTCCTGCTGCTACTCCTTCGTCCTCGAAAAAAGAAAAGACAGGCATGTTTTGAGTCTCAAAATGATCTTCTGGATCCACAAGAAACATGTACATTTGATTGATTCCGCAGTATTTTGGATGTACTGTACTTATAACTTCCATCGAAGAGAGATTTCATCAGTTGCATGAAATTGAAACTTTCGACTTTTTGTCTGGTATTGAAAATATGTTTAAAAAAAACCATAAACAATTTTCTAACAAACAACTCATGAATTATTGCCAGGATCTATATTTAGCGTCCGGTAGTGATAACACTGCTGATATTGATTGAGTAGAAATCTATGATGTATTGACAGCTTTATCTGAAGCGAGAAGTCCTAGAACGCCATCTATGAAGTTTAAGGATTCATACCAAGAAATGCCTTTTGTTTCCCACCCCAACTGCTGCTTTTGCATTACACATTATGCGAACATTACCAGTTTTGGTAGCTTCTGGGCACGATTTTCCTAAACTGAAACTTATTACAAAATTCTTTAAGATGAACCATGTCCAAAAATTGTAAATCAGGACTAATTTTAATATCAAATGAAATTACTACAGAGGAAAAGGCTTAACTGAAATATGAATAAGACTATGCAAGCCTGAAAAATAGAACAATTCAATTTATAGAACTTATTTTTTTATTTTTTGAGAGATGGGCTCACACACCGGAAGACACTAACGTTTCTCTTCGTTAGAGTATGTGAATAACAGTTTAACCCCATTTTTTTGTAATTGTGATTCTGTTAAAATTTAAAAAAGCATCTATCAATAGTAAGAAATTATCAAGAAAGTAAGAAATTGTCATATTTCATAAACTGTAAGACATGAAGACATTTACAGGTTATATCCTTTGCTTTGTCTTTTAACGCAAGCGGTCAGGATCCAAGCCCATGTTCGGACGGTTGTGTTTCTCTTGTAATCATCAAATGTCATTGTTTTGTCCTTCAGTTCTTTCTCGAGTTGTACCATGGATATTTTGTACCATCAATACTTTTCATGCTCTTTTGCATTTTCCTTCACATACGGAAAAAAACTCAAGGCGTTGTTGTCACTGTGCTACACAGTACAGGACACGCAGTGAGTAATTCGCGTAGCTTTCAGAGGAATCCAGAGGGAGGACTCTTAATGCAAGGAGCTGTTTTTTTTTTTCGCATTAATCATTATTAACCAGAAACAGCTTCACAACTGGTTGCATTTGTGATTATGTCACTTCTCTGCTTCAGCAAGGTCAATAAAAGACTCTGAAAGTAGTAGAGAAAAACTGAATTAAAATCATATTAGCAATTCTGAGCGATATCTGCATACAGGCAATCCAATAAGAACGTTGAAATCTTTGAATGTCATCTCTCTATATATTGCGCTGCTTTTTACTTGGAGTAAAACTATTGGATTGAAGGGTTAAAATGTATTGTTGTTATTTGGAGAAATCAATGAACTCGTGATTTGATATGTTTTAAAAGACGGTCATGCGCACAGAAAAAAGACAGTGCTGATTATTTTTCTGGAGACGGAGCACTGATGACCTATCCGAGCCAATTGATAAAGCCCACCCAGTGGATACTCTAGCAGAACGTGGAAGAACGTTCACCATTGTAACCAAGGCAACCACAGGAACAACATCAAGAAGCACAATCAATTCCCCATTTAAATCTTTCGTGTAAGGTATGCCATGTGAAAGCATGAAGTAAATCCCCTGATCTCTTTTGAACATGGACAAGGTATTTCTGATGGAGCGCAATGAGCAAAGATTTAATAAGCTACTCCTGCCGATGATTCAGCTTAAAGAAGTAAAAGCTTCACAAACAAAAGCAGCTCGCTACCACAGCCAATATTAAATGTACTTGGTGGCACATTACCATTTGCACTGGCTCAAAAGTGGTCTCGGCAGACGTTCCCTACGTAAAGCTGAAAGCGCCAAAGAGCATTTCCATTGAGAAAAAAAAATCTTTCTTGATGTTAAACATAGATAGCCTGCCTTTTAGAAGTTCTCCCTCTAAACACCTTGTGCAGCCTCCCGACAGACTAACAAAAAGCGCCTTTTCACCAACTCAATTTATAATACGCCCCTCAAAACTCACAACCGAATAACAATCCATCCGTATATTTGATTTCCAAGATCCATTCAAGGCAACTTGGCTCTTCGCAAGCAAATAATTTCAGGGAAGAAACTCAGTTTAGTCAACTACTGGTGCATTCAGCACACCACTTGCTTTCTCTTGTCAGGGTGGCCGAGTGGTCTAAGGCGCCAGACTCAAGGACATGTGTCTTTCCAGCTGGCTTGGGTGTTCTGGTCTCCCAATGGAAGTGTGGGTTCAAATCCCACTCCTGACAGCTTCCATTTTTACCTCTCTTGAATTGTTCCAGTGCTAGCTGACAGTGAATGACTGAAATATAAAAGCAGCAGAAGAAAGCAAGCAACTCAGTGCAATTTGTGAGTATTCTGCACTGTTAAAATGCACAGGTTCTCATACTTTTTGGAATTCGTAGCTCAAGAAGTGACTCCTGTTTCATTTTCTATTCACCAACTCGATTTGCATTCCGCCCCTCACACCTCACAACAGAATAACAAACGGCTTCATGTGCCACAGCATTCCCCTGTAGATTCGGTTTGCACTATGAATTAGGCGACCCCGAATGAAATATTTTAGTGTTGGCTCAAATGTGAGGAATTTCATGAACCCTCAAAAAGGAACGCTTGCAAAAAATGCCAGCAATTCAAAGCGTGTAGGCACCATGAACAGACCAATTCTGCAATTTCTTTTATCACTGGCGGTGCTTTTCGATGGCTCTGCATTAGAAATGAGAAGTGCTGAACTCTAAACACGTACTTGCCATAACTTCTACTACTGCTGCTACTTCTTCGTCCTCGAAAAAAGAAAAGACAGGCATGTTTTAAATCTCAAAATGATCTTCTGGATCCACAAGAAACATGTAAATCTGATTGATTCCGCAGTATTTTGGATGTACTGTACTTATAACTTCCATCGAAGAGAGATTTCATCAGTTGCATGAAATTGAAACTTTCGACTTTTTGTCTGGTATTGAAAATATGTTTAAAAAAAAACATAAACAATTTTCTAACAAACAACTCATGAATTATTGCCAGGATCTATATTTAGCGTTCGGTAGTGATAACACTGCTGATATTGATTGAGTAGAAATCTATGATGTATTGACAGCTTTATCTGAAGCGAGAAGTCCTAGAACGCCATCTATGAAGTTTAAGGATTCATACCAAGAAATGCCTTTTGTTTCCCACCCCAACTGCTGCTTTTGCATTACACATTATGTGAACATTACCAGTTTTGGTAGCTTCTGGGCACGATTTTCCTAAACTGAAACTTATTACAAAATTCTTTAAGATGAACCATGTCCAAAATTGTAAATCAGGACTAATTTTAATATCAAATGAAATTACTACAGAGGAAAAGGCTTAACTGAAATATGAATAAGACTATGCAAGCCTGAAAAATAGAACAATTCAATTTATAGAACTTATTTTTTTATTTTTTGAGAGATGGGCTCACACACCGGAAGACACTAACGTTTCTCTTCGTTAGAGTATGTGAATAACAGTTTAACCCCATTTGTTTGTAATTGTGATTCTGTTAAAATTAAAAAAAGCATCTATCTATAGTAAGAAATTATCAAGAAAGTAAGAAATTGTCTTATTTCATAAACTGTAAGACATGAAGACATTTACAGGTTATATCCTTTGCTTTGTCTTTTAACGCAAGCGGTCAGGATCCAAGCCCATGTTCGGACGGTTGTGTTTCTCTTGTAATCATCAAATGTCATTGTTTTGTCCTTCAGTTCTTTCTCGAGTTGTACCATGGATATTTTATACCATCGATACTTTTCATGCTCTTTTGCATTTTCCTTCACATACGGTAAAAAACTCAAGGCGTTCTTGTCACTGTGCTACACAGTACAGGACACGCAGTGAGTAATTCGCGTAGCTTTCAGAGGAATCCAGAGGGAGGACTCTTAATGCAAGGAGCTGTTTTTTTTTTCGCATTAATCATTATTAACCAGAAACAGCTGCACAACTGGTTGCATTTGTGATTATGTCACTTCTCTGCTTCAGCAAGATCAATAAAAGACTCTGAAAGTAGTAGAGAAAAACTGAATTAAAATCATATTAGCAATTCTGAGCGATATCTGCATACAGGCAATCCAATAAGAACGTTGAAATCTTTGAATGTCATCTCTCTATATATTGCGCTGCTTTTTACTTGGAGTAAAACTATTGGATTGAAGGGTTAAAATGTATTGTTGTTATTTGGAGAAATCAATGAACTCGTGATTTTATATGTTTTAAAAGACGGTCATGCGCACAGAAAAAAGACAGTGCTGATTATTTTTCTGGAGACGGAGCACTGATGACCTATCCGAGCCAATTGATAAAGCCCACCCAGTGGATACTCTAGCAGAACGTGGAAGAACGTTCACCATTGTAACCAAGGCAACCACAGGAACAACATCAAGAAGCACAATCAATTCCCCATTTAAATCTTTCGTGTAAGGTATGCCATGTGAAAGCATGAAGTAAATCCCCTGATCTCTTTTGAACATGGACAAGGTATTTCTGATGGAGCGCAATGAGCAAAGATTTAATAAGCTACTCCTGCCGATGATTCAGCTTAAAGAAGTAAAAGCTTCACAAACAAAAGCAGCTCGCTACCACAGCCAATATTAAATGTACTTGGTGGCACATTACCATTTGCACTGGCTCAAAAGTGGTCTCGGCAGACGTTCCCTACGTAAAGCTGAAAGCGCCAAAGAGCATTTCCATTGAGAAAAAAAAATCTTTCTTGATGTTAAACATAGATAGCCTGCCTTTTAGAAGTTCTCCCTCTAAACACCTTGTGCAGCCTCCCGACAGACTAACAAAAAGCGCCTTTTCACCAACTCAATTTATAATACGCCCCTCAAAACTCACAACCGAATAACAATCCATCCGTATATTTGATTTCCAAGATCCATTCAAGGCAACTTGGCTCTTCGCAAGCAAATAATTTCAGGGAAGAAACTCAGTTTAGTCAACTACTGGTGCATTCAGCACACCACTTGCTTTCACTTGTCAGGGTGGCCGAGTGGTCTAAGGCGCCAGACTCAAGGACATGTGTCTTTCCAGCTGGGTTGGGTGTTCTGGTCTCCCAATGGAAGTGTGGGTTCAAATCCCACTCCTGACAGCTTCCATTTTTACCTCTCTTGAATTGTTCCAGTGCTAGCTGACAGTGAATGACTGAAATATAAAAGCAGCAGAAGAAAGCAAGCAACTCAGTGCAATTTGTGAGTATTCTGCACTGTTAAAATGCACAGGTTTTCATACTTTTTGGAATTCGTAGCTCAAGAAGTGACTCCTGTTTCATTTTCTATTCACCAACTCGATTTGCATTCCGCCCCTCACACCTCACAACAGAATAACAAACGGCTTCATGTGCCACAGCATTCCCCTGTAGATTCGGTTTGCACTATGAATTAGGCGACCCCGAATGAAATATTTTAGTGTTGGCTCAAATGTGAGGAATTTCATGAACCCTCAAAAAGGAACGCTTGCAGAAAATGCCAGCAATTCAAAGCGTGTAGGCACCATGAACAGACCAATTCTGCAATTTCTTTTATCACTGGCGGTGCTTTTCGATGGCTCTCCATTAGAAATGAGAAGTGCTGAACTCTAAACACGTTCTTGCCATAACTTCTACTACTGCTGCTACTTCTTCGTCCTCGAAAAAAGAAAAGACAGGCATGTTTTAAATCTCAAAATGATCTTCTGGATCCACAAGAAACATGTAAATCTGATTGATTCCGCAGTATTTTGGATGTACTGTACTTATAACTTCCATCAAAGAGAGATTTCATCAGTTGCATGAAATTGAAACTTTCGACTTTTTGTCTGGTATTGAAAATATGTTTAAAAAAAAACATAAACAATTTTCTAACAAACAACTCATGAATTATTGCCAGGATCTATATTTAGCGTTCGGTAGTGATAACACTGCTGATATTGATTGAGTAGAAATCTATGATGTATTGACAGCTTTATCTGAAGCGAGAAGTCCTAGAACGCCATCTATGAAGTTTAAGGATTCATACCAAGAAATGCCTTTTGTTTCCCACCCCAACTGCTGCTTTTGCATTACACATTATGTGAACATTACCAGTTTTGGTAGCTTCTGGGCACGATTTTCCTAAACTGAAACTTATTACAAAATTCTTTAAGATGAACCATGTCCAAAATTGTAAATCAGGACTAATTTTAATATCAAATGAAATTACTACAGAGGAAAAGGCTTAACTGAAATATGAATAAGACTATGCAAGCCTGAAAAATAGAACAATTCAATTTATAGAACTTATTTTTTTATTTTTTGAGAGATGGGCTCACACACCGGAAGACACTAACGTTTCTCTTCGTTAGAGTATGTGAATAACAGTTTAACCCCATTTGTTTGTAATTGTGATTCTGTTAAAATTAAAAAAAGCATCTATCTATAGTAAGAAATTATCAAGAAAGTAAGAAATTGTCTTATTTCATAAACTGTAAGACATGAAGACATTTACAGGTTATATCCTTTGCTTTGTCTTTTAACGCAAGCGGTCAGGATCCAAGCCCATGTTCGGACGGTTGTGTTTCTCTTGTAATCATCAAATGTCATTGTTTTGTCCTTCAGTTCTTTCTCGAGTTGTACCATGGATATTTTATACCATCGATACTTTTCATGCTCTTTTGCATTTTCCTTCACATACGGAAAAAAACTCAAGGCGTTCTTGTCACTGTGCTACACAGTACAGGACACGCAGTGAGTAATTCGCGTAGCTTTCAGAGGAATCCAGAGGGAGGACTCTTAATGCAAGGAGCTGGTTTTTTTTTCGCATTAATCATTATTAACCAGAAACAGCTGCACAACTGGTTGCATTTGTGATTATGTCACTTCTCTGCTTCAGCAAGGTCAATAAAAGACTCTGAAAGTAGTAGAGAAAAACTGAATTAAAATCATATTAGCAATTCTGAGCGATATCTGCATACAGGCAATCCAATAAGAACGTTGAAATCTTTGAATGTCATCTCTCTATATATTGCGCTGCTTTTTACTTGGAGTAAAACTATTGGATTGAAGGGTTAAAATGTATTGTTGTTATTTGGAGAAATCAATGAACTCGTGATTTGATATGTTTTAAAAGACGGTCATGCGCACAGAAAAAAGACAGTGCTGATTATTTTTCTGGAGACGGAGCACTGATGACCTATCCGAGCCAATTGATAAAGCCCACCCAGTGGATACTCTAGCAGAACGTGGAAGAACGTTCACCATTGTAACCAAGGCAACCACAGGAACAACATCAAGAAGCACAATCAATTCCCCATTTAAATCTTTCGTGTAAGGTATGCCATGTGAAAGCATGAAGTAAATCCCCTGATCTCTTTTGAACATGGACAAGGTATTTCTGATGGAGCGCAATGAGCAAAGATTTAATAAGCTACTCCTGCCGATGATTCAGCTTAAAGAAGTAAAAGCTTCACAAACAAAAGCAGCTCGCTACCACAGCCAATATTAAATGTACTTGGTGGCACATTACCATTTGCACTGGCTCAAAAGTGGTCTCGGCAGACGTTGTTCCCTACGTAAAGCTGAAAGCGCCAAAGAGCATTTCCATTGAGAAAAAAAAATCTTTCTTGATGTTAAAAATAGATAGCCTGCCTTTTAGAAGTTCTCCCTCTAAACACCTTGTGCAGCCTCCCGACAGACTAACAAAAAGTGCCTTTTCACCAACTCAATTTATAATACGCCCCTCAAAACTCACAACCGAATAACAATCCATCCGTATATTTGATTTCCAAGATCCATTCAAGGCAACTTGGGTCTTCGCAAGCAAATAATTTCAGGGAAGAAACTCAGTTTAGTCAACTACTGGTGCATTCAGCACACCACTCGCTTTTGCTTGTCAGGGTGGCCGAGTGGTCTAAGGCGCCAGACTCAAGGACATGTGTCTTTCCAGCTGGCTTGGGTGTTCTGGTCTCCAAATGGAGGTGTGGGTTCAAATCCCACTCCTGACAGCGTCCGTTTTTACCTCTCTTGAATTGTTCCAGTGCTAGCTGACAGTGAATGACTGAAATATAAAAGCAGCAGAAGAAAGCAAGCAACTCAGTGCAATTTGTGAGTATTCTGCACTGTTAAAATGCACAGGTTTTCATACTTTTTGGAATTCGTAGCTCAAGAAGTGACTCCTGTTTCATTTTCTATTCACCAACTCGATTTGCATTCCGCCCCTCACACCTCACAACAGAATAACAAACGGCTTCATGTGCCACAGCATTCCCCTGTAGATTCGGTTTGCACTATGAATTAGGCGACCCCGAATGAAATATTTTAGTGTTGGCTCAAATGTGAGGAATTTCATGAACCCTCAAAAAGGAACGCTTGCAGAAAATGCCAGCAATTCAAAGCGTGTAGGCACCATGAACAGACCAATTCTGCAATTTCTTTTATCACTGGCGGTGCTTTTCGATGGCTCTCCATTAGAAATGAGAAGTGCTGAACTCTAAACACGTTCTTGCCATAACTTCTACTACTGCTGCTACTTCTTCGTCCTCGAAAAAAGAAAAGACAGGCATGTTTTAAATCTCAAAATGATCTTCTGGATCCACAAGAAACATGTAAATCTGATTGATTCCGCAGTATTTTGGATGTACTGTACTTATAACTTCCATCAAAGAGAGATTTCATCAGTTGCATGAAATTGAAACTTTCGACTTTTTGTCTGGTATTGAAAATATGTTTAAAAAAAAACATAAACAATTTTCTAACAAACAACTCATGAATTATTGCCAGGATCTATATTTAGCGTTCGGTAGTGATAACACTGCTGATATTGAATGAGTAGAAATCTATGATGTATTGACAGCTTTATCTGAAGCGAGAAGTCCTAGAACGCCATCTATGAAGTTTAAGGATTCATACCAAGAAATGCCTTTTGTTTCCCACCCCAACTGCTGCTTTTGCATTACACATTATGTGAACATTACCAGTTTTGGTAGCTTCTGGGCACGATTTTCCTAAACTGAAACTTATTACAAAATTCTTTAAGATGAACCATGTCCAAAATTGTAAATCAGGACTAATTTTAATATCAAATGAAATTACTACAGAGGAAAAGGCTTAACTGAAATATGAATAAGACTATGCAAGCCTGAAAAATAGAACAATTCAATTTATAGAACTTATTTTTTTATTTTTTGAGAGATGGGCTCACACACCGGAAGACACTAACGTTTCTCTTCGTTAGAGTATGTGAATAACAGTTTAACCCCATTTGTTTGTAATTGTGATTCTGTTAAAATTAAAAAAAGCATCTATCTATAGTAAGAAATTATCAAGAAAGTAAGAAATTGTCTTATTTCATAAACTGTAAGACATGAAGACATTTACAGGTTATATCCTTTGCTTTGTCTTTTAACGCAAGCGGTCAGGATCCAAGCCCATGTTCGGACGGTTGTGTTTCTCTTGTAATCATCAAATGTCATTGTTTTGTCCTTCAGTTCTTTCTCGAGTTGTACCATGGATATTTTATACCATCGATACTTTTCATGCTCTTTTGCATTTTCCTTCACATACGGAAAAAAACTCAAGGCGTTCTTGTCACTGTGCTACACAGTACAGGACACGCAGTGAGTAATTCGCGTAGCTTTCAGAGGAATCCAGAGGGAGGACTCTTAATGCAAGGAGCTGGTTTTTTTTTCGCATTAATCATTATTAACCAGAAACAGCTGCACAACTGGTTGCATTTGTGATTATGTCACTTCTCTGCTTCAGCAAGGTCAATAAAAGACTCTGAAAGTAGTAGAGAAAAACTGAATTAAAATCATATTAGCAATTCTGAGCGATATCTGCATACAGGCAATCCAATAAGAACGTTGAAATCTTTGAATGTCATCTCTCTATATATTGCGCTGCTTTTTACTTGGAGTAAAACTATTGGATTGAAGGGTTAAAATGTATTGTTGTTATTTGGAGAAATCAATGAACTCGTGATTTGATATGTTTTAAAAGACGGTCATGCGCACAGAAAAAAGACAGTGCTGATTATTTTTCTGGAGACGGAGCACTGATGACCTATCCGAGCCAATTGATAAAGCCCACCCAGTGGATACTCTAGCAGAACGTGGAAGAACGTTCACCATTGTAACCAAGGCAACCACAGGAACAACATCAAGAAGCACAATCAATTCCCCATTTAAATCTTTCGTGTAAGGTATGCCATGTGAAAGCATGAAGTAAATCCCCTGATCTCTTTTGAACATGGACAAGGTATTTCTGATGGAGCGCAATGAGCAAAGATTTAATAAGCTACTCCTGCCGATGATTCAGCTTAAAGAAGTAAAAGCTTCACAAACAAAAGCAGCTCGCTACCACAGCCAATATTAAATGTACTTGGTGGCACATTACCATTTGCACTGGCTCAAAAGTGGTCTCGGCAGACGTTGTTCCCTACGTAAAGCTGAAAGCGCCAAAGAGCATTTCCATTGAGAAAAAAAATCTTTCTTGATGTTAAACATAGATAGCCTGCCTTTTAGAAGTTCTCCCTCTAAACACCTTGTGCAGCCTCCCGACAGACTAACAAAAAGTGCCTTTTCACCAACTCAATTTATAATACGCCCCTCAAAACTCACAACCGAATAACAATCCATCCGTATATTTGATTTCCAAGATCCATTCAAGGCAACTTGGGTCTTCGCAAGCAAATAATTTCAGGGAAGAAACTCAGTTTAGTCAACTACTGGTGCATTCAGCACACCACTCGCTTTTGCTTGTCAGGGTGGCCGAGTGGTCTAAGGCGCCAGACTCAAGGACATGTGTCTTTCCAGCTGGCTTGGGTGTTCTGGTCTCCAAATGGAGGTGTGGGTTCAAATCCCACTCCTGACAGCGTCCGTTTTTACCTCTCTTGAATTGTTCCAGTGCTAGCTGACAGTGAATGACTGAAATATAAAAGCAGCAGAAGAAAGCAAGCAACTCAGTGCAATTTGTGAGTATTCTGCACTGTTAAAATGCACAGGTTTTCATACTTTTTGGAATTCGTAGCTCAAGAAGTGACTCCTGTTTCATTTTCTATTCACCAACTCGATTTGCATTCCGCCCCTCACACCTCACAACAGAATAACAAACGGCTTCATGTGCCACAGCATTCCCCTGTAGATTCGGTTTGCACTATGAATTAGGCGACCCCGAATGAAATATTTTAGTGTTGGCTCAAATGTGAGGAATTTCATGAACCCTCAAAAAGGAACGCTTGCAGAAAATGCCAGCAATTCAAAGCGTGTAGGCACCATGAACAGACCAATTCTGCAATTTCTTTTATCACTGGCGGTGCTTTTCGATGGCTCTCCATTAGAAATGAGAAGTGCTGAACTCTAAACACGTTCTTGCCATAACTTCTACTACTGCTGCTACTTCTTCGTCCTCGAAAAAAGAAAAGACAGGCATGTTTTAAATCTCAAAATGATCTTCTGGATCCACAAGAAACATGTAAATCTGATTGATTCCGCAGTATTTTGGATGTACTGTACTTATAACTTCCATCAAAGAGAGATTTCATCAGTTGCATGAAATTGAAACTTTCGACTTTTTGTCTGGTATTGAAAATATGTTTAAAAAAAAACATAAACAATTTTCTAACAAACAACTCATGAATTATTGCCAGGATCTATATTTAGCGTTCGGTAGTGATAACACTGCTGATATTGATTGAGTAGAAATCTATGATGTATTGACAGCTTTATCTGAAGCGAGAAGTCCTAGAACGCCATCTATGAAGTTTAAGGATTCATACCAAGAAATGCCTTTTGTTTCCCACCCCAACTGCTGCTTTTGCATTACACATTATGTGAACATT
Organism: Lepisosteus platostomus; assembly: GCF_059453375.1. NCBI lineage: Eukaryota > Metazoa > Chordata > Actinopteri > Semionotiformes > Lepisosteidae > Lepisosteus > Lepisosteus platostomus. Next base: position 41,773,382 of record NC_142615.1, on the reverse strand, counting down.
ACCAGTTTTGGTAGCTTCTGGGCACGATTTTCCTAAACTGAAACTTATTACAAAATTCTTTAAGATGAACCATGTCCAAAATTGTAAATCAGGACTAATTTTAATATCAAATGAAATTACTACAGAGGAAAAGGCTTAACTGAAATATGAATAAGACTATGCAAGCCTGAAAAATAGAACAATTCAATTTATAGAACTTATTTTTTTATTTTTTGAGAGATGGGCTCACACACCGGAAGACACTAACGTTTCTCTTCGTTAGAGTATGTGAATAACAGTTTAACCCCATTTGTTTGTAATTGTGATTCTGTTAAAATTAAAAAAAGCATCTATCAATAGTAAGAAATTATCAAGAAAGTAAGAAATTGTCTTATTTCATAAACTGTAAGACATGAAGACATTTACAGGTTATATCCTTTGCTTTGTCTTTTAACGCAAGCGGTCAGGATCCAAGCCCATGTTCGGACGGTTGTGTTTCTCTTGTAATCATCAAATGTCATTGTTTTGTCCTTCAGTTCTTTCTCGAGTTGTACCATGGATATTTTATACCATCGATACTTTTCATGCTCTTTTGCATTTTCCTTCACATACGGTAAAAAACTCAAGGCGTTCTTGTCACTGTGCTACACAGTACAGGACACGCAGTGAGTAATTCGCGTAGCTTTCAGAGGAATCCAGAGGGAGGACTCTTAATGCAAGGAGCTGTTTTTTTTTTCGCATTAATCATTATTAACCAGAAACAGCTGCACAACTGGTTGCATTTGTGATTATGTCACTTCTCTGCTTCAGCAAGATCAATAAAAGACTCTGAAAGTAGTAGAGAAAAACTGAATTAAAATCATATTAGCAATTCTGAGCGATATCTGCATACAGGCAATCCAATAAGAACGTTGAAATCTTTGAATGTCATCTCTCTATATATTGCGCTGCTTTTTACTTGGAGTAAAACTATTGGATTGAAGGGTTAAAATGTATTGTTGTTATTTGGAGAAATCAATGAACTCGTGATTTTATATGTTTTAAAAGACGGTCATGCGCACAGAAAAAAGACAGTGCTGATTATTTTTCTGGAGACGGAGCACTGATGACCTATCCGAGCCAATTGATAAAGCCCACCCAGTGGATACTCTAGCAGAACGTGGAAGAACGTTCACCATTGTAACCAAGGCAACCACAGGAACAACATCAAGAAGCACAATCAATTCCCCATTTAAATCTTTCGTGTAAGGTATGCCATGTGAAAGCATGAAGTAAATCCCCTGATCTCTTTTGAACATGGACAAGGTATTTCTGATGGAGCGCAATGAGCAAAGATTTAATAAGCTACTCCTGCCGATGATTCAGCTTAAAGAAGTAAAAGCTTCACAAACAAAAGCAGCTCGCTACCACAGCCAATATTAAATGTACTTGGTGGCACATTACCATTTGCACTGGCTCAAAAGTGGTCTCGGCAGACGTTCCCTACGTAAAGCTGAAAGCGCCAAAGAGCATTTCCATTGAGAAAAAAAAATCTTTCTTGATGTTAAACATAGAGAGCCTGCCTTTTAGAAGTTCTCCCTCTAAACACCTTGTGCAGCCTCCCGACAGACTAACAAAAAGCGCCTTTTCACCAACTCAATTTATAATACGCCCCTCAAAACTCACAACCGAATAACAATCCATCCGTATATTTGATTTCCAAGATCCATTCAAGGCAACTTGGGTCTTCGCAAGCAAATAATTTCAGGGAAGAAACTCAGTTAGTCAACTACTGGTGCATTCAGCACACCACTTGCTTTCACTTGTCAGGGTGGCCGAGTGATCTAAGGCGCCAGACTCAAGGATATGTGTCTTTCCAGCTGGCTTGGGTGTTCTGGTCTCCCAATGGAGGCGTGGGTTCAAGTCCCACTCCTGACAGCTTCTGTTTTTACCTCTCTTGAATTGTTCCAGTGCTAGCTGACAGTGAATGACTGAAATATAAAAGCAGCAGAAGAAAGCAAGCAACTCAGTGCAATTTGTGAGTATTCTGCACTGTTAAAATGCACAGGTTTTCATACTTTTTGGAATTCGTAGCTCAAGAAGTGACTCCTGTTTCATTTTCTATTCACCAACTCGATTTGCATTCCTCCCCTCACACCTCACAACAGAATAACAAACGGCTTCATGTGCCACAGCATTCCCCTGTAGATTCGGTTTGCACTATGAATTAGGCGACCCCGAATGAAATATTTTAGTGTTGGCTCAAATGTGAGGAATTTCATGAACCCTCAAAAAGGAACGCTTGCAGAAAATGCCAGCAATTCAAAGCGTGTAGGCAGCATGAACAGACCAATTCTGCAATTTCTTTTATCGCGGGCGGTGCTTTCCGAGTCGATGGCTCTGCATTAGAAATGAGAAGTGCTGAACTCTAAACACGTTCTTGCCATTACTGCTACTCCTGCTGCTACTCCTTCGTCCTCGAAAAAAGAAAAGACAGGCATGTTTTGAGTCTCAAAATGATCTTCTGGATCCACAAGAAACATGTACATTTGATTGATTCCGCAGTATTTTGGATGTACTGTACTTATAACTTCCATCGAAGAGAGATTTCATCAGTTGCATGAAATTGAAACTTTCGACTTTTTGTCTGGTATTGAAAATATGTTTAAAAAAAACCATAAACAATTTTCTAACAAACAACTCATGAATCATTGCCAGGATCTATATTTAGCGTTCGGTAGTGATAACACTACTGATATTGATTGAGTAGAAATCTATGATGTATTGACAGCTTTATCTGAAGCGAGAAGTCCTAGAACGCCATCTATGAAGTTTAAGGATTCATACCAAGAAATGCCTTTTGTTTCCCACCCCAACTGCTGCTTTTGCATTACACATTATGTGAACATTACCAGTTTTGGTAGCTTCTGGGCACGATTTTCCTAAACTGAAACTTATTACAAAATTCTTTAAGATAAACCATGTCCAAAATTGTAAATCAGGACTAATTTTAATATCAAATGAAATTACTACAGAGGAAAAGGCTTAACTGAAATATGAATAAGACTATGCAAGCCTGAAAAATAGAACAATTCAATTTATAGAACTTATTTTTTTATTTTTTGAGAGATGGGCTCACACACCGGAAGACACTAACGTTTCTCTTCGTTAGAGTATGTGAATAACAGTTTAACCCCATTTGTTTGTAATTGTGATTCTGTTAAAATTAAAAAAAGCATCTATCAATAGTAAGAAATTATCAAGAAAGTAAGAAATTGTCTTATTTCATAAACTGTAAGACATGAAGACATTTACAGGTTATATCCTTTGCTTTGTCTTTTAACGCAAGCGGTCAGGATCCAAGCCCATGTTCGGACGGTTGTGTTTCTCTTGTAATCATCAAATGTCATTGTTTTGTCCTTCAGTTCTTTCTCGAGTTGTACCATGGATATTTTATACCATCAATACTTTTCATGCTCTTTTGCATTTTCCTTCACATACGGAAAAAAACCCAAGGCGTTCTTGTCACTGTGCTACACAGTACAGGACACGCAGTGAGTAATTCGCGTAGCTTTCAGAGGAATCCAGAGGGAGGACTCTTAATGCAAGGAGCTGTTTTTTTTTTTTCGCATTAATCATTATTAACCAGAAACAGCTGCACAACTGGTTGCATTTGTGATTATGTCACTTCTCTGCTTCAGCAAGGTCAATAAAAGACTCTGAAAGTAGTAGAGAAAAACTGAATTAAAATCATATTAGCAATTCTGAGCGATATCTGCATACAGGCAATCCAATAAGAACGTTGAAATCTTTGAATGTCATCTCTCTATATATTGCGCTGCTTTTTACTTGGAGTAAAACTATTGGATTGAAGGGTTAAAATGTATTGTTGTTATTTGGAGAAATCAATGAACTCGTGATTTTATATGTTTTAAAAGACGGTCATGCGCACAGAAAAAAGACAGTGCTGATTATTTTTCTGGAGACGGAGCACTGATGACCTATCCGAGCCAATTAATAAAGCCCACCCAGTGGATACTCTAGCAGAACGTGGAAGAACGTTCACCATTGTAACCAAGGCAACCACAGGAACAACATCAAGAAGCACAATCAATTCCCCATTTAAATCTTTCGTGTAAGGTATGCCATGTGAAAGTATGAAGTAAATCCCCTGATCTCTTTTGAACATGGACAAGGTATTTCTGATGGAGCGCAATGAGCAAAGATTTAATAAGCTACTCCTGCCGATGATTCAGCTTAAAGAAGTAAAAGCTTCACAAACAAAAGCAGCTCGCTACCACAGCCAATATTAAATGTACTTGGTGGCACATTACCATTTGCACTGGCTCAAAAGTGGTCTCGGCAGACGTTCCCTACGTAAAGCTGAAAGCGCCAAAGAGCATTTCTATTGAGAAAAAAAAATCTTTCTTGATGTTAAACATAGAGAGCCTGCCTTTTAGAAGTTCTCCCTCTAAACACCTTGTGCAGCCTCCCGACAGACTAAGAAAAAGCGCCTTTTCACCAACTCAATTTATAATACGCCCCTCAAAACTCACAACCGAATAACAATCCATCCGTATATTTGATTTCCAAGATCCATTCAAGGCAACTTGGGTCTTCGCAAGCAAATAATTTCAGGGAAGAAACTCAGTTTAGTCAACTACTGGTGCATTCAGCACACCACTTGCTTTTGCTTGTCAGGGTGGCCGAGTGGTCTAAGGCGCCAGACTCAAGGACATGTGTCTTTCCAGCTGGCTTGGGTGTTCTGGTCTCCAAATGGAGGCGTGGGTTCAAATCCCACTCCTGACAGCGTCCGTTTTTACCTCTCTTGAATTGTTCCAGTGCTAGCTGACAGTGAATGACTGAAATATAAAAGCAGCAGAAGAAAGCAAGCAACTCGTGCAATTTGTGAGTATTCTGCACTGTTAAAATGCACAGGTTTTCATACTTTTTGGAATTCGTAGCTCAAGAAGTGACTCCTGTTTCATTTTCTATTCACCAACTCGATTTGCATTCCGCCCCTCACACCTCACAACAGAATAACAAACGGCTTCATGTGCCACAGCATTCCCCTGTAGATTCGGTTTGCACTATGAATTAGGCGACCCCGAATGAAATATTTTAGTGTTGGCTCAAATGTGAGGAATTTCATGAACCCTCAGAAAGGAACGCTTGCAGAAAATGCCAGCAATTCAAAGCGTGTAGGCAGCATGAACAGACCAATTCTGCAATTTCTTTTATCGCGGGCGGTGCTTTCCGAGTCGATGGCTCTGCATTAGAAATGAGAAGTGCTGAACTCTAAACACGTTCTTGCCATTACTGCTACTCCTGCTGCTTCTCCTTCATCCTCGAAAAAAGAAAAGACAGGCATGTTTTGAGTCTCAAAATGATCTTCTGGATCCACAAGAAACATGTAAATTTGATTGATTCCGCAGTATTTTGGATGTACTGTACTTATAACTTCCATCAAAGAGAGATTTCATCAGTTGCATGAAATTGAAACTTTCGACTTTTTGTCTGGTATTGAAAATATGTTAAAAAAAAACCATAAACAATTTTCTAACAAACAACTCATGAATTATTGCCAGGATCTATATTTAGCGTTCGGTGGTGATAACACTGCTGATATTGATTGAGTAGAAATCTATGATGTATTGACAGCTTTATCTGAAGCGAGAAGTCCTAGAACGCCATCTATGAAGTTTTAGGATTCATACCAAGAAATGCCTTTTGTTTCCCACCCCAACTGCTGCTTTTGCATTACACATAATGTGAACATTACCAGTTTTGGTAGCTTCTGGGCACAATTTTCCTAAACTGAAACTTATTACAAAATTCTTTAACCATGTCCAAAAATTGTAAATCAGGACTAATTTTAATATCAAATGAAATTACTACAGAAGAAAAGGTTTAACTGAAATATGAATAAGACTATGCAAGCCTAAAAAGTAGAACAATTCAATTTATATAACTTATTTTTTAATTTTTTGAGAGATGGGCTCACACACCGGAAGACACTAATGTTTCTCTTTGTTAGAGTATGTGAATAACAGTTTAACCCAAAATGTTTGCAATTGTGATTCTGTTAAAATTCAATAAATCGTCTATCAATAGTAAGAAATTATTAAGAAAGTAAGAAATTGTTTTATTTCATAAACTATAAGACAATGAAGAGAGTTTACTTCACTTTTGTTCTTTTGACTTAAGCGTTCAGGATCCGAACCCATCTGCGGATGGTTGTGTTTCTTGAATCTCTTTTAATCATCAAAAGTCGTTGTTTTGTGCTTCAGTTTTTTCTCGAGTTGTACCATGGATATTTTATGTGATCAATACTTTACATGCTCTTTTGCATTTTCCTTCACATACAGAAAAAGTTCAAGGTGTTCATGTCACTGTGCTGCACATTTACGCTGGACCACCTGTAACAGTACAGGACACGCAGTGAGGAATTCGTGCAGCTTTCAGCTCAATGCCGTGTCCAGAGGGAGGACTCGCTCGCTGAATGATCTCTCAGGAAATCCCGGGTGAGATTCAAAAGGTAAACCTGGCTCTCTATGAACACGAGCAAAGAGTTCTCACTCAACAGAAGATTGCGATGTGAGTACAGTAATATAAAACATCTGAAGATGCCAGGGATTGAACCCCGGATCTGTGGAGCAGTAAGTGACTTGTAGCGCTGACATAAGAGATACTTACATAAAGTGCTTTTACTGACCATATTGCAAATCTCAGGAAGTAAGGTCTTAAAACATTGGGCAGTAGTGGGATTTAAACCCACGCCCCTGAGAGAGTGGAGCCTAAAATCCAGCATATTAGACCATTCGGGCACACTACCTCTGGCCCCTTCTCCTTTCCTCTCGTTGCTGAGTATAGGTGCCTCCATGAAATTGAGCCAGGTTTGAATCTCAGCCAATGCATCTCCAAATCATTTCAATTGAATCTGTGATCCTGTAGCACATCCTCTGAAACCAGCAATCGAAATTGGAAACGTCTTCTTCAACACTGAAAAGCTCAATTAGGACGAAGCAGTTGTACACAGGACAGCAGTACCATATGTGTTTTTGATTGATTCAGACTCGTTCTCAGTGGTTCTTGCTCACCAAATATCTTAAAAGCTGAGGAAGAACGCTACGAAAAATACTAATCAAAATACAAAATAATAATCATTATTCACCAGAAACAGCAGAAAAACTGGTCACAATTGTGATTATCTTGCTTCTCTGCTTCAGCAAGGTAATAAAGGACTCTCTGAAAGTAGTAAAGCACTAAAGCACTGCAAAACTGAATTCAAAATCATATTAGGAATTCTGAGTGGTGCCTGCTTACATGCAATCCAATACAGATGTTGTCTTTAAATAAGAATTCACTATGTTTCCCTGCCTTTTCCCTGGAGTGAAACTATTGGATTGAAGGAATTCTTATGACAGGTTTACAAGGTGCTGTTGATATTTGGATAAATCTATGAATTCGTGATTTTTATATACTTTAAATAACGGCCATACGCACAGAATAAAATTACTGATGATTTTTCCTGAGACGAAGCACAGCTTATCTTTCCAAGACAGCTGATAAAGGCAAGCCAGTGGATACTCTAGCAGAACATGGAAAAATGTTCAGCTTTGTAACCAACCAGGTATGCTTTGTGATTGCTTGAAGTGAAACCCACAATCTCTTTTGAACTTAGACAAGTTATTTCTGATGGAGCGCTATGCGGAAAGACTTAATCAGCTCTACCCCTGAGGATGACTCGACTTGAAAATGCAGAACATTAACGTTTCACCGATAAAAGGAGCACAACCGACATTAAAATTGAGGGCGCATTGTGATTTGCACTGACTCAAAAGTGATCTTGGTAGACAAATTTTCCAGCTGAAGGTGGAAACAAGAATTTGTGTTGAGAAGAAGAAACACTTTTTTCTCCCTGCTTTGATGTTAAGCTGATAAAGTAGCTTTTAACACATTGCTCCATTTGATGGTTGTAACACAAAAACTCCTAGCAGCAGTGGGATTCAAACCCACACCTCCAACGAGACTGGAGCCTTAATCCAGCACCTTAGACCACTCAGCCACACTACCCGCTGTGCCCTGTTTCTTTGTCTCATTATTTGCCTGAAGGAAGCCGGGTGGCTTTTGCTCTTGTCCGACAGTGGCGTTATGACTATGGAACCGACTGCACCTGCTTTTTCTGAGATGCTTCCCCTCTCATGGTGAGATCTCGAATTCTTAAACACCTCTGGATAAAGTTCTTCTGTGGAGCAGGCTACAGACCTCTGCGTACAGCACCCTTGATGTTGTTTTATTTCTATAGCAGCACCCATCCGGAATTTGTTTTTGTTTTACTTTTTATTTGAACAACAAAATAGATTCAATATAAACAAGAGCACATATAACGTATTAATAGACTCGTGAGGGGCACATAAATAATACAATCAGACTTTATGGAAAAAAAGGTTAAACAAAGTAAATAAAAACAAGGTCCACACAGCTTTCATGTTCCTACATTTCGAAAGAGTCTGTAAATATCCATTTACGTCTATTTAGAACTATTCAAACGTAGAACTCTTTGCTGATTTAGGTGGTATATTTCCTCAATTACAGGACAGCACAAACAGTTCTTAATGCAGAAATGGAAGCCTGTCTAAATTTTCCTTTCTGTTAAAGACATTTCGGGAAGCACTTTTTTTGGGACACTGATTTTTCTCCTTTGGGGAGCTAAAGAAGACTATAGGGTGTGGCACAGTGGTAGTGTAGTTGATTCTAGCTCAGGAAGTTGTGCGTTCAAATTAGGTTGGGGTCAGCTAAGAGTTTTTCACCATCTGCTGGTGCTGAACCCAGACTTCTCACCATGTAGTTGAGTTCTTCTCAATATCTCAGCATCTCCAAAACATCATGTCCAACTTTAGAGACAGCTACATCAGACAATGAAAGTTTGAGACCACTTTATTATTACAGGTTCTAGCAAACCTGAAAGCTAAGGCGTTTCAGGTCACTTTTTTAATTAAAAAAGTGTCTGAAGCCTCTAAATAAAATTAGGCTTTTTTAATTGTGTATGAAATTCACTCCCATGGGCTCTGAAAGGGGAAATATACTGTTGGGATCCTCGCAAGTGAGGTGTCTCTTCTTGTGGTGAAGCACAGTCATACCTGACTTGTCCGGAATGACCCAAGACAGACTTTATCCAGAAGCGACGGCACCACTCCAAGTAGAATGAGAGAGAAACACAGCACGACACGGGGAGTCAAGAGGCTCACTAACACTAACATTCTTCACTAACATTTTGACCGTTTTACAATCACAATGACCGTTTCACATTAAATAAGTTTTTAAACCATCAATATTTAAGAAAAAAAATAGTACATTTTTTTCCAATTATTAAAAAAAACATTAAATGCCTTGATTGCATAAAGTTTCACAGACAGAAGCAGCACGCCAGCACAACCAACATTAAAATGGAGGGCACACTACGATTTGCATTGACTCAAAAGTGATCTCGGCAGACGTCATTCCCTGCATAACGCAAAAGGTGGCAAACCGCATTTGGTTTGAGTGGACGCAAGAAAGTTTTTGTTTTCTGCCTTGATGTCAAGCTGACAAAGTATCTTTAAACACTTTGCTTAGTTTCTCGAGAGACTGCCAAAAAGCAGCTCCCTCCCTTTGAAGTCAGTTGGAAGGGGTCTCAACAGAAGCACCTAACAAGGTGAGATTCAAACCCAAGCCCCTGAAGGGGCTGGAGCCTTAATCCAGCGCTTTCCACTGTTCAGCCACAGTTACCACTGTACTGTGTCTCTTTGTCGCATTACTTGCTCAGAGAAAGCCAGGTGGCTTTCGCTCTTCTGGTCCGACTTAGTGGCATTACGACTGTGTAACGAACTGCACCTGCTTTTTTTGAGATGCTGCCATTCTCGTAGTGAGATCTAGACTTCTTTAACACCTCTGGATATAGTTCTTAAATGAAACAGGCTTCAGACCTCTGCGTACAGCACCCTTGATGTCATTTTATTTTTACAGCAGCCGCATCCGGAAAGTTGTGTCTTTTACGTTTTATTTGAACAACAAAACTACATACAATACAAACAAGAGCACATATAACGTATCAAGAAAATCTTCAGGGGCACATGCTATAATACAATTACACTCTATGAAAAACGTTTACACGACGTTAATAAAGATAAGGTCCGCACAGCTTGTTCTTACATTTCGAAAGAGTCCGTATATACCCCTTTACGTCTATTTTGAACTGTTCAAACGTAGGACTCTTCCCAGACCATTTCACTTTATACCACATTCCTAAATGAGGATGCATCTCCCGTTTTAGAACTATTTTGGGTGGTATGGCTTATACAACACACCCACAGTATTCTAATGGTGGACTGCAGATCTGTGCTATAGTTCAGTCGAATTCAAAGGATCCAGCAATCGTACTGGATTTGACTAGGATTCTGAAATGTCACTTGCAAAAGTATTCGAGTTTGCTTGAACCTTTGATAAAAAAAAGTGATCTAATCTGAAACTACCCAGCTTACAATCTCTGAGGTAGTTGTCACTAAACTCGGACGTGATGTGGCACACATGTGCCGTGTGCCTTTACTTTTGTAAAAAACTGGTATCGGGAAAAGTTTCTTAATATTTCTTTTGATTAGCATGCAAGAAAATGTGATCATTACCTATGGAATTTCCCGCCAGCGTGGAGCTTGAATTCACAACCTTGAGATTTAGTGTTCAAGAGTCACAGAAGAGGTCACACAAATCAACATAACCCAATCAATCCCAGCCCGTGACTGCCTCAATGACCCACATCCTGCGACACAAGCTTCACCTGGAGCACAATGGCTGTGTTTTCAGCTACGGAAACTTCCTGTTGACAAGTCGGTGTTTGTGTTGCTTTTTCTGCTCAATGGAGCTGTATTAATGCAGGCACACGTGCTTCCACGGCAAGTTATTTTATTAGTGCTCACAAACCAACACACTGCAGACACCTCTGATACTGTCACTGCTTGTGGACCCCGTGTTCCTGCCGTCAGCCTACTATACCATGTTCATGCACATCTAGAAATATTACTGCTGTAGTACAGGAGCGAAAGATGAAACGAAAGCACACCCAGTTTGAAAAGGCACATTTGTCAACTACTGAACTTCACAAGGATGGGATTCACACCCACATGTGCAGAGCACAATGGATTAGTAGTCCATCACCTTACCACTCCACCACCTCATCCCAGAAGTTAGCCTCCTGACATGAGTTAGTGCTCAAGATGGTCGTCTTTCCTCTACTCAAGGATCATTTTCCTCTTCCACCTGCGATTTCACCATTTTCCTTGAAGATGTCAAACATAAAAAGCATATTGAGCTCCTTGGACTTGAAATTACCAGATAAAAGCCATTTCTCATCACTTGCTCAGCGAGCAGGCTCAGCGCACACAGAACGCAGGTATCTCAGAGCGGTGTGTCTAAGAGGCTGTAAAAGGATAGTGCTCTGTTGGTGCTGTGGCTTAGCTGGTTAACGTGCATGTCTAGTAAATAAGCTTCTGCGTTCAAATCACCACAGTGCTTTTCTCCTCTCTTGCCATGCAGAGTTGGTCGTTGTGGACAGCAACAGGTGTCTGCCTTAACTTTAATGGAAGTGTTCATTTCTGGAACAACTTTTTTAAAAACAAATTCCACACATATTGCGATAGATAAAATACTAATCTTCCCTGTCAGTGCAGAATAATTAGTGCCAGCTGGCATGAAAACGACAAAAAAAATGTTTTTGTCTTTAGCGTAAAACCTGTGAATGTAGAAGAAAAGATGACGAGTGTCAATTTTTATGGCACCGTGAGCTTGTCCTTCAGTCAAACACGTAGGTAATTCAAACACACCCAGAGATGCACTTTGAATTAGCTTTGACCTAAATACTATCTACTCCAGATGTGATTGGGCCTCTTTCCACATCCTGATATATGCAGAGAACACAAGCTTTTGGCACGAGTGAATATAAATGTAAACATAAATACTATTCAATATATCGGAATGTTGTTGTATTTAAAAAATATTTTAGCTGGGGATCCTCAAATCAGGAGTGTAGAAAAGAACACCGTTAAACACCGGGAGTGCAGAACGTGATAAAAGTGTTCTTAAACAAAAAGTGAAAATAGTGAATTTGTCTTTCACTTAGACGTTCATTGAATGCTCAGTAAACGATAAAGCAGAGGCTCGTTTTGTGAATTCTCCTCGCATCAGATTGTCTTGCTTCGACCTTTAAATTGTACACTGTGTAGACCCTTCACTCTCCCTAACTCAATTAAAGAGCTGCAGGCAAAAGTGCCTGTCAGTTTAGTTCAGTGGTAGAGCACTTGCATCTCGTGTATAAGGCTTTGTTTTCTACTTCCACTCTGGATTTCTTTTTAAATGCAACATCTTATCTGTGATTGTCTTTCATGTGACGTCCCCCGTGTGTGAATTTCAGCATGACACATAAAATCGTTTGAGATGCTATTTTTAAAACAGACCAAACGAAAGACCTAGTAGCTAAATACAAGTAGAAAACACGTGAATCTAATTGAGAAAATTTGGACTGGAGCGATGTATAGTATTGTAATGGTTGGGGGTTCAGGCGGGCACCCTTGCCATTGCCACTTAAGTCAGCCCCCCACCGTCGGGGACTCAAACCTGCGACTGCCACCATAGCTCAACAGGGACCCAGCCGCTTGAGCTTAAGGACGGTCTCCCTTTAGTTCAACAGGCTGGGTCCCTGTTGAGTGATGCAGGAGGCCTGGGTTTGAGTTCCTGGTGGTGGGGGGCTGTTGTGAACACCGGAGTGCTACAGTATTACTAATGACAGCACAAAGCTCACAGTGGTGGCTTTAGGGTATCAGAGCCAGTGGTGCAATGGATAATGTGTTTGACTTTGGCTCAGAAGATTGCAGGTTTGACTCCTCCCTGGCTCGTTAAGCTTTTAAACTACACTTCTCAGCGTACACAACCCTTCTATCGACTGGATGAGTCTCCCGTTACGTCTCCAATTCTTTCCGCACATTCTGCTTGTTTCACCACCGTTACTGTTGGACCACAGCCACAGAATCGAGGAGAGATACGGTTCCGATAAACTGTCTTAAATAATCATGTTTAAAAAGGTGACAAAGTTTATTTTTCTTTAACATAACCTTACATTTGCCTGTTCAGTTCAAGTTATTTTCTGTACCTGCAAATTCCCCAATTTTTCTGCTGTCTCCTGAGACAGACATGTGTCAAATCACAATAAGTAATACAATCTATTCAGTTAACACCCAGATGTAACAGAACACATTTAAGACTTACACCCCCTTTAAATATGTATTTCCTTCATTTCAGTTTTCTTACCTCCCCAGGATACCTGAAAGTTCACTATCCCATATTAAGGACTGTACATGCATTACCGGTAATACAGCTACTAATAAAGATATACATTAATCTTAATTATTAATAAATTACACTTTTATTAATAAAGACATGTATTCATCAAATTCATTGTGAATAGTTGTGGTGTCTAGAAAACAATTTTAGCTACAGTAAATATTTCAAGCGAGTGGTGCGTATGTTCGTTACTTTGTGACTATATTATTTCCACTACATTCAGAACAGTTCAAATGCGATCGACTGTTCCTCTACTGAACTACATAAACCCTGTGAAGAGGAGGTTTAAGTTAGTCTCCTACATCGGTAACATCTAATGGGCAGCATATGTTATTTTAGGTTTGTTGCAATTGAGAACAGGTTTAGTATGGAGCTGCTGACAAATTTCAGCAGCCACGTTCGATGCAATGACCCGTTGTAGGGTCATTGCCAATCAGCTGCAAGAAAAAAAAAACATCATTTGTGCCTTTATTAAAAAAAAAGAAAAACAGAGTAGTAGTTTATGTGGTAATTTCAGGTACAATGTAAGAACTTAAGTTAACTAGTCCCACAGTAATGCGTGGGGTCCTATCAATAGAACAAAAATACTTGTAACCCAAAAACACAACAACCACGATGCGAGAAAGCCTTCCGGGAACCTAGGTAAATCACTGTTGTAGTCTAACGACTACAGAAAATAAAATAAAAAAATACTTAAAGGAACAACTTCAAAACAAAAAGAACATTAAAAACAAATCTGGGAAACAACAAAAACAGAATTTAATGCGAGAGCTTTTTCAAGTCTTCGGTACCCCATCGTGCTCCCTTAGTCCCAGTAGACCTCTCGTCTAAGAAGATATCTCTCATCTATCTGTGTAGAGATCAGCTGGGGGTCCACAGCTGATGGGAATTTAAGTAGTGACCTGCGTCAGCTGCAAAGGAAAAAGTATAGGTTTATTCCATGCTGAAAGGAGAAGGAAACACAACGTGGACCCTTCTTCGGGTGTGACGTGGAATAAACCTTTACCTGTTCCTATGATGTTAATTTAGACTGGATCTCCAGCAAACACCTAACAGGCTACAATCCCGTTAGATAAGGTGTTAAGGACGACCTATAAGTAACAGTATCTAAAGTGGACGGTTGCTTTCGGTAGCTAAAGACAGGCCATACTGCTCCAGGTGAGGCTCGAACTCACAACCTCGGCATGACTCCGCTGTGCACTGCTGTATAAGTACCGCGCGCTGACCGATTGCGCCACTGGAGCCACATCGACTACTTTCCCTTCACACACTGACGTTGCACAAACACAGGGTGAAAACGATTTCGGCATGTTTTCCGTCTCTCCGTGGGAGAAAGGGACAGTAAAAGAGCGAGGAAACTACAAGAAAAGAAAATGAAAAAATAGTGCTCACTGCCGAAGAGGTAGGAGAGAGATGGTCAGACACGTAAATCAGCCCGGCGGATTTACACTACAAATTTGTCATTTGTAGTGACATTTATGAGTCTTCATGTGTCTGAAACTGTCCAGTTTGTATTTTCGTTTCACAAATCCAGTAAACTTGAATAAGACAAGAAGGCACACTGCACATCTGCGGAACATCACGTCCGAGTTTACAGTAACACCAGAGATTGAAAGCGAAGTAGTTTTTTATTAAAGTTCAAGGAAACCTGAATATGTTTGCTAGAAGTATTTCAGAATCACAGTGAAATGTAGTACGATTGCTGCACAGATCTGCAGTCTGCAATTAGAATACGGTTTTTGCGTTGTATAAAATATACCATTCAAAACTTTTCTAAAACTGCAGAGATACATTTCGGAATGCGTCTTCCTGTAAAAATAAAATATCTATTTTATTTGACGGGCGCTATAAGCAGAGTCTGAAGCCAGCTCCACAGAAGAACTATATTCTTTACTTCTCCTGCCATTGCAATTTGCCCACAGATTTTTTTTCAAAATGTATTAGCCTTGATGGGAAAAAAAATTGAACCGTGTGCGCGGTGGCCAAGTGGTAAGGCATCGGTCTCGTAAACCGAAGAGCGCGGGTTCAAACCCTGTCCGTGCCTGGTTTGCGTACCACGATATACCTTTATCTAAATCGTCAATTGTCTTGCAATGTAGAAATCTCTGTAATAATAAGAAAAGAAAAGTAGTTAATAATCCTTTGACAAAGTAACGGGCATCCTCACTGCTTGTCAGGATGGCTGAGTGGTCTTAGGTGCCAGCCTCAAGAACTCAATCGTGTGTAGTGACAGTTGTTATTCACAACCCAGATTTCTATGGAAGCCCGTTTCCGCCAGGGAGTAAAAAAAAAAAAACCCGCTATGGTATCTCAGAATTGCGACTTAGTAACTCAGAATTCCTACTTTATATCTCACATTTGCGACTTCGAAATAGCCCATATTTCAATGTCTGTCCTTTTGTTATTGTAACGGATTCGGGTTCTAGGGCTTGTGCCCTCGCAGCTCCCACCCTTGTTCGTGCCTCACTGCATTGGCTCGAACCCAGGTCTTGCTAGCTGAGCTAAAGAAGACCTTTTTAAGTAAAAAAGGACATACAATGAGATACCATAGCGCGTTTTTTTTTTACTCCCTGACGGAAACGGGCTTCCATAGATTTCCCTTCATGTTCATTAAGATGTTTAATTTGTATGTTGCTTATATAAGAACAGTTTCTTCAAAAGTTCTGTCAATTAACAGTGGAGAGCTAGCCGATGTACGTTTTCATGAAAACTCTCTTTAAGGCGATTACAAGTATTTTGAGCAAATCTGCGTCATATTTTTTTAAAAAAGTTTAACTCAAGATGCAACAGCAGTATAAATGAATTCTTCCGCCCTACATTCCAAGATATGGAATCTTATTTTTCTTGAAGTGTCTGATGTTGGTCGTTATTGGAAATTGCCCGGTGATATCGACTCATGTACTCAGTTGTTACGTGCTGTAATTCGATACACGCAAAGCATTTATATTCCCTCAAATTATTAATAAGGCCAATAATGTATTAAACATTACATGCCACTTTTTCTCTAGATGATGTTCACGATGGAACAGTGAGAAAGGCGTGCCTAGATGTGCTTGAACCAGCACCTTACTATCGTTTTAGTCCCGACCTGACCGCACTGAGCAATGGTACGACAGAGACTCCAACGGGTCGGTTTTCTCCTTTTACAGTTTTTGGGAAAAAGATAATCTGCACTTTTAAGCAAGTATTTTATTTCAAATTTTGCAAAGTGTAAGTTTTTCTTGGAAAACGTTGTTTCAGAAAGAAACTGAGTTGATGGGAATAGCCCTGCCAGTAGAATATCGAACTTTTCATCTCAGCTAGTTCTTCTGTGGAACAGGCTTCAGAACTCTACGTACAGTACAACGCCTTTGATGTCATTTTATTTCTACAGCAGACGCATTCGGAATGTTTTTTTTTTACTTTTTATTTGAACAACAAAATAAATTCAATATAAACAAGAGCAATTATAACATCAGTAGAATCGTCAAGGGTACATAAAATAATACAATTACACTTTCTGAAAACGATTAAACTAGGTAAATCAAGATAAGGTCCGCACAGCTTTAATGTTCTTACATTTCGAAAGAGTCTGTAATTACCCTTTTTCGTCTATTTTGAACTATTCAAACTTAGGACTCGTACCAGACCATTTCACTCTACGTACAGTATATCTCTTTTCGTAACGAAAATGTATTTCCTTTCTTAGAAATGCTCTGGGCGGTATGTCTTGCACAACGTGGACTGCAGATCTGTGATATTGTCGAATTCGAGGGATCCAGCAATCATACTGGATTTGACTGGGATTCTGAAATGTCTCTTGCAAAGGTATTTGGGTTTGCTTGAACATTTAATAAAAAAGTGATCTGAGACTTCCTAGCTTCCAGTCTATAATCTCACTGTAACTAAACTAGGATGTGATGTTTCGCAGATGTGCAGTGTGCCTTTACGCTTGGCATGTTCAATACTATTCGTTGTGTGAGCTCCTCACTGCGTGTCCTGTACTGTATTGTGATTTCGCTGAGATTATCTACGAGGAGTACAGCGACTAGAACGCCTTGAACCTTTTTTTCGGTATATAAAAGAAAACGCTAAAGCACATACAAAGTAACTAACATTTCCTATATGTAGGTTTTCTGATTATATCTCTACTTTACTTAAATACCTTAGTGACAGGCGATTCTTTCCGATATTTGTTCAGGCGCGGTTATTGATCCCATACTAAAGATTATTTTTATAAAGAACATGTCACCTGCAAACTGGTATCGAGAAAGTTTTATAATATTACTTTTTATTTAAAAAAGTACATTTATCATAACCTATATGATTTCTTACCAGCGTGGAGCTCGAATTCACAACCCCGAGATTAAGTGTTTGGTACTAGCTGCGCCACAGAAAAAAAATGAAATCTCTTATTTACATTAAATACTGCGGCTCCTGACCTTTTCTTCTCGTCAGAGAAGAGGTCTGGTCTCCAGGACCGGGGAAAAGTTAGCTTGAAGTTCGAAAACGATTTTGGCACGCCTGTAGCGTTTACACAAAACCTCTTAGAATCGCGAGAATACTTGCTTTGTGTATAAAATACATTGTGAATGCTTTCTCAGCCTTTACTTTTTCGTTTATATGACATTTGTTTGACCAAGCACGAATATTCTTTTGTCCATATCTTCGCAACGGAAGCACAGAACGCCTTCAAACCAAATGCATTTAAAAGACCACGACATGTGGATATTTCCACAGCCTCTACATCAAAGTATCAGTGAGCTAATTATCTTTTTTTAAACCTCCGGTTTTTCATCGATGCGTAATTACGCACTAACTGGAACCCGGGGGACCGCTGTGTGCACAAGTTCACAACGCGAGAAATACTGTTCAATATGGCTTCATGTGAAAAACCCGTATATGACCATAGGCAACAGAATAGCGCAGTCTCCAATTACTCAGACTGTAAGCACGGGAATAAAGCTTTGTCTGAATTCTGAAACCCTTCCTTTACGTTCTGTTTTCATTCGGGTAAGAGTCAACTATATTCACAATACTACTGACAGCAGGAAGATTAAAATATTCTTTACTCAGCAGCTTATTAAAAACAGCTCCCATGATGTTCAAACCGATTTTTTACACAGAACACTGACACAGCTTTGCGTTCTGAATCTCTTTTTCTCGTGTGTTTATTTAATGTGGCACAATGTACTTGGATAGGGGTATTCTGTTCACAAACCAATAGCATTTAAACCACAGCACCCACAATGCTGCAAGTAAGTGTTTTACACACTAAGCAGAGAGCGATGTCTTCCTTGTTAGTATAGTGGCAAATATCCCCACTTGTCACGCGGGAGACCAGGGTACATCAGGACATGCATTGAAGTGAAAGCAGGATGCGCTGCGACATCCACTGTGCAGATCCCGCCACACTAAGAGGTGAGTGGGTCTGTTCGATCACAGCGCTAGGCGAATCCCCAAACAGTGTGCGAGGCAACAAACGAAACGGGCCTGTTTCCGCCCGGTTTCGATCCGGGGAAATCGGGCCCAGTAGTGGCGGGATCTGTACAGTGCATGTTGCAGCGCTTCAATGTGCTTCCTGATGTCCTACCCCGAGAACAGAAAGGACAGCGTACACAGCAACAACAGATCAGGTCTCTGCACTGGATCTAAGCTACCCCCATCTCCTCTGCTCTGCGGCTCCTGCAGAGCGGAGTCCTGCCTGGAGCCGTGTTTGCAGGCGGCGGCTCCCCGCGCTCTGTCTGTGCATCGTGTCCAAGAGCTCCTGGGAGGAAGAGAGCCCTCCCACTCGGGGGCTTTTCCACGGTCTGTGTGAGGAGGGGCGGGTGTGTCCAGTAGCTTATCGAGCGGAAGCCTGGGGCGGCGGAGAGCTGTGATCGTGCAGACCTTGAGGTGTCACCTCTTTGTCTGCTTTCCCGCCCCCCCTCCGCCCAAGCTCTGCTCCAAAGTAGCCCGGCAACCCCTCACACCTGCACGTGTCACAACCTAAGGTGCGGTCATGAGACACCCATGGGGTGTTGTTCTGTTCTTGCTAATTGTTTCCTGCCCGTCGCAGGCAGGAGTCCATGCGAGGAAGATGCGCTGGACAGAGCTCAGAGGGCGCAGCTGGGTGGCTTTCCTTCTGAATGACGTTCCTGCAACACTCTCCCGCTACTCTTGGTGCGCTCATGCCGCAACACAGGAAGGCTGGAGCAGGTGGCTGTGGGCTCTCCGTATTGCCGAAATAGCTCAGTTGGGAGAGCGTTAGACTGAAGATCTAAAGGTCACTGGTTCGATCCCGGGTTTCGGCATTTTGTTTCATCGCGCCCTTTGTTCCTCTCTCCAGCGCCCCCTGCCTAAAGTGACGCTTCCCTTTCTCAGCCCGAAACGCAAGCGAGACACCAGCAGCGGTCCCTGCAGGTTTCCGTAGTGTAGCGGCTATCACGTTCGCCTAACCCGCGAAATGTTCCCGGTTTGAGACCGGGTGGAAACAGCCTCGTTTTGCACGCTCCTTGTACTTCACAGAGGTCTTGAGCGACCGGTCATTTGTTCCCAATGTGTTTCCGGTGCCTTCATGCACTCTTGTACCAAACGCACGTTCCTTCTGTACGCGGAGCCGATCATTTGCAATTGGGCTGTGCCGACAGACCAGGACGAGCTCTGTCGGCTCAAATGCAGCGCAGGACCTGCAAGAACAACAGAAAGATTAGCATCCAGCGGGGGCTTCTTAGTGAGCCCAAGATCTCATCAAGAATCGGCTCCAGCAACAGGGCTGGGCGCATTGTTCCATTCTCCGCCCACTCTCGGTGTAAACAAGTCCCTCCTGGTCTCTGCTTGAAATGCACTTTCCTGCGTTTGCTTTGGTGTAACTGGCTTCCCCTGCATGGGCGAATGTGAAGAAGATCCTTAGTAAGTCATTGAAGAAAACCGAGAAGAGGTCGGAGTGGCCTCTGTCATTCATCAACGATCCAGTCAGGCAGTACTCCTCTGTAAAGCGCCGTTCGTTCACACCGATTGGCTTTTTTTTGCCTTCAGTCGTGCAAGTAGTAAAAGCAGACGCCCCTATTCTGCCGTGACCCGGATTCAAACCGGGGTTGTTGCGGCCACAACGCAAAGTACTGACCACTATACGATCACGGCGAGCTACCGATACACACGTGGCAGGGCGGAAAGGGCTGTGCTCTCTTCGTGTGATATAATTCGGAAAAGTCCTGACGTTGCATTTCAACTGAGCCCCAGTATACATCGACCCTTCGACACTGAGTGACAACTCTCTTGCTTGTTTTCTCATATTTATGTAGTTTGCTTGCATGATGCCGGGAACAGCGTGGTTGTTCGCTGCCATATGGTCTAGGGGTTAGGATTCCTGGTTTTCACCCAGGCGGCCCGGGTTCGACTCCCGGTATGGGAACGTGTCAGTTTTGCCTCCTGCTTTCCAAAAGATCAGCACCGTGTACGAAGGAGCCGCATTAAAACTACTCGAACGTGCAAAACGTGCGAGAAGAGGGGGCGCTTGTTTCCAGACGAAACTTCTCGCGTGTGAGACGAGCTGATCATCGCTGCAGGAGGTGGGAGGGTTACTCTGGTAGACAGGACTGACCTTCAGCAATAGGATTTATACTCTCCAAGATGATATTTGCACTTTCTGGAGAGGCGATTTTCTCCACTTCAGTAGCCCGATTTCGTCGATTGCGTGGAGAGGGCTGTAGAATGTGGCGCCGCCTTTCCTGCTCCGTCCATGACAGGCGTGCTGGTCTCTGGAGAGAGAGCACGGTCCATCAGCGTACTCCAATAAAGGCACTGGAAGCAGCTGAATCGCATTGGCGAAGCTCAGCGCTGGGCCGCTGGGCACGTCTTACCACCGTTTCCGAAGTGTAGTGGTTATCACGTTCGCCTCACACGCGAAAAGTCCCCGGTTCGAAAGCGGGCGGAAACAGACTTCGTTTGTCGCCAGGCACAAAAGGGGATTGGGGATTCGCCTAGCGCTGTGATCGAACAGACCCACTCACCTCTTAGTGTGGCGGGATCTGCACAGTGCATGTCGCAGCGCATCCTGCTTTCACTTCAATGTGCGTCCTGATGTACCCCGGTCTCCCGCGTGACAGGTGGGGACAGGTGACAGGTTCTATACTAACGAGGAAGACATCGCTCTCTCCGACCCCCAGCATCGTGTCCCGACCAACCGTGCTGGAAGCCGACGCGTGCTGTGATTCCTTTACGGAGCAGAAATGACAACCGAGGAGCCGAGAGATCATTTCAGCATTTCGCGTCTGAACGGAAAACACAAACGACCAACTCGGAATGACTTGCCTTTGACGCTTATCAAAGCATTCTTTGTGCATCGAACAGACCCACTCACCTCTTAGTGTGGCGGGATCTGCACAGTGCATGTCGCAGCGCTTCCTGCTTTCACTTCAATGTGCTTCCTGATGTCGAGTCGTGTGCCGTGCAGAGGCTCTGAAAGCGAGAGCAATGAAAAGGTGCAAGACGCTGTGAAAGAAAACAGAGAAGTGAAAGGCAGTCCTTTTTTTAAGGAGGTGAAAGAAAAGCTACTCCCTGTCGGGGAATCAAACCCCAGTCTCCCGCGTGACAGGCGGGGATACTTGCCACTATACTAACGAGGAAGACATCACACGCACCGACCCCCGGCATCATGTCCCGACCCAGCGTGCTGGAAGCCGACGCGTGCTGTGATCCCTTTACGGAGCAGAAATGACAACCGAGGAGCCGAGAGATCATTTTAGCATTTCGCGTCTGAACGGAAAACACAAACGACCAACTCGGAATGACTTGCTTTGGACGCTTTTCAAAGCGTTCTTTGTGCACGACGACTGCGCCGCTTAGCAGATACAAATGGGTTGTACAACTTTGAACTAGCAAATGGAAGAGGGCTAAGCCCCCTCTCTTTTAGCCCAGGTTCGATCTGTCTCCCAGAATCACCAGGGCACACGCACACACACACACCCGTGACGTTGAAGTGCTCTGCTTCATTTCTAAGGGCAACTCAACATTCACTCCTACCCCGAGTGCAGAAAAGACAGCGTCCGCAGCAACAACAGCTCAGGTCTCTGCACAGGAGCTAAGCTGCCCCCATCTCCTCTGCTCTGCGGCTCCTGCGGAGTGGAGTCCTGCCTGGAGCCGTGTTTGCAGGCGGCAGCTCCCCGCGCCCTGTCTGTGCATCGTGTCCAAGAGCTCCTGGAAGGAAGAGAGAGCCCTCCCACTCGGGGGCTTTTCCATGGTCTGTGTGAGGAGGGGCGGGTGTGTCCAGTAGCTTATCGAGCGGAAGCCTGGGGCGGCGGAGAGCTGTGATTGTGCAGACCTTGAGGTGTCACCTCTTTGTCTGCTTTCCCGCCCCCCCTCCGCCCAAGCTCTGCTCCAAAGTAGCCCGGCAACCCCTCACACCTGCACGTGTCACAACCTAAGGTGTGGTCATGAGACACCCATGGGGTGTTGTTCTGTTCTTGCTAATTGTTTCCTGCCCGTCGCAGGCAGGAGTCCATGCGAGGAAGATGCGCTGGACAGAGCTCAGAGGGCGCAGCTGGGTGGCTTTCCTTCTGAGTGACGTTCCTGCAACACTCTCCCGCTACTCTTGGTGCGCTCATGCCACAACACAGGAAGGCTGGAGCAGGTGGCTGTGGGCTTTGCGCACAGCCGAAATAGCTCAGTTGGGAGAGCGTTAGACTGAAGATCTAAAGGTCCCTGGTTCGATCCCGGGTTTCGGCATCTTGTTTCATCGCGCCCTTTGTTCCTTTCTCCAGCGCCCCCTGCCTAAAGTGACGCGTCCCTTTCTCAGCCCGAAACGCAAGCGAGACACCAGCAGCGGTCCCTGCAGGTTTCCGTAGTGTAACGGCTATCACGTTCGCCTAACACGCGAAAGGTCCCCGGTTCGAGACCGGGCGGAAACAGCCTCGTTTTGCACGCTCCTGTACTTCACAGAGGTCTTGAGCGACCGGTCATTTGTTCCCAATGTATTTCCGGTGCCTTCGTGCACTCTTGTACCAAACGCACGTTCCTTCTGTACGCGGAGCCGATCATTTGCAATTGGGCTGTGCCGACGAGAATCACCTGAGATGACGGAGTAAACGTGAGTTCCTGAATTCCTCTGGCCCGGGGAAGACACCGGTGTATGTAATGGGTGGTTTGCTGTAAGCCCAGAATTTGGTCTGGCAGGCGGTCCGCGGTATTGTGTACAGGCGTTCGAAGCTGGTGTAGGCGTCCCACACTGACAGATTGAAGAAACTGAGTCTCTTTAGTCTGACAGGCCGGAGGAACTGAGTCTCTTTAGTCTGAAGGGAGTGAACCCAGGTGCCCTGTGCTGAGCCAGGATCTGGGTGGAGTGGCGATTGCCATGATCTGGCGAGCACAAAGCTTCATCAGCTGCCCTTTGCCACAGGAGGTAAGAGGATGTCCAGTGATGACGTGCTTCCCTGTCCGTCGTGGCAGTGAACAGGTCCTGGTTACAGGATCTCTAAAAAAGGAAATAAAGACTGAAATCAGATCCGACCCACCATGCTGCCACGGCGACGGTGCACTGCCCAGTGAAAGTGGCAGCCTGTCCCTGGACTGTGGGTGGAAACTGGAGCACCTGGAGGAAACCCCCACAGACAAGGGAGAGAATATGCAAACTCCACACAGACAGCACCCACACCCCAGGTCCAGCACTGTGAAGCATGCCCGACGATGCGGAAGGGCTTTTACAAATGAGTGTGTAACTCACACTGGTGCCCAGGATGGCCTGCTACCGGAACACAACCTAATTTTCCTAATGCAGTTTGTTCGAAGCGGTTTGCAGGAGCTGGAGGTGAGGACTGAGCTGGGGTCCAGTGTGCGAGAGTGACTACTGATGTCGTGTGTGTGTGTGTGTGTGTGTGTGTGTGTGTGTGTGTGTGTGTGTGTGTGTGTGTGTGTGTGTGTGTGTCTGGATCATTGTGAGCGCCGTCAGGTTTGTGTATTTGTTTAAACAAGAGGACGTGTCTGTGCGGGTCTGACTCTGTGTGAGGGTGCAGCTCTAACTGTGCGCGCGCGGGCGTGTCTATCTCTCTACAATGCATGAGGGGCTAAATCTGCCTCCGAGAAACTGACTTTTCAGAAGAAAAATTTATGAAAAGGCACGGCCTGGCCCTCTTCTCTTGCTCCCGACGTATAACACACTGGGGGATGAAGCTGGTGTCTTCAGCTGTAACCCTAGCTATTTATGCAAACAGCTCTTTTATGAAAAGCAGCTCTAGGCCTAGACAAGAGGAACAGATAAAACAAATCTTGGATTTATGGCTTATTCAAAGCAGACTGAGCGCTGCTATACTGTATGTAGGAGCCAGAGATGAAGAATGAGCTATTTAAGGAAATCAGGAGTGTGAGAGAGGGAGTGTGTGTTTTTCCTCCCAGTAGAGAAGGCTTGTGGTTCTTTATGCTTTTCTGCACAGGCTGCCAACGTGAGTACGTGTTGGGTTCTTGGTTTGAATGCTCGAGTTGTCAGGCTGCCGTTTTTTGTTCCTGTTGGAGCCCATAATTGTGAACAAGGCGCTTGAGGACGTCTCTGTGCGGGTGTGCATTTGTAATGAGGTGTGTGTGCCTCTCTGTTTCAGTATAAAAAATGCATTTAAGACATTCAGCCTTTTCATGTTCCTAATATTCTTTCCTTCTTAACCATAAGAACTAAGGTGGCTGCTGGAAGAGGTGTTAGTGGGGCCAGCAGGGGGTGCTCACCCTGCGGTCTGTGTGGGTCCTAATGCCCCAGTATAGTGATGGGGACACTGGACTGTAAACAGGCGCCGTCCTTCGGATGAGACGTAAAACCGAGTCCTGACTCTCTGTGGTCATTAAAAATCCCAGGGTGTTTCTCGAAAAGAGTAGGGGTTTTACCCCAGTGTCCTGGCCAAATTTCCCATTGACCCTTACCAATTATGGCCTCCTAGTAACCCCCATTAATGAATTGGCTTCATAACTCTGCTCTCCTCCCCACTGATAGCTGGTGTGTTGGGAGCGTTCTGGCGCACTATGGCTGCCGTCGCATCATCCAGGTGGGGGCTGCACATTGGTGGTGGTGGAGGGGAGTTCCCATGTCCTGCAAAGCGCTTTGAGTGGAGTGTCCAGAAAAGCACTATATAAGTGTAAGCAATTATTATTAATTATAATGTAGTAAGTCCATTGTCCACTCCATTGCAAGGCATACACAACACAAACACCAGGAACAATTATCTCAGAAGCCAGTTAACCTCCCAGAAGAAATAAAAGGTGTTAAAAGTAAGTATCTCCTTTAGGTGAGGACAGACTGGATCAAACGAAAACAACATTTGAAGTGAATTGCAAATATATTGAGTTGTGATGCAACTGTAACTTGAACCTAACATGACTGGGTGGTGCATTTTTGAAATTGCATTTTCACAGCTGAAATACAAAATGAAGCTGATCGCAGTCCAAACTCAAGGTATTGTTGTAAAACTAAATATTCAACATGTTTCTACCTGTCCCTTTTCAGCTCACTCAGAAGTCCACAGCCTGCAGCCTCTCTGGTCCAGTGGAGGTGCTGTTTGATCCTGCAGGATCTGTCCAGTCTCACATAGTCTTACTGAGCAGCGCAAGGCTCCCTGGCCCCAGGTACGAACAGTGAGTGTCAGTGCAGAACAGCTCTCTGATACTCCGCTCCCTCACTCCAGCTGATCAGGGGAGCTACACAGTGAGGGACCTTAAGGGAAGCACTATCAGCACTGTGATCATCACTGTGGGAGGAGAATGAATTCTGGTATCCGAGAGCTTTTTACAGAATGAGGCTGGAAAACGTGGAGTGTAGCTTGTGCCTGGCCTGAACCCTCTCCAATGGCTGAGCGATGTGTATCTGCAGCTCTTGCAATGGAACTACACCCTGAATCAGGACAGTGTGGGGGGCACTATGGGAGTTGTAGTTCCTGCCAATTGGGGAAACGCTCCTCAGGACTACATTTTCACATTGGCTGTCCACACGTGGCTTCGCACTCCCGGAAAACGTCCCCACGCTTATGTCCACGCTTACTTTTCCAGGCACCAGAAGCCAGGCACATAGGTGCCTGCAGGATTATTTTGCTCCAGAAATGGGAAATAAAATTAAGAGCATAATCTGACATGCAAAACTCCCCTTTATTCGAAAACAAATAAATAACTTTATTTGTTTTTGTGCAGCTGCTGCTGCTGTATTTTTTTTTATTTTGAGGGGTTGTGGGTCACCCGGTCTGCGGCTCACTTCTTACCCCCGGGGCAGGCAAGCCAAGCGCAGATCCCTGGGTCTGTCGCCGTCAGCAAAGGTGCGCTGTCGGGGGATAGGTGGTGGCCTCTGCTCTGCTGCTGGGCAGTCTCTGCTGGGGGTGGGAGCTGAGGTAAATGGAGGAGTAGAGCACTGTGGTCTCTTCTTCCTGCTCGCAGAGAGACAGACACACACACACAGAGGTGTGCTGAGCTCAGCTCAAGAGCTCTTGATCTTGTCTATTCTTGTACATGCCTCCAGGAAACTCACAGTACGCACACAGAGCAAGGACAGCTGAGGTTCCACACACAGACACACTGAGACTCAGCTGGAGTCAGATGAGCTGTTAATCAACTTTCATTTAAAAACACCTTCTTATGAAGCAGCACATAGAGTAAACTTTCAGTGTACAGACACACTAAAGACCAGAGATTCAACACACTTCAGCTTGAGTGAGGCTGGAGTCAGATGAGCTGTTGACAAACTCATTTTCTCTCAGATACACTTACTTACGGACCAGCACACTTAGTAATCTAACAGTTTGCACGCGGAGCAAATACCCGAGATTACACACACACACACTGAGACTCAGCTTGAGTGACGCTGGAGTCAGATGAGCTGTCATTTTCACTCAGATACCCCTCCAGCTTCCTGTATACCAGCACCCACAGTCGTCTTGCAGTGTAAGTTGTTTTATTTGCGTGTGGTTACCGGGTCATCGTTGAGACTGTTCCCGTCCCTTTTGCTCCGCCTGTTTCCCGCGGCTCTTCGGTGGCGGCCACAAGGACAGATGGAGGGACAGAAATGAAGAAGCATCATGATGAGAAGCCTGCTTTCAGTGCACTGACTGAGCTCTGGGGAGTGTCCTACAGGGACAGGAGGTGGAGGAAGGGAAGGGTCTCCTGTCCCGATCGGTGGATCGCATTCAGACTAAAGAGGTTCAGTTCCTTCAGACTAAAGAGACTCAGTTCCTCCAGCCTGTCAGCGTAGGACACTCCCTTCAGACTGAAGAGACTCAGTTCCTCCAGCCTGTCAGTGTGGGACAGTCCCTTTGGACTGAAGAGACTCAGTTCCTCCAGCCTGGCAGTATGGGACACTCCCTTCAGACTAAAGAGACTCAGTTTCTCCGGCCTGGCAGTGTGGGACACTCCCTTCAGACTAAAGAGACTCAGTTCCTCCAGCCTGGCAGTACTGTATAGTTCTTTCCCTTAAGAATGAAGAACAATATCTATTTCAGAACGTGGGCACAGTACTCCGGTCTGATCGAGAGGTGCTCTGACCTGGTCGGTGGGAGAGGCAGTAGGTGCAGCAGGAGCAGATCACAGCCAGCGTCACAGCTGTGCAGCCCTGTCTTATGATCCCTGCCTCCCAGCAACGAAGGCGTAGTCTTAGTTCATTAGTCTACCTATCATTGTACGCTTTCACCACCACACCTATGTCTCATCTTGTATTTAAGCACTAGTCTTTCCCTACCTCCTCGCTCAGTATTGGTTTTCCTTTCGAGCTACTTAGTTGCGCTACCTCTTCGTACTGTTCAGGTTCCGACTTTGTTTTCTCCCCTTTTACTACGTTTTTTGGATTACGGTCTGGCTTTCGCTTCTCTCTCCCTGTTTGGATCACTGGCTTCCCCTGGACTCTCAGCTCTCTCCTTCGACTACGGTATTTGGATCACGACTTGTCTCTATCGGCTCCTGCAAGTGGGTTCATTAGTTGGTTTCGGTTTCACTGGCCGAATCCTTAACAGAATACTGAGCCACTTAACATGGACCCAGCGGAGCAAGAGGAATTTTGCTCGGTTTTGGATCAGCACTGGCAAGCTTTACTCCAGTTACAGGCTTCCGTCCAACAGACTTCAGCACCTGTCGGCAATGCCGCCTACCAGTAATAGTGAAAGTAATGCTGGAGCTGCCGCTTCGGCTCCGCCCCCGCCAGCTTCTACACCCGCTCCTCGACCTCTTCCACTTACACCACCTGACAGGTTTGACGGCAACCCTACGAGATGTCGGGGCTTATTAGCACAGTGTGCGCTGGTTTTCAGGCTCCATCCGGAAACTTTTTTTTCTCCTCAAGACAAGATTGCCTTCGTAGTTTCTCTGTTAACTGGCCGTGCTCTGGATTGGACAACTGCCCTATTAGATCGCAGGGCTCCTGAGGTACAGGACTATGATCTCTTTTTAGAGAAATTTAAGGGGGTTTTTTGTCGTTCCTCAGCTGGACAAGACTCCGCCTACCGCCTCTCATCTATCCGCCAGGGCCGCAGGTCTGCACAGGATTATGCCATAGACGTTCGAGTAGCAGCAGCAGAGACTCACTGGGAGCATGAGGTCCTTATTTTTCTTTTTCTGCAAAGGTTATGTGAAGAAATAATCACCTGGTAACAACTCCGTCTCATCTTGTATTTAAGCACTAGTCTTTCCCTACCTCCTCGCTCAGTATTGGTTGGCCTTTCGAGCTACTTAGTTGCGTTACGCCTTCTACCTCTTCGTACTATTCAGGTTCCGACTTTGGTTTCTCCCCTCTTACTAGGTTTTTTGGATTACGGCTCGGCTTCGGTTGCTCTCTCTCAGTTTGGATCTCTGGCTTCCCCTGGACTCTCGGCTCTCTCCTTCGTCTACGGTATTTGGAGCACAACTTGTCTCTATCGGCTCCTGCAAGTGGGTGCATTACTTGGTTTCGGTTTCACTGGCCGAATCCTTAACAAGTAGCTAAATACACAGGTCACACTGCTCCAGTTGAGGCTCAAACTCACAACCTCAGCACGACTCTGCTGTGCATTGCTGTATAAGCACCGCGCGCTGACCGACTGCGCCACTGGAGCTGTTTAACACCCTCTCCTCATACAGACTGACGCTGCAGAAACACAGGCTGCAAACAGGGTTTCGGTTGTGGATCCATCTCCACATGGGGGAAAGGGACAGTAAAATAGCAAGGAAAATACAAGAGAAGAAACTGAAAGAATTGTGCTCACTGCAAAGTAGAAAGGAAAGAGGTGGCCGGATACGTAAAACAACTCCGCAGATAATTTGTAACGACATTCTTTGGTGACAATCAGAGGTCGGATTTCTCTTCAGGTTCAGCTCTGCAGTTTGAACGTACATTCTCCGAGATTGGTTAGTTATATGTGATCAGCTGATATTAAATAGGACTAATAAGAATCAATAGAATTGATGTCTGGCAAAGGCAAATAACCTTTGTACATGATCTGGAATGTGACTGGTTAAATTTCAGCACAGTTGCTACCCCCTTTATAAATGGTGTGCACACTTATACAACCAAGACATTGAAAGTTTTTTTTTATTATTGTTCCAAAAAATGTTCCATTTGTTTTCTTT
Source organism: Lepisosteus platostomus (assembly GCF_059453375.1). Classification (NCBI taxonomy): domain Eukaryota; kingdom Metazoa; phylum Chordata; class Actinopteri; order Semionotiformes; family Lepisosteidae; genus Lepisosteus; species Lepisosteus platostomus. Next base: position 41,743,544 of record NC_142615.1, on the reverse strand, counting down.
CTAAAATGTTGTTGATTAAAAGATCTTATTAAATGCGAAAAAATCTGATTGTGAAAAGGTCAAATTCTTAGTGAAAAAATCAGTAATGTGAGGAAAGATGAATTGTGGGAGCCCCTTGACTCCTCGTGTCGTTCTGTATTTCTCACTCATTCTACTGGGAGTTGTGCCGTCGCTTCTGGATAAAGTCTGTCAGTGGTCATTCCAGATGGGTCAGGTATGACTGCACTTCGGCACAAGAAGAGACATGTGATTTGCGAGGATCCCAGCAGTGGCTTCGTTTTTTCTAGAGCCCAGATAGCTCAGTTGGTAGAGCATCAGACTTTTAATCTGAGGGTCCAGGGTTCAAGTCCCTGTTTGGGCGGTTGTGCTTTTCTTCAATCTATTGTGAATGTCATTCTAAATCGTCTTTTATCTTTCCCTCTTCTAGCTGTACTGTGGTTATTTTAAATGTTCATCACTTGTATTTTCTTTAGTGTTTCCTTTCACAAACCAAAAATGTTCAAGGTGATCTTCTCACCACACTCCACGTAAATAAATTAAAAGAAATCACAGTAAAGGACACGCAGTGAGGAGCTCCTGCAGTGAGTACTCTTGAATACGACAAGAGGAAAGGCACACTGCACATCTGCGGAACATCGCAAAGTAATTTTTTTATTAAAGGTTCAAGGAAACCTGAATATGTTTGCTAGAAGTATTTCAGAATCACAGTCAAATCGAGTATGATTGCTGCACAGATCTGCCGTGTGAATTTAGAATACTGTTTGTGCGTTGTATAAAATACGCTGTTCAAAGCTTTTAAAAAACTACAGAGATACGTTTCGGAATGTGTCTTCCTGTAAAAATAAAATCTCTACACGGGTGCTATAAGCAGAGTCTGAAGCCTGCTTAACAGAAGAACTATATTCAGAGGGCCAAAGAAGTGAATATTTCACCAAGTGAGAGAAAGCATCTCAGAAAAAGGAGGTGCAGTCTCTTCCATGCAGAATAACACCACAAAGTCAGACTACAAGTGCTGAAAAGCTGCTATCAAGGGTAACCCGGCCGAGCGCTCTAAGGAGCTGGATTAAAGCTCCGTCTCTTCGAGGGCATGAGTCGGAATCCCAATGCTGCCCAGTATCTCCTTGTTAAGAATCATGGTTTTGTTGTTGTACATTCTGCGCGATTAAATCAGTTTCAATAGAATTAATTTGAACAGTCATATTTGTTTTATTCCTCCTACCATGGCAATTTGTGCTCAAAGATTTAACTTTTTTGTATTTTAAAAAACATGCTAGCCTTGATGGGAAAGTAAGCGGAACTGCAGGTGTGGTGGCCAAGTGGTAAGACGTCGGTATCAATAAAGTCAATAATCTGTTAAACATTTTATGCCATTTTTTCCATAGATGATATTCACGTTGGAACAGTGAGAAAGGTGTGCCTGGATGCGCTTGAACCATCACCTTACTATAATTTTAGTCCCAACCTGGCCGCACTAAGCAATTGTACCACAGAGTTTTCTCCATTTGCAGTTTTGGGTAAAAAATAATCTGCACTTTTAAGCAAGTATTGTATTTAAATTTTGCAAATTTCTTGAAAAAGGTTGTTTCAGAGAGAAACTGAGTAGATAGAAATAGCCCAGTCAGTAGAATATTGAACTTTTTATCTCTAGGTCCCTAGTCAGGCGACTGATTTTCTTGCAACTACTGTGAATAGATGGTCTTTTGTCCCTCAGTTTTTCAAGTTGTTCTATGAATGTTTGAAATATTCAATATTTTTCATGCTCTTAAGCACTTTCCATAACAAAGTTTATGGTGTTCTTGGTGCTGTGCTGCACGTAGATAATGTAGACGAGAGCACAGGTAACAATACAGGACAAGCAGTGAGGAGCTCCCGTAGCTTTCAATTCAGTGCAGAGTCCAGAGGGAGGCCTAGGTCGCTAAACAATCAACAGGTATCTAATAATGACATTCACAAAGGTGACAATGCGTTTTTTCAACATATCCTTACATTTACCCATACAGCACAATTTTCTATACCCTCAAATCCCCAATGTAACTACTTTCTCCTGAGAAACACAAGTATAGAGTGAAATCACAATAACTTATACAACAAATCTATTCAAACGCCCAGATATGACAGAACACACCCCTTTAAATATGTATTTCCTTCATTTCAGTTTTCTTCCCTCCCCAGGATACCTGAAAATTCAATATCGCATATTAAAGGCTGTACATGTAATACATCTACTAATAAAGATGGACATTAAAGTTAATTATTAAAAAATTACACTTTTCATTAAGACATGTATTGATAAAATTATTGTGAATAGTTGTGGTGTCTGGAAAGCAATTTTTGTTAAATATAACAATTTTCAAGTGAGTGGTGCATAAGCTTGTTATTTAGTGACTTAATTATTTCCACTGCATTCACAACAGTTCTAATGTGTTTGCTTGTTCCGCATAGCCTGCTACTGAGTTGTTTTTGGAAATGAAACCTATAAGAACATTATTTAAGATGCACCATGGCCCAGAATCGTTCATTGGGACTAGGATTAATATCAATTGAAAGTACTCCAAAATAAAATATTTAACCTGAATATTAAAAGAGTAGGAAAGTATTAAAACAACACCATAACGTCTTGACTTCCAATCTTCTTCCAGGTTCAGGCCATGTACAGTAAAATGACATAATCAGTTGAGTCATGCCGAGGCTGAAAGTTTAAGCCTCACCTGGAGCAGCCTGGTTTTCTGTCTTGACAAAAAAAGCGTTTTGTTCCACAACGGCGAGAAATGATCATGTCTTTCACTCTACTTCTCTCTTGTAGTAAAGCAGATCTTGCTAGGTGAGCATTTGCTCCGGTAAATTAGGTCACTTTTCATGTTACCTCACTTCTTCTAAACACCACATTTCCTGGTGCATGTTTTCTCCATGAAAAAAGACATTTTCCCTTACATGATTTCTCATTTTGTTTCATCAAAGAGTACAGAAAGAAGAAAGAAAGGAAAAGTGTGGTAAATGAACTCTGTCGTCTGTGGGAGATGTCAAGCGCATTGGACATGAAAAGTGCCCAATAAAAGCCATTTCTCTTCGTTTCTCTTACAGTCAGGGCTCCTGTTCCGTGTAAAGGAGGCAGCTTGCTCAGCCAGCAGACTCAGGGCTTACTGAACGCTGGTGTCTCAGAGTGGTGTGTCCAAGCGGCTGTAAAAGAGGAGAATTCTGCAGGCGCTGTAGCTTAGTTGCTTTAAGTATCTGTCTCGTTAACTGGAGATCCTGGCTCCACATCCCAGCTGTGCCCTTCTTCCTGTCTTTTTGTGCAGAAAGTACCATTTTGGACAACCGCATAGGGCTTGATTTAGTTTAATGCATTAATGCATTTCCTTTTTGCAACAACTTGTTTTTCAAGAAATTCATACAGCTTGTGAAAAATGAAATTTAATTCTTGGCTATCAGAGCAGTAGGAATATTGCCGACTGGCAAGAAAATGCAAGCAATGTTTATTTTCTTACCAGAAAGGTGCGAATGGAGCAAAGCCTTTCTCATCAGTCTCTGTGGTGCAACCAGCAAGCGTGTTTGGCTATTAACTAAAAGGTTAGTGGTTCAAAACCACCCAGGGACGATCTTCTTCTTATTATTATTATTATTGTCAATGTTAACACTGTCTCCACAAAAGCCGAAACTTTAACCCTCTTTATATTTGCCGAAAATGCGAGTCTTTTGGCCGTGTCCAACAACAACACTTGAGACCAGGGAAGTCCAATAGTGATCAACACCGCAACTCCCCAGAAATCCATATTCACCCATGGAAAAGTATCTTTGAAGGGCTGGCGGGAGATATCATTTATACTCCTGTTGTATCCTCTGCTAAAATACTTTAGAAATACAACGTGGATTTGTTTGAGAATTTGACAAGCATTGTTGCGTTAGCACTGTGAAGTTGGATGTTGATATTTTGATATATTTACCTTAATTTTAACATAAATGCTGTTCAATCTATGCTATACAATCAATTACAGGTATATTTTGAGTCTCGTACTGATCGTCCTGTGGATCCAAAAGAAAATTTTAAAGCTGATACACTTTCGATTGTAATTTGCATCTAGCTACAACGTCCCTGGAAAAGATATTTTATGAGTTGCGTGCAATCGGTATCTTTTACTTTAGGGATGGTAGTGGAAATAGCTTTAAAAATCTTTTCTAAAGAAGATTGTATTGCCAGGACCTGCCTTTAGCGCTCGGTAGCGATTACGCTGTTGATATAGATGGAGAAGAAATGTAAGATGAATTGATGATCTAAGATAAAATAGCCCTAATGCCTCCTGTAACAGTGTTTGTATTCATAGCAAGTAATATTCTTTTTCAAACCCGAACGTTGCTTTTGCATTAAGTGTTATGTAACCATTAGCAGTTTCGGTAGCTTCTGAAGAGCGCACTTTTCCAAACTGAAGCCTATAAGAACATTATTCAAGATGCACCATGGCCCAGAATCGTTCATCGGGACTAGGATTATCAATTGAAAGTACTCCAAAATAAAATATTTTTTATTTAAAATTAAAAGAGTAGGCAAGTATTAAAACAACACCATAACTTCTCGACTTCCAATCTCTTTCCTGGTTCAGGCCATGTCAAATGACATAATCAGTGGAGTCATGCTGAGTTTGTGAGTTTAAGCCTCACCTGGAGCAGCCTGGTTTTCTGTCTTCACAGGTAAACAGTGTTTTGTGTTATTTGCTAAATGGAGAGAGGATGCTGTGTTAATTGTTCTCCTCCTGGGAGAGGACAAGATGAGAAGTTCACGAGGCTGGTGGTAAATATCCTGTCCAGGAATATCGGGGCTGTAGGGGGTCAGATCTGTAGATGTAGTGAAGACATTAGTGGGGACGGTGTGTCTGCTCTCTGTGAAAGAGCCGGGCAGAAAGAATAATCTGTGGTCGGGGAAGAAGAGACCCTTGTTGGAATAGCGGCGCTCCTCACAGGAGAGAATGAAATCTTTTTTGAAAATCTTTTTCAGGGACGCTGATTGTTCTCTTTGGGTGAATTAAAAGCCCTTGTGGTGAGTGACCTCGTGGCGCAACGGTAGCGCGTCCGACTCCAGATCGGAAGGTTGCGTGTTCAAATCACGTCGAGGTCAGCTGATGTGTTTGTAGATGCTCCTGGTGCCGTACCTGGATTTTTCACCACGCAGTTGTGTTTTATCTGTACACCACCTAGGTAATCTGAATGAAATAACAGAGCAGTACGGAACACCCAGTCAGGAGTTTATGCAGTGTTTCATCTTGAACACGACAAGAGAAAAGGCACACTGCACATCCGCGAAACATCACGTCCGACTTTAGAGACAGTGACATCAGAGAATGGAAGTTTCAGACCGCTTTTTTGTTACAGTTTCAAGCAAACCTGAAAGTTAGGGAGTGTTTGGTCACTTTTGTATGAAAAAGTGTCTGAAGCCTGTAATTATAATTTGTCCTTTTTTAATTGTAGTTGAAATCCACTCCCATGTACCAAGACCTACAGTATATTCATGTTTGCTTAAATGATTAATGCTATAGGACATTAGCTGGTGTTTCTTGTAACGATTTGCTATTTCATGCAGGAAAGAAAGGAAACCAGACCCAACGTTTGCTTTCAGGTGCGGTCTATTTACATAACGGACATCTATTTCTGAGGAGCCTGATTTAAATCACACAACACCGGTAGAAGTCGAATCGACAATCTTATAAACCGAAATCAGACGCGTTATCCATTAAACCACTAGGCCGTCACATAACTGAATTGCGCTTTGGTGAGTTCAGCTCCGCTACTAGTACACCACCACATCTACAATTTGAGAGAAACGTGCTTTCTACATTTTTATCAGTTTTAAAAAATCATCACTTTTAAACAGACAAAGCATTTATGTGTCGCTCTGAATTTCTAATTGATTTAGAATTCAAAGAAAAAAGCGTTTTGTTCCACAACGGCGTGAAATGATCACGTCTTTCACTCTACTTCTCTCTTGTAGTAAAGCAGACCTTGCTAGGTGAGCATTTGCTCCGGTAAATTAGGTCACTTTTCACGTTAACTCACTTCTTCCAAACACATTTCCTGGTGCACGTTTTCTCCATGAAAAAAGACATTTAACCTTACATGGTTTCTCGTTTTTTTCCATCAAATAGTACAGAAAGAAGAAAGAAAGAAAGGAAAAGTGTCGTAAATTAACTCTGTCGTCTGTGGGAGATGTCAAGCGCACTGGACATGAAAAGTGCCCGATAAAAGCCATTTCCGTACGTTTCTCTTAGTGTCGGGGCTCCTATTGAATGTAAAGGAGGCAACGTGCTCAGCCAGCCGATTCAACGCTTACTGAACGCAGGTGTCTCAGAGCGGTGTGTCCAATCGGCAGTAAAAGAGGAGAATTCTGCCGGCGCCGTGGCTTAGTTGGTTAAAGCACCTGTCTAGATAACGGGAAATCCTGGCTCCAAATCCCAGCAGTCCATCGCCTGTGTTGCACTGGACACCCTGTAGATCATCAAAAAAAATATTGAGCTCCTTAGTAATAATAATAAACTTTATTTTATATAGCGCCTTTAAAGGTGGCTTCTCAAAGCGCTTTACAGGATGACAATAACAATAAATAAGAAGACTACAACAATAAATAAGAAAATTTCACAAGACAGGACACAATTATAATTACAACAATACAACAATAAAAATAGAGGAGACCGTGGAAGATGGTATTAAGAAGAGCAGAGGGGTGAAGAATGGAACCAGTTAAGTAAAGGCTTTTCTGAAGAAGAAGGTTTTGAGTCTGGATTTGAAGGAGTTTAGAGAAGGTGACTCTCTAATATCCTTGGGCAAAGAGTTCCAGAGCTTGGGGGCATAGCAGGAGAAGGCCCTGTCGCCCATACAATGTAGACGGGCTTGGGGGACAGTAAGGAGGGCAGAATTTGAAGAGCGGAGGTTGCGAGGTGGGGAGTAGGGCGATAAAAGTTCAGACAGGTATTGAGGTGCCAAGCCATGTAAAGCCTTGTAGGTGAGCATGAGGATTTTAAAGTCTACGCGGAATTTGACCGGAAGCCAGTGCAAGGACTCCAGGATAGGAGTAATGTGGACACTTGTACTAGACCTGGTCAGGATTCTGGCTGCTGAATTTTGGACATACTGCAGCTTGTTCAGAGTAGATTTAGATACACCAGGGAGCAGAGCATTGCAGTAGTCAATTCGGGAGAATACAAATATGTTGATCAGCTTTTCAGCCACAGTTAATGATAGCATAGGGCGTAGTCTTGCGATATTTCTAAGGTGAAAAAAAGATGTTTTGACAGTATGCTGTACATGTGGGTCGAATGTTAAGCCAGAATCGAATATAACCCCAAGGTTTTTCAATTTTGATTGAAGCTCTAGTACAGAGCCATCTACAGACAGGGTTACAGGACTGGCTTTACGAAGTTGATGGGGGGTACCAATAAGCATGACTTCAGTCTTGTCACAGTTAAGATGAAGGAAGTTTTGAGTCATCCAAATTTTTATGTCAGAGATGCAGTTAGATAGAATAGAGACAGCCACGTCAGTGTCGGGTTTGGTATGGATGTATATTTGAGTATCGTCAGCGTAAAAATGAAAGCTGAGGCCATGTGATCTTAAAAGCTGACCAAGTGGGAACATGTAAATGCTGAAGAGCAAGGGGCCCAGTATTGAGCCCTGAGGGACACCAGACTTGACAAGACCGATTTCAGACCTGTACCCATTGAGAGAGACAAAGTGACAGCGATCAGTGAGGTAAGACTTAAACCATTTGAGGGCAGTGTCAGAGACTCCAAACACAGTCTCGAGACGAGAAAGCAAGATGTTATGGTCAACAGTGTCAAAGGCAGCACTGAGATCAAGAAGGATGAAATGAAATGAAATGAAATTTCAATGAAATGAAATGAAATGAAATGAAATAATGAAACTGCCGGATAAAAGCCATTTCACATCCTTTCTCAACTTGCTCAGCGAGCAGGCTCACCGCACACCGAACAAAGATGTGACAGAGTGGTGTGTCCACCTGGCTGTAAAAGAGGAGCACTTTGCCGGCGTTGTGGCTTAGTTAGTTAAAGTGCCTGTCTAGTAAACAGAAGATCATAGGTTCAAAACCAAGCGGTGCCTGTCTTCTCGCACCGCTTATTGTTATAGACAACATGCTTCTGCATTATGTTTAAAGGAAGTGTTCATTTAGTTTTTGGCACAACTTGTTTTTCAAGAAATCCACACATTGCGAAAGATAAAGTGCTCATCTTTCTTATCAATGCAAAATAATTACTGCCAGCTGGCAAGAAAATGACAACGATTTGTTTTTACTTTAGCCAAAAATCTGTGAATGTAGAAGAATACGACATGTGTCAGTTTCTATGGCACACTCAGTCAGGGTGTCCTTCAGTTAAACACAATGTTGGTAGATCAAACGCACCCAGAGACACACTTCGAATTAATCCGATCTAAACATTACCTTCTCTAAATGTGATTGAGTTTCTTTGCACGTCCTTAGCCATCTTGATGTTTGGAGAGATTTTCAACTTTTGACACGAGTCAAACTACAAGTAAATAGTCGAGTACCTATGTCAATATCACCGGGAATGTGAATATAAATGTTAACATCAATATTTCTGCTGTCTCCTGAGAAACACAAGTATAGAGTCAAAACACAATAAATAATGCTAAAAAATTATTCAGTTAACACCCAGATGTGACAAAACACATTTAAGACTTACATCCCCTTTAAATATGTATTTCCTTAAAATCAGTTCTCTTCCCTCCCCAGGATACCTGCAAATTCACTATAGATACATATTAAAAGCTGTGTGTAAGTCTTACATGTGTTCTGTCACATCTGGGTGTTACATTAATAGATGTGTTGTGTTATTTAATATGATTTGACTCCACGCTTGTGTTTCTCCAGAGACAGCAGAAATATTGGGGATTTGCGGCTACAGAAAATAATGTGAACTTTACAGGCAAAAATAAGGTTACGTTAAAGAAACAAAAACTTATTGTCACCCTTTTCAACGTGATTTTTTAAGACATTTGTTCGGAATAGTATATCTTCTCGTGTCTGTGGCTGTTATCCTACAATAACGGTGGTGAAATAGCAGGAATGTGCGGAAAGAATCGGAGATAAAACAGAAGACCAGTCATCCAGTCGATAGTAAGGTTGTGTAGGACCTCACATACTACGATGTCAGTGTTGAGTAGTGTGGTTTAAAAGCTTTTTCACGAACCAGGAAGGAGTAGAAATCTACAGTCTTCTGATCCGTAATCAGACACGTTATCCATTGTGCCATTGGCGTTTGTATTGCATTCCCATCCAGCACCACATTGAGTTCAGAGCTGCTACTATTCATGTGTGTTGTACGTGTGTCTAGTTACTACGTCTTTCATTATGTCTGGTTTAAAATAATGTATCTTTAAAACAGACAAAGGGTTTATGAGTCAGCCTGAAATTCACACACGAAGAATAAACAATATCGCGTTTAAAAAGAATACAGAGATGCCGGCGATAGATAACGGAGCATCTTAAGTGCGCGCTATCACTGAACTAAACTCCCGATCGTTAAGTTTGTCAGCGGCTTTTTAATTGTGTTAGGAAGAGCAAACAGTCCACAGTGTACATTTTAAAGGTCTAAGCAAAACAATCAGACGTGAGGATTATCCAGAACAGGAGCCTTTACTTCTTTGTATACTGAGCTTTCGGGTGAACATCAAAGTAAAAGACAAATTCGCAATTTTCACTTTTTGATTAAGGAACAAGAAAACACCATCCTTCGAGCTGGATTCAAACCAGGGACATAAGAAATGCCCACTGTTTTTGTCTACAGTCTTAAGATCTAGCAATTGAGCTATCAAGAGGTTGGAAAGTAAACGCTTTGTCACACATGTAGCCCAATGTAGTGTAGTGTTCCTCTATTTAAATCCGAGTTCGACGTCAAAATACTCACTCCCATAGTCTCGTTCAGAAGAAGAAATGGACCAGAGTTCTTATAAAACGTTTGAAGGGACATCAGCGCAGGCTGAAATTGACCCTTTTTCTATTGGGATCAGGATCATATAAAACCTTTCTTTTGGATTGAGAAGAGGATCATGGAGACACTCAAAACATCCCTGTCTTTGCTTCTTTCAAGGATGAATGGAGTATTGAGCTGCAAGCATCGGTTCAAATTTAAAACTCTCTGCTACTGCAGTTGCTTGTTTGAGAGTTTCTTCAAATCTTTCAACTGAACGTTGATATCAAGGGATATTGACGGTAATATCATAGGGACTTTGGTTTTCTTTTGATCGAAAATTGTATTAAAATACAAGCCTCTTTCACAGTTGTATAATACTTTCCCTTGCATCCTCAGATAAAATTTCTAAATACCACAAAGTTACAACATATGGAATAGCATTTATTTTAAAATGTATTTTAAAACTGGCATTTATTTAGAGCTATATTTAGAGCTTAGTAAAGATAGCATTGCTAATATTGATGGAGTAGAAATGTAAGATGAATTGATAGCTTTTTCTGAACTAAAAAAGTCCTACAACGCCTCCTGTAACAGGTAAGGACTCATAGCAAGACATTGCTATTGCATTGCGCATTTTGCAGATACAAAGTACAAAGCATCAATTTAACCTAAATATTAAGAGACTATATCTGTCAGCTACTGCTGTAAGCCATGTTCAGCCAACGCTAGAAATATTACTGCTCTACTACAGTAGCTAAAGAAAGCAAGTCCGACTTAGAAACGGATCACAAGTCAAAAACATAAACTGACAAGGATGGGATTCGAACCCATGCGTGCAAAGCACAATGGATTAGCAGTCCATCGCCTCAACCACTCGGCCACCTCGTGATGAGGGCCAACCCCCTTGGGCATGATTTTGCTCAGCGACCAGGCTCAGCGCACATCGACCTCAGATGCCTCAGAGCGGTGTGTCCAAGCGGCTGTATAAGAATAGGTAATAGGTTTATTCCATGTTATTCCAATAGGTTTATTCCATTGAGGGTGGGTACCCACCTGTATAAGAATAGTGTTCTGCTGGTGCTGTGGTAAAGCTGGTTAAAACACCTGTTTCATAAAGAGGAAATCCTGGATCCGAATTCCAGCGGTACCTTTTTTCCCGTCTTGTTTTACAGAACATGTAATTTGGGACACTCAAAAAGGTCTTGATTTGGTTTAATGCGTTTATTCATTTCCTTTGCAGAACAACTTGTTTTTTTTAATCATATAGCTTGCGAAAGATGAAATGCGAGCGAATTGTTTTGTTCACCAAAAGTATGTAAATTTAAAAGGTGTAAGCATTTCTGTGGTGCAATTGGTTAGCATGTTCGGCTATTAACCCCAAAGTGGGTTTTTTGATCCCACCCAGGAACGCACTTCTTCCTATAGTAAACATTATCACTCCAAAAATTTAATTTTTCCGCAAAACCTGAACTATTTTGATATTTGCAGTAGTAAACAATTACTACCAGTACCAGAGTCAACATTAGAGGGAATTTTCAATAATTACGGACATAAAAACTCTCTTGCTTTTAACAGAGCGTTTCATAATTTCTAACTATGAGAATTATTTAAACAGCGACACTTATCATTCATCTTTTATATAGCATTTTAAGCGAATAGGTAATTAGATTGTTCATAAACCTAATTGCTTTTTCTACATAAACACAGTGTGATTGCTCTCTGAAAATGCTTTTTCTTTATATTTAGGCTCAGATTTCAACTATAGATCGTATTATTATAAACTTTCTTGGAAAAATGTCTTTTATGTAAACCATTTTTGCTATTAATTCATTTAGGGCTAGAATACGTTCATTGTCTTCCAATCGAGTCAAGTTGACATTGGAAGCTTGCCACGCCCGGACTGTTACACCAACGCATTAGCATGTTAAAGCGATTTCATTGAGGAGCCTAGCTTTCTTAACTAGTAAGTACTGTACTTCCTACTTTGAAAATACCTGTGAAACCGGTTTAATTTGTCACAGCCAGCACTCCCGCAGAGAGGGGGGTTGTACTCGTTAATGTCTTAGCAGAAAGCAGAAACTTCTTGTATTTTCCGATGACATACAAGTGGAAAGATTACAGATTTTAATCGTCTTTTTTTTTAACCAGGGAAAATCTGATCATGTTTCTCTATAACAATAATAATAAACTTTCTTTTACATTATTTTACATATCCCGCTTACACATCGCACGACTTTAATGAATCTATTCTTTATTAATACTAAATAAATAATTCTAAAAATACTACAGCAAAGAGGTCACTTGATTTTTGGAATAATTCCAAATAGCACAATGATCCACTGGCATCCCTGAAGTCTGTTTAGTCCATAATCTTCCAAATACAATCACTAAGCAATTATAAGAATTATACCATCCTATTTCTTTGTGATTTCCTGTAAAAACTAAACCTATTTTTATAAGGCTTTTACTCAAAAGATTTCCAAACACACAAAGCATTTGTGAAGTGCTATAGTATTTCTAAAGGTTACTGGCACAACATCAATCATTAAAGCTTAACAATAAAGTTTAGATTGCTGACTATGGACTAACTACATTAACTAACTGCAATGCAACAGTAGACATTTTACAAGTAAGAATATCTGGTTGAATTCTTGCATTTGTAGCCAATTTAATGCGAGAGATTTTAAGTTTTAACAGAAGAAAACTACGAATATGAAAACAGCCATAGCAACAAAAAATACTGTGCAAATATCAAAAGGCTGCTTCAGTAATGAAATAATGATCACAGTAGAAACCAGACACTGTTTACACCATATTGTTAAGAAAGACTCAAGACAGAAATGTTCATGTACAGCTGGAAAAAACAACTTCTAAAACAACAGTGAAGGCTGCAACATTACGCCCATGCTCTTCCACACTTGTAAGGATAACCTTAAAACTTAGGCTGTTGAATCCAATCAATTAAAGCTGGAGTTCTGCAGGTTGTACAGGCTTAAAAAGTAGATCGGTAGTTTATCTGTAATATAGTCCAGTACTTTAGGTGTTTCTAGGTTTAATTTTCCTGCTTATTAATGCTTACTTTCCTACATTTCCGATGCAGTTCACTATCATTATACACAAAAGCCAAACCATAAACTTTGAAGCTAGCAGACTTCAAGAAAACACCTGTTGGTGTTAAATGGTGAGGTTTTATTATAATCTAGGGTATGAAAACAAACTAGCTATTTTTAACACACTTTATAATACACCACTTTTTTGTTGTATCCCAAGTGATTTGAAGCATTTCTGTTTTAATTGAACTTCTAGATTTCTCCAATGTTTAGGAGGATATCGCCATAATAAGGGCATGCTTGTCATATGCTAAAAGAATAGCTTATAACAGGAAATGCAAAGTCTGTTTTTTTTAAAAAGCTCCTTTAAAGCCTGTGCCCCAGAAGGTCCATTTATGTTGAGCTGTGAAAGTGCTTTACAGTAAAAACCTTGTGTAAATGGTTAAAAGCAATGATCCAGGGACCAAAGGTGATTCAGGAGCCTAGAACCAATATTTGTGTGCTCAGTGCAGTCACATGTTGAAATTTGTTCCCCGTTTTTGAAAAAGTCCCACTGTATGCTGTTCCTTTTATTTACAATAAGAATCTAGGAACCTCTAGGAGACATCAACTGCAAAGTGACATGACTGAGAGCCTCTTGAGTCCTGCAGATACAGGGTACCTCATAATTTTAATTAAATCAAATGTGTACTGTACGTGTAAAACTGAAACTGACCTAACAACCATCACCTTTTCTGCAGAGCGTGTTTAATTGTACTGTTTCAGCACATCAGTTTTTTTTTCCCCCACAAACTTTCCAGAGGAGCTATAAATATTTTAAATAAATACACACAGTATTGCTCATAAGGTCTGCTATTTGAGGTCCAGTTATTTAGATGCATACATCTTTTTTTATCTCAGCTTTTCAGCTGAGATACACAGATCATACATAAACAATGCAGTAAAAAAATCAAGTATTTAATCATTAGGTATAACAGTTTCCCTTTAGGCCTCTGAAAACACCACCTTCTACCTTGTGAATACCAGTACCTCCTAATTGTCTAAAGGCTTTATTTCTTAAGAGCATGACATTAAAAACTGCTAAACTTTACAGCTGCATGTTTGCTTGCAGCATTCCAATACCTCTCAAGCAGTGAAAACAAATAACCTGCTGCAAAGCTGCTTATTATGGAGAAAAAAATCTCAGTTACATTCCCAGATCATAATCATTAGCTTTCCCAGCTGCAAATAACTACAGGTGCAAAGAGACAATGTTCAGAAACTCAAAACAACCTGCTTTTTTGGTAGTTATATGATGATTTATATTACTAAGTAATATTCTTTAGTATAAAAGTTTTTTATAATTGTTATAGAGAAACATGATCAGATTTTCCCTGGTTCAGAAAAAAGACGATTCAAATCTGTAATCTTTCCACTTGTATGTCATCGGAAAATACAAGAAGTTTCTGCTTTGTGCTAAGACATTAACAAGTACAACCCCCCTCTCTGCGGGAGTGCTGGCTGTGACAAATTAAACCGGTTTCACAGGTATTTTCAAAGTAGGAAGTACAGTACTTACTAGTTAAGAAAGCTAGGTTCCTCAATGAAATCGCTTTAACATGCTAATGCGTTGGTGTAACAGTCCGGGCGTGGCAAGCTTCCAATGTCAACTCGACTCGATTGGAAGACAATGAACGTATTCTAGCCCTAAATGAATTAATAGCAAACATGGTTTACATAAAAGACATTTTTCCAAGAAAGTTTATAATAATTCGATCAATAGTTGAAATCTGAGCCTAAATATAAAGAAAAATCATTTTCAGAGAGCAATCACTGTGTTTATGTAGAAAAAGCGATTAGGTTTATGAGCAATCTAATTACCTATTCGCTTAAAACGCTATATAAAATAAAGTTTATTTGAATGATATGAATGATAAGTGTCGCAGTTTAAATAATTTTCGTAGTTAGAAATTATGAAACGCTCTGTTAAAAGCAAGAGAGTTTTTATGTCCGTTGCAGTAAAAGAAGATGCCTGAAAAAGTAGGGCTTGGACAGATTCCAAGTGCATTTTTGCAATTTACGTTGCATTGTCCAATGTGCTGCTGTAATACAGTTTAAAATACAGTAAGCCTAAACTGTATCAGCTTTATTTATGGGTTGCAATTTAGAAAAAGTCAAAAACCGCAATTTAGAGCTTTCTGGCAAGAGGAGACACCCAAATTAATAATGTAACATGCCACTGTTTGTGCATGAACAAAGTGATACTGCAATTTTCCTTAGATACGCGATTAAAAAAAATAAATTTTTTGAATCCCCGGCGGAACACATTCCATAAGAATCAACGCTTTTATATATCGCCTTTAAACACATATATTTAAACACGTGTTTACGATTTAAATCAAAACGCAATTCAAATCAATATATATGTTTATTTTGTAACGCATAGGTGACTATTCATTGTTATTAAAATGACTTAAATTCGATCATGTTGTGATATTTAGAAATATAAATTTGTTTGGTGCGAGTGAGGTTTTATTTCATCTCTGACCAAGGGAAACGTTTAATTTTTTCAAAGAAATGTTTGTTAAAGCAATAAGTCAGAGTTATAGTGGGATTCAATCACAGACCATGTGAAATGGGAATCAGCAACCTAACCCACAGCGCCAATGGCAAGGTCACATGCAGAGTGCTGAAAAAGCACTACAGAAACATTATTGACAGACAATGTACAGCATGTACTATTCTTGTGTTGCGGTACATGAATATAATTATATCGTTATTAATTTCTTTAGATAGGCGATTCCATATTATATTCCCTTTTAATCAAATTCTAAAAGTATGCTTGTTGACTCCGGTATCTCTTTAGTTAAAGACTTCGATGCTTAAAATGTTTAGGGAGAAATGGAATACTGGTGTGTATTTTTTCTTTAAAGTACCAAGACCAGCCATATACTGTATGTTTATGTTCCAAAATGAATATTGTTTATGGCCTTCACACGCGTTACAGTATGCTCCTATTATTTTTATGCTCAGCTACTAAGATTTCCTTCAGTGGTAAAATTCCATATGAATATTCAATACTACAACGGGCACAGTAAAGACGTTTACTGTAAATCTTTCTACGACAGACCAATGGACCACGAGTGCCCCTGTCGGTCAACCAATCACATACCGCGGTACCGCGCGTCATCGAGCGTCACAATGTATGACGTCGTAGCCAATTACCTCCGGTACGTGTGTGTACCGCGCACTTTGTACCGCTGCATCTGTATGTGTGTATTAATGATGATAGCACTACTGAATACTAGTATTCATGTGAGAATTAGTGATGATAGAGCTACTTTTAATTTTGGTTTTAATTCTAGTATTCATGTTAATATTAGTGATAATCATAGTGTTAGTGTCAGAATATTAAGACTCATTGTCATGTTATTTCTTTTGATAGTATTATTGTTATTATTGGTATTATTAGTGTACTGCTAAGTTTGTGTTATTGTTAGTAATAATAATACTGTAAGCCTTAATTGCAGTGTTACTGTTGTAATATTGGCCGTATTTGTGTGTTAGTTATAGTGTAACTGTAGGTAAGAGTGTAGGTAAGGCCCCGGCTGCCCTGTGGTGGCTCGGGGAGGGCCTGTGGGTCGAACTGGAGGGGCTGCTCTAGGTTGAGGAGAGCCGGGTGCGGCCCAGGGCTCAGAATGCGATGTTGCCTGGAGTTGCTTGACTGCCTGGAGTTGTACGATGAGGTCCTGGCCAAGATTGGATTGGAGGCAGCATATGTGGGATTAGTGAGTCACTGAAACCCCTCCCCTTGTCCAGCTTACACTGTGGTATCGGGGCGGTACAGGGGCTGGGGTGACTCTCCTGACCCCCTCAGCTTTCCAAGATACCTGCGCCACCCCACTCAACCTGGAAATCTCCCAGATCCAAGGGGAGAGAGACAGGAGCTGGGCTGGGACACCAGCCTGCTGTTATTTCAAGTGGGTGGCTGAAAAACACACCACTTACAGATCACCAGTAGGGGGCATCATAGAGTGGGTGGTGAGACTCTTGGTCATCGATGGCAACAGTGGGGTTACTCCCCCTCTCTCTAATGGCTCTATTAACAGTGGGGTGTCTCTCTCTCTCTCTATTGGCTCTATTAACAGTGGGGTGACCCCCCTCCCCCTCTCTTTTGGCTTTAGAGATACCACAGTTCCACCCCTAGGTTGCATCTCCTGCCTGGCGCTGTGGAGGTATGATGATGATGATTCACTGTCTTTGTTCTCTCTCTTTGGTACAAGAGTTGGTACTGAGTTCGTGAAGTTTAACAGAGGATATGATAAGAAATTTTACCAAATCCCAAAATTAAAACAGTGAAGACAACAGGCAACACAACGAGAGCTCTGATAATGGAGGTTTGGTTTGACGGCAGCAGACATGGTCAGGACATCTTGCCTGATTCTCTCTCCCCATTTTCTTAGGATTTTCCCTTCCAGGGCACAGGAATCATGAAGCAGGATGACTAGGAGGAGGCGAAGGAGACACTGAAGTCTTACTTCGAAAACACGAAGGTCAGGTGTCACTTCTCTGAGGTGGACAAGTGCTTCTGCCAGTCTGCAGCAGAGCTCGACCTCATCCTGCAGAACAACCTGGGAGTCCCTGTAGCTGAGGTCTGTGAATAGCAGGTTAATATTTTCTCTTTGTAGTAGTCTTAGGACAGTCTGACTTGTTGTGGGACTCAGCAGGAACAGAAAGGTCTTCTGTGTGTCTTCAGTCTCCACAGCCAAGGAGACGCACGATCCAGATGGGTGAGGCTGTTAAAGAAAACAAGATGTTCATCCCTCCCTCTCCTGGACCTCGGCGCCCCTGGGCCCTCCCTCCTCAATCATCTGAGCTCAGAGAAACCCCTGGTGACTGTGCCATGCCGCCCCCATCAACCCCTGGAGGAGCCCCCTCCTTTGAGTAACTTCAGAGTTCCTGAGACTCAGAGACAGGTGAGAAGTGAACAGAACCTCTGTCCTTGTGTGGCGTCACCTGTACAGGCTTTTATTGGACACACTGTATAGTCTCATCTGGACAGACTCTTATTGGACACACTGTATAGAAGGAGATGGAACAGATGAAGCAGGAGGTGGAGAAGAGGAGATGGGAAGTGGAGAAAAAGAACAGTTGTACAGTTGTTCTCTCAAGAATATAAATACTCTACAACAAATACATGAGCTCTATCAATAATACAGATAAGATAATATATCAATAATATCAATCTTCTGTAAGATCAAAATAGACTAGATGAGAAATTGAAATTGAGATTTTTTCCTGAGTGTACATGGTTTACTTGTTTATAGTGTGTAAACATTTCTATGAAGAAAGAAGCTGGTCCCACCCTGAGCATGACAATAATGATTCAAAATCCAAACCCACAAGTCTATTAAGTACCCAACTCGTAAAAACACAGAATACCCTCATATCAAGCTTCACTAACATTTTTTATTATTTTTTTTTATAACTACAAAGCAGATGGAGCCACCCCTTAATTGATTCAAACACCAGATTTGTTAAAATTCCACATACCTATTTATATTTATTTCTAACAGCACCGGAGAAGCTGATGTCAAAAACAGTTATTTTACAAACCAGAAACATTTTAAAAAGGACAAAGGAACACAAGGAGCCCACAGTTTCTGGTACTTCAAGTTTGAAAAACCGGATTGATTAACCAGCACACAAATGGATAAACTCCCCACTTGATTGACAGCAGGCTGTGATTCGGTGAAAACTACCAAGAATGAGAGCGGAGACTGTGATTGGACAATTCTTTGTAAATAATTGGGAGCCATACAGGCTTTGATTGGCTAAGGCTACCAACAATGAACTGAGACCCAGGGCTGCAAGTGTATAATGTGGGAAGATTTTCATCAGGTGTATCTGTGTTCAAGTCCTGGTGTGAATATGTTGAATGCAGGTGTGGCCTTCTGTTTAGACTCTGCAGCGCTCTGGTTGTCAGCTAGCTCTCTAGGAAGAACGGCATAGAGACAGGAACTACAATTTGCCTGCATTATGCACAGAATGACTACGTTGGTCTAGCAGTTAGGATTCCTGGTTTTCACCCAGGTGGCCCGGGTTCAGCTCCCAGTATAAGAATGCCTCTCTGTTGCCTTTTGGTTTCCAAATGAGCAGCTCAGTTTAGAAAAGAGCAGTGTAGAGCACCGTGAGGTCTGCAAAAACGTGTAATAATAGCGATCACTTGTTTCAGCCAGATTTTGTACTGAAGCCCTTAAATTTTGCCAGGTGGGAAGGGGTAACTTGTATAAAGTATTGAACTTCAAGAAATTTACTCGTCAAGGTAATATTTTTCCACATTGTAGCCATTTCTCCACTTCTGTACCCTGACTTTCTCTATTGCTAGAGAGCTGTAGAATCTGGAGTCACTTATCCAGCTCTGGGAACAGTGTCTAGATGACAGGTTTCTGACAGAGGCCAGCAGGTTTTGTGCCAAAATATCTTGATATTTGGAGCTAGTCATTATCCTATGTATTTTGACTAGAGCCCCTGTCCCAGCTGAAGAAAAGCATCCCCAAAGCATGATGCTTCCACCACCAAGTGGTGTGTGATGATGGGCTGTGTTGCACCAAACATATCTTTTAAACTTAAGGCCAAAAGGCTCACCCTTTGTCTTATAAGACCATAAGACATTTTTTAGGGTGACTGAATGCATTTTATTGCAAAATTTAGATTTATTTTTTTGTGAAAAATGGCTTCTGTCTTGCCTCCTACCCCATAGCTCAGACGTGCAGAATATGGGAGATTGTTGTCACATGCAAGGAGTGACCAATACCCACCAAAAAGTCCTGCAGCTCTGTAGGCCTCTGTAGCTTTCTGTAGGCCTCTTGGTAGCTTCCCTAATACCTTTTCTCCTTGTCCCATCATTAACTTTGGAGGGTTGTCCTGATCTTGTCAATGTCCCTGTGGTGCCACATCTGATGATAATCTTCACAGGGCTCCATGGTACATCCAATGCCTTTGATATTCTTTTATACCCCTCTCCTGATCAGTACCTTTCAACAATAAGATCCCTTATATTTTTAATCACCTCCTTGAGGACCATGGCTATCCCAGTAGACTTCAACCACGAAAGTTACAAGGAAGTCCTACAAGAACAGCTGATTTTTATTTGGGGTTAATCATAATCACTTTCATTAATGGCAGGTGTATGCTACTTAACTTTGGACATGATTTTGAATGTGATTGGTTAACTCTGAACACAGCTACAGCCCCCATTATAAAAGGGTGTGCACACTTATGCAACCAGAGTGTTGTAGGTGTCACGCCCTCTGCAGCCAGAGGGTGCTCCTTCTCTGTCCTGTATCTCATTTCCGGTTATTTGTTGTCCTTCCGGTATTTCTCTCTCTCTGGGGCTATATATTTCCGGGTCTTGCACTCTGCCCTGGCTCAACATTGATGTTCAGATGTCCTGAGACCCATCTAGCACCAGGTCATCCCACGTCCGCTACCTGAGGGCATTGGTTTCTATACGGCACTCCTGAACTCTTTGCACGAATGAGCCCGGGCTAACTCTCCGTTCCGCTGCTACGCATATGGGTCTTTTTCCACTCTCCTGCTCTCCACGGTTAGTCCCTTTGGACGTCTGTGACAGTAGGTTTTTTAATTTCAATGATTTTTCCTAATAATTATCTGTTTTCTCTTGAATTTTGTTGGTTGCAAGGTCACATTAAAGATGGAAAAATGTCTGACATGATTTATCTTGATTTCTGGTAACAGTACACAACAAGCAGTGAGCAGCTCACATAGCTTTCAACTCAGTGCGGAGTCCAGAGGGAGGCTTCGCTCGCTGAATGATGTCTCAAGAAACCCTGGTTGAGATTCAACAGGTGTCTAATAATCACGTTCAAAAAGGTGCCGAAAAGTTTCTTTTTTAACATAACCTTACATTTACCCATACAGTACAATGTATTTTCTGTACCCTCAAATCCCCAATGTTACTACTTTCTCCTGAGAAACACAAGTATAGAGTGAAATCATAATAAATTATACAACAAATCTATTCAAACGCCCAGATATGACAGAACACATTTAAGACTTTCACCCCTTTAAATATGTATTTCCTTAATTTCAGTTCTCTTCCCTCCGCAGAATACGGGAAAATTCACTATCGCATATTAAAGGCTGTACAGTACGTACTCAATTGTTTAACAAAAACAATCACATTTCCTGCAAATATCAAGTGGGTTAAGTTTTTGCTAAGAAATCCAATTAAGTAGAGAAGAGATTGAGATTAAGTAGAGATTCTTTATACCACCTCCTTAATACTTTTCACTGAGATGCCTTATGTAGCAGAGAGGTCATTAAAGAGATTAAGGATGTGTAATATTTCTGCTTTTACATGAAATATATTCAGCTACAGTAGACTTATTTAAAATCCAAGACTTACAAGAATCTATTACAGACAGAGATTAAGTGTTTCTAACTTGATTTTCCGAAGTTATTGACTAAGAGGATTTATAATTACTGTTCGGAATGTTTGAGCATTTGTTATTTACTTAGAGGTTGAATGTTACAATGTGTAAATGAAGGTAAAATAAATTCTGATATAACATGTATAAAAGAGTAACATAAAGTATAAATACAATATCAAGAAATAAATATCTGATGCTTTTTAAATGTTCCAATATCTAATAATTGAACTGGTTCCTCAATGTCAATTTAGGGTACCACAGGGATCAGTGCTGGGGCCAATATTGTTCTCTCTGTACATGCTGCTGCTAGGTAGGATAATCCAAAAACATAATATTAACTTTTATTCATATGCTGATGACACTCAAATAAACATTTTGTTTACACCTAACGACAACTCGTCTATTATCACTTTATTTAATTGCATTAATGAAGTAAAGACTTGGATGTGTGAAAACATTTTGTTACTCAACTCTGATAAAACAGGTTCTGTTGTTTGGTGGCTACAATACTGATAGGACTACTATAACTTCAGCACTTAACTCAGAGGATTCAAAAATTTGCCTCAAAGACTCAGCACATAACCATATTAGACACAAGGCTCTCGCTTAACTCTCATGTTAAAAGAGTATCAAAACATGCTTCCTACAGTTAAGAAAAATTGCAAAACTAAGGCAGTTTCTCTCCACTCAAGACACAGTGAAATTAATGCATGCTCTTGCATACAGCAGGTTAGACTACTGCAATGCCCCACTATCAGGTAGCAAAGACCTTTAGAGACCGCTGCTCTTGCATACAGCAGGTTAGACTACTGCAATGCCCCACTATCAGGTAGCAAAGACCTTTAGAGACCGCTGTGTATAAGCCCCACATAAGTGATGTGAACAAACAGCGTTTTACAAAGGAGCTGCTTTGGAGTCGACAAAGCTCATCTTGGTCTCTCTGCACAGCCAAATTTCAAGTGATCAGCTCCATGTACAGAAGGAAAGTGCATTTGGTACGAGATGCCATGAAACACCAGAAATACATTGACAAAAGATGGCCTGTCACTAGGGACCTTTATACAGTTGAGAAGCATGGGAAAAAAGGTGGCTTGTTTCCGCTTGTTAAACCTTCCGTTTAGGCGAAACCACTACAGTATGGAAAGCTTCAGACACTACTGCTGCTGCTGCTGGTGACTCTTGTTGTGAATGCAAGGAGCTGCATCTCCAACATCCCTAACTTCCACTCGATAATCTACTGGACACACCTGCCCCTCACAGAGTCAGTGGAAAGACCCCCGAGTGGGAGTAATGGAAGGCAAAAGAGAAAGGGGTCTTTCTCTTCTTCTCACAAGCCGTGGGACACAACAGACATACAGAAGGTGCTGCAGCACCATTTTCATAAGATGCAATTATGTTGGATGAAATTGTCGAGCTGCTTCAACCTCTGGGAAAGGAAAGGCAGCCTCAGACATGCCCACAGCCACGCCGGCTCGTAGTCGGGGAAGATTTTTCCCCAAATCACCTCCAAGACCGGTGCCCTGAACTGCTTTGCCACAATCAGCCTGTGGAACACGCTGTTGGTGCACCCCAGGAGGCTCACCCCATGGTCCCCCCACTTCACTGTCATCTCCCTGAGCCATGCACCGGTCACAGCTTCTCCAGCCAGCTGTCCAGGAGGCTGAGCTTGAGCTGCTCAAAGTCCTGGCGGATCTAACTGCCAGACAGCTCATCGTCAACCTCCCGCACAGTGTCGACAATAGCTTGAGCAGGTAGAAAGCCATCCTTTATTTCGTAAAGAAGATCCCTGAACTTAGACAATTCAGCCTCATAGAAACATCTACGCCATCGAGACCTGAGCCGGGTGGTTGAGGAACAGAGGCTGCTCAAGCAGCGGGGCTCTCATCTTTGGCATGTAGGAGACATGAACTCCCCCCATGCCAGCAAGACTTCCCTGTAAAAGTGGGGCAGGTGTTCCACCAGCCCCAGAGTCAGCCTCATCAAGAGAGACTCCCACCCCACACCCCTGCAGGTCTTGAGGTGACGTCCCATACAGACGCAATGATTATCCATGTTAAGGACGCTCTTCATCTTCAGGCCGATATCAGACAGCCCCAGCCCACCCATGGAGACTTCTCCAATAAGGGTGTTGTAGGCGACCTGTGGACAGAGCCCACCACCAGCTGTTGAATCTCTCTCTCAATCCTCTAGGGAAGAGGCATCACAGATAGAAGGTACCACAAGAGGGACAGGCACAGCATTTTGACCAATAAGACCGTTCCCTTAGAGGTCAGGGTCTTGCATCTCCACCTGCCAAGTCTGACCCTCATCTTAACAAGCTTTTCCTTCCACAGCAGGAGCCCAGTGGCCTACTCATCAATACCAATATAGACTGCGAGGACCTTAAGGTGACCCGTCTCCACCTTGAAGGGGTATCCAAGGAGCGGGTCAGTGTCTACCCTCCCCACCGGCATGATCTCAGACTTCTCCAGGTTTACCCTGGTGCCTGAGGCAGTGCAGTAGGCCTGCACCACCTATGGTGTTGTTGGCATATTAATAGATCAGTGAGGTGGCAGCGCCCGCAGGCAAGGCAACCCGTGCACCCGCTCCTTCCTGAGAATCGCCAGGCCCAAGGGCTCAGCCACTGAGGAGTAGAGCAGGGCAGACAGAGGGCAACCCTGGCACATTTACCTGGTCACGGGAAAGAAGATCGTGAGGGAACCATTCACCCTGACACACCTCATGATCCCCCTGTACATGAGCCTCATGTCCTCTCCCTTTCCAGTCATGTCCTCCACAGGAAGACAGATGAAGGGAAATCCGTGTGCTGATTGACAATAAAAAAGTCACTTCAAATTATCCACCAATCTGTATTATGTGTCTGAGCACATCTTTCCTTCCTCCTTTGCAGTGAGCACATTTCTTTCAGTGTCTTCTCCTGTCTTTTCCTTGCTGTATTACTGTCCCCTTCCCTCATGTGGAGATGGATCTACAGCCAAAACCCTGCTTGTTTCACCCTGTTTGTGCAGCGTCAGTCTGTGTGAGGAGAGGGACTCACGCTGCTCCGGTGGCACAATAGGTCAGCATACTTATACAGCAGAGTCATGTTGAGATTGTGAGTTCCAGCATCTCCTGGAGCATCATTGATTCTGATATACATAAATAAATTGGTACCAGATGATAATTTATAGCGACTTCCTGATTATTTGTCCCACAATACACACTTTTTTGGGAAAAAAAATTGAATTGATGTATCATGTGAACCCTTGCTCTTAAGATGGAAAGAGATTGCATTTGGTATTGCATGTAATTAGATGCTAATTATTTTATTTACTTTGCCCTCTTGTTAAGATCTGTTACATCAGGAAAATAAAGTATATGCTCAGTAGAGGGGTTGTCATATTTTGTCTGTTAATCAAACATAATCAACAATTATGGACAACCATTTTTTGCCAAGGTTGTGAATTATAATGCCTTAAAAGTCACATTTAAACTTTCTGTAAAATTTAAAAAAAACACAGAAATACAAGCGGGCACTGATTTGTGTCCAGAATACTCCAACTTAACAAATCCTGCTCCAGAAATTGTCTCTTCTCCCCTTTTGAGCCACTGCCCACCAAAAGGTCTCTGCGTGTCTCTGTTAGGGAGATGTCAAGATGCTGAGCCTGTGCTGTGCTTCAGTGGCGGGTGTAGAGGACACGCTGTTGTACATGGAATGCAAATTGAGCTCCTTGGACATGAAAACTGACAGATGGTTAAAACTTCTCTCAATAAACAGGAGATCCTGTGTCTGGAATCCTGAGGTGCGTTTCTTCCTGTCTTGTCATACAGAATGTATCATTAAGGACAATCACATATGGCTTGATTTTGTTAATGGAAGTATTTATTTCCTTTCTTGGGACAACGTGTTTTTCGAGAAATGCATACAATTTGCGAAATATGAAATACAAATTTTGCTTATGGTGCAGAATAAATACTGCCAGCTGGGAAGAATATGACAGCATTTTTTTTCTTTAACCAAAAACCTGCAAAGGGAGACGTTTTCGTTGTGGTAGGGCAAAACAATAAATCTGTTCCGTTTCGCAAAATTCACTTAGGAACGGTGCAAGTCGCAGGTGATTCACTCCTCTTGACTAGGTGGCGCTAGGAGGTGCAGTTAAGTTTATATCCGTCTGCAGAAACTCCTCTTTCTCAGCTCCGCTTCTCGGTTGTTTTGAAGCCGCGGCCGCGCTAACGAATGACGTCATCACACGGCGCTACACAGCATACCCGTGGGTGCTTGAATGATTTTCTTTCTATAAAGAAGAAAGTTGTTTTTTTTAATAACTTCAGTTTCTGAAAACGTAGCATCTTGCCAACTGTGTTTATGCTTGAACAGAGCACAGCCCTGACAATAGAATCTGTGAAGAATAAAAATAAAGAAGCAGTTCTGTTTAAACATCGCAAGTCAGCCTTTGTTTCTGATCGACTCTGAAGAAGGATGGCGGAGTGCTTGTTAAATCTGCAAATCCAGCTTGACTCGTTCATGCAGGTTTTGCTCAAATCGATCGTGTATGAAATGTCAGAAGTTTTTGGAAACAGGATTTCTGACTCTGAGGACGAGTTTCAATACAAACTCCGCAGCGTCTCCCAGGTCCTGGTGAGACGTGCCGTGTTTAAAATCACACAGTGTGTGGAGGACAGTGTCGGGGGTGAAATGGCGCATCTGAAGAAGGAAAACGAGAGCCTGAAGTGGAGACTGCAGCTGTGGGAGAAGGCGTCGGGAGCAGGAGGAGATCAGGGACAGACAGATCATGTTGGACATACGCTTCTCTGTGAAGTCACTGCAGAAATAAAAGAAGAAATGGACACGGAACTGCAGCTCTCAGGTCAGTGTGGTGACTTGTATGAAGTCAGAGTGTGTGTGTTAAAAACCAGTGTCTATAACTAACTCAATAGTGAGATTTTTTTAAACAACAAACTTTATTTTAAAGAAAACATCTCACAATAGTAAACATTCTCATTATCAGTACGCGTTCTAATAAAGTATCAAACTGTCATCAAATAAATACTTTCCGAAAGAGGTGAGAATATAGTGGAGAGATGCATAGTGACGTGGGAAAGACTTGTGTGATGTAGCAACGGGATTCTTTACTGGAAACTGAACTTTGTCCGGTTACGGTGCTGAAAACACCTCGTTCACATTCAACAATTGTTTCACTGAATCAATTTGTACTCCAACGTCATTAGGAAACAACATTTATAAATATTGTATTTACGTTGTATTGGTCTAAATTTTTATAAGTATATTAATGATTGTGTATATAAACATTATTTAATTGGTTTAAGTATTACTGTCGTCCAGGGTCTGTGTCTGTATTGACTCCTCTAGAATATTAATCCAGTGTGTCTGTATTAACCCCTCTCTCTCTAAGTGCAATGTTTATATACTGTGCTGTGCAGTAAGTGTGTCTGTATTAACCCCTCTCTCTCGGTACAGTGTTAATGTACTGTAGTGTCCAGAAAGTGTCTGTATTAACCTCTCACTCAGTGCAGTGTTAATTACCTGTAGTGTGCAGTCAGTGTGTCTGTTTTAATCCCCCTCTTCTCAGTGCAGTGTTATTATCCTGTTGTGTGCAGTCAGTGTGTCTGTATTAACCCCTTTCTTTGATTGCAGTGTTAATGTCCTATAGTGTCCAGTCAGTCTGTGTTTAGCCCCTCTCTCAGTGCAGTGTTAATAAACTGTAGTGTCCAGTCATTATGTATCTATTAACCCCCCTCTCTCAGTGCAGTGTTAATGTGCTGTAGTGTCCAGTCAGTATGTATCTATAACCCCTCTCTCTCAGTGAAGTGTTAATGTCCTGTAGTGTCAAGTCGGTGTCTGTATTATCCCGCCTCTCTCCATGCAGTGTTAATGTACTGTATTGTGCAGTCAATGTGTCTGTATTCACCCTTCTCTCTTAGTGCAGACTTTATGCCCTGTAGTGTCAAATCAGTGTCTGTATTAACTCAGTGAAGTGGTAGTATGCTCTAAATTCCAGTTTGTCCATGTCTGTATAAGCCCCCTGTCTCAGTCTAGTGTTAATGTACTGTAGTGTCCAGTCAATCAATGTGTCTGTATTCACCTCTCTCTCTCAGGACAGTGTTAATGTCCTGTAGTGTCCAGTCAGTATGTATCTATTAACCCCTCTCTCTCAGTGCAGTGTTAATGTGCTGTAGTGTCCAGTCTGTATGTATCTATTAACCCCTCTCTCTCAGTGCAGTCTTTATGTCCTGTAGTGTCCAGTCATTGTGTATGTATTAACCTGCCTCTCTCTGTGCTGTTTTAAAGTACTGTAATGTGCAGTCAATGCGTCTGTATTAATCCCTCTCTCAGTGCTGTGTTAATGCACTGGAGTGTCCAGTCAGTCAGTGTGTGTTTGTATTAAACCCCTTTCTCTGATTGCAGTGTTAATGTACTGGAGTGTCCAGTCAGTCAGTGTGTCTGCATTAACCCCTCTCTTTCTCAATGCAGTGTTAATGTACTGTATTGTCCAGTCAGCATGTCTGTATTAACCTCTCTTTCAGTGCAGTTTTAATGTCCTGTAGTGTTCAGTCAGTGTGTCTGTATGAACCCCTCTCTCTCTCAGTGCAGTGTTCATGTACTGGAGTGTCCAGTCAGTGTGTCTGTATTAACCCCTCTCTCTCAGTGCAGTGTTAATGTGCTGTAGTGTCCAGTCAATGTGTCTGTATTAACCTCTCTCTCTCTCTCTCTCTCTCAGTGCACTGTTAATGTAAATGTAACGTAATTGTGATATAATTACTGTAGACTTACTTTTTACATGGTAGTTAGGTTTCTGACGAAGCTAAATCAGAACACACCCTTATACCCACTTATTCCACTATGTTTAAACAACCCAAATTGATTGTGAGTGTACTAGTATGTGTGTGTGTAGTTTAAAGCTTTTAAGATCACATGGCCTCAGCTATCACTACTATGCTGATGTTACTCAAATATACATCCTTACCAAACCTGACGCTGATGTGGCTGTCTCTATTCTATTTATTTGCATCCCCGATATAAAAACTTGGGTTACTCAAAATTTCCTTCCTTTAACTGTGACAAGACTGAAGTCATGCTTATTGGCACCACCCATCAACTTTGTACAACCAATGTGTAACCCTATCTGTAGATGATCTTGTACTTGAGCTTCAGTCTAAATTGAAAAACATGGGGATGATATTTGACGTTCGACACACATGTGCAGCATGTTGTCAGAACATCTTTCATTCACCTCATAAATATTGCTCGACAACGCCCTGTGTTATCACTAACTGTGACTGAAAAATTTTGTCTTCTCCCAAATTGACTACTGTAACGCTCTACTCTCTGGGGATTCTAAATCCCCATTGAACAAACTCCAGTATGTCCAAAATTCAGCAGCCAGAATCCTGACCAGGTCTAGTACAAATGATCACATGACTCCTATCCTGGAGTCCTTGCACTGGTTTCCTGTCAAGTTATTTATCGACTTAAAAATCCTCCTGCTCACCTATAAGACTCTCCATGTCTTGGCTTGGCTTGGCACCTCCATACTTGTCTGATATTATCACCCTACTCCCTACCTTGCAATCTTTGCTCTTCTAATTGTGTTCAACTATTTGTTCCCCAGTCTGTCTACACTCTATGGGTGACATGGCCTTCTCCTGTTTTGCCCCGTGCTCTGGAACTCTCTCCACAAGGATATCAGAGAGTCACCTTCTCTAAACTCTAAATCCAGACTTAAAAACTTTTTCTTCAGAAGAGCCTTTATTGAACTGTTCTGTACCGCTCTGTTCCTACTGTACTCAGTACCACTGTCTACTGTCTCCTCTAACTGTGTATTCTCATCATGCTAATTTTGTGTATTTTTTGTTGTTGGCATTCTGTAAAATGCTTTGAGAAGCCACCTCTAAAGGTATAAAACTATAAAATAAAGTTTATTCTTATAAAGGTCGTGTCTTCTTGTCCTGTGTTTACAGGCTCAGAGGCCAGTGTTCTCTCTGACGCTGGGGAAAGGGCTCTTCTTGAACAGCAACACAGTAAGGAGGAGTGGGGCTCCAGTCTGATGCAGGAGACAGAGCTCACTGCCGCAGCAGGGAAAGAGGCACTTAGTGAGCAGCACACAGACAGCAGACAGAGTGTCAAGGATCTGGACTCTGTGCCCATGATGAAGACGGAGCCTGAGAGTGAGACACCTGGGCTCTTAATATGTGATGATTTTACAGAGAAGATGAATAATCTGGACACAATCAATATTACACAAGGTTGTAATGAACTGGGAGGTGTCTCTGTACAAGAGCACAGTGAAGAACTGGATGTTTTAAATCTTACAGAGCAGGATATGGATCCCAAGTTGATTGACCCTGCAGAGCAGCAGACTGATGTGCCTGGTAAAGAGAACAGTACTGAGTCACAGCACACAGAGAAGAGTCAGTACAGGGAGGAGCAACAGCAGCTCCTACAGGGCTTGATAAGAATTAGGCCTTGTTCTGTTCAAGTGGAGAGACTGTCACTGCAGAGTCTAAAACAATTATATGATCCCTTATATTCTGATGACTTTACACACAGGTTTAATAATCTGGTTACTGAGAAAATTGTTGAAAGTTTTAATGAACTGGAGAGTATGTCTGTTCTTGGGAAAAGAGAGGAACAGCTGAATGAACTGGGGGGTTTTAGTCTCAGAGAGCTGGGGATGGAGTCCCAGATGATTCACACTTCTGAGCAGCACACTGAAGGACACGCTGGAGAAAACATATCTCAGTTTCCACACACAGAGCAAGACCATTCCATGGAGCATTTGCAGAATAAGAGACCCCAGCACGATCAGAGGATGAGGAAGAATCACTCAAGGCCTTGCTCAGATGGAGTGGACAAACTGCCATTATGGCACGGGGAGAAGCAGCGTTTCTGTCAGTCTAGCATTTCAAAACCCTACCAGCACTTTCACACAGGTGAGAGACTGTTCAGCTGTAGTCAGTGTGGGAAGAGTTTTAGTCAGTCAAGTAACTTAATTATCCACCAGCGCATTCACACAGGAGAAAGACCATTCAGCTGTAGTCAGTGTGGGACGAGTTTTAGTCGGTCAAGTAGCTTAATAGCCCACCAGCACATTCACACAGGAGAGAGACCATTCAGCTGCAGTCAGTGTGGGAAGAGTTTTAGTCAGTCAAGTAGCTTAATAGTTCACCAGGGCATTCACACAGGAGAGAGACCATTCAGCTGTAGTCAGTGTGGGAAGAGTTTTAATTTGAAAAGCAACTTACAATCACACCAGCGCATTCACACAGGAGAGAGACCATTCAGCTGCAGTCAGTGTGAGAAGAGTTTTAGTCAGTCAAGTAGCTTAATAGCCCACCAGCGCATTCACACAGGAGAGAGACCGTTCAGCTGCAGTCAGTGTGGGAAGAGTTTTAGTTGGTCAGGTGGCTTAAAAACCCACCAGCACATTCACACAGGAGAGAGACCTTTCAACTGCAGTCAGTGTGGGAAGAGTTTTAGTAAGTCAAGTCACTTAAAAAGGCACCAGCGCATTCACACAGGAGAGAGACCGTTCAGCTGCAGTCAGTGTGGGAAGAGTTTTAGTCGGTCAAGTAACTTAGTAACCCACCAGCGCATTCACACAAGAGAGAGACCTTTCAGCTGCAGTCAGTGTGGGAAGAGTTTTAGTCAGTCAAGTGCCTTAGTAACCCACCAGCGCATTCACACAGGAGAGAGACCGTTCAGCTGCAGTCAGTGTGGGAAGAGTTTTAGTCAGTCAAGTAACTTAAAAACCCACCAGCGCATTCACACATGAGAGAGACCATTCAGCTGCAGTCAGTGTGGGAAGAGTTTTAGTGTGAAAAGCCACTTACAATCACACCAGCGCATTCGCACAGGAGAGAGGCCATTCTGTGTCAGGGAACCTATAGTTAGAATTGGAGGATCCTTATGTGTCACGACTTACCAGAGAAACGGGGGAATTTATTAAAATGAGACTGTATTAAATACGAGTGACCCAGTGGGCAAAAGATGTATAATATACGTCTATTAAACGCATACCTTAGAGGTATAAATGTGGTCCGCAATTCGTCTAGAATTAAATATACGTCTATCGTTATACGTCAATTATACATCTATGATTATATGTTCATTATACATAAATTATTGGAGTTATAGTATACGGATAAATTTAAAGGACTATTATACATATATAGTTGGAGTTCCGGATAACTTTAGAGGACTGTTATACATATATGGTTAGAAGACTATTATACGTATATGGTTAGAGGTCTATTATATGGATAACTTTAGAGGTCTATTATACGGATAACTTTAGAGGACTATTATACGGATAACTTTAGAGGTCTATTATACGTATAAGGTTAGAGGTCTATTATACGGATAAGTTTAGAGGTCTATTATACGTATATGGGTAGAGGTCTATTATACATCAAAGATAGGTTTTATAGGTGTAGAAACTAGTAAACCAAGCCAATGATTTGGTTTAGAAATTTATTCTGAAAATACACATTCACACCTGAAAAATATGTATTTCAAATTATACATTGTATACAGTCAATCAACAATCAACATATAAGCAATAATCATAAGAAACACAACTAGTCTTAAACTTCAGCTACAAATTCTGGTAACATCAATATACAGTATAGTAATGACAAACACAAACTAATTACATTAACACACTAACTCAAAACCACTTTTTTGATTCAAATATAAATTTTAAAATGTAAAACTTCTATATTTCCAAGAAAAAAAAATATTACAATGGAAGTTAAGACGATTTTTGTCCACCATTTGCAAACCCTGTCTAATTGTCCTAACAGTTAGAACCAGAAACCTATTATTTTCAGTGTCCAGATCTCCTGACTCCCTGCCTTTCATATGCATTCTTCAAGTAACGCATTGCGTGCTCCTTTATTTCTTTTTCTGTTGATGTAGGGTGGGACTTCAGCACCGCAGCTAGGAGAAAATTATTTAATATTACTACTCAAATAAATGATGATTAATATCTTCTTGAGTATAATCTAAAAAATGAACCATTAAAGTTTACTGCTCAAAGCTCAAAGCTGAAATAAACGGATAAAATTTGGCTTGCATCATAGCAGTTGAGCAATAAAGTCTGTCCCAATTAAAGAGTACCCAAAGTACAACATAGAATAAGAGTACCTTTAATTACTCTATAAAGATTTGTGTCTCCCAGGCCACTCTTTTGTTGTTTATCTTTTCGGTTTGTGCCAGCAAAGTTGAATTCTGTCATCAGTTCATTTGTCATAAGTCTGAAAACCAAATTTTCACTGAGTTTAGACATTTTTTCAAGTGAGTTTCCACTCAACATTTATTTACTCAAATATTTAGGATCAAATGTAGTACTGTAACCCTTATATTTTAAAAGACAATTTTGCAGCTTTACACCTTGCACATTCAGTGGTTAACACATAGGTATCTATAAGCCAATTCTGTGGATATTTTAACTTGATCAAAGTAAAAATGTAATGTAAAAACATTTTTTAAAAATCAGTAAGCAATACCTTGACAAGACTGTGAACACACTCTCTCTGACATCACTGCCACCTACTCTCCAAAGTTGGTTTATTTGGAAATAATATATTTGAAATAATATTAGAAGCTACTAGATCTTTATTAATCAACTAATCAGACATACCCATTTACACATTCAATGGAACAAACACATTTTCACATATTAACTGCACTTTTATGCAGTATTTTCTCAGTCTATAAATACAAAGTGACCATTTTTCAAAGTAAAAAAAAATTGTAGTAACTTTTTAGAACATGAAAACACTTTATTTTGCCATTAAAGGATAAGAAAGATTATACATTATAAACCAAAAATATGAATGTATGCCAGAGATGGATCATTAATCAGATATAGGCTATAAAATTATGACCTATCCGAAACCTAGAACATTAGTAGTGAATATTTTCTACACCACAGTGAGAATATAATATCATACCAGCAGGTTTTGATTGTCCATGCTGTCAAGTGCTTGCTCGTATGCACAGAACTCTTCCATTGTGTTCAGCCTCCTGATGTGGAATTGGGAGTCTACCGGTTCTGTGGACCTACCCAAACGCCTCAATTCATCCCTCATCTCTATCAGGAGGCCCAATACCCACTTCTGAAACTCCTGAAATTATTTACATTTTATATCAGCATTTAAAAGGAATTAGGTTAGGATTTTCTTACACTATTGTCACATTAGCATAACTGTAGTGTTACTAATTTGCTACATGCAATTTATAATCTTAAAAAGTAAAAATTCCCACATCTGTAGTTCATTTTAACTGTACTTCCTTCTGAAGGAGGATATCTCTCTTTTCTTCTGGTCTGGACGTGGTCT
The DNA here is from genome assembly GCF_059453375.1 of Lepisosteus platostomus. NCBI lineage: Eukaryota > Metazoa > Chordata > Actinopteri > Semionotiformes > Lepisosteidae > Lepisosteus > Lepisosteus platostomus. The sequence goes on along the minus strand of NC_142615.1, from coordinate 41,709,785 downwards.
TCTGGCTGGGAGACTCTGAAAAGAATTCAGTTATGGAAAACATTTACTTTATCACACAACTTAATATTTCAATTTAGTCATTTAGTTTGTTATTGAACTAGGATTCTAGAAACAATGTCAATTAAACTCCAGTGGCGTATTTATTAAAAACATAGCTTCAATTTTGAATATGTTTGTGTCGTTTGTAGCATTGTGGTAAAACACAACATATTTTTATATTGTATACGAGCCTACACATAATTAAAATACATTCTGTGTAAAACTATAATATGGGTAGTTTTATTTATTACTTTATACAATAAAAAAGACATACTTTTTGACAGTCTTCCAGGATCATTTCTGCCATCTGGCCAATCCTGGTTTGAAACTAGAAATTAAAAAGATTATCAATAATCTCATACCTATCAAATGTATCAATTGCAGAGGGATCACAAACTATTCTTAAATTTACTAATTTAACTAATATGATACAAGTAATGTACTATTGTTCATGTCTACAAAGCCTTGTGTTAAAACATGTATAAAGCCTTATTTCCTCACCTGATCGATATGAGGGAGAAGGCGAGGGTGAGTGGGAAGCTGAGGAGGCATGAGGCTGAGGAAGCTGAGGTGACTCTGGGGTTTGGTTGAAGACTTTGGTCTTATAACTTGCTTAGGGCTTTCAACTTTGCGTGGTGAGGTCCCAGTTTGGACTACCTGGGCTGTTAATATAATATTGCAGATTAATTTAATATTTAAGTATAGACGTAAAATGTTCACCAGTCCAATAATCTTTGAATATAATTTGCTTATGGTAGACAGTTCTCCAGACTTAGGAAAGTACAGTGACATAACCTCAGACGTAATAAAAAAAAAATAACTTGTGAATTTCATCTCAATTTCATAGAGTAATTAGATGTAGGCAAAAAATGTAGTAATAACTTCAGGAATGTTGAAGCCAGATGGGAGACGCACTACTTTTCTGTGCAATTCTTTTACAGAGAGGAATTTCTCCCTTGCATGCATCTCCAGACTATTAACATATACAATATTAAGCAGTTTTGACTCACATGGTTCAGTGAAGAAGTTACAAGTCTGAGTCTGTCGTACAACATCACATAGAAGACTTCTGTCTGCTCTTTTCTCCTTCACAAATGCAAAGTCCTCATTACCCAACAGGAAACAACAGTCTTTTTGTCTTGACGAAATCTACATCCGTGAACCAGATGATTCACAGTTGCTCTGAACTCTTTCCTTCTCCTTCATTCTCTTTACTACTTGAGCTATAGGGTTATGACTGTTCCGCACTAGTTTCTTCAAGGACTGTAAAAAGTTTTCAAATGGGAATGCAGATAATTAAATTGTACCACATCCTGATGTAGATGTCTCAAACTGTGCACATTGTATACAACAAATGTTGGTCCATACAAATGCTGAGCATTGTCAACAAAGGTATCAAGCAGTTTTTGGGCATAGTTGAGATAGGCATTTCTCTTTCTTTCGTCCGAGTCTAACATAATCGAAAGAGCAACTGAGCATCAGAAAATGGGTGTATAGTTACTTTGATACAACATTATGAAGCACAATGGGTCCTGTATACAAAAGGAACTTGCAGAACTCTGTAGCCTTCCATCTGTCAAGCTCTGAGAGGGATCTTGGCTGTCTAGCAAATTCCCCAGGCATCTTTCCGCTAAGAATCTCCAAGTTATCAGAAATTTCTTTCCTCTTCCTGACAGACAGTCGACATTTAGCTGGTCCTTGCTTTAAGAAAATAAGAATTCTTTTGCCAACACCAAGACAAGCTAGATGCAGTAGTCAAGGGAGAATTGGCTTATGCACCCAATTCCAGCAGCAGCTAAGGGAGAAAGTCTTTGTTGGTGTTCCTTGTACTCAAAGTTCTTGAATTGTTCATCTGTACGATCATTACATGCCTCTTCCCCTGTGAAAGCAACTCTTCCCTCCCAGCTCCCTTTAATTTTGCATATTTCGCAACCAAAGTAGGAATTGTGTCCTTTGCAGCATTTCAGATATGAGCGTGCAGGGGCATCACATATAAAAGCCTTCACAGTAACATTAAATACTCTATCTTCAAAGTGAATGCCATTATTGGTGAGTAGCTTTAACTCCTCTAAAAAGTCACTCACATAATCATCAACTGATTCAGGCTTGGACCCCCCACAAAATAATGCTACAATGAAAGGCTGGAATTGGTGAAAAGAGCAGAAAACAGGCCAAAATTACACAGATGTAGATTTGAAGAGAGGAACTCCATCAACATTGATACACAGGTCTCCAGAATGCATGCCTTCTTGGAATGTTTTAGAAGAAGATATGTTTTTCAGGATTCCTTTCTTTAATCCAAAGTAAATGTACTGACCACCGCATTTATCACTGATTTGCACTTTATTAGGTGTTTGTAGGAGAGTCCTGCAATCCTTTGGAAGCTTGTGCCCCTGATGTCTCAATATCTCCAATAAATCATTTAAACACTGTCTTTTACAACCATGCTTTGCAGACCAAGCTACAAGTTCGGTAGATTTGGCCTTGCTGGGTCAGTCTGTGCCTGATCTACAAGGTCAGTAGATTCAGGACTGGGGTCAGTTACATCAGATTCATCAGAGTAAGAAATTTCAACCTTTTTCAAGATTTCTTCTTCAGAAGTAATAACTTCTTCAGTGTACCCATAGTCATTTGAATCCTGATGTGTAATATCATCACTGACACAAGCACCCATATCACCAGACGATTAGTAAATTATTTTTGCAGTAATTAATTTATTTACACGTGTATAATAAATATAGTAATAAATATAATACATTAATTAATTACTGGGAAAATAATTTACTTCGTACACTGTGCAGAGTGCCGTATACTCCTAGTTGCGGCACACACGATATATACAGTAAAAAGCCTCAGGCACTATGTTAGATGTGTTTTCGACGTTATATATGCGTTTATTAATGTCATCGATTTTACGGTTGCAATTCGACGTTGATTATACGTCGCAGCGACGTATATATATATGTATAGCCGTATTTTCGACGAGAATAAACGTATATTCGACGAATCACTGCCCACTGGGAATGTTCAATTATGCGGATGTTTACGCCAATTTAAAACATGTCATAAATGATAATCGACCGTCTAAAATAAAAATGAAATCAAAACATTTCATTGTCTCTGTGGTTATTATTTAAAAAAGAATGCAAAATATGAATTAAAATCAATACAATATTTTTATTATACATTTGCGGTTATATTGCTCAAGCTTTTTTTAATACGTAACATTCAAGCCATTTTATTACAAACATTTTTAACTACATTGCTCACGGTTTTTAATATACATTTCAAGTCACTCTATACCCCAGATTTAAGGCCATCTGTAATTCCGGGGTGCACCAGACACCAGTCAAGGTGCGATCTTCATCACTGTGCTCGCAGGGGGTGGTCTGTTTTGTTTCAGCACACGTACGACATAGTGTGAAAAACAGTTTTTTGTCAATTTTGGTTGGAAGAACTGGAAAGTACAAACGTCTGGGTGGGTAAACTTTCACCTTCGCTAAACCGAAATACCGTTTTAAATCTCCAATCCTGAGTGGGGTTGAACCACCAGCTCTCTGTTTAATAGCTGCACAGGGACACATTTTCACCATTCATACGTTTGTAGTTAAAGAAAATAAAATACTGGCATTTTCCTGCCAGCCGGCAGTATTTCTTCTGCACTGACGAAGATTAATCAAGAACTTTATTTCATCTTTCGCAGGCTGTAATTTCCAGAAAAGGAAGTGAATACTTGTATTAAGCTAAATCAAGCCGACGGAGGTGCACTGCCGTTGTTTTTCTCCACTTTTAAGTGGAGAAAGTGGATAAGCAAGATTTGTATTTTATCTTTCAGAAGTTGTATGAATTTCTTGAAGTTCAGAAATAGCTTGTTCCAGAAATTAAATGAACACTTGCTTCAAAGTAAATCAAGACATACTGTATGTCTCTCTCGCTCTGTCTGCTCTTATCTGTCCATCTCTCTCATCTTCTCTCTGGCAGTCTGTGTAGAGTATCTGAAGGGGATGTAACACCACTTGGCAAAGAAGAAAAATTCTCAGAGGCAGAATAAAAAATCAATATTCTCCTGGTTCTCCTCTGTGAACTGGGCTCAGGGCTCACTGATCTGGCAGCTGTGGGCTCTGTTCCAGGACAGAATCAAGAAGTTTCTATTAACCCTTTCCAGGACCTCCATCGCTTCAGTATTACTGTCTTTACTGTATGTCAGCCTCCAAACATGTTTTATTAATATTTTATAACACAAGTGAGTGTGGAATTATCTTAGTATTTATGTAATAAACACCAGCAGTGGCACTCTGATCAGTATATTGATTATTAGTAGCCAATTGGTCCGATGGTTGTGTGTTCAATAGTGACCAGTTGACCAGTCTGTAGCTCTGAGCAGTGGGACTCAGATCACACAGAAGATCTGTCTGTGTGTGATTCCACACCAGCCCTGGGATTCAGCTGCTCTCAGAAGTGTCTCACAGACAGTCTTATAAATTTACAATTAGATTAAGGCTTGTAACAGTTATACAGTTAATTTAAATCATCAGACCACCTATAGAAGTGAGAGCTGGGTGGAAATAAAACCAGTATACACATTTTAACCTCCAGGATCAGGAGTCTGATCTTCCTGGCTCTTATACTCTAAAGATTCGTGTAAAAGCGCTCATTTCAGGGACTCGTGCTCGTTCTCTGCTGCTCCACACGGGAACGCTTTGCAACACATTAATCTGCGAAGTAAACTATTTTTTTTTCCTGTTTAATTAATTTCATTCCTTGTTTTGTCGCTCTCCTCCTTCTCCAACTGTTATGATTCGCTTCTCTTCACAGCCTGGTGTGTTTTCATTTAGAGATGTTATATCTGTAAGAAAAGCCACCCCGGGCCCCGGACAGGAGTCTCCTCCAGCGGAGATGCGCTCTGCTCTGTCAGAAAGAGCGCTGTGACGTCACAGACACCAGCCAGAGCGCCGGGATCAGAGAGCGAGACCGCGGGAGGCGCGCTGAGCGCACAGAGGAGAGTTATTATCTACTTATCTATCGAAAACCAATTAATTCAACTGAAGAACCGTAGAATAAATGATTAACTTCACCGATTGGTGAGTACTGATTCTTTTCCCGTTCTTGACCCTGTTTTAAATATCTAGAAAACAGTCAATAAAGACTGTATCAATCAATTACCATAGTGCGTTTAATGTTAATAATGTTCAATCTGAAATTAAACAATGATTATTCATATTATTATTTAGGTAACTGTATCCTAGAGCTTAGAAAATTATATTCCAAGTTGATAAATGTATGTAAGTAACAGTTTAAATGGAAACAATTTTTCCAGTGTTTATAAATCATAAGTATGGTAACCACGGCAACAGGCACCACGTCACTGTGCGCGTCTAGGTGTCTCGCGTTCGTCACAAAGAGCGATGTGACGTCATGGGTAGCAACTAATACTAATACAAGTGTATTCATGTTAATATTAGAGAGTACAACTGGTAGTTCATGTTCACATGTTCATGTGAGTATTAATGATGATAGCAATACTGATAGTTTTAGTTTTAATGTTCATATTCATGTTAATATTAATTATAATTATAGTGTTACTGTTAGAGTATTAACAGTAGTAGTAGTGTTTGTTTTAATGATAGCTTAACTGTTATCATAAGTAGTTTGTGTCAATGTTATTGATATTGTTATATGTATGTCTTAGTGATAGTGTTACTGTTGTAATATGAGGAGTTATTTGTGTTAATGTTAGTTATCGTGTATCTGTAGATACCTGTGTATGTGGTGTCTGTGCATGTGTGTCTGTAAGTGTGTGGTGTTTGTTAGTGTGTAGTTGTATATTTGTAAGTGTATGTGTGGGTATGTAATAATAAGAAATTATTAAGAAAGTAAGAAATTGTTTTATTTCATAAACTGTAAGACTTGAAGAGAGTTCACAGTTCGCAGCCTTTGCTTTGTCTTTTAACTTAAGCGTTCAGGATCCAAGCCCGTGTGCGAACGGTTGTGTTTCTTGAATCTCTTGTAATCATCAAAAGTCGTTGTTTAGTCCTTCAGTTTTTTCTCGAGTTGTCCAATGGATATTTTATTCAATCCATACTTTTCATGTTCTTTTGAATTTTCCTTCACTTATGGAAAAAGTTCAAGGTGTTCTTGTCGCTGTGCTCCACATCTAGACGAGAGCACTTGCAACAGTACAGGACACGCAGTGAGGAGTTCGTGCAGGTTTCAGCTCAGTGTGGAGTGCAGAAGGAGGACTCGCTCGCTGAATGATCTCTCAAGAAATCCCGGGTGAGATTCAACAGGTGATTTCTTCAACAGCCACGACAAGTCTGAAGACTTTCTCTGAATTTCCTGAATATAACGTTAAATTAGTTCAAATAATTTGGTAGTTAACACAACTAAATGCTTTGGAGGTATATTTAAAACAGCAGAGCAAGTTTTCAGGCAGTTCGAGTATGCATGAAATTAATTGTGTAAACCTGGATCTATATAATCAAGAGTTCTCTTGTTCATAATATCTTTTTATATTTGTTAATTGAATATATCAATTGAGTATATCTGTTATATTTTTGAATGGGATGGGACTGTACACTGGTGGTTCCCAGGGGAAAACTGGGTTATTGAGCCATTGGACATTCAGAGATTATATGTTGTGTGGGTGAATGTAACCGTGTGCGAAAGTAAAAAAATCCTCTTAGATGATCAAAGAATAAGTTGGGTGGGTGAATGTAACTGTGCTCTAACAATCCTCTTAGATGAAGCCCTACAGATGCAGCCCCTGAAAGTGTATTCGACTTACCTGTATAGTACTGCTGACACAAATGCTGCATGCTTGGGTTCGTAACACGAGAACATAAATTCAACAGGGAGCTTCTGTAGCTGAAAACACAGATGAAACTGCTTGGTAGAACATCAGACTTTTAATCTGAGGGTCCAGCGTTCAAGTCCCTGTTCGGGCGGTTGTGCTTTCCTTAAATCTATTGTGAATGTCATTATAAATCGTCTTGTATCTTTCACTCTTCTAGCTGTACTGTGGTTATTTTAAATGTTCATCACTTGCATTTTTTTTAGTGTTTCCTTTCACAAACCGAAAATGTTCAAGGCGATCTTGTCACTGCACTCCACGGAGATAATCTAAATGAAATCACAGTAGAGTACAAGACACGCAGTGAGGAGCTCACGCAGTGAATACTCTTGAATACGACAAGAGGAAAGGCACACTACACATCTACAGAACATCGTCCGAGTTTATATTGACATCAGAGATTGGACGCAAAGCAGTTTTTTTTTTTAATGGGAACCTGAATATCTTTGCTAGAAGTATTTCAGAATCACAATCAAATCTAGTACGATTTGCTCAGATCTACAGTCTGCAATTAAAATACGGTTTGTGCCTTTTAAAAAATACGCCGTTCAAAATGTTTCTAAAACTGGAGAGATATGTTTCGGAATGCGTCTTCCTGTAAAAATAAAATATCTACATGTATCTACGCTATACGCAAAGTCTGAAGCCTGCTCCACAGAAGAACTATATTCAGAGGGCAAAACAATTGAATATATCACCAAGTGAGAGGAAGCATCTTAGAAAAAGGAGGTGCAGTCGCTTCTACACATCATAACACCACATAGTCAGACTAAAACTGCTGAAGAACTACTCTCAAGGGTAACCCGGCCGAGCGCTGTAAGGAGCTGGATTAAAGCTCCAGTCTCTTCAGGGGTGTGAGTTGGAATCCCACTGCTGCCCAGTATCTCCTTGTTAAGAATAACGGTTTTGTTGTTGTTGCTTCCATGTGATTTAATCAGTTTCAGTAGAATTAATTTGAACAATCATATAATAATCATATTTGTTTTACTCCTCCTATATTGCAATTTGTGCACAAAGATTTAATTTATTTATTTTAAAAACGTGTTATCCTTGATGTTATCCTTATAAACTGGTGATTGATGGGAAAAGCAAGTGACATGGGAGGTGTGGTGGCCAAATGGTAAGGTGTGGGTCTTGTAAACAGAAGATCACACGTTCGAACCCCCTCTGTGCCTGTTTTGTTTACCAAGACTTTCCTTTATCTAAATCGTCAATTGTCTTGCAATGAAGAAATCTCTGTAATAACAAGAAAAGAACTGTCAGTAGTAGTTAATAATCCTTCGACAAAACAACGGGCACATTCAACACCCCAGCCTCCACTGCTTGTTAGGATGGCTGAGTGGTCTTAGGTGCCAGACTCAAGATCTCAATCATGTGTAATGACAGTTTTATATTATTCACAACACAGATTTCCCTTCATGTTCATTAAGATGTGTAATTTGTATGTTGGTTGTATGAGAAAAGTTTCTTCAAAAGTCCTGTCAATTAACAGTGGAGAGGTAGCCGACGTATGTCTTCATGAAAACTCTCTTTAAGGCGATTACAAGTGTCTTGAGCAAATCTGCAAAATTTTTAAAATAGTTTAGCTCAAGGGAAAATAAACGAATTCTCCCGCCCTCCATTCCAAGATAAAAATCCATGTGTGAATCTTATTTTCCTAGAAGTTAATGATGTTGGTCATTATTGGAAATTACCCGGTGATATCAACTCAGGTACTCAGTTGTTACGTGCTATAATTCGATACATGCAAAGCATTTGTATTCCCACCAAGTCTCAAGAAGGTCAATCCCAGTGGGCCAAAGATGTAGAATAAACGTCTATTAAACACATACCTTAGACGTATAAATGTGGTCCGTAATTAGTCTAGAATGGAATTCTAATATACGTATATTGTTATACACCAATTATACATCTATGATTATATGTCCATTATACATAAATTGTTGGAGTTCTATTATACGGATAACTTTAGAGGACTATAATACATATATGGTTAAAGGTCTATTATACATCAAAGATAGGTTTTATAGGCATCGAAACCAATAAATCAAGCCAATAATTTGGTTTAGAAATTTATTCTGAAAATATACAATCATTCTCTCTTAAAAAATATCTAGCTCAAATTATACATTATATACAATATTGTAATCAATATATGGCTAATCATCAAAAATAAAAAAACACAACTAGTAAACTTCAGCTACAAATTCTAGTAGCATGGCAATATATTTACAAACACAAACTAATTACGTGAACACGCTAATATTTAACTCAAAACCACATTTTGATTCAAATATAAGTTTTAAAATGTACAACTTGTATATTTCCAAGAAATTATTATTACATTGTGAAGTTAAGACGATTTTTACTGTTCACCATTTTCAAAGCCCTGTTCAATTGTCCTAACAGTTAGGATCAGCAACTTATCATTTTCAGTGTCCAGACTTCCAGGCCCACTGCCTTGCATACGCATTCTTAAAATAACGCATTGTGTGCTCCTTTATTTATTTTTCTGTTGCTGTTGGGTGGGACTTCAGCACCTCAGCTAGGAAAAATGTTATAATATTAGTACTCAGATAAATGATGATTAATCTCTTCTTGAATATAATCTAAAAAAAAACCATTAAGGTTTACTAAGCTCAAAGCTTAATCAATGTATTAAGTTTAGCTTGCATCATAGTAATTGAGCAATAAAGCCTGTCCTAATAAAAGGGTACCCAAAGTTTGAAAATACAACATAGAATAAGAGTACCTTTAATTGCTCTAAAAAGATTTGTGTCTCCCAGGCACCTCTTTTGACTTTGATCTTTCTGGTTTGTGCCAGCGAAGTTGAATTCCATCATCAGTTCATTTGTCTTAAGTCTGAAAACCAAATTATGACTGAGCTTAGACATTTCTCAAGCGAGTTTTCACTCAATGTTTATTTACTCCATTATTTAGTATCAAATGTACTACTGTAATCCTTATATTTTAAGAGACAATTTAGCAGTTTTACACCTTGTAAATTCAGTGGTTAACAAGGTATCTTTAAGCTAAATTTTGTGAATATTTTAACTTGATTAAAGTAACAATGTAATGTAAAATAATTTAAAAAATCCATAAGCAATACCTTGACAACACTGTGAACACACTCTCTCTGACATCACTGTTGCCTACTCTCCAAAGTTGGTTTATCTGGAAATAATATTATATTAGAAATAATATTAGAAGCTATTTTTATTACTGGATCTTCACTAATCAACTAATCAGACATACCCATTACACATGTTCACATTTTAACTCCACTTTTCTGCAGTATTTGCTCAGTCCTAGAATACAAAGTGGCCATATTTCAAAGTTCAAAAGTTGTAGTAACTTTTTAGAACATGAAGCTTTTTATAAAACACTTTATTTTGGCATTAAAAGATTAGCAAGATTATACATTATAAACTAAAAATAAGAATGTTTGCCAGAGATGGATCCTATTAATCAGATGTAAGCTGTCATATAATGACCTATCTGTAACCTAGAATACTAGTAGTGAATACACCACAGAGAGAATATAATATCATACCAGTAGGTTTTGATTGTCCATGTTGTCAAGGACTCACTTGTGTGTACAGGACTCTTCCATTGTGCTCAGCTTCTTGAAGTAGAATTGTGAGTTCACCAGTTCTGTACACTTTCCCACATACCTCAGTTCATCTCTGATCTCTATCAGGAGACCCAATACCCGAAACTCTGAAATCATTCACATTTTGTATCAGCATTTGTAAGGAATTAGGTCAGGAGTTTTTAACACTATTGTTATATTAGCATGACTGTAGTGTTGCTAATGTGCTACATGCAATTTATAATCTTAAAAATGTAAAATTCCCACATTTGTAGTTGATTTTGTGTGATCTTCACCTTCACACTATTTTATATGCCATTTATTGCTTATTAACGTACTATTTTTAATCAAAATAATATTAAGACCTGTATGTATTCAAATAGTATTATTATTATTTATACTTACGCATCAAAAGCGGTGTGTCCAAGTGGCCGTAAAAGGTGATGGTCATCCTGTCACCGTAGCTTAGTTGGCGCAACGGTAGCGCGTCTGACTCCAGATCAGAAGGCTGCGTGTTCAAATCACGTCGAGGTCAGCTGTTACCTTTTCAGGTTCTGCTGGTCCTGAACACGGAATTCACACCATGCAGTTGAGTTCTATCTGTACACCACATAGATAATCTAAACAAAATAGAGCAGTACAGGACACGCAGTGTGGAGCTCACACAGGCTTACAGTCTCCAGCATTGGAGTGGAGGGGAAAAAAAGAACTTTGTTTTTTTTTAAGAGAAAAGGCACAGTTCACATCTGCTTAACATCACGTCCAACTTTAGAGACAGCTACTGATAATGGAATCCCGGAAGTTTCAGATAACTTTCTTTAATACATGTTCAAGCAAACCTGAAAGTTAATGAGTTTCCGGACACTTTTGTTTTATTAAAAAGTGTCTGAAGCCTGAAAATGTAATTTGAAAAAAAAAAACCGCTATTGGACATTAGCAGGTGCTTTTTGTAACGATTTGCAATTTCATGCTGGAAAACAAAGGAAACAGACCCAACGTTTGCTTTCAGGTGCGGTTCATTACATAATATACATCTATTACTGAGGAGCTTGAATAAAATTTACACGAGCCAGGTAGAAGTCGAACCTATAATCTTATGATCCGAAATCAGACGCGTTGTTTATTAAACCGCTGGCATTTCACATGACCTGAATTCCCCCATAGTGTGCTCAGCGCCGCTACTAGTAATGCACCGCTCCGTCCAAAATTTCAAAGTGAGAAACATGTGTTTTCTGATTTTTTATGAGTTTTAAAATATAATCTCTTTAAATGAGACAAGGGGTTTATGTTTCGCACTGAAATTCCGATTGACTGAGAATTCAAAGAATTCAAAGAAAGACTATTTTCTTCCACAACACCGTATAATTATCACATCCACCAGACTCTCCAACCCCTCCAGACCTTGCTGGTTGAGCAATTGCTCCGATAAATTAGGTCACGTATCATATTAAATCATTTCTTCTCAACACAACATTTCCTGGTGCACGTTTTCTCTATGAAAAAAAGACATTTTTCCCTTGCACGATTTCTCGTTTTTTATCAAAGTGTACAGAAATAAAAAAGAAGAAATAGTGTCGCAAAAGAACTCTGTCACCCTTGGGAGATGTCAAACGCATTTGACATGAAAATGCCGGATAAAAGCCAGTTCTCTTCGTTTCTCAGTGTCGGGGCTGCTATGTAAAAGAGGCAATTTGCTCTGAGCGCAGGTTCAGCGCTTACTGAACGCAGATGTCTCAGAGCGGTGTGTCCAAGTGGCTGTAAAAGGTGATGGCTGACCTGTCACAGTAGCTTAGTTGGTTAAAGCGCTTCTTTATTAAACAAAAGAACTGAGATTCAAATCCCAACCGTGTCTTTCTTCCTATCTTGTAGTACAGAACGTACCATTTTGGGCAATCACAAAGGGCTTGATTTCGTTAAATGCATGTGTTCATTTCCTTTCTGGAAAACTTGTTTTTGATGAAATTCACACAGCTTGCGAAAAATGAAATTCAATTCTTGCTTATCAGTGCAGAAGAAAAAACCGAAAAACTTGTAATTCGAGAGACGAATATGCCAGTCAGTCTCTGTGGCGCAATCGGTTAGCGCGTTCGGCTGTTAACCGAAAGGTTGGTGGTTCGAATCCACCCAGGGACAGATTTCTTTTGCGATGTAAACGTTGTCTTCGGTCGATTGGATTTCTCAGCGAAACCATAACTATTTTAATATTTGCAGGAAATGCAAGTGTTTAACACGTGTCAGGGTAACCGGGAAATGTCCAATAATGCCCAACATCGCAACTCCCCAGAAAATCATATTCACCCAAGAAAAATTATTGTCGAATCGTCATTTATACTGCAGTTGAATCCTCTGCTGAAATATTTTAAAAATACAATGCAGGTTTGATTGAAAACCTGACAAGCATTGTTACGATAGCACTGTGCAGTTGGATTTTGATATTTTGACATATTTACCTTAATTTTAAACATAAATACTTTACAGTCTATTGTAATTTTAAAATATGTTAGCTGAGGATGCAAAGGGGTGATTGGGAAAGGTCAGAGGGTATAGTAAAAACAAGGTTAGGATTGGTGGAGGTGGTAGGGGTGTTGATGGTTTTTCTCTGTAGAGGATGATTGAGGATCCTGTAGAGGATGATTTTTTATCCTTCTCTGAAGTGAGAAATTGGAAGAGTTGGGAATTGAGGGATCTGATGAGGTTAGTTATAAAAGGAAGTTGATGTGGAGCTGTTAGCCGTAAAACTTCCTAATGTCTTTGATGTTGTCATCAAAGATAAACTGCAGTAAGCACAGATAAAGAAAGTTATCTTTGCTTACTGCCCTGTCTTTCTCACACCTGAAGAAGGCTCCATGGAAAACACGTTGTTTCCTTTCTTCTCTTTTCAGCATGGAATAATCCTTTACTTTTTCCTTTGCAGCCTACGCATGCTGACACAGCTACCCACCTGATATATAACATTCCTATAATCACAACTATGAATGTCCACTGTGGGTATTTTTTCCATTATTATTTATTTTGGCATTGAAGCATATTTTATGTAATACCGAAGTGTCATAATCACTGAAAAACATATTTTTTCATTTAGAAAGAATTAAAAAAATATAGAACACTATGAATTGCATTTAGCCTGTTCTGATCTAGGTTTTCTATATACTTTAACATGCCATGTTCAGAATGTCACAACGCAGAAATGCAACAGTGAAGTTTTGTAATTACAAATGTTCATGATGAGTGATTTTGTCTCTCTTACCTTAGTGTCGGAATACTAAGATGTTTTGGTAACGAGGAAGGAGGGAAAAAGTAAATCAGCAGAATGTGTGCTATTTTGTTGACTATTAATCCTCACATGCCATGTTCAGAGGGTCATATTTTAAAAATGGTACAGCAACATTTCCTGAAGTTCAGGATTTTGACAGTCTGTTACATTGTGTCTCACCTCAGTGGCAGAATTGTGAGACGATTTTATAATCAGGAGGGAGGGTCATAGCAATAAGCAGAAAGTGCCATCACCCTTTGCTCATCCTCCGTTAACCATATATTCTCATATGCCATGTTCTAAATATCCCATTGTAAACTGCTATAATAACATTTCTTGCAAAATGCAAGATTTTGAGACTTTGAGAATTCACGTTTTGCCTTTGTCTTATTTACTTGTTGTCTACAGTTTGTGTTATTGTGAGTTTTGAAAATTGCAATTTGGATAATCATTACTTACATATTCCCCTTTACTGAGGATATGTGCAGTAATCCACTCGGATTAGTATTTTTAAAAATGACTATAGAGAGCCATCTACAGGCGAAAGGCGGCATAACATCACAGCAGCAGCATTTAAGGTGGAACAAAAACGGGAATAAGAAGCTGGCGAATAAGCAGCCAACTTCAGCCTCGTTAATGCAATAGGATTGGGTGAGGTAGAAAAATATTTCTTCCTCTGAATCCTAACATTTTTGTAGGTGTTCTAGGACTTCTCGCCTCAGATAAAGCTGCCAATACATCACTTATTTCTACTCCATCAATATCAGCAGTGTTATCGGTACTGAGCCCTAAGTGTAGGTCCTGTCATCATATAAAAACTTGTATGTATCGACTGCATTCACCTGATAAAATCTGATAAAATTGAAAAATACATCGGAAACAAATTTGCACTGTTTTTTTCAGATCCAGAAGAGAATCATCATGAGACTCAAAACAGACCTGTTTTTAATTCTTTCCAGGAGGAAAGATTATTCAGATGCAAACATAGGTCCAAAATCAATGTACTCACCTATCGGTGTTGCTTCTTCAAATCCTTCAACTGAACGTCGATATTGAGGGATGATATCATACAAATTTTGGTTTTCTTTTAAAGCAAATTTTATTAAAATATGAGCCTCTATTATAGTTGTCTTGGATGTTTCGCAAGGTATAATAGACCCCCTTGTGCCCTCCGCTAAAATATTATAAAAAACAACAATCTTTATATATAGAACAGCATTTATGGTTACATCTATATTAAAATTAAGATAAATATACAAAATATTGAAATACAAATGTACAGTCCTAACATAATCATGCTGTCCAACTGTCTTTTTTGCTTTTCAAGTTCTCCAACAAATCTGTGTTGTAATTTTAAATATTTTAACTAAGGGTGCAACGAGAATATAAATGAATTCTCCCGCCAGCCATTTGAAGGTCAAAGTCCATGGCTGAATACGATTCCCTTGAATGTTGGCCATGACTGGTCATTCCCAGTGATAATGACTAATGTACTCACTTGTTTACTTGTAGTTTGACACACAAAACAACTGCATTTCCTGCAAATATCAAGTGGGTTAAGGTTTTACTAAGAAATCCAATTAAGTAGAATAATGAGAAATGGGCTCGAACCACTAACCTTTCAATTAACAGCTCCCAGAGACTCACGTGCATCCCTTTTCTCCATTTGCAAGCTTTTGGTAAAAAAAAGACTTTATTCTTGCCGGCCTGTGATATTTGTTTTGCACTGATAAGCAAGATCTGTGTTTCATCTTTCGCAAGCTGTATGAATTTCATGAAAAGCAAGTTGTTCTAGAAAGAAAATGAAAACTTGCATTTAACAAAATCAAGCCGCACGTGATCATCCATAGTGATACATTCTATAAGACAAGACAGGAAGAAAGGCACCACTGGGATTTGAACTCAAGATCTCTTGTTTAATAGGAAAACGCATTAACCAAATCAGCCAAAATGCTGTCAGAGTATTAACATCATGTCTGATGTCAGTGACTGCAGCTGACTATTGCTGGAGGACAGTTCACTGTGAACAAGTCAGCCTGGATAATGAGGGGAAGAGACCAGCCTCTGTGATGCACTATAGAGTTACACTAACCTTCTGCCTTACTGTTCTCTGCTGCATTCTACCCTAGCAGATAAATATTGGTTTCCATGTGTGTAAGGTTTCTTTTTTTGTCAAATATTTTCAAGCATATTTTTGCTGTTGAAAATAAGTGGTTTGTGGTTTTGGGTGTTGTGTTCCTCTTCCCTTAGTGTCACCCAAAGTGATACATTGTGCTTTGGCAATTCTTCAGGCTATAGTGTTTAGAGGAGTTCAGTTGAATTAGTTTGCATAGATAAAGTATTTATTTTCCTTTTAATCCTTTAAAACATATTACATTGTCAATACATTGTATCTTTCTTCCTATTAATTGTCATCATTTTTTTTCTGGCTTGATCTCGTAATCAGATATTTCAGAATCTTCCTTAAAAACTAGTAAAAGAACATTCATGCACACTAAAAAATACGAAAGGGTAGCAGGACACAGTAACCACCAAACATCTTGTAGATTATGAATGTGCCTAAAATATTTCAGTACTTTAGAGGGTTCTGCCATTTTAGATGTACTGTGCCTGTCTGATTTATCAAACGTGTCATTTAAATCATTTCTATATCAGTCTGAAGGCCTTGCAGTAAAGATTGCAATTCATCCCAAAATGCCAAGTTTCCCACTGTTGATACGTACAAAGAAATTAATGTACATTTTCCCCCAAAATTAACCAATTTAAAAATCAAATGCATCCCTCCTCATCTGCAGTTGGAGAGAATGTCAGGATAAATACAGGTTTAAAAGTCAGGAGCATTGATAGTCCTATTTAAAAATTTTGCTAAAATGCTCACAATATATTTAAAAAGTTCTATAAAATGCAAAAAATAATTAAAACATACTAAAACAAGGTAAAAATAAATGATACACAGTTATAAAGGTCAGGAATTATCAATTTGAAGTTACAATCCACTTACAATATGCCAAAAATGGCAACAATATGTAAAACAGGTGTATATATATATTTTAAATAAAACAAATTAAAAATAAATACTAAATACTTTTAAAATTCAGGAATGTGTTTGGTCAGATGCTTACGATGAGTGTTGTTGGTGTTTCGTGTGATTTAGCGAATTGAAAAAAGATTCTATTTAAAAACGGCAATAGCTCGTATGAAAAAAATAGTTCGTAAGTATCTTTGTTGTAACAGCTGCGCCAGAACTAGTGTATTCATATTCAGCAGAAAAGTACCTGAACTTGACTGGTTTATATTCAGTTATGTGCGTTGGGAACAAAGGGGAGACTTACTGTACGTGGATTTTATTAGGTTTTAGGAATCAGAAATTTTTTGTGTATTTTTACACGTTTATGCCTACGAGCAGAAATAACTTCCTGCTTTCAGCGCTTTTATTGTTTCTGCTTGTAACCTCGAACAGAGAAACCCAGTACTGACTCACAGAAACGCCCCGGAGTTTCTGTGTTTCTTGGATTTAAGAGGGATGTATGAAGACAGTAAAGGTGAGTTTCTTGTTTTTTTTCCCCCGCTGAAGAGTATGAAGGCGGTTTGACGAGTCTGGAGGGAGGAGACGCGCATTCCCCACGGGGAGCGCAGAGCAATGAGTTTCACCTGCAGCTCGCCGAGTCCTGTCCTATATAACCGCTGAGCCCGGATACACAGAGTCTCCAGCCAGTGTTGGAGACTTACAGGGTTAAAGCCCAGAGGTTGAGAGTAGAGTTTGTGTGCGAGTATAAGATTAAGGGAATAGGGTTTGGTGCACAGAAGAGGTTTAGGTTTGGTTTTTGTTTGCTTTTGACACATTTGTAACGGCCATGGCGGCCTGTAGGGTCGGCATGCGCCGTTACTTTTGCGCGCGTTTGGTGTATAAGAGAGGTGAGGGCTCGGCTCACTCGGGTGATATTTCACGGTTGGACTTTTCAAGGAAGGTGTTACAGAAAGAGTTAAAGGTTAAGGCATTAGATGTTAATTGTTTAATTACTTTGCCGAAGGGAATTGGTTTTGACATTAGTTTCAAATCGGCAAAGTTATTGGAAGAATTGTGGAGAAAAATAGAAGAGAAAAAAGATGTGGGTCTGATTAGAATGTTTGAATGGCAGAAGCTGACGGATCTTTCTAATAGGACTGTGATTGTTCGTATGTTTAATGAGATGGTGATGATGGAAGATATTGTGACATGGTTGTCTAAGTATTGTTTAGTGAAAGGTGAGCCTCAGAAAGTCTTGGATGATGATGGCATCTGGAACTGTGCATGGAGAGTACCTGTTTCGTTGCATGAAGACAAAAATGGTTATGGTGGATTTAAACACATTCCTTCTTTGATTGGATTAGGTAAAAATAGAGGCCTTGTGTTCTACCAAGGGCAGCCAAAACTGTGCGGGAGGTGTGGGGAGCTGGGTCACTTTGTGGATGCCTGTACAAAGGTGGTGTGTGGTAATCTCTGTGAGTGTGAAGGTCATGTGTTTAAAGACTGTCCAAATTCCTTTGCAAATAGAACAAAACTGGGAAGACCGATGCAAAAACAGGAAGAGTTTGAAGAGGTATTTAGGGCTGGAGCAGTGGTTCTGGATCAGGAACTGGATGTGGTTGACGTTGAAGAAAGTAGTGGAAAAGAGAGCGAGGGTTCAGAATGGAGTGAAGGAGATGAGGCTGAGGTAGAAGAGAATGATAATGATGTGGAAAGTGAGGGGGGCTCTGAATTGATTGGTAGCATCTCTCCTGATCGTCTGCCAGCCGTGGAGACTGAAAGTGCTCAAATGGAATGTACAGAACAGAGGGTGCAGTCTAAAAGGTCCGCTGAGACATCTGATTTAGAAAGTGATCTAACTCCGAGTGGAAAAGTGAGGGAAGATCATTTTCAGAGTCCTCAGATGGCAGGTTCTCCCATGGGATTAGTTCTCTCCAATCCTATTGATCCAGCTTTAGAACTAGAGACTCAAGAAGGGCAGGTGGAGAACCATCCTATTGATGGTGGAGGAGGAGGCAAGGAGAGCAAATGGAAAAAGAAAAAGGCCTGTATAGTAGGTGTCACAGACTGAATGATTCTAGCCAGAGCTTTTAGTCTCCCCTGGTCTAACTTTAAGTATGGCTCTGAACATTGTGTCCATAAATGTGAGAAGCATTTGATCCAAGTTAAGGGCAAGGACTATATTATCATTTGTGAGTAAGGTGAATGCTGATATTATGTTGTTACAGGAGTGTGGATTACCTTTTAAAAACAGCTATAAGGATATGGAAGAACTGTGGACATTGGGCACATCAATTTGGAGTGGGTCCAATGAGAATAAATCTGACGGTATAGCTGTTTTAATTAAAAATAAGATGGTAGAGGTACGTCAGTACCTTGTAGTGAAACCAGGGAGAGCACTGGTGGTGTATCTGGGTTTCATGAATGTCAAATTTAAACTTTTAAATGTGTATTGTCCGAGTTGCCCACATGACAGATATGTCCTAATTCAGGAATTGAGAGAATATTTATTGGGATGGGAACCACTGGTTTTAGCTGGGGATTTTAATTGCCTTTTAGAAAGAGAAGGCAGAATGAGGGGTGAAAGACGGGTCCAATTTGATAAATCATCAATATTATTACAAACGGTATGTAAAGATTTTAAACTGAAAGATGCCCTCAAACTTCATAGTCAGGGGAGGGCAGGCTTCACATGGCACAAGTCTAATGGGACCCAAGCCTC
Source organism: Lepisosteus platostomus (assembly GCF_059453375.1). Lineage (NCBI taxonomy): Eukaryota > Metazoa > Chordata > Actinopteri > Semionotiformes > Lepisosteidae > Lepisosteus > Lepisosteus platostomus. The sequence goes on along the minus strand of NC_142615.1, from coordinate 41,690,322 downwards.
ACGTATAGATTTTGTTTTGATACGTGATTTTACTTGCACAACTGCAGGCTTAACCCCTGTTTTTTTCTCTGACCATTGTTTACTATCATGTACACTTGCTATTCCAAAGGCTGTTACTGTGGGGAAGGGTGTGTGGAAGCTGAATATTTCACTTCTGGAGGATGAGGAAGTGAGGAGCAGGTTCAGGGAAAGATATAAGGAATGGCAGTCTTTGTATGACCTGTTTGGCTCAAGAGCACAGTGGTGGGAGGAGGTGAAGGAGCGTACAAAAGCATTCTTCATAGAGATGGGGAGGAGAAAACAGGCTAGGATACGAAGGGTTGAAAACGGATTACAAAAGAGATTGCAGAGGTATGTTAAGTTATTAGAAGAGGGGTGGGACTTCAGTGAGGAAATCAAAGAATTAAAGAATGAGCTTTTAAATCTCTCTAGAGAAAAGATAAAAAAAATCATGTTTCAAAGCAAAGTGAAAGAGCTTGAAGAAGGTGAAAAATGTACAAGATTCTTTTTCAAGAAAAGGGTTGCAGGGAGGGGACTAATGTCAGCATTGAAGGGACGAGAGGGGCTTTTGCAAACTTGTATGGAAGACATGTTGACTGTAGCTGAGGAGTTCTATGGGGAGTTGTTTGGAAAGAAACAAGTGTCTAAGGATTTGTTAGAAAAATTTGTGCAAGTCATTCCAAAGAGTGTAAAAGACGATACTGTGTTATCAAAAGGCCTTTCTGTACAAGAGTTAATAGAAAGTTTGAAGACCTTCAAAATGGGCAAGACTCCAGGGTTGGATGGTCTACCCATTGAGTTTTACAGGGCCTTTTGGGATATTTTAGCATTGGATCTCTTAACCATTTTTAAAGAATTTGAGTTTTTAGAAGAACTGCCGGACAGCTTTAAGATGGGAGTTGTGATCTTACTATTCAAAAAGAATGATCGCACAGCCCTGGCAAATTGGCGACCGATAACTTTATTGAATTGTGATCTTAAACTGTTTTCCAAGTGTTTAACGCTTCGATTAAAATCTGTCCTGAGTGAAGTCATTCATCCAGATCAAGCTTGTGGTGTGGCAGGGAGGAGGATCACGGACAGCCTAATACTGATTAGAGATACCATAGGTTATGCGAGAGAGAGGAATATTGGATTAGCGGTCTTAAACTTGGATTTTGAGAAAGCTTACGATCGTATCTCTCATGAGTATATGTTTAGAGTACTACAAAAGATGGGGCTTTCAACCAGGTTCCTCACTTGGGTAAGGTTATTATATAAGGGTATAGGAAGTAGAATAATGATTAATGGAAGCATGTCAAATGTGGTTAATGTGAATTGCGGTGTTCGCCAAGGCTGTCCGTTATCCCCACTCCTTTTTGTTTGCTGCATAGAACCACTGGCACAAGCCTTAAGAATGGAGAATGGGATTGAAGGCATTAAAATCCCTGGGAGTGGGGCCCAAGAGGTGAGAACTGTACTATACATGGACGATATAAATGTTTTTTGTACAGATTATAAGGGAGTCAGAAATGGCTTGGAGGTGACAACCCAGTTTTGCGGAGCATCAGGGGCCAAGCTGAATAAAAACAAATGTGTGCTGATGCAATATGGAAACTGGAGTGAAGAGGAAAATGTGGGAATCACAATTTGTAGAGATGAAATAAAGATCTTGGGAATAAACTTTGACAGAAATGGGATGGGGAGTAGGAATTGGGAGAGGGTGGTAGGGAAAGTCAAAAGCAAGATCGGTCTGTGGAGTTTACGGGAATTAACAATGGATGGCAAGGTTTTAGTTGTCAAGACTGTAATTTTACCATTACTGTTGTTTGTCAGTGCTGTGTTTATGCCATCAAGGTCTGTTTTATTGGTTTTAAAGAGGGCTATTTTTTATTTTTTCTGGAGGTCAAAATGGGAGAGAGTAAAGAGGGTGGTTGTAGAAAAAAAGGTGGAAATGGGTGGAAAAGGCATGCCTGAACTGTTCACTTTCCTAATGTACAAATATGTATCATTACATTTGTCTTTAGCGGTAGGGAACAGGGGGAAAGTATCCTTTATGTCTCGCTTTTTGTGTGGTTTTTATTTAAGGACATTGAAAGTTTTAGAGGTCCCTTTAACAGCACCTCTTGCTTTTAACCTCCCATATTCATATTTTATCATAAAGAAATTTTTAAGGAAATTGAATTTGGAAAATGAGGCACTGGATGTGTTGACAAGTGCAAGAAGGTTGGAACTTGTTGTGCAGGGTAGAGGTGCAGTATGTCATATTCGTGGCCTTGTGGCTGGGGATCCCAGCCATGTTTGGAAAAGGTTTGGCCACACGGCTTTGTTGAACAGACACAGAGACATGTGCTGGTTGATTGCACATGAAGTTTTATCAACAAGGGCTGTGATGTATTCGAGAGGCATGGGGAAGACATCAAGGTGTCCAGTGGAAGGATGCGGACAAGAAGAATCCATCCGGCATGTCCTGTGGGACTGTGGCATCGCAAAAGAGGTGTGGACATTGGCTAACAGCTGGATAAGGTGCTTTCTGGCTTGCGGTATAAGTGACCCCCAGGTAGTGCTCTATGGATATGGACTTGAGAAGCTATCGAAATCGGAAGAAAGCAAAGCCTGGCAGGTCATCTGTTGCCTAAGGGAAGCTTTATGGAAGACTAGAACTACATTGGTATATAGAATGGAAAAAACTCTGCCTCTGTCAGTGATGCAGAAGGCTGTGTCTTATTTGAGAGACTACATTTTGATCCACCGGAGAAGATTTGGGGAGAAAGAGACTTGAGAGGGTCTGGAAGTTGACATTATGGCCCAAGCTTGTTGCAATCAAATGGTGATGGATCACAAGTCATGTTTCAGCAGGTCATGTTGGAAACTTTTTGTGATGCCTCTTGCCTTGCACAAAAATTGTGTAGTGTTTTTATTCTTTGCTTTTGTATCTTATTTAATTTTATGTAGAACTTAATAGTGTAAGTTATTGCTTGTGTATCAAAAAATTTTAATTTTTTTTATAGCAGAAGTTGGTGTTCTTTCGCTATTATTATTGGATTATTTGAGTTAGTGGTTACTGTGCTAGACCAGCGCAAATGGTGCTTCTATTTCTTTTCTTTGCTCAAACACTGCTGGGCAAAGCTTAAATTAAAACCCTTTTTCTGAAACATTGAGTGTGAGGGGTAACAGGTGGAGGTAGTCCGTATCGAGGTCACCGGGGGGGTACTCCTGTCTCCCCAGATGACACTTTTTATTTTTAAGATAAATGTGAGATAAACAACGTTTGTTTGAAACCGCTCCACAAATTCTCACATGCACGTATTCTCCAATATCGCCACAACAAAACCATAAAGTTTGTTTCCACAGATATGACACTATTATACAATAAATTAATGAACTAGCAGAATCCCAATAAAAACACCCGGCCACCTGGCCAGCCCAGCATGTCAATATCATACATTTTTACCAACAAAACCGCAAAAGCAAAAACCAGCATATATATATATAGTTTTAACCTTATTCTGGAGCATGATAGATATCCAAAATAACCCAGACTAGACAGAGCTAGAGACTAGTAAATGGTATTGATTACGTAGTAAATGTTTGAAGAATGACCGCTAGAAATAAGGCGATTTGATTGGTAAAAACCGCTGTCGTTCATTGTATTTTCAGCCATTCAGAGCCCTTAGGGGGTGAGACTTCCTCTAGAAGCTTCAGGCTGCGTTTTTAGCTGTTAATCATTGACTCAGAAGGGGTAATCAATCAGTTTTTTTATCAGTTTCTTATCAGTGTTCCCTTTTTTTCCACACCAGGAGTTAACTCTGAGGTTTTGTTTTCATTGCATAACAGCAGATAAAGGCTCTCTAGCAGTGTCTCAAGGTTGTTATAGCAATTGCAATGGCTTTATTCTTATTTTCAATATTTTCATGATTTTTTATTTATTAATGTCATTCCAGCTCCAGTCTTCACAAAACATGATGTAGAATTTTTTTCTAATTGATCAATTTGTCCCAGATTTTTATCCAAGCTAGTAGTTACCTAGAACAAGGTTTTCAAATCATTCCCAGGCTCTTGACATGCATATAGTTGAAAAATCTGACCTCTGAAGACCAAAAAAACATGTTCACCAGCTGTTTTTTTTTCATGTTTGTCTACTGAGTGGACACATCAAGAAATTTGACTATTCACACTCAAAGCCGAGGGGGCTAGCTTCAATTTAAGACCTGAACCAGGCTTCTGCTATGTTCTGCTGCAGAGATAAAACAAATGTTTAAGGGGGTGGAAATTCCAGGCGGACATTGTCTAAATATGTCAATGTTGTTTAGTGGTTAAAGCTCAAATGAAGGGCTGTTTTGGATGAAAGCAGTAGATTGGGTCTGATCAAGCTCATTACTGACGTTACTGGCGGTATTCGGGACTACGTGCGATAAAGAGAAGAGTGCCCCCTTTTGATATATCAAGAATACACATAACTATGGAAGCCCGTCTCGCCAGGGAGTGAAAAAAACTGCGCTATGGTATCTCATATTTGCAGCTTCGAAATTATCCCCATTTAACTATCTGTCCTTTTCTTATTGTAAGGGATTTGGGTTCTAGGGCTTGTACCCCTGCCACTCCCACCCTAGTTCGTGCCTCACTGTATAGGCTCGAACCCAGGTCTTGCCCACTAAGCTAAAGACCTTCGAGTAAAAAAAGAATTGTACCAGAATTGTTTTGGATAGATTTGTGAAATGTTATTGTTAAATACATAACTCACCAGAGCTGGTTTTTAAACAAAATAAATAAGAAAGCGATAGGGCACTGCTGGGGTTTATAGACTGTGATGCAAATACAGGAACAACTAAGAGAGGAGGGACTAGTTCAGGAGGACAATCGGCCCTCCCCTGCCCAATTTCACAGCAGGCTCTGTTGTACCCCAATGTGGAGTTCAGCTATTGATCACTCAGCTGAGAGATGAGCCCTGGGAGTATGGGGCAAATACAGGAGATACACATGACTCGAGGGAGAGTTTTTATCCCTAAGGGATAACTTCTTTTACAATGGCAGACAATATAATGAAACAAAACCTCTGTTCTGCTCCTCCAGGCTGGTTCCACTGGGAACACGTGGAGCTAGGAGCTCATGAACAGCAATTGGTCCAGAGGGCAAAAGATGTAGAATATAAGTCTATTAAACGCATACCTTAGACTTATAAATGTGGTCCGTAATTTGTCTAGAATGAAATTCTAATATACGTATATTGTTATACGTCAATTATACATCTATGATTATATGTTCATTATATATAAATGGTTGGAGTTCTATATACCGATAACTTTAGAGGACTATTATACATCAAAGAGATTTTATAGGCATAAAAGCTAGTAAATCAAGCTAATGGTTTAGTTTAGGAATTTATTAATTTTCAGAATAATCAAACACACCTGAAAAATATGTAGCACAATATTGTAATCAACAAAGGCTGATTATAAAAAGACACAACTAGTAAACTTTAGCTACAAATTCTTGTAACATGGCAATATATATAGTAAAGACAAACACAAACTAATTACCTGAACATGCTAATGTAGAGGTTTGATGGGTTTTCTGAGACAATTATTAATTGTAGCAGTAATCACAAGGTTGTTCGTTGTGGCTTTTAGAAAATCAATTGTCAGAACAACTAACAACGCACACACACGGGTTCAATACACGGGATACATTTATTAATATAAACTTTGCACCAAACATATACTAGTCTGCCTGGATATGAGCGGCAGACCTTACTGTGAGGGTTATCAATATACAAGGTATATAATCTCGAAGAGATGCAAACAAAAGAATACACAACAGAGAATATATGTCAATATATATAGTTCGGTTACCAAATCGCTAATCAGTGTTATTACCCACTGTTACTCTAAACTCGGAAGTAAATACATTACTCATGAATTAAATTGATAACAACTTGTGTTGAGGTACAATTGAATTCTCGAGACGCAATGTAGAACATGGGGTTTACTTATCCACTGTGTATGGATTTGGAATTTCCCGGCACGAGCACCAAACCAGCTGACAGGCTCTGTTGCAGCCTCTGTTCCAGTGGTTGTCCAATGGGCGTTGTCCCGGCGTCCTCTGGCTACCGGCCAACCAGTCGAGGTGCAGCTCGAAGTAGGACGGGCGGAGGAATCTGACTGCGGCGCGCAGGGCAGTCGTTGTTCTGAGGGGATCTACCAGCAGTCCAGCTGGCTAGTAGAAAGTCTCTATGCACAGAATGTGACCGCGAGTCCTCACAAGTCACTCTTTTGCCCGGGAAGAAGCTGGTTCGTTCCCGGTCCAGCGCTGCTTCTGAATAAGCTATTCAGGTTGTCGCAAGAGGCCAACTGTAGGCTGCTGTTGATCAAGCGGAGCATTCACGTTGGTAGAATTCTGAGTACGTACGGGATCCTCGGCCTCGCGCTTAGAACAAAGTCCAAGTCCCTTTGCAGACAACAGCAGTTGTCACGTGATTGTCTCTGAGGATGCGCGAAAATGGCCAAGGAGAGCCCCGATCTGAGCTTGCGCTCCCTTTTTGACCAAGACACAGATGTGTGCTGTTTGGTGATAGTTTGGCGGACCCACGCCCTGCCAGTCCGTGATTGGTTGATCAAGGTGAGATATGAGTCACTTACTCTTGACACTTAGGAATGCAGTCCAGATGTCCATTCGGCACTCCCTAGACAAATAGGCGCCAATGGATGACCATTGATCATGATAGCCAGGCTTAGCTAAGTGCATCCCCGTTTGGGAGCTGTCCCTTATCAAAAGAAAACATCTTAAATCAGCCTGCATGAATACTTTCTCTGTGGCTGCACCACAGAGATGGAGGGTGAGATGGGCATCATTTAGGATAGCACACCAACGCTTAATTCTGTCTTATTAACAAGCATTGCCGCTACACTAATATTTAAGTCAAAAACACATTTCAATTCAAATGTAATTTTTTAAACGTATAACTTCTATATTTCCAAGAAAATATGATTACAATGTGAAGTTAAGACTAATTTTTACTGTTCACCATTTGCAAAGCCCTCTCTAATTGTCCTAAAAGTTAGAACCAGCGACTTATCATTTTCAGTGTCCAGACTTCCAGGCCCCCTGCCTTGCGTCCGCAATCTTCAAACAAAGCATTTTGTGCTCCTTTATTTCTTTTTCTGTTGTTGTTGGGTGGGACTTCAGCACTTCAGCTAGGAGAGAATTTTATAATATTAGTACTCAAATAAATGATGATTAATCTCTTTTTGAATATAATCTCAAGAAAGAACCATTAAGGTTTACTAAGCTCAAAGCTTAATCAATGTATTAAGTTTAGCTTGCATCATAATAATGGACCAATAGTCTGTCGTAATTAAAGAGTACCCAAAGTTTGAAAGTACAGCATTGAATAAGAGTACCTTTAATTGCTCTATAAAGATTTGTGTCTCCCAGGCCCCTCTTTTGTCGTTGATCTTTAGGGTTTGTGCCAGCGAAGTTGAATTCCATCATCAGTTAATTCGTCATAAGTCTGAAAACCAAATTCTCACTGAGCTTAGATGTTTTTCAAGTGAGTTTCCAGTCAATGTTTATTTACTCAAATATTTAGGATCAAATGTACTACTGTAATCCTTATATTTTAAAATACAGTTTTACAGCTTTACACCTTGCAAATTCAGTGGTTAGCACATAGGTATCTATAAACTAAATTTTGTGGATATTTTAACTTGGTCAAAGTAAAAATGTAAAAACATCTTAAAAATCAATAAGCAATACCTTGACAACACTGTGAACACACTCCCTCTGACATCACTGCCACCTACTCTCCAAAGTTGGTTTATTTGGAAATAATATATTTGAAATAATATTAGAAGCTTTTTTACTACTGGATCTTCATTAATCAACTAATCAGAAATACACATTACCCATGACTACTCAATGGAACGAACACATTTTCACATATTAACTGCACTTTTCTGCAGTATTTGCTCAGTCTTAGAATACAAAGTGACCACATTTCAAAGTTAAATTGTTCTATGTTCTAAAACGTTACTACATTATGTAAAACACTTTATTTTGGCATTAAAAGATATGTAATATTATACATTATAAACTAAAAATAACAAAGTATGCCAGAGATGGATCCTATTAATCTGATGTAGGCTGTCAAATTTTGACCCATCTGTAACCTAGAATACTAGTGAATATTTTCTACACCACAGAGAGAATATACAGTAATATCATACCAGCAGCAAGGACTCGCTCGTGTGTACAGAAGTCATCCATTGTGCTCAGCCTCTTGATGTGGAACTGGGAGTCCAACGGTTCTGTACACCTTCCCACACAGCTCAGTTCATCTCTGATCTCCATCAGGAGACCCAATACCCACTTCTGAAACTCTGAAGTCATTCACATTTTGTATCAGCATTTGAAAGGAATTGGATCAGGATTTTCTTACACTATTGTTACCATTACTGTAGTGTTACTAATGTGCTACATGCAATTTATAATCTTACAAATTTTAAGTTCCCACATTTGTAGTTGATTTTATGTGATCTTCACCTTCAAAGTATTTTATGTGCCATTTATTGCTTATTAAAATACTATTTTTAATCAAAATAATATTAAGTAAGACCTGTCAGTAGTATAAAGCGACACCTTTCTTCAAACTTTTTGACAGGTACCATGCCCCCTTTTTCAGCCAATGGGAGGCCGTGGTGGGCGGATGTCCAGCCCCCTTTTCAACCAATGGTGTGTTGTTATGGTCGGCTGTCCCGCCCTCCACCCGAGCCAATGGTGTGTCATTGTGGAGTGGATGTCCTGCCTTCCCCCACCGAGCAGTCCTGAGCCTCAAGGTCCAAATACCCGCCACCGCATTCCCCTCGATTTATAAATAAGTGTTTGAAAGCACATATTAGCCACGGGGTTGAGCGCGCTCTATTATAACCCTAAGGAAGCGGGGAGTTACAGCAGCGTGGGGAGTCTGTTGAGGGCCGTGACTTCCCCTGGTGTGAGCGCCAGTCGCGGCCTGGTGTCAGACTAGTTGTCCGGCCAGCTGGCTTATACGCTGCACAAGCCGGCATGTGTGAGCTTTAAGAGAAACAGGACGCTGGTACCTGAAATGGACTGGCAGTGGCAGGCCGACTTGGTGAACATGAAAGACTACAGTGAGTTCAACGATGGTTTCTGTTACATCTTATCACATATAGACATGTTGTCTAAATATGCCTGGGCCGTGCCACTTAAAAGTCTGGAGGGGGCGTGACAAGTGCTTTCCGAAATACATTTCAAGAGGGTCGTACTCCTAAAAAGCTACAAACGGGCGAGGGAAAAGAATTTCTTAACAGGACCTTCCAAAATCTTCTGAAATGTGAAAATATTGAACACTTCATTATGGCCAGCGATGTGAAGGTTAGAGTGATAGAGTGGTTTAACAGAAATATTAAAACTTGGATTTTTCCGCAGCACGTTTTATTTCATGCATGAGCTGATCGATGTTGCAGTAGTACCCTCTAGGTAAGGTACATGTCCATATAGTCTCATCACTGATGAACAGAAAATCTTCATCTTGATAAAACGTGTTTAGCGTATGTGGATAGTGCAGCTCGACCAGACACACTTCCCAGCTCCCGTCCAGGTCAATCGCCTTTGCCAGATGCTCTATGAAGCACGCGCTGGTGTTCTTTGGAAACATCTTTGAGGATGAATTACTGGCCAGCGTAACATAGAAGACATCGGGGTTCATTTTTCAGCACCTATATATTTCTCTGACCTCGGAAGCCTTTACCCAACTATTGAATTTATCGCTCTATCTGCGCCACTTTACCAAAATCTGTTCTCACGCCCCCTGGCTGCTTTAATCTTTTGGATGCGATAGACGCTCTCAGAATTGGGGTTTGTCTTCTGTAGCTCTTCTGTGTAGAAGGAGCCCTTAATGTCATCGCCTGCGTAGTCCTGCAGTTTGTAATAGGGTCTCAGAGCCGGGGTCCGCTCTTTGACAATGAAAATTTCATCTGTGAAGGTCTGTTCATACCCCTTCTCAAACATTCCCTTTTATTTTGGACACCCGCACATGATCACCTACATTAAATGAAAACTTTGACGGTTTTCGCTTAAAGTGTTCACCATAGACGGTTCTCGACATCTCAAGGGAGTAATCGGTCATAACAGAAGCTGGGGTTCGTTTAATAGTCGTGTGGCAACTATGATTATAAAAGTAAATAAGATCAGACACAGATCGATATATTGAAAGGTGTTTTTGTGTGTCAGGTACCTCACATTTTTGTTTTAATAGTTCGGTTAAACCTCTCACTACTGCTTGGTGGGGGAAGGCGGGACATCCGCCCTATAACAACACCATTGGTTGAAAAGGGGGCGGGACATGGGGTTTTAAAGTTTTGACAGACGCTGCACACCACAGTGGGGCAGACTTGAGTTTTTCAAGTAGCTCTCGGTTACCAGCATTGACTAGCAAGGTGCCCGGTAGGTTGATTTCAGCCATTGCCCCCGTGAACACATCCTAACCTTTTAGCTTCTTACCGGCCGCAACTGATTGCTGTTGTGTGAAAGCCCTGACAAGATCAATCATGTGAGAGCCCTCAACGGGTGCCCCCTTGTACACAAATTTTCCTTTTTAATTCCAGGCTATTAACGGTTTATTGCGTGCCATAGTCTTTAACAATATCTCGGCATTTCTCTGGAACCACTGAGACGCGCTGTCTAAAATATACCCAAAGTCAGTGTCTGTTGATGACGGCTGTTGTAGTAACATTTTCGGGTAGTACAACAGTTAAAGTCCCCTTTTCAGAAACCTCCTGGCGTACTAATGTCAAATACCGTTGTAACACCTGATTATATAATTTCACTTTTTCATATTCAGGCAGATGCGAGTTCTGAAAAATGTCTCTCATTTAGTCATCCAACCTGCGGGTTGTTATTTTTCTCACATCGCTTTCGTTGCCGGACTGCTCTCGGAGTCGATCGAGCTGTTTCTGAGGTACAGGTACATTTTTTTTCAGCGTGGTCCATTATCGGTGTTGTAGAAGCCCCGTAATCAATGGTACCGCAATACTCAACAGTGTCCCAATAAAACTCCCGGACTGGTTCACCAAGAGTCTTTCTTTTAAGAGAAAGACCCTTTTGATTCAGTCTTTAAAAGCTTATGCTTTCTCTTCAGGGTCCCAAACTGCTTAGCAGATAACGGTATGTTCCCTTTCAAGGTGTTCAAGGTGATTTTAGCTATTGCCTGTACAAGATCACCTGAAGCCCCACAGAGAATAGGTTTCCGCTGACTGGGGCTGGCTTTCACCAGAAAATGTAAGAGTCAGGTTTCGCTGAACTCGTGAAGACATGTCGACGGACCGAATGTGTTTTTTTTTACTGAGTCTATGGTTGCAAGATCACTGACTTTTAATTTTTTTTTTAAAATACATAAGCCGTGGGTACATCTGGGGGGGAAAGACTTATTCGCAAGCGATAGTCTTCTGGGGTGTCGGCATTTAAATCCACCAACAAGTAACCAAAAGGTTTTTTAGTAGCGTCATTGAACGCTTCCAAATAAAATTTGGCTTTACCAGGGTACATCTGCCGGGACAGGGTTGTAATCTGTATTTTATCTCTAGGGTTTTTAAACAGCACCATGTACTTTGTATCTAACGCTACGGTTCTACTTTTCCGGCTTTGACAAAACACATTTTGGATGATATACATGATGCTGAGGTTTCGGTGGTGTACGTATTTGGTGAAAGCTTTTTCTATCTCATTATTTTCACACGCAGACTCCATCAAATCATCAACTATAATCAAATTTACTCTACCCGGCGGCAGTAGCTGATCGTCGGAAAACAACGTCGGTAGTCCTTCTACAAACTGAATGTATGGAAATTTCACAAGCAACTCGGCGTATAGAGGTTGCCAGCAGCTGTAACACCAGACTGTTTTCGGGTTTACGAGTCATAACGGTATCACCGTTCTCCAAGAGTTGTTTTATAAAATTACTTTTACCGCGATTCGAGGGTCTGGACAAAATGCTTGAAAAAGGGTGTTTTAACCTGACATCCACCGTGTTAATATCTGTAGGGCAACAATGTAAAATATTCTTGCAGCACCCGCTTGTCGTACACCACCTTCTGGGTTTTCTTTAAGGTCCGGGTCTCAATGCGCCAATCCTTTTTAACACGCACGATCATCGGCTGTTGAATAGAAATGTGTTTAAATTCCCGGCACTCTGCATAAGGGTTAACGCCATAGTCAAAAACCAAGTCCCGCAGACTCTCAAAGTTAACTTTTTCACCATTATTACGCTCAATGTGAACACCTTTTACCTTTAAACAGGCTTTCCCACCAGACAGCTTGTACCCATACGACTTGGGACCTGTTGATACAAACTTGATGTGTTGTCCAGCATCGATTTCGCTGGTCAGCTCATGATATGGCGTAAATAAGTACCTGAACAATTAATCGGGGTTTCTCACAATGGTGGTCTGTGGTAAATTGTCTCTTTGTCCGTACTTCCCCCCACAAACTGTTCAAGGCAATTTTTGAAAGCTGTCTTTTGGCCGGATTCTTTTTAATGTTGCCGGGGTCCAGCCGGACACCCTCTTTTTCATAATATTCGCTGATATATCTTTGTTGTTTCGCAACATCTGTACACCACTCTGGAAACCCCGAAGCTTTCTATTTCCCTTTCAGATGCAGTTAGATGTAGTCTGTAAAAAGATTGTGTGAGGCCTTTTCGAAATGCCTAATTTCGTACATTTTACACACTCTATACCCCAGATCTAAGGCCATCTGTAATTCCGGGGTGCACCAGACACCAGTCAAGGCGCGATCTTGATCACTGTGCTCAAAGGGAGTGGTCTGTTTTGTTTCACCACATGTACGACAGTGTTGACAGTTTTTTGTCAATTTTGGTTGGAAGAACTGGAAAGTACAAACGTCTGGGTGGGTAAACTTTCACCTTCACTAAACCGAAAACAGTTTTAAATCTCCAAAGTTGTTATATATTATTCGGGGGTGCCCCAGTGGGTATTTTTTAGTTTTGTTCACAAACGGACACAGACTGGTGAAATCATAGTAATGAATTTTTTCCCCGGGCTGCGCTGTGTAATGCAAACAAATCGCATTTGTTCTCCCCACAAAAAGCAACTCATGCGGTTGCAGAGGCTCTGGTAACTGCGCAGCTGTTAGAAATTTACCCAAGTCTCCATTTTCAACAAGCGTGTCTCTGAACTCGTGCTCCCACGAAACACGCACGTTAAAACCTCTCATTTTGAGAAAATTAATTTTAACCATCGTCTTTCTGTACAACCAACCAAAAGTAGTGTTTGTCAGCGGATTAAAATCGTTTTCACAATAACAAACGCTACAACCGTGAAAAAAGCAACCGTTGAACTCAAAGGCTGTCGGCATGCCGTCAATTACAGCATAACCATCCAGAAAATATGGGCCAACCTTGAACTCACCGGCCGTGGTTAACGCGTGTTGGATTTTAACGCGCTCGGTGTGTTCGATGTACATAAGCCATTGAATGCTGGGTGTAGAAAATCGTTTTTGCTGGCGGTGGTAATTGTCATGGGGTAGCAACGCAATCGTCTCTTCCTGTAAAAACATAAGTCTGAACATGGCCATGCAGACACTAGCGATGGTCACAAACTGAAAGGGGTCGATGCACACAACGCAGGCGGCCCCTGACTCAGTCACGCATGTCTGTCTGGTCATATTCATGACCTCGTCCCGAAACCTGACACAGCCTTCTCTTAGAATTGCCACATCCAACTGGCAGTAACGTTTCAACTCTCTCTGTAAGTTAAACACACTTCCCCGGCATTCTTCATACCAAACCAAAAACTCGGCTTTCTCGCACGGCAGCATGTAGTTAACGCCGTAAAGTTCAGGCGGAGGCATCGGTCCGACATAATTTTGGTTTTCTGCAGTGTTCATCAAGTGTGGAAAATGACCCTTACACCCGGGGAACCCCATGGCGGCCGGCAGTTTGCTTAATTTCATAGGCAGAAAGTTTAAAGAATCGATAAATCGGATGTTCAGAGCTTTTACGGTCATACACATTAATTAATCAGGGTGGTAAGATAGTTCAACGTCCATCTTTTCAGCTAACAACTGCCTGATCACTAGGTAATTGTCATATCCCTTGCCATTGTGCGATATGAACGTATGGTTTTTGAAACGTCTATCGATAAATTTACACACAAAATCCTTTAGACAAGTTTCACCATAAAATTCCCAGCTGCATTTATTGTCAATATGAAGGGCGTGGACGTAATTTGGTATGTGGGTCCCCGTTTCCTGCATGCATTCAAAGTCGAAAAAAATGTACTTGTTTGAAATTTTGGGGTTGTCCAAAGGCGGTATGTAGCACAAATGTGTGTCCGGGGTGTCGATCACGTTGTTACAACGCGAGCACAGTTTCTCTTTACATTTGTGACTTGCAAGGTTATAAACCCCACATTTCTCACAAAAGACCCTGCGCTCACACTTACTCACGCCCGTCACCGCATTCCGCAAGTGTCTCGCCAAACACTGTGAGCTACGACAAAAGACCTTACAGGCCGGGCAATTCTGAATTTCAGCATCAATTTCGCAACACTGGGGATCTAAACAGGTTTTACAAGCTTTAACACAGGCGTGTGCGTTCTTGTGGCTATACGCTGCGTGGCAGTTAGTGCAAAAATACGCCGCCCCCACAAAAGCTTTAATATTTAAAACCCCATAAAAATGCTCTTCATGCAGTAGAACAAAAAGTATTTTAGAATTTGGTGGTGTGGGTCCCGTTGTAAAATATTTCCAATCACCCTGGTCGTGGTACAAAAATTTTAATAACCACCTTTAAATGTTTTTCAAAAGCGGTAATGTCTGACAAACTAATTTTCCGATTCTCTGGAAAACCCAACTCTTTGTGCATTCGTTTAGCGCCCTGTAACATTTCCCCATCGGTACAACCCTCATTCAACAAACCGTACACACTCCCGGCGAAACACAGATTACCGCCCGTGTAATGTAAGTCGATAAGGTGTGCTTTTTTCTGCGCAATTACCCGGCTGTACAGAACGGATTTAAATCTTCGGCGGGCACCCCCCTGCATATTCCTAACTATCGTCACCACTAATCGGAGGCTGTCATCGGTGAGAACCTCTGTGTGGCTCTGTAAGAGGTCCGAGATGTGGCTTAAAAAATCGCCCGCATTTAATTCTCCGGGGTGTCTCCTGCATGAGAACAAGGGTTTGTTAAAACCACCCGCTGTCAAACGCAGCTGTACAAAATCATTCGCCCCGATGTTTGGAGAAAGTTCATCCAATATTCTCTGGACTGCACCATGCACAGCGTCTATAGCCTGTACATACGAGGTTATTCTGTCGAGATTAACAAAACGAAATTCTTCATGGTGCTCTGTTGCTCTAAAATTATTATAAGACCTGTTATAACGGCGTATACACTCCAGGAAAACCATGGGGTCTCTATTCACCCCGGCACCGCCACCAACCTGATTCAGATCGTTCAGTACAACCGGTTCTGGGTTACCACCATCCTGTTCTGCCACAACAACCTCGGGCCTTAAGTTATTTTCTACCACTGCATTTTCATTGCGTGGCTCGGGCGACCCTTGGGAAATCTGATGCCTCGCTCTGAATCTTTGACGACGCAACAAACATGCTTTTGCCAGTTTAATTCTTTTATTAATGTACAAAAGCTTGCGGTTGGCAAGCGGTTGGTCTTTTAAGCACTTTTTAGACCGCATGTTTAGTCATTTATCACCGGGGATTTCCACCGATGAAGCATGAAATAGCATCAACAGGTTCTGAAATCCAGAGGTTAGATCGGCATCCTCTTTAGAAATTATATCTAAGATGTTAGCGGTGAAAACCTGGATCGGTTTTGGAAACAAGGTCTGTACACCGGGTAAAACCGCTCTTAGACGCTCTAAAGCTCGTTTTTTGGTCACCACACTAGCGCTCGCCGTTGTTAGTATCTGTGTAATACCGCGCACGGAATCTAGCACATCACCCAACACCAAGTCTTTAGGCGCGTTATTATTTCGCTCCGCAGGCTTGACACGTCTGGCTTTGGTCGACGTCTTAACAGTCATCTCGGATGCAGTCACCACCTTGGGTTCTGACGTTTCCACCACATTTGTTTCACCGCGCGTCGATACAGATGCTGTGTGAAAAAATAAGACTTTTTATTACCACGCCAATGCTCCACATCTCAAAATCTGAAAACAACACTGTGATAAAAATAAGACTTTTGAACACAACAATCAATGAAATCTTAACTGTCAAAGTCAGAAAACTACGATAACTATGATAAAAACGCCACGCATATGGTGCATCCTTACACAAAGGGCTGTGGGTGAATGGAGCAAGTTACCCGGCCATGTTGTTACACCGGTTTCCTTGACGTCGGTGGTGGCGCTACTGGGTCAAGCGGCGTGCTAACGGCCTGTAGACCCTCGCACACACCAGTCGCTTTTAACTTTAAAAGCTAGGCAGTTTTAAAATAAGGTTTTTTAACACCCCCAAACAGAAAACTCCGCGAAGTAGGATCTTTCAGCGAATTAACAGCCTAACAAAAGAAGTAACGTTTACCGTAAGTGGATCATAACACATCTTGACCACGCTTAAATTATATTAACCTTTGCCTGTTGGTTTCAGCCGTTTTGAGCTCGATGCCCCAGTTAACTTGTTGGCGCGCCGCAGTTTATTTTTTGAAGGTCCGGGGTCTGCACGGAGTGGGAAAATACCATTAGTGAAAAATATAGAAAAACGGTATGTATTTTTATTATAGACACGTTTAAATGACCAGGCTATAAGAATGTTTTATATAATACCAACCTCTTCTCTCAGGCGCTCTGATAATATCCCCCGCACCGTCTGGTATGATGTGAACATCGGCCTGTGTCACCACAAGGTTTTGGGTTGGTAATGCAAACCCCAAACGGGGTTTTTTAAATGTGTGGCGACTTGTCCCTTCGCCCGCATCTGTGGAATAGACACATGCGCGTTTTGGTGCGGCGTATATACCCCATGTGTCTTTAAGACTCACATGGTCGTAAAGCGTTATTCAAAACATTGTCGTAATTACTCACCGGTGTTGTGCTGCAGCGTAACTGGTCTTTTTACACCCGTGGTTTTCGGTGCTATTGGAAATGAATGGATACACACAGTCACGACCACATTACGGCACCAATCGCGGGTAATTCCATTATATTCATTCAATATTGCCTAGTATACAAATATTATACAACGTTTTGTAACTATAGCTAACACGAGACATGCACCGCGACGTTGTAATTGTCTCACAATAAGCCAGATATACATACCGCTGAAATTCGCTGAATCCGCGGCTTCGTCTATCAAGTCGAACAGTTCTATTTCTGTAAACAGACTATCTTCAGACTGTTGCAATTGATCGGCGTGGTCCATTCTGACGAGTTAGGCGATAACGTGAGACTGTAGGAATTGGAATGCAGCTAAAACTTCGTCTGTTAAACCGCTGGTACTTATACTCAAGCCGCTAAACATTCTCTTCTAAGAAACACACATGGTCCCCCCATAAAACCATTAATCTTAGGTATCGTTGGGGGGTGCACGTACTGGTCTGTAGAAATTATTTTAAGAAACATTTTAGAAAACGTTTTAGACCGTTATAATGTTAAAATCTATATTATTTTAAGACATACAACGGTGTCTAAAATTTCATAGCTGTTAAAACGTGGCGAAAATGTACCGCGTTGTCTTTGTTTGATTCACCAACAGACCGCTAAGAATATTATCAAGCAAAATGTTTTTTATTATGTATCTGTTCTTTATAGGGCCGTGTTCACAAACCAAGCTTGACGTTTTGAGGTTTTATTTTTCCGCGCTGCGCTGTTAAGAACATTTTTGCGTGAAATACATGTGGTGTTTGTAAATTAGAAAACTTTACATGAATTTAAAATGTTTGTAAACTTTCACTGGTGTCAATTTTAGCCCCCCCCCTGCATTCCAGAGCCTGTAGCTAACCCCTCCCCACCCCCGTCTCCAACATCATCACAATGCATCTCTACCGGGAAACAATTTTAAAACTTTAAGAACAATCCGTTACAGTCTGTAGAACAACACCCCACCATTTGTTGTCTGTTAACACCTTAAAGCCTTTTATGCTGGCGCTGTGTGGAAATTTATCCCAAACTTTCGAAAAAAGCTGTCGCGAATGTGTTATTAAAAATAAACTGTGTCTTATTACGTTATTTTAAAAACTTTAAGGCCAACCACGCGTTTAAAATTTCTTGTCGGGTGAAACACATCATTTGTGTTTGCGTTGTGTGTTAATACTTTTAAAGTTTAAAACTTATAAACTGATAAGCGAATATAGCGCGTTATAATGTTAAAATCTATATTATTTTAAGACATACAACGGTGTCTACATTTCTTAGCTGTTAAAACGTGGCGAAAACGTGCCGCGTTGTCTTTGTTTGATTCACCAGCAGACCGCTAAGAATATTATCAAGCAAAATGTTTTTATTATGTATCTGTTCTTTATAGGGCCGTGTTCACAAACCAAGCTTGACGTTTTGAGGTTTTATTTTTCAGTGCTGCGCTGTTAAGAACATTTTTGCGTGAAATACATGTGGTGTTTGTAAATTAGAAAACTTTACATGAATTTAAAATGTTTGTAAACTTTCACTGGTGTCAATTTTAGCACCCCCCTCGGCATTCCGGAGCCTGTAACCCCCACTCGGCATTCCAGAGCCTGTAGCTAACCCCTCCCCACACCCGTCTCCAATATCATCACAAATCATCTCTACCGGGAAACAATTTTAAAACTTTAAGAACAATCCGTTACAGTCTGTAGAACAACACCCCACCATTTGTTGTCTGTTAACACCTTAAAGACTTTTATGCTGGCGCTTTTATGCTGTGGAAATTTATCCCAAACTTTCGAAAAAGCTGTCGCGAATGTGTTATTAAAAATAAACTGTGTCTTATTACGTTATTTTAAAAACTTTAAGACCAACCCCGCGTGTTTAAAATTTCTTTTCGGGTGAAACACATCATTTGTGTTTGCGTTGTGTGCTTATACTTTAAAACTTATAAACTGATATGCGAATACTTCTCGCTCTCGATAAATCGGGGGGGGGGGGGGTCATCACAACCAATTGTAAAATGTCTTGTGTTATGTAGGCGTGTTACACCATTGGCGCATATTCTTAAACGCTCCGACCTGACAGGGCCGCAGTGCGTGCTTGGCGCTGTCAGACACCACAGAGCTGCTGAGATGGCTTCTTTGTGTGGAGAAACAACGGGGTCCGCTACTCTACAAAGCGATGAGGTAGGCGGCTAAAATATTTTTTCGACTCGTGGAATTGTTGTATCGGTGCTTAGCGTATGTCATTTTAATACTTGGTCTTCTTTTTAGCAAAACCCTAACCCACCCTCTGAACCCTGTGACAGCGGTGGGGGTGTGAGTTCAGCTGGGGTACCAGATGCTGAAGAACAGCCGGGTGCTAGCGATGATACCACGCTACAAATGGTAAATATTAACGAAAAACCTTAGCTCAAAAGTGTAAATGCTCGGTATTTTAGGTGCAATGCATGTCTATTTTGTTAAGCCTTCCTTTTCTTTTTCCTTTAATAGAATAAAGAGGATGTGGACGGGTCAATCTTCAGCCTGCCGACACATGTGAATGTCTCGTGTCTATGCTTGGGTGTTCGCCCAAATGTTAATAAAGATGATGCCCCTGACCCTAATGAGCCCGATGTTATGCCCCAGATTGTGAAAGCAGTAGTTTATTGCATCTTCAAGCACTGTTTAAAGGGGGTCCTGGTTGATGACTGCCCGGCCTGTTTGATTGACCATCCTGGGCAGCGGGGCCACACATGTCTGTCTGTCGGCTACACAGATGGGTTTGAAGATGTGACGTTTGCCGCTTTAGAAATTTATAAGTCTCTCAGTTTAGCCCGAATTTTATCGGTTGTTCTGTACACCGCCCGGTGTCTGGGTTCGTACACCATTACAAATGACACTGAGCGGGGCATAAAACAGTTGCTAAAAAATATAATTGAGGACCACTCCCCATACGAGCATGTACACGCCACCCTTGAACAGCTGGATGAAAAATTAGTAGACGTGACTTTTGATGTGTTGCAAAAGAAACACTATTCTTATTTTTACAGACGCAAAAAAAAAGATCTATGTAAAATGTGAATACAGATTTCACTCTGTTTTACAGACCCGGGTGTGCCATCGACCGAAGAATGAAGAATTTCGAATGTATACGTCTGAATTCTTACTAAGAGTGCTTTACACACTTCTCTCTACAAAGCTTGATATGCAAAACAAAGAGTCGAATGCTAATGTCCTTAAATTTGTTAAAGAGATAGATGCGTATGTCGAGAACTTGAGTGAAATTATTACAGATCTGATGTTTTCAGATCAGAAAAGGAAGCCTGGGGGGTTCTACAGTGTGTATTCCAAAATACAGCGTGTTTTGCACAGAACCTGTGGTAACACCATCCCGCTGGTTACGCAGGCAAATTTTTTTGCCCTGCTCGATCGGATCGCCCAGTGTGGTTCGCACGGCTTTAGACACGGTGAGCAGAAGGGGGTTATGAATGCTTTTTCAGATGCCGCAAAGTTTCTCAGCAGCGTAGGGGTGGTGGTTACGTGTACCGAACTAATTTTCCGCACCAACATTTAATTGTTGAATGCAAACAGGAGCCGGTAACGCATGTGTGCTGCGTTGTTTCACTGTTTGAAAACCCCTGTTGAAATAAAGCGGTTCACATTTCACATACTTGCAAACTGGAGTCTGTAACTTGTGTAAAAAGTGCTGCTGCGCTGTTTCTGTGTTTGAAAACCCCCTGTTGAAATAAAGCGGTTCACATTTCACCTGGTGTTTGCCCGGCGATTTCTTTCCGTGAGACTTTACGCAGTCAGTGTGTGTGTGTGTGCTTGCACCCCGGCTGTTTTGGAGACACGGCTTCTGCAGCATATAAGCAACCACGGCCCAAGCGTATTTAGACAGCATGTCTATACACATTAAGATGTAACAGAAACCGTCGTTGAACGCTTGGTGTTCTCTCATGTCCACCAAGTCGGCCTGCCACTGCCAGTCCATTTCGGACACCAGCGTCCTGTTTCTCTTAAAACGTACGCGCGCCGGCTTGTGCAGCGTATAAGCAGCCTGGCCGGACAGCCACTCGACCACCCGCCCGCGGCTGGCGCCGCGCACACCCCGGGATCTCGCGGCCCGCAACAGACCCCCTGCGCCGCCGTAACTGCCCGATTTCCTAGGGTTATAATAGAGCGCACTCAACCCCGCGGCAGACATGCTCCCACTTCCAAACCAATACACACTCGCACACAACCAGGGATGCGCCGGCTGGGGGCTTTGGGACCCCGAGGCGTCGGGGCGACCGGCCGGTAGGGGGTTCCGACCCACACCATTGGCTCCTGAGGGGGCGGGGCATGCACAAATAACAACACGCCATTGGATGGCTGGGGGGCGGGACAACCAAACACCGCGGACGACCATTGGATGGAAAAGGGGGCGTGGTACCTGTCAAAAGTTTGACGAAAGGTGTCGCTTTATACTACTGGCGCCCTATCCCCGCTCGCTCGCTCATTCCCCTGTTCACACGTGCAGTGCGGCTTGTCCGTCTGTTTATTTGTCAGCTTTGGCGAGACACGGGTGCTTGTGTATTAGCGTGAGCGTTTTTTATTCTGATCATGAACAGTTTAACAAGTCCGCAAAGGATCGAGGAAAGGTTTATCGCCAGCTGAAAAGAGACACAGCGCTTCGGCTGTGGAGACTTGTTCGGCTGGCGTTCGGAGAGTCGCGTTTTTCAGAATTGTATTGAGATCGTTTTCCACAGAGCTCAGATGTCAAA